>NW_026555336.1:15703233-16018097 GCF_029017545.1 Prosopis cineraria | reverse complement strand
TGTAGAATTTCCTCCAATAGCTTGGGAATCCTAAGAACATCAAGCTCGAGTGGAGAAAAACTCATAGATTCGGCCTTATGGCTTTAGTACCTACAACACAAGAAGATATACCCTTCTCAAGCATTTCAAGATCAAGCATAGGAGATATTTTAAACAAATCATGAGAAGAAGTAGTTGCATCATTCAAGCATGCATCAATCTCTAAACAAATAGGACAACTACTCCATCAATACATGTAGTAGTAACAAGAGAACAAATCATCATCAACATGTGAGAAAGAATCAAGCATGTGAGACTCACAAGCATCATGATCAGGAAGCAATAACTAATGGAACTTACACCTAACAAAGAATAATCCTCAAAAGGATGTTCATGCTTCATATATATTAAAATAAATGATCCTCTCCACATTTCAAAATCAAACTACCTTTTTCCATGTCAATCAATGTACGGGCAGTCCTCATAAATGGCCTTCCTAAAATCAAAATATCATCCCACTCCCTTCTTTGACATATCAAGCACATAGAAATCCACAGGAATAATAGACCTTTAACACAAACCAACAAGTCTTCTACTACTCCATGTGGTCTTCTAACACTTCTATCCGCTAATTGGCATATCATAGGTGTCTTATGCATGCAATCAAGACTCAAGGCATGATAAATTGAAAGAGGCATAACATTAATGGCTGCACCTAAGTCTATTAATGCATGAGAAAAATGTGTGTTGCCAATCTTGCATGGAATTGTGAAGGAACCGGGGTCCTCACATTTTATAGGAGTTGAGGCTTCATGATAGCACTCACAGATGAGGGTAATTGTACCTTTGCATTAGGCCTAAATTTTCTTTTATTGTACAACAATCTTTCAAAAATTTGGCATACTTAGGAAAGTTCTTAACTACATCCATCAAGGGTACATTAACATGAATCTTATGGAAGAAATCATATACCTCTTGATCAAATTGTCCCTTCACTTGCTTAGGGACCACTTGTGCTTGTGGAAAAGGAAGCTTCTTCATAATCTCTTGACTTTGCTTTCCTTCTTCCTTCCTTGAACTCTCCTTTCTTGTTTCACTTTGCTCGGCCTCTCCCTCTTTTTCCTTACTAAACAACTCGGCCATAGTCCCCTTTTCCACCTTAGATGGTGGTTGCTCACATATGATCTCCTCAATGTTTTCATCCTCATCATCTCTACAAAAAGATGCATCATTAGGAGCAAAAGAAGAACTAGAAACATTAACATCAATTGAAGAATTTAAAGAGGGCTTCTCGGCCTTCCCTTGTCTTTTGTCTTCTTGCACTCTTTCTCCAACTCCTTGCCACTCCTCAATGTGATAGCATTAAGATTAGCTTTAGGATTAGCAACGGTGTTGGATGGTAATGTAGAGGCTTGAGCATTGGCTGCACTTAATTGGTTAGCAAGCATATTCATTTGAGAAGTAAGGGCATCAATTTTAGAGTTCATGTTCTCACACTTGTTACCCATACTCTCTCTTGTTCCCTAAGCCATCATACATGTTTTTATACAAAGAGTTCATTTCAATCAACTGCTTACGTAACACATTCACATCATTAGAAGAGTTTGAATTAGAAGAACTCTCAATTGGAACAAGCCTCCTATCACTATAAGAATTAGATGAAGGTGCAAGAGAATTACCACTTGGATTGTAGCTTTGAGAAGAGCTACCTTGAGACAAATGAGGTGGAGGGTCACGGCCAAAGGTGTTTTGATAGGATCCTCTTTGTTGATTGTCTTGTAAAGCCACATTTGGATTTGAATAGGAGAAATTAGGATGGTCTCTCCATGAAGGGTTGTAAGTATTAGAATAAGCTCCTTGCCCTTGCCTCCCACCATAGGATTGTTTTCCATTGTAGATAGCATTTACTTGTTCAAACTTAATAGGACAATTGCTTTCTACATGCATAGGTGAGTCACAAAAAGTACAAGAATAAGGGACAAGTGCTTGAGAAGTACTTACATTGCTCACTTGAGATATTTGTGGAGCCAACATTCTCCCAATCTTGGCAGCTAGCAAGTCCACATATGAATCATTAAGAATTGAGGAACCTACCATATTCACATTTCTCTTTTCCCTTGTAGAGTATTGAGCACCACTTGAAGCCATCTTGTCAATTAGTTCCCAAGCCTTTAAGGAAGTGAGGTCAATCAAGCATCCACCACTAGCGGCATCAATGTTAACTTTGTCTCTGGAATCAAGCCCTCATAGAAATATTGGACTAAATTCTCACTAGAAATTTGATGGTGTGGGCATTTAGCCAAAAGGCCTTGGAATCTAGTCCAATACTCATAGAGACTCTCATCCTCTCCTTGTTGGACCCATAGATTTGCTTCCTCAAATTGGTGACCTTGGAATTTGGAAAGAATTTATCTAAGAAGAGTCTTCTTAGCTCGGCCCATGTGCTCACTTTCACATAAGAAGGGTAGTTGAAATACCACTCCTTTGCTAAACCTTCAAGAGAAAATACAAAAGCCTTAGCTTGAACATCATCAACATTTACATGCATAGGCTTCATAGTATCACAAACCAATAGGAGAGTATGCAAAAACCTATGCAATCCTCTCCTGGTAACCCATGAAATTTAGGCAATGCATTAATCAAAGAGGATTTAATTTCAAATTGAACATTAGTAGGAGGAACATATAAGCCATAAGGATTATCATGCCAATTAGGTTGAGTTAATTGCCTAATGCTCCTCTCCTCTCTAGGGTTATGCAAGCCTTCAAATTCATTATTAACATGGCCATCATCATGCAAATTCTCATTCCCATTCCATGGCCCTCATTATGCACATGCTCATGTCCTAAGATACCTTCCATTGTTGAATTACAAACCAAATGAGAATCAAGAATAGGTTGTGATCTTCTCAATCTAGAAATAGTCCTTTCAATTTCTGGATCTAATTCAACAAAAGAGGTATGTTTTCTTCGGGTCATGCACTAATCAAGCTCAAGAAAATTAAGAACAAAGAACAAGCTAAACTAAAATGCAAATCAACACGAAACAATTCAAAACACACAAAAGCAAGAGAAATAATTTTTTTTCTTTTTTTTAATATACTCAATAGCAACAAAATGAAAAAAAATAACACCAAACAAGTAGAAAGAGAGTTAGAAATGCTCAATCAAGAAGCTTTGGCAATTCTGGAATTCGCACAGTAGGCTCTCTGGAGACAGTGAACTTGTGAATTTTCTATCAGCAAATCCACATGATAAATTCCCCTGAAACTTTTATGAGAAACACAAGAGATATACAGGAAAATTATATAAAACTTTTAGATTAAAAATCCTCCCAATCGTTCCCAGAATTTTTCACAAGTTGGTCCTCAGGTCTGGAGAAACAGGATTTCGTCCAGAAGACCTTCAGAGCTTCTAACAAACTTTCAAATAGGAAAATGGAAAAATTGAAGAAAATCCTAAACACAACAAACACAAAAACAAAGATAAGACAGTGAAAGAAAAATGAAACTAGAATCAATCAATTTGAACGCACAAAGAGGAAGATATGCTAACTCAAAGTTGAAACAGGGTTTTGGGAATCCTCTGTAATGGCTCCCTGGACCTTGTTAGATTGTAAAATTTCCACAGGACACTTCCACGTCCAAAATTGACCAAACCAATTTTAAAGTGAAGCTAAGATATAGAGCTTTCAATGAAATAAATTTCAAGTTCAAATTCCCTCAGACTCATTCCCAGTTAATTTTTCAATTTCAGACAGAGACACTAGAAACAGAGTATTTTCAGCTCTACACCAAACCAACGAAAATTGCACTAATTTTTTTTTCTTTTTCAAAACAGAATAAAAACACTCAAAAAACACACAAAAACACTAAAAAACACAAAACACAAATTTTTATAATTTTTCAAAAAAATTTCCAGGAACACTAAAAATGTAAATTAAGTACTAAACAACCTTAGAATTAAACTTAAACCATTCCCCGGCAACGGCGCCAAAATTTTGATAGGAAATTAGTCGCTTATCCTCAAAATTACACTAAAGCTAACCCTAATGCAATATAGGGCCAACCCTAGGTCATCTCCCAAGGAATGGTTTTAAGTCTAATTGAAAGTTATCTAGTGAAATAAATCAACCAAAGTTTGTAGGAATTTGTTACCTAGCTAATTATCTAAACTAATTACCTAATGTGCAAGTAATTAAAATGCTAGTGAAAGTGAGTGAAATGAACTTCCCTTTTTACAATAATGGAACCCTAGAGATTAGTTGATTTTGGACTCATTATCTTCTCATGATTAGGCTAAGTTTAGCTTCCCTTTCCTCTTGACTAAAGCTGTCATGACTTAAGAAAATTATCCTAAGCCAATTAACCTAATTAGCTAACCTCCCTAGGTCTTAGATTAAAGTCCCTAGTTCAATTAACCAATTGGTGAAGACATTAGCCAAGTGATTCACTCAAAATCCTCTCTCAACAGCCATGGTCAAACACATAAATTGAGCAACCACAAGATTATGTCAAGCTACTCAACAACACAAGCATTAACACCACAAGATTATGCAATATTAACACAAGAAATTCACTAATTGAAAAACACAAGATTATGTGCCAAACAAAGAGTGGCAAAATTCAGTCATGGCTGTCCAAGGAAGAAATTAAATGAAACAATCCTCTCTCTTTACATCAACATCAAATTCAAATTAGAATTTATAAGCTAAGATGATTAAACCCTAGATTAAGGAATCTAACCATCTAGTAAAAAAGAGAAAAGGATAGGAAACAAAAGAACTTAGCCAATTTGAAGCTCAAGACTCATCCTCCATCTTCATCTCTCTAGGATTCCACAAAGAAACTTAGCCAATCTTCATCTTCAAGAACCCTAGTGATTGCTTGTGAAGGCCAAACTCCATAGCTCTTGAATGATGAAAATGAGCTTCAATCCTTGTGAAAATGGAAGGGATGGAACGAAAATGAAGAGAGGAGAAGAATGGTATGAGTTTTGTGGAGGTTTGGTGGCTGAAAATGGAGGTTAGGGTGCTGGAAAATGAAGAACAAAAGAGAGAAAATGAAGAACACTATGAACAAGAGAGAGAGAATGTGGAAGATGAATGAGATATGTGTTGGATCCCATTTGGGACTTAAAATGGCGTGCTCCTTGGTGTCTCCCATCAGCTGAAGCTTAATTAAAATAAGGAAAAGGAAATTAAAATGTAAATGGGAGCCTTGTCACACTTGCAAGGTGGCAACTTCCTATTGGTTTGTAGATGATTCCAATGTGTGCCTAATTTTCATGTGTCATCCACATCATTTTAGCTGATCTAATCCCTCAAAATAATCATAATTCACGTGCAAACCATCAGCCATTGACCTCAAGGAGTGTTGACCTCAATTGCCCAATTGATGCACAAGTCACATGCCACCTATGTCACATAAATCACATAATTCAATTAAATAGCATATGATATAATAAAATCTAATTCATGTCCAGAATTAAATTCATAATTAGAAGGGAGAATTTTTAAATTAACCAATTTCAGGCTGCACAAAATTATATAAAATTTTCACACAAAGGCAAACCAAAAACTAGGACAAACTAAGACACTTAAGAAAGTGTTGACTTTTTTATTTAATTACTCCCAAACTAAAATGAATTTTAAAAATATAATTTCACCATTCATCAACTGGACATAAAATGCACTTTGTCAATTTTTCTTGTACATTTTCTCAAAAGTTCATTTTTTGGACCAAAATGCCCCTAGTGCACTGAACCTAGAAACTTAGGCAAAGTTCCAAATCTAATGCAATTTGTGCACTTGAAGGTGATAAATCATTAATAAAATGGTCCTAATTGACAAATAAAAGTGGGTAACAAATGTGTTCTATCAGACACCCACTCATATCAGCTATAGGATAGATGATCCCAGCACTAAGTAGCTTGACAACCTCTTCTTTACCACATCTAAGATCAAGGGTTTAAGTCTCCTTTGTGGTTGCCTAACGGGCTTAGATTATCCTCAAGAAAAATTTATGTGGCACATAATAGGGTCAATACTAGGAATGTCAGCCAAAGTCCAACCAATAGCATGCACGTTCTTTCTCAACACATCAAGCAATACATTTTCTTCTCGAGAGACAAAGAGTTAGAAATTATACCGGAAGCTTCTCATTCTCAATGAGATTTGCATACTTGAGATTGGATGGTAAAGGCTTTAACTCCAAGGTAGGTGTCTTACACAAGAGGGAATGAGCTTCTTTAAGTCTAAATTGGTGGAATATTCCATGGTACTCTCTTGTCTTTTAGGCTTCTCACTTGTTTTGATTTATCCTCTTCTTTCTTTACAACCTCCCTTTTTCTTGCAACTTGTCCTCATGCTTGGACTTGAGCCACGGCCTCGATATTGTGAAAGTGTAGAATTTTCTTCTAATAGCTTGGGAATCCTAAGAACATCAAGCTCGAGTGGAGAAAAACTCACAGATTCGGCCTTATTGGCTTTAGTACCTACAACACAAGAAGATATACCCTTCTCAAGCATTTCAAGATCAAGCATAGGAGAGATATTTAAACAAATCATGAGAAGAAAGTAGTTTGTATCATTCAAGCATGCATCAATCTCTAAACAAATAGGACAACTACATCTATCAATGCATGTAGTAGTAACAACAGACAAATCATCATCAACATGTGAGAAAGAATCAAGCATGTGAGACTCACAAGCATCATGAAGCAATAACTCAATGGAACTTACACCTAACAAAGAAATCATCCTCAAAAGGATATTCACATCATTAGAAGAGTTCGAATTAGAAGAACTCTCAATTGGAATAAGCCTCCTGTCACTATAAGAATTAGATGAAGGTGCAAGAGAATTACCACTTGGATTGTAGCTTTGAGAGGAGGTACCTTGAGACAAATGAGGTGGAGGGTCACGGCCGAAGGTGTTTTGATAGGATCCTCTTTGTTGATTGTCTTGTAAAGCCACATTTGGATTTGAATAGGAGAAATTAGGATGGTCTCTCCATGAAGGGTTGTAAGTAGTTAGAATAAGCTCCTTGCCCTTGCCTCCCACCATAGGATTGCTTTCCATTGTAGATAGCATTTACTTGTTCAAACTTAATAGGACAATTTCTTTCTACATACATAGGTGAGTGACAAAAAGTACAAGAATAAGGGACAAGTGCTTGAGAAGTACTTACATTGCTCACTTGAGATATTTGTGGAGCCAACATTCTCCCAATCTTGGCAGCTAGCAAGTCCACATATGAATCATTAAGAATTGAGGAACCTACCATATTCACATTTATCTTTTCCCTTGTAGCGTATTGAGCACCACTTGAAGCCATCTTGTCAATTAGTTTCCAAGCCTTTAAGGAAGTGAGGTCAATCAAGCATCCACCACTAGCGGCATCAATGTTAACTTTGTCTCTTGGAATCAAGCCCTCATAGAAATATTGGACTAAATTCTCACTAGAAATTTGATGTTGTGGGCATTTAGCCATAAGGCCTTGGAATCTAGTCCAATACTCATAGAGACTCTCATCCTCTCCTTGTTGGACCCTATAGATTTGCTTCCTCAAATTGGTGACCTTGGAATTTGGAAAGAATTTATCTAAGAAGAGTCTTCTTAGCTCGGCCCATGTGCTCACTTTCACATAAGAAGGGTAGTTGAAATACCACTCTTTTGCTAAACCTTCAAGAGAAAATATAAAAGCCTTAGCTTGAACATCATCAACATTTACATGCATAGGCTTCATAGGATCACAAACCAATAGGAAAGTATGCAAAAACCTATAGCAATCCTCTCCCGATAACCCATGAAATTTAGGCAATGCATTAATCAAGGAGGATTTATTTCAAATTGAACATTAGTAGGAGGAACATATAAGCCATAAGGATTATCATGCCAATTAGGTTGAGTTCATTGCCTAATGCTCCTCTCCTCTCTAGGGTTATGCAAGCCTTCAAATTCATTATTACATGGCCATCATCATGCAAATTCTCATTCCCATTCCCATGGCCCTCATTATGCACATGCTCATGTCCTAAGATACCTTCCATTATTGAATTACAAACTAAATGAGAATCAAGAATAGGTTGTGATCTTCTCAATCTAGAAATAGTCCTTTCAATTTCTGGATCTAATTCAACAAAAGAGGTATGTTTTCTTTGGGTCATGCACTAATGAAGCTCAGAAAAATTAAGAACAAAGAACAAGCTAAACTAAAATGCAAATCAACACGAAACAATTCAAAACACACAAAAGCAAGAGAAATAATTTTTTTTCTTTTTTAATAAAACTCAATAGCAACAAAATGAAAGAAAAAAAAACACCGAACAAGTAGAAAGAGAGTTAGAAATGCTCAATCAAGAAGCTTGGCAATTCTGGAATTCGCACAATAGGCTCTCTGGAGATAGTGAACTTGTGAATTTCTATCAGCAAATCCACATGATAAATTCCCCTGAAACTTTATGAGAAACACAAGAGATATACAGAAAAATTATATAAAACGTTCAGATTAAAACTCCTTCCCAATCGTTCCCAAAATTTTTCACAAGTTGGTCCTCAGGTCTGGAGAAACAGGATTTTGTCCAGAAGACCTTCAGAGCTTCTAACAAACTTTCAATAGGAAAATGGAAAACTTGAAGAAAAATCCTAAACACAACAAACAAAGATAAGACAGTGATAAGAAAAATGAAACTAGAATTAATCAATTTGAACGTACAAAGAGGAAGATATGCTAACTCAAATTGAAACAGGTTTTGGGAATCCTCTGTAATGGCTCCCTGGACCTTGTTAGATTGTAAAATTTCCACAGGACACTTCACGTCCAAAATTGACCAAAATAATTTTAAAGTGAGCTAAGATATAGAGCTTTCAATGAAATAAATTTCAAGTTCAAATTCCTTAGACTCATTCCCAGTTATTTTTCAATTTTAGACAGAGGGACACTAGAAACAGAGTATTTTTAGCTCTATACTAAACCAACGAAAATTGCACTAATTTTTTTCTTTTTCAAACAGAATAAAAACACTCAAACCACATAAAAAACACAAACAAAACACAAAATAAAATTTTTATAATTTTTAAAAAAAAATTTCAGGAATTCTAAAAATGTAAATTAAGTACTAAACAACCTTAGAATTAAACTTAAACCATTCTCCAGCAACGGTGCCAAAATTTTGATAGGAAACTAGTCGCTTATCCTCAAAATTACACTAAAGCTAACCCTAATGCAATATAGGGCCAACCCTAGGTCATTTCCCAAAGAATGGCTTTAAGTCTAATTAAAAGTTATCTAGTGAAATAAATCAACCAAAGTTTATAGGAATTTAGTTACCTAACTAATTACCTAATGTGTAAGTAATTAAAATGCTAGTGAAAGTGAGTGAAATGAACTTCCCTTTTCACAATAATGGAACCCTAGAGATTAGTTGATTTTGGACTCATTATCTTCTCATGATTAGGCTAAGTTTAGCTTTCCTTCCTCTTGACTAAAGCTGTCATGACTTAAGAAAATTATCCTAAGCCAATTAACCTAATTAGCTAACCTCCCTAGGTCTTAGATTAAAGTTCCTAGTTCAATTAACTAATTGGTAAAGACATTAGCCAAGTGATTCACTCAAAATCCTCTCTCAACAGCCATGGTCAAACACATAAATTGAGCAACCACAAGATTATGTCAAGCTACTCAACAACACAAGCATTAACACCATAAGATTATGCAATATTAACACAAGAAATTCACTAATTGAAAAACACAAGATTATGTGCCAAACAAAGAGTGGCAAAATTCAGTCATGGCTGTCCAAGGAAGAAATTAAATGAAACAATCCTCTCTCTTTACATCAACATCAAATTCAAATTAGAATTTATAAGCTAACATGATTAAACCCTAGGTTAAGGAATCTAACCATCTAGTAAAAAGAGAAGAGGATAGGAAACAAAAGAACCTAGCCAATTTGAAGCTCAAGACTCATCCTCCATCTTCATCTCTCTAGGATTCCATAAAGAAACTTAGCCATCTTCATCTTCAAGAACCTTAGTGATTGCTTGTGAAGGCCAAACTCCATAGCTCTTGAATGATGGAAATGAGCTTCAATTCTTCTGAAAATGGAAGGGATGGAATGAAAATGAATAGAGGAGAAGAATGGTATGAGTTTTGTGGAGGTTTGGTGGCTGAAAATGAAGGTTAGGGTGCTGGAAAATGAAGAACAAAAGAGAGAAAATGAATAACACTATGAACAAGAGAGAGAGAATGTGGAAGATGAATGAGATATGTGTTGGATCCCATTTGGGGCTTAAAATGGCATGCTCCTTGGTGTCTCCCATTAGCTGAAGCTTAATTAAAATAAGGAAAAAGAAATTAAAATGTAAATGGGAGCCTTGTCACACTTGCAAGGTGGCAACTTCCTATTGGTTTGTAGATGATTCCAATGTGTGCCTAATTTTCCATGTGTCATCCACATCATTTTAGTTGATTTAATCCCTTAAAATAATCATAATTCACGTGCAAACTATCAGCCATTGAGCTCAAGGAGTGTTGACCTCAATTGCCCATTGATGCACAAGTCACATGTGACCTATGTCACATAAATCTCATAATTCAATTAAATAGCATATGATATAATAAAATCTAATTCATGCCTAGAATTAAATTCATAATTAGAAGGGAGAATTTATTAAATTAACCAAGCTTCAGGCTGCACAAAATTATATAAAAATTTCCACACACAGGCAAACCAAAAACTAGGACAAACTAAGACACTTAAGAAAGTGTTGACTTTTTTATTTAATTACTCCCAAACTAAAATGAATTTTAAAAATATAATTTTACCATTCATCAACTGGGACATTACAGCCATTAAAAATACCTAAGTTAAAATGGGGCAGTATTTCTATGGATTTCATCTCTAAATTGCCAAGAACTTAGTTAGGGCATGATAATAATTGGGTGATTGTTGACTGATTAAATAATTCAGCTCACTTTTTAGCTATTAGGATCAGTGATTCTCTAGAGAAATTGGCTGAGACCTATATCCGAGAGGTTGTACGTTTACATGGAGTGCCTAAGGAAATAGTCTCTGATCAAGATCTAAGATTTACATCTGGGGAGCATTGCAAAGAGCCATAGGTACTACTTTAAAGTTTAGTACCACTTATCATCCCCAAACTGATGGACAAACGAAGCGAACCATTCAGACTCTAGAAGATATGATGCGATCTTGTGTGTTAGAGTTACATGGTAGTTAGGATAGCTAATTGCCATTGACCGAATTTGTATACAATAATAGTTATCATTCCAGCATTTAAATGGCTCCATATGAAGCTTTATATAAAAGGAAGTGTAGATCACCTCTGTGTTAGACTGAACTAAGTAAAAGAAGCATAGTAGGGCCAAATATTATGGATTAAACTACTCAGAAGATTGAGTTGATATAACAGAAGTTATTGATAGCTCAAAGCAAGCAAAAGAGCTATACTGATCGAAGAAGGAGACCATTAGAATTTTTGATAAGTGATCACATGTTTCTGAAAGTTATGCCCGTAACAAGAATTGGGAGATCAATTAAAGCTAGGAAATTGACTCCTAGATTCATGGGTCCATTCAAAGTCTTAGAGAGGATTGAACTAGTTGCTTATCGAATTGCTTTACTTACACAGTTATCTAGGCTTCATAATATGTTCCAAGTATCTCATCTCAAGAAGTACCAACTAGATTCTTCTTATATGATTGAGCTTGAAGAAGTAGAATTATGAGAAAATATAACCTATAGAGCAGAACTAGAACAAATAGTGGATGTGAAAGATAAGCAATTAAAAAATAAGACTATTTGACTGGTGAAAGTATTTTGGAAGGGTATGACTCATGGTGATACAACCTGGGAGACAAAAACTAAGATGAGACAGCTATACCCTTAGTTATTCCCTTAGATAAGAGTGAGTTAATGGTTGTTTCAATTTTGGGGACAAAATTCTTAAAAAAGAGGGAAAAACTGTAACATCCCGAATTTCTAATCCTATATTAATGATTGATTAAGGATGAATCAATGATTTAATATAGGGATTAGAGTTCTAAGTAGGAAAGTGATATATTGACTCATTAAGATGTTATATGAATAGATATGAGTAGAAGAGCGAGGTCCTAAAGTAGAGCATGTGAGCAAAGTGAGGATTTTCCTCACTGTGCCACGCGTCACGGTGGGTAGCAGATGCACCGTGGCGCATGGAGCAGAAATCAAATTAATAGGGACATGTCTAGCTCAAAAAATAGAAGGGAGAAATGTGGGAGGAGAGGTCTGGTGTGAAGAAGAGCTAAGGCTGTGCTAGGGCAAGCTAAATCAGAAGCAAGGATGGTGTTTCTGACTCGTTACTTATCGGGTAAGTCATGTACTATCTTAACCTCCAAATCTACCCTATTTTCTCCTAGTCTTAATCAATGAGAAAGTGAATTAGGAGTTTTAAGGAGTTGATTTCTTACCCTATAGTAATAAAGAGGTTCTTTGGAGTTAAACTAGTACTTTGTAACTGGTTAAAGTCGAAACGATTAAGTTTTAAATCTTTAGGCAAGAATTACCCTAGTAAGAGAAAAATTGCTAAACAATGTGAAAGCTTGGAATGAAGGGTGATTAATGGTAATGTGTGTAATTGAGTGTGAAATGTGGATTTGATAGTGATTAAGTGCTTAAATGTGATAATTGGCACTCTTAGTCAATAGAGAAATTGACTCTGAATGTCAATTTTATAGATTATAGTATGTGACGTAAGTGTTATAAGAAAGGAGCTTGAACAGGGTTGAAGTTACACGGGTAACCCTTTCTATCAAACAAAAAGGTTGAGGCAACCATATAATTTATTATATTTATTAAATATTATAATTTTGTAGAAGTGAATGTTAAATTTTAAATTGTGAATTTATGAGTTTCAGCATGAACTTTGAATTGTGAACTGAATTTGAAAGGTTATTAATTTTAATGGATATATATATAATGTGAAATTATATATATAGATATTAAGGAAGGGTGTATAAGTAATGAAAGTTATGAAAGAGCATGATCATGGGGGGTGGGAGTTCACCCAAGATATATGGGGTTGTGTGTGTGGAGAGATAAATGAGTGAAAAATCCATATGGTCGGGCTGGGATCATGGGACATTTGGTGCAGCATTACATGGGCTATTACCATGGGTAATCTGGTACAGCATATTATGGGAGTGTTACCATAGGACATCTAGGTAGTCTGGCAACTCCTTAGCACCCGTTAGGGTGTAGTTAGGAGTCAACGACACCTCTATCACAAGTGTGTGAAAAGGAAAACCATAGTCTATAAGTAGGTTAGATTACCTTTGGTTGGGTGTTTCTACCACCGAAAGTGAGCTCGGATCAACAAGTGGTTGATTTAGAAGAGCCTATAGTTTCGTGTCAGGGAGCATTAGAGGATTGTTGGATAATTGATCATGCTGTGGTGTAAAAGTATTCAAAATGTGATTTATATGTGAAAAATATGGTTTAGTATTGATATGTTATATATGTGTGTGTGTGTTATATAATATTTTAAGTTACTTTGGCATGGTTATTTGTAATAATTGACATTTAATGAACTATATATGGTTACTGAGATTTTTATCTCACCCATGGTTGTTTACATTTTTTAGGTTTTGGTACTAGTGGGTCAAAGGGAAGGGATATGGATTGAGTTGACATATCTTGCCTAAATCTTTGTATGATATGGTGCAATGAATTTAGTTAATATTAGTCTTGTATATGTATAAGTTGTCATAGGATTTGTACTTGCGCATAAGATTTAATTGTAGTATGTTCTTTGTGATTTTGAACTCCTTAGCCCTTGTATATGTGTAAAAGGTGAACTGACAGAATGGGTGAGTAGATGGATGTAGTTATGTGTGTATATGAAATGGGTGGAGATTATATGGAGTGATTTGGCCATATATGAGACTAGAAAAGTGAAAATGTGATTTTAGCATAAAGTGTAAAATGGGCAATTTACAGGCCAAATTTGTGTATGTGCGTTATATTATGCATTTGTATGGTCAATTAGGTGTGTTTTGTCTATTTGGATTTGGTCAAGGCCCAAAAAGTGGCTAATGACAATCGGTTTCAAATTGAGACACTTAAGTGACAAGAATTCGATAGAAAATGGTCAAAGTGCACTTTAGTGTCCAAATTTTGATAGAAATATCGAATTAGGATGAAACTAGTGTCATTAGTTAGATTTTGAAATAAGCTTTGTGTGGGCGCTTGAATCATCTCAATCGGACTTCATATGTGGAAATAGCGCGCATTTGAATTTTTTATCAAAAACTACCATTTGACAGCAAATTCAGGTGTGTGCGCAGTGGCGCATGTACCCATATGCCACGGTGTACGGCACAAAGCAGACAATTATTGCCTCTGTGCCATATGCCGTGGCGTATAGAGCAAATTTTCACTTTTTTAAGTGATGCATATGTTTTCTTGACTTTTGATGTACCAAATCTACAAGTTTCTGCTATGTATGCAATTATGTTTAGGGTTGATTAGCCTAAATGATTAAAAAAATATTTTCTAAAAATCTTTTATTGAGATCCTAATGTTTTCAACAATTTTAACTCTAAGATTAGAAGTAATTGGTGATTTTTGTAGTGGACCGTATGGTAATGTCAGTGAGGGCATTACACTCTTCCCTTGCTTTGACCACTTCCCAGTCCTGTAAACATGTAACCACGGGGGTGAGATAAAAATCTCAGTGATAGAATAACTCACTCCTATTGACTATTACATGCAATAATATGGAAGTAAATATAGTATATCATTAAAATCTCATAAAGTAGTTCCTTTCTCAACTTTTCCTTAATCATAAAGGATTTCATGTTATCTCAACATATTTCATCATATCATATAACATGCTAGCATGATCTTTACCTATTAAACCTCCAAATCACCCCGACACGAAACCATAGGCTCATCTTGGACCAACATACATTCTCATTAATCTTGAGCTCACCTACAGTGGTAGAATTACTTGGCCAAAGATGTTCTAATGCACAATATGGACTATGGTTTCTCCCAATACATACGATAGGGCATTGTTGACTCCAACACCGTATCATAAGGACACTAAGGAGTCTCTCATCTCCAACACCATAGCTCAATAGGAATTAAGGAGATCTTCTCTAACACCATACCTTTCAAGGAACTAAGGAGAATTGTTTCCAATACTGCACCCTAAAGGATACTAAGGAAACCTTGCCATATAGTCTTTATTATCTCCTACACTCAGATGAACTCCCACCTCTATAATCATGCTTTCTTGAACCATTTAAGATTCCCATTTACTATTTCACACTTTCTTACAGATGACATATACATATAATACTTTTCATTATAAAACACACATTTCAATGCTTATTTCAACTAAAAGTCATTTCACACAACAATCACTCAATACTATAAAACATGCTCAATTTAAAATCATTTTATACACTACATAGCATACTAACATATAGTTACAATAAACAGTAAAATAAAGGAAGTTATTTGGTTACCTGAACCCTCCTATCACTAGAAAGGTTATCCATAAATTTCAACTATCACACAAGCTTATCTTAGGCTTCCTTTCCCTACTCGCGCGTCCAATATGCCAATCTAAACATATTTTAGTCATTTGGTCCATTTTGACTAAAAACTCATTTTTTCTACTTAGGGTTATATTCATCTGTAAACACTTTTTATATTTATCTATTCTAAGTCCATGACTACCCAATTACTACTTTACATCACCTTAACTAATCTTATTTCACTCAAATCAGATTTTTTCCCTAACTTTCTCTCTCTAAAGGCTAAAATTGAGCCTACAAGTTTAAAGATCTACTGTTCAGCTCTAAACTAATCACAAAGCTCTAATTTAACTTTCAAGAACCTTTTTATTACTATTGGACAATAATCAAACCTCTCAAATTACACCAATTAAATTTCCCTATAACTCATTTTTAGATAAATTTGTGTAGAATGGACAGTAAGAATTATACGTAGCTTACCTGACAAGTTATCGATCTTAATCATCATCTACTACTCCAAAATAGCTTGACTTAGCTCCTTAACCCTTCACCTCTCCTTTCTCGTGTGTTTCTTAGATTTTCACTTCTGAAAATCACCTAATTTCATGACTTAAGAAGTGATTTTTTGGTCCATGCGCCACGACGTGTAGCACAATGAGATTTATTCTCACCACACACACTTGCTTCAACCCAAAACGCACTCCTTTTGCCCGTATCTGCTCACACAACATACAAACAAGTCAAGATACCAATTAATCATGTGAATCTCTAATTCCATATTGACTTTCACTTCACCCTTGATTAATCTCTAAATTTAGGATTAAGAAATTGATGATGTTACACTCCTGAGTCAGTGTCCTCATTTTGTTCTCTTTAACTTTTTCTATGCCTTCATGTATAATCTTAAGAGCATCCCACATTTCTTTTACTGTATTAAGATTACTAACAAGAAAGTATTTTTATTGACTCAAGGCACTTGCTATAATTAATTTCACCTTGGAATTTAGTAACACTAGTTTCCCTTATTTTTTTATAAATTCACTCCTTACTTTTCCCACTTGTTATCCTTCTACTATTTTCATTAGAACATAAGAACCATTCTCAACAATCTCCCATAAATTAAGGTTTGATGCCTTAAAGAACAATCTTATCTTGCTCTTTCAAAAGGTGTAGTTCTTACCATTGAATCCTGGAGGCCTATTGATCTCAGCACCTTTTAGGAGAACATTGTAACCCAATCTAGCCATAGGATCCTCTTAGATTGTTAAGTTCTTGAACAAAAGTCCAAGCTCTCATACCAAATGTTGGATAGGTTGGTACCTAAAAAGGAGGTAAATTAGGTGATACTAAGAATTTCTTGAAAGCTTAAAGATTTAAAAGACTCTAGCAAGAAGGAAAGAGATAATGCACACGAGATTTATCCTGGTTCAACCCAAACTTGGCCCATGTCTAGTCCTTAAGATCTCACTTGAGATTTTTAACGAAATTCATAAGCTTTAATAGGTGCTTGCTACCACAATATAACTCTTAAGACTTTACTGTCTTAATTGAACAACAAAAATTGATACAATCCAGTAAGTTGTTACAAACACTTGGAAAAAAAAAAACCCTTTTAAGATTTCAGTTGAAGAGTAAAATTTTCACAGAAAAACTCTCTTAAAGAGTAGATAGATTATAGAGAAAGCTTATAAATTTGAGAGAGATTTTTCACCAACTTTATCAAGAATGAGAAATGAATGCTTAATGTTTATGCACAATTTGAAAGATTTTAGAATATTCAAATAATGAATAGTTCACTCAAAGGATCAACATTCTAGTTCTAGACTTGAATTATATCAAATATATAGTTTTGGCAGTTGACAGACCATTGAAACAGTGTTTCTAGTTGTAACCTTTCCTGATATCTACTTGATATTTGGAAGGGTTAACTTAATGACCATACTGAAAACACAAACAATAATCAAATACTTTGTTCAAAAAGCTTGAGCCTAAAACTTATTTTGCAAAATCATCAAAATTATTATCACATCAAACTCACACGCAGTGGAAATAAATCATATGCATTCACATAAACTATTGCATGCCAAGAACACAAAGAAATCAAGTTATATTAGAGGCCATATGCCACAACAGACAATACAGGTGCTGTATCACATGGTACAGAGCGACATGCCCTGACCCTTTCTATGGCATGTATGGCAATTTACATGCCAAATTCTATAGCTTCCATTGGAGTGATTCAAGCACCCACATATAGCTTATCTCATAAGCTAACTAATCAGATAGGTTTGGATACAATTTAATGGTCTGATCAAAATTTAGACATTCTGGTGCAAAAAGTCACTTTTATGAAAATTTCATGTAGCCAAGTACTCAAATCAATCCTTTAATCTTATTAGCCCATTCTAGGCCTTGAAGTAAGTCCAAAAAGACCTATTACACCTAATTGATCACCTTTTATCACATATACACCCATATATCACAATTTAGACACTCAATGGCCAATTTTCACATTTCAATAACTAATCACCACTTAATACAAACTAGCCCACTAGGCCATTTTCATTATGAATTCATCACAAACCACTCCATATTCACCACTAACATATTTACAATATGTTCACAATAAAATCCTGGCCTATATTACCCATTTTGCCACATTTTCACATATATGGGCTAGGATTTACACAAAATCACTACCATTTTTAACAAATCATAGCATAAACATACATGCTTATCCTATGGCAACTTATATACACAAATTCACATTAATTTAGTTCATTACATGAAACTCAGAGATTCTTGCAACCACAGCACCACTATGTCAGTCCAGTCTCTTTCCCCTTACCTGGTTCACTACTTTGTCCTATAAAAATGTAACTACAGGGGTGAGATAATAATCTTAGTAATAAAATAACCCTATACTATCAACTATCACTTGTAATTATATGAAAGTATAGCATAATATACAAGTAAATATAGCAAAAACATATGTTTCATTTCAAATCACAACAACATATGCCAATTCACCTCTTTTACTACTATAATCACTACTTTTCACCTATTTTCAATCAAATAGCATGATTGCTATCAATCGAACCTCCAAATCACCTCGACTTGAAAGCATAGGCTCACCTTAGACCATCATTAGCTCTAAGCTCACTTTCAGTGGTAGAATCACTCGGCTAAAGGTGTTCTATCTTACTTTCAAACTATAGTTTCCCCAATACAAATAATAGGATTTCATTGACTCTAATACCACATCACATCAATACTAAGGAGTCTAAATCTTCAACACTGCACCTCAAAAGGCACTAAGAAAATATAATTCTCCAACACCATACCCTGTCGAGCACTAAGGAGAATGATATCATATGGTCTTTCTCTATATCTCTATACTACGGGTGAACTCCTACCCCTATAATCATGCTTTCTGAACCAATCATAGGCTCCTAATCACCACCAAAATCATACAAACACACACACACACACACACACATATTTATATCAAATTAGGTAATTTCACTTACTTATTTAACTAAAATTCATTATCATGTTATAATCATGCAATAATACAAAAGCATGCTTATTTTAAAATAGTTTCATGCAATAGATATCATACTTACACATAGTTACAATAAAAAGTCAAATAGAGGAAGTTATTTGGTTACTTCAACCTTTCTTTCACAAGAAAGGTTACCCGTGGATATCAGTTACCATAAAAGATCACTGCAAGCTTCTCTACACAACTTACTTGTAGAACATGTCAATCTACACACAATTGGCACAATCAATCAATCAATTCAATTGACTAAAACTACTAAATTATTGCTTAAAGCCACTTTTAAACATTCATTCCATTCCACTTAGTCATTCTGAGTTTATTTCTACTCAATTACTACCTTATATCACCTCAAACTATCCCATTTTGCTTAAACACGATTCTCACTCTTATTTTCCTTTGAATTAGGGATAAATTGACTCATAGACTCAAAGCTTTATCATTCAAATGTAAACTAGTCACAAATCTCTAATTTAACTCTTGAGAACCTTTTTATTACTATAGGGCAAGAAATAAACACTTTAACTTTTTATAATTCAATTTCTCTATAACTCATACTAAGAGAAATTATAGTAGAATTGGAAGTAAGGGTTGTACCAATCCTACTTAATAAGTTATTGATTAAAAGTACCCTCCAATGCCCCGTAAATGCTTGCCTAAGTAGCTAAGGGCTTCCTCTCTTCTCTTTTTTGTGTTTTCTTTATTTCTCCCTTTTGTAATTTCGACCTAATTCACGACTTAAGAAGTCACTTTTTGGTACATGCGTGCTAACCTCTAGAATTTCATGTTATTTCATCACATTTTCCTAATTTTTTAATCCATTTTAGCTCACTTGTAGATGCTTTTATCGCCCAATTTAGGAAAATGTTTATTTTATTTTAGATTTGTATTCTTGGCTTTGATTTGATTTTTTTTACCCTAATTTTATATTATTTTGGTTGAAGACTTTATTAAAAGCATTTCTAGAGCTTTCTGGATTTTTTTTGGAAGGCTTTTAGATGAAAAAATAAAGCATGAAGTGAATCATTTTTGTTAGCTGTAAAAATAGTGTAAAACTGCTAAAGTCATCCTAAAGTTGTGACTTTCATTTATGACTTTCACCACTATTAGAAAATGTTGCGTTTAGAGTTGGTGTGCTAGGGTTTGGGCGTTAGAAGTGCTTGAAGTAAGGGAATAGAGTTTTGAAGACATTTGGAGCTCCTTTTCTAGGTTTTTCTATTCCTCTTCCCTTTCCTTCTTGTAATCTTGAAATGACTGTGAATATCTTGTGTATTTATACATTTTTTATGTTTATGAGTAGTTAAACACTTTGCTCTGGGATTATTTTCAACCTTTGTATGGATTAAACATTAAATTCCTCCTCCCTTTTTGTGATTAATGATATATATGTGTTTATTTTACTCTTTCCTTAATGCTTCTAAGTGATTGGCCACCATTTAGATGTTGGGTTCACTTAATTGATGCTTGAGATGGCTAGGTTGAGTATAGAACTTATGTAAAATAGTGTAAGAACTTAATATTTACATGTTGAATTGATAGTTTTGCTAGTAAGATAGAGATATACTTGCTAGGCTTACATAGCCACATTAGGGCTAGTGTTTAAAATTAAGTTTTATTAATTGTAATAAGAGATTGAAAAATTAATTTAACTAAATACTTATTCATGACTTGAGAGAGCTTGTCTAAGTATTTTTAGAACCCTAGGTTAACACTTATTTTCATTAAAAGCATTTATGAGGGGAGGTAATTTTAGTGTTATGAAATGTAAGGGGGATAAATAATCATAGGTCTCAATTTGTGTTTGAAGTGTGTGAATCAATTGCTTTTCTTTATTTTCTAGTGTTTTAGTTTGAAAAATCATTTTTCACCAAATTATGTTTGGCTCAACTTAGTTGAACCCACTTAGTCTTTTATTTGATCACTATTTTTAAACAAATCTTTGAGGGAACAATACTTTACTTTCATTATAGTACTTGCTACAACCTATGCATTTGCAGTGAGCAATAAGTTTTTTGCATCGTTATCGAAAATTTGCTTTTGAAAATATTTTGATCAACCTTAGACTAGTGATAGTAGATTTTGCTTGAGCTTTGCAGATATTAGTTCTAGATTTTTATTTTGTCTTTATTTAGTGTTTTTGTTTTAGTTTGATACTTCTTTGGTTGTTTTCTTCTTCAAGTACTCATATGGCATATGCAAGCTATAGGCTCAGAAGGATTAGAAGTTATACTTGAAGGATTAACAATCTTTAAAGAAGCCGAGTCTCTAAATTCTGAAAGAACTCTTCAAACTTAACTTGAAAACATGGTAGAAGACCAATATGACACTGTCTTGGTTAATGATTTTGCTAATTGAAATCTAAGGGATACTCAATCTTGTATTCGAATGCCAAAGTTTCAAGCACATACTTTTGAGATCAAGCCTGCCATGATCACAATACTTCAAATGAATGGGGTGTTTCATAGTCTATTAAATGAAGATTCTAACAAGCATTTGATGTCTTTTGTGGAGGTATGTGATTCTTTTAAACAAAACGGGGTGCCTAACGATGCCTTGCCCGTGTAATTGTTTCCAATTTCTCTACAAGACAAGGCTAAAGAATGGTTTGACAATCTTCCCTAAGGTTCAATTAGTTTATGGGAAGATCTTGAGAACAAGTTTAAAGCTTAATTCTTCTCTAATGATAAAACTGTGGAAGCAAGAGATGAATTTCTTAGCTTTAGACAATATCTAGATGAGCATCTCTATACAGCTTAGGAGTAATACAACATGTTGATGAAGAAATGCCCCAATCATTAGGGGGTAAATGGGTAGTGATTTAGATTTTCTGTTATCGTTTGAATCCATCTTCTAAGGCCATGGTTGATTTTATCACAAATAGAGGATATTGAGATGTGCTTGTCATTTAACTTTTTCACCTCTTAGATCAATTTTCTGCAAACAACACTCAAAGCACAGATAGAAGGAATACATCAATGGTGAGTAGTGCTAAAGATAATTATTCTTCCCAAATTATAGCCATCTTAAATGCAATGAATAAGCATTTTAATATTTTGGGGTCTTAAATGCAAAGGGAAAATCCTTATAATGTGCATGCTGTACAAGTCATTCTAACTGTGTGCAATCAATGTAATGATGTTCACATGCTCGATCATTGTCCACTCTACATGACTACTAAATTTGTCAATTATATGGGAAGTTTCAAAATCCTCACAACAATCCTTACTCTCAAACATACAACTCAGGATGGAGGAATCATCTTAACTTTTCATGAAATTAAGGGAATTCTCCAAATCAACCTTCATCTTCTAATGTCAAACCAATTAACCTTTTGGATTTTCAAGATCTACCAAAGCTAATGTCGGTAAAGGAAGAGGAGTCTAGAATGGAGAAGATGTTATCATAAATCTTGAGTAATCGAGAGTTTGCAAGAGTTGAAATTAAGGCAACTCTTTCTCTTCATGAAACCATAATTAAGAATCTCAAAGTGAAAATGGGCCAATTGGCTTCACAAATGAATACTATGTCAAGAAGCAATCTCCCTAGTGACACCATTTCAAATCCTAAAAGGGATAGTAAAGAGGAGTGTAAAGCAATCACTTTGAGAAGTGGGATATAATTACCCAAAGTTCTTATACCAAGTACAAGTGGTATGAGAACTGGTGCTACTAATATGGTTGTTGATGAAGTGATTAATGAAGAAATTGTGGTTAAAGAGTATGACAATTCAAAGAAGAATTAAGAAGTGAAAAAGAGTAATGATAAAGCCAAAAAGGTTAGTGATGAGGAGAAGCAATAAGAGGCCAAGCCAAAATATATGCCTCCACCACCTTTTCCTCAAAGGCTTAGGAAGTAACAAGAAGATGGCGAATTCAAAAAGTTTCTTAATATGTTCAAGAAATTGCATATCAACATTCCTTTTATGGAAGCCTTAAAGCAAATGCCAAAATATGCCAAATTCATGAAGAATGTGCTCTATAAAAAAAGAAGGTTTAATGAGTTTAAGATGGTTGCTCTAACTAAGAGTTGTATGGATACAATCAAGTAACTACCTCAAAATATGAAGGATCCCAGTAACTTCTCAATTCCATGTCACATTGGAAATAAATTTTTAGGTAATGTAAAAACCTAAGAGACCAAACTGTAAGGTCTCCCTTACTAATCCACTATTTAACTCTAAATCATGGCAATCAAGTAATTAACCCTCAAAGGGTTAATAAATTGTAAAGTTTCACAAAAAAGGGGAATTTCTCCAATCCTTTTTGATTCAACATTTGGAATCTCAAACATTATTTAATAATCTCACATTAAAGTTTTGAAAGTAAAGCGGAAGCTTGAAAATCAATTAGGACCTAAAATAATGAGTTTTAAAACTCAAAAATAGATTTTCTCTAGAAAATGACACGTGTGCCGCGGCTTATGGCATGTACACCATGACTTGTCTTCTTTGTGTCAAGCGCCACGGCGCATTGCATGAATTTGATAGCATTAGTGCTGTCATTAGATAGCACAAGGAGTGAACTTTCAATACATCTTAAATCTTTGTCTGACGTTCAATTGAGGTGGTTTTTGTGTCTACACGGAGCTTTCTCCTAACTCTAGCTGATGACACTGGTTTCATACTCAAACTCATTTTTTCCATAAGAAGTTGGACACCAAAACCCATTTTGACCACATTTTTTTACATAATTTCACAAATGGGTGTCCCAACTCAACTACTCATGTAAGCAGCTCACGCCAACCATCTAACCACACTCAATGGACTCTCGTGGACTTATGCAATGCACCACACACAAATAAAAACGCTCATATCATAAAATCATTATTCAACCTCGATTTTCATAAAACATTTAGGGGGATGAAATATTTCATAAAATCATCAATTTCATTCAAAATCTTTCAAAATAAATATGTTTCTACTTGTACAAGTATTTTGGCCCTATCCATGGGTTTATAACTAAAACTCACAACCCAAGGCACAGCATACACTAGTTATACACAAAATCATGCAAGTAGTGCGTAAATCATGTCAAATGATCTAGTTGGCAATTTCATTAACAAATACACATGAAAGTAACAAAAAGAGAGGCATATAGAGGATTACTCCACAATCTTAGGCCTCTATATGTTTTCCCCAACTCAAATCCGATGAGCTAGGTCCTAACAATATTAAGAATTGAGGGGTGAGTACAACCACTCAGTAGCTAAGTTTTACCTAAACCATACAGTTGCATATCTATTATAAATAGATGCAATTAGGCAAATAAGCACAGATAACATATAAACACTCGACCATGATTTATAAAACTAACAACCATGTGACCAGGCTTATGACAATACATTTTATCATGACATTTTACAAAACATAACACAGGGTCACAAAAATAACAGCCATGAACCCTCAACATATGCAAGACCACAAAAATAACAACTATATGGTTGGACTTATATGCATGATCATATGCCAACCTTATATCCTTTTGTTACCTCTGACACAAAACAAGTGGCTATCACGTGGCTACGTGCTTCACAGATTAACCCATCCTTCTACTTGTGAGGAGCTATCGGGCCAGGGCTAACTCTCTCACTCATGTAATTTGATTTCCCCCAATATTAACAACCATGGGGTGTCGTACCTCTAATCTAGCCTCCTCACGAACTGGTGGAGATTAGTTAGGTTCGAGTCCCTTATAGAACAAGTAGGGCAGTCCCAAATCAACTATAGGACAAGGGCTACCTCCCGATTCTAATGGTCGGTGCCAAGGCTAGTATCTAGTTTCAATGGTTACTACCAATACCACATGGATTTAAATCAATCTACTCCTCTCCCTAGGTGAACTATCGCCAATTATCATGTTATGCATATTTCTCATATAAACTCAACTACTCCACAAGGACAACACATAATACATCACAATTTTTCACTCGTAATAACAAATTACAATCAATTTCATGAAACATAGAGGGTGGCATAATCAAGGTTATCTTTCCAAAACCATTTCGTAAGTCAAACACATTGCCAATATGCATCATTAATTTAAATCATAAGTCACATTTCACAAACACAGTTAACATTCAATTATAAAGATTAAGTTTCCCTCGATTACCTCAAACCTTTGAGAGGCCAAAGGTTTACCCCTCACTATACCAACTTTCCAAAGCTTCAACAAGTTAGAATAGTGACAAAATGAACCGTACTACAATCATATCACGAGAATATCATCATTGTCTCAATCTTGCAAATTTATCTACACATAACTCCACACACTCTATTTTATCAACCCGTGGTCACTATCCATTCATACCCAATGGGCTCATTAGGTTCTTATTGATGCACATTATGACAACTAACACCTCAAATCATCATTAATGCACACACTAGTGCAAAATAGAATTTTAATGACACATTTTTTACCACAGTTTCTCAAAAACCTGTGGCAATATATGCACAAGTGGCTTTTTCATAATTAAATGCTTACGTATTCCATTTATAGCCACAATCCTAAGATTAACTATCACTATAAATGAAATTAGTTAAAGTGAATTAATTTAATTAATATTAAAAAATTAAATCATTTAATTTAATTAATTAGTTAAAGTAAATTATTACTCAATTGTTTATTACCTAAATATATTAATTTTAAAAAAAACTATAATAAATTAAATTAATTAAGACATAAATAAGTAAATTATTTATTTAAAAATTTTAATTTTAATAAATTAAAATAAAATTTAATAATTAATAATATAATTCTAATAAATTATGTTCATTAAGTATTTCTTATTTTAGGTAAATTAATTTTTCTTAAATTAATTAAGTATTTTTGAAATTAATTTATCTTATTTTAGGTTAATATGTCTGAATTTCAGACATATTTAATGTCTGAAATTCAGACATCTTCAGACAGCACAACGCCGTGCGTTTCATCCAGATCTCTATTTCCCTCAGCTCATTTCCCTTAGCTTGTTTCCCTCAGCACGTTTCCCTTAGCTGCCGTCGCTACCGTCATTCCTTAGCTCTTTCCCGCAGCTCATCCTCTTCTCCAACTTTGTCGTAGGTTCTAGCTGCGCCGTCCAGCTACCTTTCCCATAGCTCGCCTCCAGCTACATTTCCCACAGCTCGTTTGTCTGCCTCTTTAGCCGTCACTGCCGCCGCCACCGCCGCCAGCTACTATCTCTTTTGAATTTCGTCCATAAGGTTTTTTTTTTGGGCAATTTTTTAGCTACTTTTTTGTACTCAATTATTTTTAGCTTCTAATTTTTTTACTATTTTTTTATTTTATTTTCCTACTATTTTTTTCTTTTTAAGTTTATTTGTTGGGTTAAATTTTGATTATTACTAATTATTATTTATTACTTAATTAGGCAACTCATGCAAAACAAGTTTTTTTTGTCACTGATCTAGCTGGTAAGAGGTTTTCTGTGGTTCTATTGGGAAAAAGTCTCCTTATTCATGGTGAGAATGATGAAATGAGTTTTGATATTGAAGAGATTCCTCCTTTTATGCCAACCCTGCCCCTATTAGATGTGGAAGATGAAGATGACATATATGATGTTAGAACTGATCATGACAAAGGTTTATGGGAGAACTAAAATATTTTTATAATGGTAATAGAATATAATAAGACTTTTTTGATTTATTTGATTTTATTTTTTATACTTTCATTTTTACATTAATTTAAATTTATTATATTTCTTGCCATTGACTTTATTTATCTTATTTATTTTAGGAAAATTATGGAGAATCCAGTCACTGACAAAAAAAATTCTAAAAGAGGTAAAAGAGGGGCCACATGACTTACTAAGTTGGCTCAAATTCATGGAAAAATTTATCTTGATTTTGATGATAATGGCCAACCAATTGATAAGAAAAAAGGAAACATATTTAAAAGTTTTGTGGGTTTAGTGGCACGTCAAAAAATCAGCATCTTGGAGGAAGAGTGGGACGATGTCAATGAAAGTGACAGAAATGATGTTTAGGAATCTATACTGGTATTTCCTATTGCTATACATTATATCTATTTTTTTAAATATATGTTGTTATTAAATTCATTATTGATATGTATTATTTTGTAGATTACTTATGACATCAAGGAAACTCCATTTTTAAAAGACAAGTGGTTAAAGTATGCTGGGGACCGATGGAGGGACTTTAAATCCAAGCTTACTAGAAAATATGTCTTTTCTAAGAATGGCAACGAAAATGATGATAGTGACAATGATGCCAACATAGAAAAACCTTGGGAGAAATATCCATTTATTAATTATGACACGTGGATAAAATTTGTTCACAGTAGACATGATCCCAAGTTTTTGGTAAGTAAAGGAAGAATATGACAATTTATTTAATGTTAGTAAAAATTTATTTTTACAAATTCTTTTCATTATTTGTTAATAGGAAAAAAGTCAAAAAGGTCAAGAGTGTTGAAAGAAAAGTCTATACAACCATACTATGTCTCGAGGAGGGTACGCATATATTTATGATATAATGAATCAAGAGAAGTGGGAAGCTAAAAGACAAGCGGCGATAGTTGATAATATTAAAGATGTTTCTCCTCCATCTCCTGTTAATCATGCTCAAGCATGGAAGAGAGGACGGATGAATAAAAAGGGAGAGTTTATTTTCCCGGAGGCTAGAGAAATAGCTGAGAAAATTATAAGTATTTTTATAGTCAATATCTTAATCATATAATTAAAATTTATTATTTACATTAATTTCTACTTGCTTGCATGTTCTAGGATGCTCTTATAGAAGCATCATCTGAAGGGACCTTTGTGTCTATTGGTAGAAAGGACATATTAACCACGACCTTAGGGAGTGAAGAGCACTCCGGCAGTGTTAGGGGGGTTCCTAAAGGTATGGGTATAAGACAATATTTTGGACCTTCACCTTCTAATCTTGTACCAATCCAGCAAGTGCAAATGATGATAGCGGAATGCAAGTCAAATATGATGATAGGAATGCAATCAATGATTAGTAATTTACAAATGCAACCACAACAAACATTGAATTATGGTGGTGCTACAGAGCCAGTGTGTGATCTTAATTTATCAGATCAAGGAATGCCATGCATACTTTATGTGAAGGATCATGGTAAATGAGTAGTTGCATACGGAAAGGTGTATAACCATGCAACTACAGTCCACCATTAACAGATATAACATAACCAAGTAAAGGTGATGATTGAAGAGGTTGTGGATGCTAATGCTCCTGTACTATTTCCTACTGAGGAGGTGGAAACAATAGGACAAGCTCAACATAATTTCATTATTTATTTGAAAAAGCTAGTATGATAAGTTACTGAAGAGGTATGAAAATGTTATAATTTTTTATTTTTTAATTAATAACATAGGTATTTTTAATTTTTATTATATGTTAATTATAGGAACTCTTACAATTAAAAGAATTTTAGGTTCCAATCCCCAACCAATGCAAGATGATTTGAAACGTTTGGCTTCAATGGTGGTTGACATGAATAAATTTTTTGATGAAATTAATGTAATTGAAAAGATTGTTAGGAAGCCTATTACTTTTAGAGTTGTCAGAAAAGATATTAGTGACCTCATTATTTTTGAGTGGTTGGACTTGTCAATAATACAAGTTTTTATCATGTAAGTATTCTTTTTTATTTCTAAATTAATATTTGATATTTTTATTTTATTACTAACATATGTCTAATTATCAAAGGTACCTTCACAAGATATGCACTGAACTCGGTGTCGATGAGAATTATGGGTTCTTATCTCCACTTTTAACCTCCATTGGCAAAGTGAATCAAAAAGCTTCTTATATTGGAAAGATGATGTGTAAACAAAAGAAGACATGTTAGTTTTTACCAATTATTGAGAGGTATCAAATTTTAAATTCGTCGTTCAATTTATAAAAATATTTAGTTAATAATGTGATATTAATATAAATTAATATATTGCAGTCATCATTGGATGCTTCCTGTCATTTGCCCGTATGAAAATACTATATATTGGTTTTGTTCACTGAAAAGGAAAGTAAGTGACGACATGAAGTCTTTGATTGAATTATAAGTTTTTAAATAATTCCATTATGTTATTAATAATATATATTTAATATTTTCTAAGTGTGTATATTTGATAAATAGATCTTTAGCGACATATTGGAAATTAGCGAGAATGGTTGACAAGAAAAAAAATGAAATCAAGTTTGTACCAATGCAAGTAAGTATTTTAAATTTATTCCTTAATTAGAATGAAGATTATAATATTGGTTTAATGAATTTAATTATTTCTATTTTCTTTATAGTGTCCTCAACAACCAGGAAGTGTAGAATGCAGTTATTATGTGATGATTTTTATGTATGAAATCATCACTCAAGGTATTGTTCACTCATTTGATCAAGTAATAATTTATAAATAATGATTTATAATTATGAAGTTTTCCATATACTTAAGTTATTATTCATACATATATTATTATTAAATTTGCAGCACTTCCAAAGTTTAGAGCTATATTCTAAGCAAGTGTTGAGACATATACGTAATTTGTGGTCTAGTTTTTTCTTAGAATTAATAAGATTAGAGTAGAAACTTTTTAGATATTTTGTATTGGAAATGTAAGTTTAGTTCATGTACCTGACATATTTGTATTGGTCTTTGGAGCTGCTATTTCTTAATTAATGCAGGTTTTGTAAGTAAGGGAATGTATATAGATATAAGTGTACAAGTAAAAAGAAAATTATATTTATGGCCACAGTTGTTACACTAACTATGGTAAAAAGCCATTTATGGCAATAGTTGTTGATAGAACTGTGGCCATAAATGAGCTCTAGAATAATTTTTTGCCACAGGTAGTCTCGAACCTATAGCGAAAGATCTCATCTTTCGCCACAGGTCTGAGACCACCTCATCTTTCACCATAGGTCTGAGACCACCTCATCTTTCACCATAGGTCTGAGACCACCTGTGGCGAAAAACTATATTTTTCGCCACTGTGTTTTTCACCACAGGTGGTCTCAGACCTATAGTGAAAGATCTCATCTTTCGCCACAAGTCCAAGACCACCTGTGGTGAAAAATTATATTTTTTACCACTACATTTTTCGCCAAAGGTCAGATGGCACTTATGGCAAAAAATATTATATTTCGCCACAGTTTCTTTTGACCTGTGGTGAAAAATGTCTATTTACTATACATGATTTTCTACTACATAGCATCTTCCGTCGCAAAAAATGCATTTTAACTATGGCAAAAAATAATTTTTGCACTAGTAACATAAACCTCTCCCAACTACCATATTTATATCAATTTTGGGATATTAAATGTTCCAATGGACCAACCACTTTCAAAATCATCAATGTGGTGTTTCAATACCTTAAGCACCTCCTATTATACTCATTTTAACCAATTGAATTAGACCCATGATCATATGAACCGAAAATCCATCTTCCAACTCAAACCCTACCATAAATCATCATAAATCAAGGAGAGAAAGGAAGAAGAAGGCACTATAAGCTTACCTTGAGTGTTTGGGAGCTTCAAAACATCAACAATGGAAGCCAATGCCATGTCCTAGCAGAGCCTAAGTCAAGCTCTTCGTTTTCTTCTCTTCTTTTTCTTTTGTTTTTGCACACAAAATGTATCTAATTTATTAGTTTTTTACCCATGCATCGCAGTGCACGCTGCCCTCTACCATGGCATATGGCACAGAGGAGGCTATTGTATTGAAATTCATCTCTATACATCACAGCAGACTGACCACATACAGCAACATGTGGCACAAAGGACAATTCTTTACTTTTTCTTCCTCTTTCCTTACCCGAGTGGCCTACCATCGATTTGAAATCACTTCTAGGGCTAAAATCACCACAAATACACCAAGTTAAGCCCCTCTAGCCACACATATTATTAACTCACTAATTACCCTCATTAGGCTAATAAACTAGGATTAAATTTTCCTGGATGTTACAGGTAAGGCATTATGTGATCTTGGTGCTAGTATTAATCTTATGCCTCTTTTTATTTTCAATAAATTGAAGTTGGGTAAGGCTAGACCAAGAACTGTAACTTTACAATTAGTGGATAGAAGCTTGGCATATCTACATGGTGTTATTAAAGATGTTCTTGTGTAGGTGGATAAATTCATTTTTATGGTTGACTTTATTGTCTATGATTGTGAGGTGGATTGTGATATTCCTATTATCTTAGGAAGACCATTCTTGGCAGCCACTAGAACCTTAATTGATGTTAAAAAAGGTGAGCTTACTGTGTAGGTGGATGATGAGCAAGTTACTTTTAACATGCACAAGTTAATGAAGTCTCCTAATGATCTTGAGCAATGCTTCTTTATTGATATGCTTGATCAAGTTGCACAAGAAGAATTCAATGAGAAAATTCCTAATGATTTTTTGGAAGCCTTATTAATAGGAGCTCAATTAAAGACTTAAGATAGAGAAGAGTATATGGCTATCATGAATTCATCATCAGTTTATTCTAGAAATTATGTCTAATTTGAATCTCTGGATTTATCTTCTCTTGATAGACCATCTTTGAAATCATCTATTGAAGAGCCACTATCTCTTGAGTTGAAGACATTACCTTCTCATCTTCGGTATGTCTATTTGGGAGCCAACAACACCTTGCCAGTTATTATTGTTATAGACTTGAATGTACAACAAGAAGACCAACTTGTGGAAGTCTTGAAAGTTCACAAAAGAGCTATTGGGTGGACTATTGCTGACATAAAGGGTATTAGCCCTTTAATTTACATGTATAAGATTTTCCTTAAAGACAATCAAAAAGCTTCTGTAGAACATCAAAGAAGATTGAATCTAAATATGAAGGAAGTTATAAAGAAGGAAATCTTAAAATGGCTTGATGCGGGCATTGTCTTTCCTATCTCTGACAGCTCTTGTGTAAGCCCAGTCCAATGAGTTCTAAAAAAGGGAGGCATGACTGTAGTGGCTAACACCCAGAATGAGCTAATTCCTACTTGTACTGTTACCGTTTGAAGAGTGTTTATGGATTACCAGAAGGTAAATGTGGCCAAAAGAAAAGATCATTTTCCTATTTCCTTTATCGACTAAATGCTTGATAAATTAGCCAGAAGGGGATTCTTTTTCTTTCTTGATGGATATTCAGGCTATAACCAAATTGCCATTACTTTATATGATTAAGAAAAAATGACATTCACTTGTCCTTATGGAACTTTTGCTTTCAAGTGCATGCATTTTGGGTTTTGCAAAGCACCAGCTACTTTCAGAGGTGTATGATGGCAATTTTCTCTAATATGATTGAGCATACTATGAAAGTCTTCATGGATGACTTCATGGTTTTTAGAGATTCTTTTAATGAGTACTTGATCAACTTGGCCAATGTATTAAAAAGATGTGAAGAGACCAACTTGGTCTTGAATTAGGAAAAAGGCACTTCATGGTTAAAGAAGGCATAGTTCTTGGCCATAAAGTCTCCAAGAATGGCTTAGAGGTTGATAAGGAAAAAAATTTTATGATTGAACAACTTCCTCTACCTACTAATATCAAGGGTGTGAGGAGCTTTCTTGGACATGTGGGATTCTATTGCCACTTCATCAAAGATTTTTCTAAAATAGTCAAGCCTCTTTACAGTCTTCTTGAAAAAGATGTTGAATTTGAATTTGATGATTTATGCTTAAAGGCATTTAAAGAGTTGAAGAAAAGACTTGTGTCTGCCCTATTATGATGGCTCCAAATTGGAGTTTGTCCTTTATCTGATATGTGATGCTAGTGACTTTGCTATGGGTGTTATACTCGGTCAAAAGAAAGATAAGGTTCTTCACCCAATCTACTATGCTAGTAGAACACTTGATGATGCTCAAGAAAACTATACCATAATTGAGAAAGAGCTATTTGCAGTGGTGTTTGATTTTACCAAGTTTAGATCATATATTGTGGGTGCTAAGGTGATTGTTTACATTAACCATTCAACTTTAAAGTACCTATTCAGCAAGAAGGAATCTAAGGCAAGGTTAATTTGATAGGTACTACTTCTATAAGATTTTGACTTAAAGAATGTTGATAGGAAGAGTATTGAGAATCAAGTAGCAAACCATCTTTCTAGGTTGAGTACCAATACTCAACTTAAATCTACTGTAACTATTGATGAAGCTTTTCTTAATGAGCAACTCTTTAAGGCAGACAACTTTCAAACACCATGGTATGCAGACATTGTCAACTATCTTGTTTATGGCATCTTGCCTTTTGAGTTGAAGTTTCATCAAAAGAAGAAGTTTCTCTATGATGTTAAGTTGTATTTTTAGGAAGAACCATATTTGTGTCACCAATGTGCTAACCAAATGATTAGCAAGTGTGTTCTTAAGTATGAGCAACATGAAATTTTAAGATGTTGCCATTCTTCTAACTATGAAGGCCACCTCAGGGGTGACAATAAAGCATCTAAAATCTTGCAAAGTGGTTTTTATTGGCCCTCTTTATTGAAATATGTATATGACTATATATTAAAGTATAACAGATGCCAAAGGATGGGTAACATATCTAAAAGGAATGAAATGCCACTCAATAACATGCTTGAAGTATAATTGTTTGACATATGGGGCTTAGGCTTCATGGGACCATTTCCCATATCTTTTAACAATCAATATATCCTTGTTACTATATACTATATCTCAAAATAGGTCAAAGTAGCAACATTTCCCACTAATAATGCTAATGTGGTGCTCAAGTTTTTAAAGAAGCATATTTTCACCCACTTTGGAGCACCAAGAGCCATTGTGAGTGATGGTGGTACTCATTTTTACAATAACCAATTTCGATCTCTCTTGAAGAAATATGGTGTCAAGCATAAAGTTACACTTGCCTACCATCCTCAAACTAACATGCAAGCTAAAATTTCTAATCGAGAAATCAAGAAGATACTTGAGATGACACTAGGAGTGACAAGAAAGGATTGGTCCACTAAACTTGATGATACGTTGTGGGCTTATTGAATGGCTTCCAAAATTCCTATCGACATGTCTCCATACAGATTAGTTTTTAGGAAAGCATGTCATCTTCTTGTAGAGATGGAACATGGTGCTTATTAGGCTATCTAAAAGCTCAACTTTGATTTTAATGCCGTGGGTGAAAAGAGACTTCTTAACTAAATGAACTTGATTAATTTTAGTTCAATGCCTATGATAATGCTAGGCAATACAAGGAGAAGGAAAAAAGATGGCATGACAAGAAAATTCTATGCAAAACATTTGAGCTAGGCTAAAAAGTACTCTTATACAACTCTAGATTGAGGTTATTTCCTAAAAAACTTAAGTCTAGATGGTCAGGATTGTTCACTATGGTCCAAGCTTTCAATCATGGTACTGTTGAGCTGGAAAGCATTGAAGGAGAAAGATTCAAAGTCAATAGGCAATGATTGAAGCATTATTGGGGCAGTAAGGTAAACCATGAAGCAGTCACTTTGCCCTTATCTGATACCTCTTAAAGAAGAGAGGAGTCCGGTTGAATGGCTATAAAACAAATGCTACTTGGAGGCAACCCAAGCTCTAAATTTTATCTTTTAATTTTTTCTTTAAAGTTTAGTTGTTTTGGTGAAGTTATGTGTGATCTTGTTTCTTTTGTAGGTTAACATGAAGATATGAGGAAGTGTAAGAGTTTGGAGGAGCAAGAAATTTGGCAAAAGATCAAAAGAATCCAAGAGGAGGGAAAATTTCAAGGATGTCAAGCTACTTAAGTTGTTTTTATGATTATAAATTTCTCTTGGCAATTATTTTGAGCTTATTGAAGTGAATGCAAATTTTTTTATGGTTTGATTCCTATAAAGAATGGTTCTTTTTAGGAGTTGATTGCATTTTAATTGAAGGAAATTGTTTATGGTTGATGAAAGATGGTTAGAGATTGATTTTGGAGTGAATGTAGTGCTTGAGAAAGGTTTTAAGGGGTGAACATATTAGATTTTTTGAAAACAGATTGCTGCAAAATTTTACTATCAAAATAAGTTCTGACAAAAGTCGTGATTATGGGTTTACGATTTTAGGGGTCCAGAGAAAATGAAAGTCACAATTTTGGATTTCAGCCTGATTTGAAAATCACAACTTTGGGCCTGTAAAAAAATTTTTTTTGTGGGTTTATTTTTCCAATATATATATAATATTAATGGATTATTTTCTCTTTTTTCTCCCTCTTCCTTTAGTTTTGTTGCATTTTATAGCTTTAAAAAAATTTAATTTATTTGGCCCCATAATTTGAAACATTTAGCTTACCCATCTCCTTATTCTTCGTTAAGAGCTAAAATCTTAGCCACTCTGCCTCTCATTTTCCTCCATCATAGCCCACCCTCAGCTCCCCCCATTATTTCCCATGCCCCTCTCCTCATTCATTTCATTTAGTATTTTTCCTTCCCTTACCTCGCGTTCACCCTTATCTCCATTGTCACCTCCTTGCTTCATTTCCACTAATAGCCACAATGTATCCCTGCATCCACTTCCTCTTAAGCATCGTTCTCCACAACTACCATCTGCGTTTTCTACTTCCTCTTTACCGTTCACCCAAGCCTTTACCGCCAACCCCCAAGCTATCAATCTCTGGTCCACGATGCCTCCATAACACATTTCCATAGTGCTATCATCATATCTACAAGTTGAAATCCTAAGCCATTTAGCTACAAATGATCCTTATCATCCTTCTACCTTGTCTCCCTTTCCCAAGTCCATTCATATATGCTTGTAATCACGAGCCTCCTTTGCCATTGCTACCATAACCTTAATTAAAGCAAGGTTTTAAAAGTCCATTCATTCTCAATCTCGATCTCCCTGCTTTCATCCTCCTCCTCACTATTTGCAACCTAAAGGATCTTCGCCCTATGGTGCTTCCATTGGTTTTAAATTGCTAAGCTGTGACTAATATCGTCGCACCTTCATCGTTGAGTTCCAAGTTCCATTCTATTTGCTCACGGCTTTAAAAAAGATTCCCCACCTTTTCTCTTTGTTTTGGATATTCTACTCTAATTCTGTCAATCTTGTGGAAATAAAAGGATGCTACCTTGTTGAGCCATTATTTTCCTTTGGTTTAGTTTAACTTATCAATTAACATTTTTGCAATTTTAATGTTGCTGTTGAATTGGGTTTCAAATTGAAGTGTAAATTTTGAGAATGAACTTTGGCATTAGTTCTATGGCATAATTCCTAGCTAAGTGCTCAAAATTTACCCTCATATTTAGCTGATAGTTCACATTGTGAGAATTGAGGGGAACTTGTGATTGATTCTTATTGGCTCTAAAAAATGTTTTCATTATCATAAAATGTTAATTTGGTATAATTATTGTCAGAGCTTGAGTTTGAGTTTGTGGATTTAGCTTGGCTTTTCATTATTTACAACCCCTCATAACCTCAAACCTTTATATTGGACAAAATAAGGTGCTCTGAATTAGGTTTATATTCTTTAATTTTCACTGGTTCAAGCCTAGTCGCTTTGCTGTTAGTGCCCTTCTTTTTGTTACCCATTACTTGCAGTTTATTTTTAGTTTTCTGACGTTATGATTGGCTATTGGAAGATTAGGAATTATATTGGTAAAAATTTTATTGATGCTCATTATATCTCATTGTGTTGAAATGTTTAGTTTCATGTGCTTTGGGTAAATCAGAATTTTAACAATGGGGTTTAGAAAGTTGTTTTGGCTCATAAATTTAGTCTCAACTAATATTAAAATTGTTGATTGCCTTGATTGCCTGAGAAAAATATTCTATTTTGAATTGAACTTTTAATGTTACCTCATGCATGCCCTTAGGGATGAAATGATGATTGTTGGTTCTTGCTTGTCAAAAGTTGAATTTTTTAATACAAATGGATTGCATTTGTCTTGTTAAATGCTCTAATAATTTGAATTGAGTTCATTGAATATTGTTGGGAACTTCTAATTGTATGAGTCACATTTCTTTAGGTTTGCTAATTTCATTTAACAAGAATAAGGGAATTGTAGAATGGAGCAAAGACCAATACTGATGTTAGTTATTATTCAAAAGTTATGGATCACACTACTTCACTTGTTGTTATTTTAGTCTTATGCTTTCTATTTTGTTTTTATTGTTAACTTGTTAGCTAGATTATTTTTGTACACTTGTGGATGTGGTTACTCTGCATTCTTATTACAGGTCAAGATTTTTGTGCCTCTCATGCAACTTCTTTTTGGTTGTTAAGTTGCATGAGAGAGGACCCTCATTTTTCCCTTTTGACAATGATGAGACTATTCAATTTATGTTTGGAAGTGAGGGTATTATTTTGGCTGAATTAACATGAAATTTAATTTTGAAACTTAGATATTTACTATTTTTTACTATTTTTTTAAATTTGAGCCAAATTGAGGAATTATTTGTTGAACTGAATGTGTGGTCCAGTGATAGAATGTTGCTTAGACTGTATATTTTATAGAAAGTTGTGATCAATATTTTAGCATGCTTGATTTTTAGTGTTAAGGCTTGTTTTTTGTCAATTTGTGAAATTTTCTTTTGCACTTTTGAATCAGAGAATGATTTGAATGCCTCTGTTAGAGAAAATTTTGTGGCAAGTTGATGTGCATTTTGTTTCTCAATTGAGAGACTCTAGAACCTATCTTGAAATATCTTAAAGCATTTTAATCATTTTGCATTATATTGAAAAATGATTTGGGCATTCTTTCAAATGTGTTTGAGCCTTTCAATCCTACTTATTGCATTATTTACCTTTAATTCCCTTTTGAGCCTTGAATTGAAAACCATGTAAATTTTCTTTTTAAAACCTATATTAAACTCTAGCCTCTACAACTTGAAAAATCATGAACTACCTCAATCTTGAGATAAGTGATAAAAAAATTTGTGTTTGTAGTGAAAATTGGTTTATTTGTTAAAGAAGGTGTTGTTATAAATTTGGTTGTGAGGAATGGAAATGAAGTTTGGAATACTACTAATGATGCTCCTAAAAAAATGTATAAAAAAGAGATATCCATGAAAAAAAAAAGAGTTTCAGTATCAATAAATTTGGAGTACAAGGAATGGTAATTGAGATAAGTTTGAGGGAAGGTAATTGGGTAGCAAGGATAGAATTGTTGGCTTTTCACTTTCATTTATCTCAAGTTCTTTGAATTCCATTTATCCTTTTCTTTCAATTAGACTAAAACCTTTCGCCATACTACAAGCTTACAAAGACCTATTGATTTTGGATTATGTGAAGTAATCTTTTGGTGGAGAGAAAAGAAGAGTTTAGGCATATGATATCTTGATATTAAGCTTGTTTCATGCATGTTGAGTTGTTACATCTTGACTTGATAATTGAAGGAGAATTCTGGTCTCACACACACACATTTCTAAATTATTGGAAAGCAAGATCTTAATATATGAATTGGGCATTCCTTTATATTCCACTATTATCCTCTTTGATATACATTTGGAGCAACTAGTGAGGATATTTTCATGCATGCTTAGTATATGGATAATTGGTCAATCTAATTGTTTTATTGCTTGTTTTACTCGACGATGAGTAAAAGTCCAAGTTTATGGGTGTGTCAACCTCTATAATTTGATATTATTTCATCACATTTTTGTACTTTTTTAATCCATTTTGGCTTAATTGTATATGTTTAATTTTTATTGCCTAAATTAGGAAAATGTGCATTTTGTTTTGGATTTGTATTCTTGGCTTTGATTTGATATTTTTGGCCTAATTTTGTTTTATTTTGATTGAAGACTTGATTAAAAGCATTTTTGTAGCTTTGTGGATGTTTTTGGGAGGCTTTTGGATGAAGAATCAAGTACAAAGTGAATAATTTTTATTAGCTACAAAAACAATGTAACACTACTAAAGTCATCCTAAAGTCGTGACTCATTCACGACTTTCACCACTATCAAAAAATGCTATGTTTTATTAAGTTTGAAATTGGTTGGGTAAGACACTTATATTTAGAGAGCTTGATCTAGAAGTGATTCTTCTCACTTTTAGACACATTTGGAGCTTGGATATGCTAGGGTTTAGGCATTGGAAATGCTTGAAGCAAGGGAATAAAATTTTGAAGACATTTGGAGATCCTTTTCTTTGGTTTTTCTATTTGTCTTCCCTTTCTTTCTTGTAATCTTATAATGTCCATGAATATCTTGTGTATTTATAACTTTTTAATATTTCTGAGTAGCTAAATTCTTTGCTCTAGGATTATTTTAAACCCTTATGTGGATAAATATTAAGTTCGTCCTCCCTTTTTGTGATTAATGATATATATGTGTGTTTATTTTACTCTTTCCTTAATTCTTCTAAGTGATGGGCCACTATTTAGATGTTGGGTTCACTTAATTGATGCTTGAGATAGCTAGGTTGAGTATAGAATGTGGGTAAAATAGTGCAAGAACTTGATATTTACATGTTAAATTAATAGTTTTACTAATAAGATAAAGATATACTTGCTAGCCTTGCATTAGGGCTAGTGTTTAAAATTGAGTTTCATTAATTGTAACAAGAGATTGAGTAATTAATTTAACTAAACACTTGTCCATGACTTGAGAGAGCTTATCCAAGTATTTTTAAAATCATAGGTTAATACTTATTTTCATTAAAAGCATTTATGAGAGGAGGTAATTTTAGTGTTATGAAATGAAAGGAGGATAAATAATCCTATGTCTCAATTTGTGCTTGAAGTGTGTAAATCAATTGCTTTTCTTTATTTTCTAGTGTTTTAGTTTGAAAAATCATTTTTCACCAAATTATGTTTGGCTCAACTTAGTTGAACTCACTTAGTCTTTTGTTTGATCACTATTTTTAAACAAATCTTTGAGGGAATGATACTTTATTTTCATTATATTACTTGCTATAACTCATGGACTTGCGGTGAGCAACAATGTGCCATGATGCAAGTAGCATTAGCTATAACTTACGGCACAGCAAGCAAAACTCTCATTGCAGCTCGTGGCACAACAAATAAGGAAAATTGTGCCATAAGGCCAATCATTGTACTATAAATATTGTTATATTAGATTTCTATTTTGTTATCATATTAATTATATGTTCACTATGATAACTGCATCCTTGGACAAACTACAGTGATTGTCCTAAATGTCCCCAGTCGATCATCTATATGGGATCACAAATGAAACAAGACTAGTATGACTTTGATAATTATAAAGATATAAATCAAAGTTGTAGATGCTTGAAAGAATATAAGGTGCTGGACTAATCTACTATGAGAAAGTTGTATGGTATAAGTCATAAGCTTATCTCATATGTAGCTATATCACTAAGCCCTTCGACATGAGACCATCATGGATTCCTACATGATGACCATTGAACTTTGATTTAGTCAAAATTTTCCTTTGACTGGGTGATCATAAAAGTTATAATTGAGTTTAGTGATATTCATGCAGAGGAATATGAGTAGTCAACGTGGAATTTGTCCCTTACATTAATTAAGAGATATTACTAGGCCCCCTCGATGATGTATGGCTATACTATAATAGAAAGGGTTTTTCCATTGTTATGTCAGTCTACTTAAACATTGAGAAAGTAATAGTTAGGTAAAGAAGAATGACAATTTCATATCTCACACTTGATCAAAATATCATGTGATAAAAAGGACGTGACAAGGCTACATGATAGGTTATATCGAATCATCGATTCCTATATGAATTGGGTAGTTGCAATATCTTGCTACAAGCCACTTGTGACTTGTGAGCTAATAGCGTAATTAACATACTACCAACTTCATATGGGCCTATAAGGTTGCACACGAGAATAGCCCAACTCGAGCTACAATGTCTAAGTTCATTGAATATGGAATATGTCTAGATTCAATGTATATAATATAGGGTAACAAACTTTATATATATATATATATATATATGAAATATACAATTCTAAATATAATTATATATATATTTGAAATATATATGTATATTTATACATGTGTATATATATGCATATGATATATAAAATTCAAAATATAATATATATACATATATGTGTATTTTCATGTATACATACATACACCTATATATATAATATAATATGCATGTATGATATATATATATATATATATTACGTTATGTTATGTTATGTTATGTTAGCTTTAAATTTAATTTATGTGATAGGTTAAATTTAATAACTAACATGGTATGAGAAAGTATCATATCAGTTTTATAGTTTGAATTTATAAGATAAATTTAAATTAGATATAATATTATAGATTTTATTTTTATAAATTCAAATTAAATATGATATTATAAATTTTATTTATGAGATAAATTTAATCTAATATTTTTGTTGGCTCATTAAAGGAAAGCAAAACCCTAATATCTATAAAAAAAAGATAGAAATGGGATGTGCTTTATGAGTTTTAGAGAGTTAGAAAAGTTTTGATGGAAAAATACTTTGAAAGTCACAAAACACCTTAAAGAAAAGAAAATTACTTTTCAAATATGAATGGACGTTGAAAGAGCTAACTCACTGTTCAAGTTAGAAAGTTATTCATAGGAATATGGTAGAGGGATCAGATTTACATAGTCAGCTTTTGAGATTTAAATTTTGAATAGAAAGCACGTGAAGCATGAAATAAAAGGTAACTCTTCTTTCCACCTTGACTTAAACAAGTTCATTTGGTCCACATCAGGATAGGGATTTAAAATTTTAATCTTCCATTGTGCCTCCCTATCAAACACATATTAGAACTGTTATTTTGACAGAAAACTCTCATACGTGCACTATAATGTATTGTGCTCATGCCATAGTGTATGGTATTAAATGAAGACATGTGGCTTTATACCATATCCCACGACACATGCGTAAATTCTGTCAAAATTGCTGTTTTGCTTCTGTTCTCTTCATATGCTTTGCATAAGTTTTCTTTGTGCTTCTATGATGTATGAATGTATATTTAACTTGTTTAAAAGAGTTTTTGAAAAGTTTTATTGGAACCCTAACCAACAAACCAATCTCTCACGGTTTCATATTTGAACTTTAAAGTGTTAGAGTGTTATTCGGTAATGCTTGAAAGGGTATTATAGAAACCATAGTCCAAAAGTAGAATAGAACATCTTTGCTTGGGTAATTTTATCACTGAAGGTGTGCTCGTATCAATGTGTGCGTGATTGGTCTAGTGGAGCCTTTGGTTTTATTCGAGGTAATATGGAGGCTCGAATGGTAAGATGATCATGCTAATGTGAAAATGGTTTCATGAAATTGAATATGAGTTATGTTGATACACATATATATATGTGGTTCTATATAAACTTTACTTGCATACAAGTGTGCATATTAATTGATAGTTGTGAGTTTTTTTGTTACTAAGATGGTTATTTACCCTTATAGTTGCATTTTACAGGTCCTAATAGTAAACAACGAAAAAAAAAGATTCAAAATAGGCAAAGTAGTGTTTACAACGGTGCTTCAAGAGTTTTGTATAATGAATTTGTATTGTATTTGTTAAAGGTTATAAGTTTACATAAGTAACTAATAGGGTGGAAATAGGGTGGATTGGTAATTTAATGTGTAATTAGGAATTTGGTTGGTGAAGCAGTGTTTTGAACTTATTGGAAGTTGCATGGATAGATTAGAGTAGAAGAACATCGTTGTGAAGCAGAGCATGTGAGCGTGGTAAGGAGTTTCCTTAGTGTGCCATGTGCAGTGGCTAATATTGAGTGTGTGTTGTGGTCCATGGTGCAGAAATCTGGTAAATAAGGACCGGAGGACTCATAAAAGCAGAGAGTAAAAGAGGATAAAGAAACACAAGAGGGAGAAGGAGAAGGATCTCTATTAGGGAAACCATTTTTGAGAGCAAGAACAACATTTCCAACCTATTACTTATTGGATAAGTCTCATACTGCCTTAACCTATGATTCTGTACTAATTTCTCTTAGTTTAAATGTAACCTTCCCCTATGTCCATTAGACACAGGAGAAGATTGACTAAATCACCATACTAATCACACTAAACAATAATCAAATAATTTGTTTGAAAAGCTTAGGCCCAAGACTCATTTTGTAAAATTATCATAATCATAATACATTTAAACAATACATAGTGGAAATAACCTATATGCATTCATATCAATCAATGCATGCATGAAATATAAAGAAATAAGGTTAGATTAAGGGCTATGCACTATGGTAGACATCATATATACCGCAGCATGCGGTATAGAGCCACATGCCTAGGCCTTCTCTATGTCATGAGCTATGGCATGATACACCATACACTATGGCACACATGTTTAATTTTGCTACTGTTGTTTGACAACATAAATGATAAGATTTTGGCATACACCAATTTCACATATGATGTCTGGTTGGAGTGATTCAAGTGCCCACATAAAACTTAACTCATAAAGCTTACTAACAAGAGAAGTTTGAACACGATCTAATGGTCTGATCAAAATTTAGATACCTTAGTACAAAAAGTCACTTTTTATGAAAATTTAACATATCTAAGTGCTAAAATCAATCCATAAATCTCATTAGACCAAAATAGCCTTTGAACCAAGTCCAAAAGGATCTATTACATCTAACTGACCATGTTTCATCACATATATACACATATATCAAAATTTGGCTATTCAATAGCCAATTTTCATAAGTCACAACTTTACACCAAACACATCGGATTGGTCATTTTCACCAAAAACTCACTACAAATCTCTACTTTACACATATATCCATACTTACAACATGGTCATCACTAAATCTTAGCCTATACCATTCATTTCATCATATATTTTCACAAATGGGCTAAGATTCACAAAAATTCATAACATTTATGACAATCTCTACATTCAACAACTTATAACCATTCAAATCATGCATGCAACCTTATAGCAACTTATTTACACTATACTCACAAGATTTAGGTTCATTACACAAGCTCTATAATCACACAGCTTTAACAACTCTAAGCCTATCCTGACTCTTTTTCTTACCCTGATCACTACTCTATTATGTAAAAATGTAACCATGAGGGTGAGATAAAAATCTCAATAACAAAATAGCTCACTATTGTCAACTATCGCATGCAACTATATTAAAGCATAGCATAATTTACATATAAACATAGCATATACATATGTTTCATTTCAGATCGTAACAATATATGTCCATTTACTTCTTTTACTAATGTAATTTTCACTTTTCATACTTTTGCACATATAGCATGATCATTATCGACTGAACCTCCAAATTACCTTAACTTAAAACTATAGGCTTGCTTTAGACTAATATACACTCTCGTTGGCCTTGAGCTCACATTTAGTAGTAGAATCACCCAGTTAAAGGTGTTCTATCTCACTTCTAGACTATGGTTTCTCCTAATACACATAATGGGATGTCGTTGACTCTAACACCATATCACATCAATACTAATGAGTCTCAATCTCCAACACCATACCTTAATAGGTACTAAGGATATAATCTTTAACACCGCACCTCGAAAGGCACTAAGGAGATATAATTTTCTAATACCGCACCCCATCAGGCACTAAAGAGAATATGCCATGCGGTCTTGTTACTACACTCCACACAAGTGAGCTCCCACCCCTATAATCATACTTTTCAAACCAATCATAGGTTCCCAATCACCACACCATACATGTTTTCCAATACATAACATATATATACATAACATATGAAACCACATATTCTAATCATTTATTTTATCAAAAGCCATTTCATGCAACATTTATAAAGTGCCATAAATTATGCTTAGTTTATAACCATTTCATGCACTAAATAGCATACTTACACACAGTTACAATAAATAGTTAAATAGAGGAAGATATTTGGTTACCTCAACCTTTCTATCATTAGAAATGTTACTCGTGGACTTCAATTACTACAACAACTCGTCACAAGCTTCCTTTCTCAACTTACACACACAATATGCCAATCTACGCACAATTGGCATTATTAGTCAATTAGTTCAAATTGACCAAAAATACATAATTACTAACTATGGCTATAACTAGCTACTCATTCCTTTTCACTTATCCATTTTAAGTCAATTTTAACTCAATTACCACTTTACATTACTTCAATCGATCCCATTTCAGTCAAACATGATTTTCACCCTTATTTTCGATTAAATTAGGGCCAAATGGAGCCTAGAGGTTTAAAGTTCTATCGTTCAACTCTAAACTAGTCGTAGAGCTCAAATTTAACTCCTAAAAACCTTTTTACTAATATGGGGTTAAAAACTAACCCTTGAATTTCATTGATTTAATTTCTCTATAACTCATATAAAGAGAAATTTGAGTAGAATGGAAGGTAAGGATTATGTATAGCTTACCTGATAAATTACTAGTTAGAAGTACCTTTTAATGCTCGGTAAAAAGATACCCTAGCTATCTTTGGCTTCCTCTCTTCTTCTTTCACATGTTCCTCTTTTCTCCTCTCTGAGCTCACAAGCTAATCCATGACTTTTAAGGTCACTTTCTGGTCCATGCATCGTAGTGCATGCAGCCTATATTGCGGAGTATGGTACGATGAGGAAAATCCTCGCCACACTCACTTGCTTCACTTTAAGACGTGGTTCTTTCACTTGTAGTTTCTCATTCAACATTTAAAAGATATCAATTATCAACTAACCATCCAAATCTCTAATTTCCTTACTATAATTATGACTTTACTCCTAATTAATAGCTAATCACATGATTAAGAAATCAGGATGTCACATTAAACTATTGTGAAACTAAATATGGAAGTTTTAAAGGGTTGATTTCTTACCTTATAGTAATAAATAGGCTCTTCAAAGTTAAATTAGGACTTTGTGACTAGTTTGAGCCTCAATGACAAAGCTTTAAAACTATAGGCTCAAATTAGTTAAATTTATAAGAGAAAATAGGTGAAATTTGGGAATAAGTATGTTAAAACTTTTAATGGGTGACATGTAGGGCTAGAAAGTGGAAATGGACTTTAATAGGGGAAATGATAGTGTTTAAGTGTTTAATTATGGGGAGTGATATTGTTAAGTCAATGTGGTGATTGATTATAGATGCTGATACAGTGTAGGTTATTGTATAACGAGTGAATTTAAGTGAAAGGGACTCATGTAGAATAAGTGTACCACAAGTAACCTTTCTTAAGAAAAAAAAGGTTGAGATAATCATATGGTTTGTTATGTTTATTAACTATTATACTACGTAGAGGTAAATGTGTAAATTATGATTTCATTATTTGCGAGATTTTTGGGCATCATTTTGCAAATGTATAGTTTTGTCACTAAAGTGCTTTAGAATTCTTGTTGTATGACTATTGGTTTTTAAATGGAAAATATATATGTTGTGCAACATGTGAGAAAAGTAGTGATTTATGCGTGTTGAGAGCATGATCATAGTGGGTAGGAGTTCACCGTAGGTGTATATAGGTTTGTGTGGACAAATCCATATAGTTAGGCAATTAGACACATTATTTACACACCTTATTCACACATTTAGGACCTATTTTTCATGATATATTCCTTAACTATGTGCATTCTTGGTGTTAAAAGTGATAAAATCACCTAAGGGGTGAATTTGTACAATAAGGATATTTTGGTCCAAATTTGCACTTTTTATAGAAAAGTTAGTTTTTGTTGGATTAAATTTCACTTTTTCCTAAATTTATAATGGTCTAATTGGCTTTCAAACATTCATTTTAGTTTGGGAGATATTGCATAAAAGTCACACTTTAGAATTGTTGACTTGCTTGACCTAGTTTGAGCATTGCACGTGTATGTGTTTACATTATGCTTCTCACATGGCATTTCTCCTGAATTTTATTTATAAATATTCTCCCATTTAAATAATTAATTTCTTGTGTAAAAATATAATTTATTTTGTCGCACATATATTATTGTATTAAATCAAACATTATATTGTGATTTAGGTGAGCAAGTGCAGTTGGACTTGTGTCAATTAGGCTAAAAGCAAGCAAGGAAGGCTTTTGGGCTTGAGTTAGGTATGCAAGGTGATATGTCATATTTGTTACACACTTTTCTTAAGTATTTAGGACCACATTTCATGGTAAGAAACCCTAAAATTTGCATTCTTGGTGTTAAATCAAGGTTTTGGGCCCTAGTAAGAAAATGGGCATATTAGGGGTAATTTAGTCATTTTACACTTTATTGGGAATTCAAGGGAAAATTTAGAATTTGATGTGTGCATTAGTTTTAGGTCCATTAGACACTTTTCTTTGCTAATTATGACCATTTCTATATGTTAAGAGTCTCTATATAGATTGATATCACATTCTTAGTGCAATTTTGCCTAAGTGTTCAAATACATGCATCATGGGGAAGGTAATTTGGTCATAAAATGTACTTTTTCACTAAATTAGGGTTAAGCTAAAATTTTATGTCTTTTAATGAGATAAGATGTTTGGTCTAATTAGTTTTCATTGATTCATCCTAGGTTAAGAGTTATTTAGAAAAAGACAACATTTTAGGGTTGTCTCCCTTTGATTTTGGTTCAAATATGTGCTTGTCCGCACTTGTGTCTTGTGAGGCTCTTTTCCTTTAGTCATATTAATACCTTGGATGAATTAAATATTTCCTATCTTAGTTTACTTAAATAATGTCACACTATAGTTATTTGATTATTTGATTTAATTGTAATTTAGGTGAATAAGTGTGACAAATAAAGACAACTCAAAGTGACACTTTGCATGGAAGAGGCTTTAGTTCAAGACTTGGCTTGGCACATGAAAGAGCTAAGGAGCATGAAATTTCAGACATGAATGGGCTTCAAAATGGTGTGATTTATTAAGTCTAACGAGGCACATATGAAGTTTCCATACACTTGCATGCAAGGGATCAAGTTGACTTGTCAAAGTTCAAGATAATTGCAATGTGTTTGAGAAGCTTGGAAGAAACTTTCATATCTAAATTTGAATGGCATTCAGAGTGAATTACCAGGAAATTAAGGGAACATAATAGCTTATCATGTCCATGCACATATGGGATTAGAAGAGCAATATTAGAATTATCACCTAAGTTGACTTGCAACCTAGACTACTATTAACCTCACTTGACCTAATGACTTGTTTTGAGTTTTGTGACAACTTGTTTAGTAGGTCACCATCATATTTTTGTTCAATAAAACTTATTAACTAGGTTTAGATGAATCTTTCATATCATTCACTCATATTTTCATATTTCAAGCTTCAAGTTTATAAAATCCTCTCATTTCTCTCTCTACATTTTTACTCTCTCTCCTCTATATCTCTCAATCTAACCATTCAAATTGTACAAAACCACCACCATTCTCTTCCTCTCTTCTTCCTATACAAAACCTAATAACTTTCACAAGGATTAAACCTTGTCTTCTTTGGGTGAAATTCTTAGGAGATTCAGCCATGATTTTAGAGCTTCAACATGGAGATTGTTTGAAGATAGAAGGCTAGATTATTTAAGGAGCTACTATGTAGAGGAGGAAACCATGAGTTTGTATTATTTTCTAGTTAGTTTTGAATTTATTCTCTATACTTTTCTCTCTCTAGAATTACAAATTTGTATGACTCTTTAAACTTGTAATCTCTAGTGATAATTCATATGATTGAGAGATGATTGTTAGAACATGACTCTTGTTATTTCTAGTACATGATTTTGGCCTCATGAAGTTTGCTCATAATCTTGATTTGCTTGATGAGATTAACATGTCTTCTCGCTTGTCATAATCTCGCCAACTAGAATGCATGTGAAAATCTTCATGAATCATAATCATGAGCATGTTGATTCCTACATAGGCGCTTGATTTAATTAACTCAAGTTAGTAACACTTTGGTTAGGCATAATGTTAGCTAGGTTTTAGCACATTCTAAGATGATAATTATGGATTAGAGTTAGTCAAGAGGTTAGCTAAGTCTTAGTTAATATAACCAAGTCACTAAAACCAAAGAGAAGAGAGAGGAGACCACACTAGCTCGGCCATTAGAGTCGGTAATTTGAGCTAAGCCCGACGGGCCAGCCCAAAGCCGCCTGAAAAATTTAGGGCCAAGCCCAAAATAAATATTAATTTTTTATTGCTTAGGCCTATTCAAGAATAGGCCCAAGGAAATTCTGGCCAAGCCTGATCGAGTTCGAGCTTAGCTCGAATACCTAAATAAAAAAATATAAAATATGATAAATATTAATTAGTTTTTCAAGTTTTATATCATTTTATATCAAAATACTATATATATGAGTGTTTTAATATATTTATTTTTTAAAAAAATTAAAAATAGTTATATTTCATATTTTTATTATTTTTAATCAATAAAATATCTCAAAATAATATTTAAAATATATTTTAAGACTCATATTTTTTTAAAAAAAATTGAGTCCTATAAATCAATTGTGTGTAAAAATAATAATTTTATATTTTATAAATTAAGATAATTAATTTTAAATTAAAAATAAAATTAAAAATAATTTTAAAAATTAAATTTAGACATATACGAATTCCTGACTCTGCTACTTGATAAATATAATAAATAGAATAATATTCTTGAATCATTACTTAAAAATTAAGAGTAAACTAGAGTAAGAATCCCTTATATGTAAGAGTTAAACAATATAAAAAGTTAAAGAAAAATGATTTCAAAAAAATAATATTTTACTCATAATTAAATAATTTTTTTTATAACATAATGATGGAAATTTTTTTATATTCATAAAAATGAAAAGTATAATTTACCTAAAAGTTATTAAAAACTTTGAACTAATCAGGATACTAATTTTAAGTTAATAGTCTAACTGTAATTGAATTGAGATCAACTTAATCATAATTAAAATAATATAATTTAATTAAAATATATAAAATATTTATATATAACTATGATAAGAGCAATATTTAAACAATTAAGACATTAATTTACAAGTAAAGGAAACATTCATGAATAAATTATACATAATACAACAAAATAATAACAGAGCTACTTAAGTACAAAGTTAATAAGTTATTTTTTATTTTACTCTTTTAAAATTAAGATAATATTTTATACTTAATAGAATTATTTAAAAAATAATATTGGTTCAAAAAATAAAGAAAAAATACTTTTAAAAAATTTCAGGTATTCAGGCTAGCCCGAATAAGCCCAAAGCCCGAAGGTATTAGGGCCGGGCTTGGCTATATAGACTTTTTAGAAAAAGTAGGATACTTTAAGCCTGGCCCAAATTGAGCCTAGCTCACCTGAATTACCGGCTCTATCAGCCATAATCAAACAACGATAGGTGACCAAATCCACATAGGAGTTCCTACTTTTAATAGGTTTTCACACACCCTCTTTATTCACCTTTTAATTAGATTAATTAGTTCATTTAATTTTGAAGTTAATTTTTTCCCAAATCACTTTTAACTTATAGCACGCTTCAAATCTAAATTTTCAACTAAGCCTCCTTATAGAGATCGACCTAGATTCATACTAATACTATATTAGTATAGTTTAGTATTATTTTGCTAAGGCAACAACAACCTTAGTTCCAAGTCCTTGCAAGAAGAGGATAGGGAGCAGAAAAATTCAAATTCACATTTAAAATAACAACCATATGGCGCCACATCACTCAAATCTCCCAACTAACGGGAAGTGGTTTTCCAGTGGCGGACGGGTGAGTAACGGGTAAGAACCTACCCTTGGGAGGGGAACAACAGTTGGAAATGGCTGCTAATACCCCGTAGGCTGAGGAGCAAAAGGAGGAATCTGCTTGAGGAAGGGCTCGCGTCTGATTAGCTAGTTGGTGAGGCAATAGCTTACCAAGGTAATGATTAGTAGCTGGTCCGAGAGGATTCCTCTCCTTAATCCTTGTTTTGACAATATAATTTAGAAATCAAATTTGTAGCCAACAAAATCACCTTAAAATCAGCTCATATGCTTCCCTTCTAATCTAAACCTCCGAGTTTATTCTAGGCTTAATCTACCACATAATTTTAGCCAACTCACACACACATCACTCGCACAATTATCTATACTAATTCAAGGGTGGAGCAATTTTGTCTAGCTCTGATTCCATTTATTTATCTACTTATGTCTCTCATTCTCTCATCTCTTCTCTTCTATCTCTCTTGACAAATTTCATCCATCACCTACATTACACAGAAACACACACACGACCCTGGTCACCATCCATCTATCCAAGGTTTTCATCTCCAAAGATATGCGAGTTTCAATTTAGCCAAGGCATAAAGAAGTGGTCTTTCATGGAGTTTGAAGGCTAAGGAGCTTGTGGATCTTATAGGAGGAGGAAGAGGAAAAGGCCAATCACTTGACATCTCTTTAGTTTGTAATTACTATACCCTAGTTTTATTCAGTGTCTTGATGTTGTAAGGCCATAATTTTGGATTATTTCATTATGTATTTGGGCTATAATCTTGTTTCACTTGTGTGTATTGTTGAGAACTTGGTCATTTGATTATGTTTTTGTATTTGATACTTCCTTACATTAGTAGATGTTATCATAATCTTGAGATTTCTATTAGCGTCTTATCTTGCATTTTCTACATCATAATCTTGCATGGTTTATGCTTGATTTCTTGTTTTCTCACTATAATCTTGGGAGTTTACATGTATTTTGGGAATGGCCGAATCACTTATACATAATTCACATCACACTTGTTTAATGCTTAAAATTGACCTAATTAATTGAACTAAGGACCTTAATTTAGGACTCAGGGAGGTTGTTGGGAAGGTTAAGAGGCTAGAGATAATTCTTTTAGTTTTCTTCATTTCAAGCCAAGAGAATAAAGTAATATAAATCTAACTTAATTAATTTTTAAGCTAATGACTCACTCACTACTCCAACACTAAGATCCTACTATTCTATAAGATACCACCAAAATACTTTAATTCAATTTAAAGCTTTTTTTTTAATTTTCAAACAATTAAATAAAAATCAATCAACCCTTTGAGTAGATAAATTAGTTAGTTTTAATTAATCTTAGTAAGTCTCCTTAAGAGAATCAACTTAGTTGATCGTTATTTACAAAGTGTGAAACTAAGTATTATTTTGGGAGTTAACACAAACTCTTTCCATCGGGCTAGCACTATGAGACATCTGGTGTAGCAAATTATATCAGCCTAGCACTATAGGACATCCAGTATGTAACATTATGAATTTCTTAATCCTATAATTAGCTGTTAATCAAGGGTAAAGTGGTAATTAGTATGGGATTAGAGATTTGGTTGATTAGTTGACAATTTGTGTCTTTGGGGTGTTAAATGAATAGATATGAGTGGAAGGATCGCGTTTTGGATTGAAGCAAGTGTGCATGGTGAGAATTCTTCTAACAATGCCACCCACCATGGCTTGTGCTACATGCACTACGGTGCATAGACCAAAAATGACCACTTTTGTAACATCCCAAAAAATTTAAGACTTGAATTTAATTTAAAATAAAATATCTATAATCAAATTAAAATTAAGAATAATTTGATAGAGGTCTAGAGTTGGAATTTTACTTAGCAAAAGTTTAGTTTTATTTTATTTTTAACTATGAAAAAATTACCAAAGTTGACCCAGGCTTTTGCGTTATAACAAAAAGATTTGGGCCTTTTCTTTAATTTTTTCCAAATTATTTAAATTAGTTTTTAAAAGGGAAAACAACATGTAGAAACAAATGAAACAAGAAAACAAAAGGAAAAGAAATGCACGGATAAGAGAGTGAGAGGAAGAAGAGAGGAGGAAGGGAGGGACTTAAACTCAAATTTGGAAGCCTTTATGGCCATTGTGAGCTTGACCACGTGGTAGGTAAACTTCCTACTTCATTCCTCTTCCTTCCCTCTTGATTTTCTTGAATTTTTGGAGGAGAAAATTTCTGAATTTTGATCCCAACAGTTTTATTCTTGTAAGGTTTAGTTTCCTTGGGTCCTTGGGAGATTGTTTTGAGTTTCTATATGATGCCCTAATATTTTGAGTGGGCAATTGGATAAAAATAGAGTTTTAGGGCAAAAGTCAAACCCCAAGAGGTTGGGTTTTTCTCCTCAATGGTTTAAGCCTATTGATTTAGTTATAATTATGCTATTTGAATCTAATAAGATTTAAATTAAGGTTTGGTTTTCATTACAAGGGCTAATGGTGAAAGTTGGTGACACTAAGTGAAGGTTTTTAATTGATTAAAAATTATATAAATTGGAAATTAGCCTAGTGGTGGCTAATAAATGGTTTTTGTGGTTAAGTGATACTATGTGAATGGTTAGTTTAATATATGAACCATTAGGATGAATTATGGCTCATTGACCAAAGTTGTGTGATATGAGTTATAGTCTTCGTTAATATTATTTGTCATGAAAAATGATATGGATCACTTATATGTTGTAGGGTATTATTGGTGGAATTTGTTTGGAAGTTAAAGGACAAGCCAAGTCATATCTTTGTATAAAGGGAACCCTTTTGTACAAAAGGGTTGAGATAACAGGGAAATTTATATTTCTCATTACTTTGTTTAGCTATTTTTGAGTAGATAACATTATCTAGGATGTATTACATGTTTTAAATAATTGAATGCAAATAAAATGTGTTTTGGAAGGGTTTTTAGGATATTGCTTTAATAATAATGCATTTATGCTTATTATCTATTTAATAATGATGTTACTTATGAAAATAAGATTATTAGCATGCATTGTGATCATGAAAAATGAGGAGTTGTACTTAAGAAAATGAAACTAGGTTTGGTACCTTAGATAGGTTAAGGAACCGCTTAAGGGAAGAATTATGAGTGTTATACTACTTGAATGTTGACATGGTCAATACTTGGGAAAGATAGAAAAGGGTGGAAGGCATGATCTCGGTAGGAGTTCAACAAAAGGGAGATGTGGTCTTGTGATATTCTATGGCTCACTGTCAGTACTAAGTGTTGCCTTTCGTATTATGGGCTCAATACACAAAAGTAGTTAGTGGATTGAGTGTTCGACACCTCTCAGTGGGGGAGGGAATTTGGCATATGAAGTGTGAGGTTGAGTGCTCAGGCTAAGGTAGCCCTTACACTACATAGAGAGTATGTCAGGCTAGCTTTGCAAGGGAGTTAGCTTTGACTTCTCAGGATTCACGTCGAACGGCACAGGTGGTTTGATAGATTAGATCATGCCTTAGTTTATATTTTGTGCTTGTAGAGGTATAGTGGGTATAAGGTTTACCTATAAGCTAAGGAGTCCCAAAAGGCATTTTATTAGTCAGGAAAGGCCATATCAGCCTATCTCATGCATTCAAGCATTTTAATTGGTTAATTATATCTTATTTTGAATCTATTATTTATTTACTTAACTATGGTTTTCCTTGTAATAAGGAATATTGATTTCTCTGTTATTGAGACTGTGGTTGTCTCACCCTTTTCTTTACAATATTTACAGGTCTAAGCAAAGGATTCAGTGGTAGACAGATAAAAGAGCCGAGCTAGGGTTTACTTGTGGATTGTAAAGATCTGCAACCTTTTTTTAGTAAGTATATTGTAATGTATTTAGGTTAGGGTGCCAGTAGGATGTGACTATACATATATGTGCATATGTGTAGATTATATGGCTTGTGTATGAATTTTTGTCTGCTTGTAAACTTGTGGCTAGAAAACATGGTTATGGTATGTGGTTTTGATGAATTTATTTAGTAGACCAAGTTTTCACTACAAGCAAATATTTATTTTAGTATATATGTGATTCTATAAGCAAATGCAAAATAGTTGCATTGTGAATTGTACGCTAAGGGAAAACATACATCTTGGATAGAGAGAATGGGTACATGGGCTCCACAGGGAGCTTTGAGCCAAGTGAAAATATTTAGCTTGTCCATTTATCACTCTTATATGATTTGTGCATTTTGAGGTTTAGGATCCATTTTGAGAAATGGTACTCGGGTGGTTAAATTTTAATGTATGGGGGTTTTCCATCATTTGAATGTTCTATTAGGTACTCTTGGTCCTATTTGATGTGTTTAAAGTGTTTCCACAAGTTTATGACCTTTAGGATGCGATTTGGACAATTTTGAAAATGGTTTTTACAAAAAAACTGTACTTTTGCATCTAGGTGTCCAAATCTCAATCCGATTGTTGGAGGTTTTTAAAATTTAGGTCACAAGTAATAAATTTTATAAGCTTCATGTGAGATTTGGAATCACGTTGATCGGACATTGGATGGAGAAATAACACACTCTGAAATTTGGTCTGGAGGTGTTGTCATGACAGCATTAAATTGTAGTTATGACGGCAATAGTGTTAATGTTGGAACATGCATGAATTTTAATCCGTCTATTGGATCTTTTTGAAATTTGTTATACCACTAGTACTCTTTGAAAGTGACAAGTGGGCTCTGGAATCACTATAATCGGAGGTCAGATGATGAAATGGTGCACTCCAAAAGTTGGTTCAGAGCTGTCATGACAACAAAAATGTCCAAATTTGTAACGTGTCTAAATTTTAATTTGACCGTTAGATATTTTTAAAATTTGAAATACCATTAATACACATTAAAAGTGACGTGTGAGCTTTGAACTTACTTTAATCAGAGAACAGACGGTGAATTAGTGCCTCCTAAAATTGTGCCCGAGAGGGCTATCATGACAGCAGATTAATGCTGTCATGACAGCAATTAAATGCCCCTATTTGTCTAGTTTGCTTTCATGTGCTATACCGTAATTCTTTAGACTTTTCTAAAAAAAATTTAATTTAAATGTGTGTTTTGCTATTATGTAGATTGTTTGGTATTTTAAATAGTGTGTTTCTTAAGTTGGTTTTAGGATCAACTCCTTAACCATGTTTAATTTGTTTGATTTATGTAATTTTTGGATAATATTTGGGGTAGTTACAACTTTAGTCATGGATTTTGGGTGAATTTCAGAGAGAAAAATTAGAAAACACATGAAAGGAGAAGAAGAGAAGGGCTGGTGTACTAGGGCAAGAGATTTCAGAGCTGTGAAAGGTGCTTCAGATTAGTAACTTAGTAGGTAAGCTATGTATAACTCTTACCTTTCATTCTACCTAAATTTCTTTAAATATAAGTTATAAAGAAATTGAATCAATGAAAGTTAAGGAGTTTGATTCTTACCCAATAGTAATAAAAAGGTTCTTGAGGGTTAAATTAGACCTTTGCAACTTTGCAACTAGTTTAAAATTAAACGATAGAGCTTTAAACTCGTAGATTTAATTTGGCCCTAAGTCATTGAGATTTTAGGGTGAAAATCATGTTTGATTGAAGTGAGACTAGTTGAAGTGATGTAAAGTAATAATCAAGTAGCAATGGACTTAGAACATATAAATGAAAAAGAATAGATGGCTAAATATAAGTATAAGTAGTAATTATGTACTTTTGGTCAAATTAGACTAATTAACTAAATTGTGCCAATTATGTTTAGATTAGCATATCGCACGTGTGAGTAGAGAGAGGAAGCTTGTGACGAGCTTTTATGGTAGTTAAAATCCGCAGGCAACCTTTCTAGTGGTAAAAAGGTTGAGGTAATCGAATAACTTCCTTTGTTTGATTATTTGTTGTAATTGTGTGTGAGTTTGCTACATAATGCATGAAAATGTTTTGAACTGAGCATGTTTTGTAACATTGAATGTTTTATTGCGTAAAAAGAGATTTTAGTTAAGCAAGTAATGAAATTTATTGGATATAGAAATGTGTATATGTATATATATGAGAAAAGTGGTGAGTGGGAACCTATGAATGATTCAAAAAGCATGATTATAGCTTGTGTAAAGTGTGGTGATAAGACTATATGGCAAATTCTCCTTAGTGCTCGACGAGATTTAGTGTTAGAGAATTATACCTCCTTAGTACCTTTTAAGGTACGGTGTTGGAGATGATCTCCTTAGTGCCTATTGAGGTATGGTGTTAGAGATTTGAACTCCGTAGTATTTGTGTGATAAGGTGTTGGAGTCAACAACACCTTATTGTGTGTATTAGGGAAAACCATAGTCTAAAAGTAAGATGGAACACCTTTGGCCAGGTGATTCTACTATTAAAGGTGAGCTCAAGGCCAATGACATTAATATTAGTCTAAGGCAGGCCTATGGTTTCAAGTCAGGGTGATTTGAAGGCTCGGATGATAGAGACCATACTTATGTTAGAAAAATGGTGAAAAGTAGTGAAAGTGGTAAAATGTGCTATGTTGATGAGATTTGAAATGGAATATATGATACATGTAATGTTAAATAGTATATTATGCTTTACTTTCATATTGTTGCATGTGATAGTCAATAAGAGTGAGTTATTCTATTACTAAAATTTTTATCTCACCCTCGTGGTTACATTTTTACAAGACAGAGTAGTGTTCAGGGTAAGGGAAAAGAGTCTGGACTAGCTTAGAGTTGTTGAATCTATGTGAACTCAAAGTATTGTGTAATGAACTAAAAGCTTGAGTATATATGTAAATAAGTTGTCATAGAAAATTGCCTGTATACTCTAAAAGTTTAGAGTTGAAAAATATTGTGATTTTTGGTAAATCTTAGCTCATGTGTGAAATTATGATGAAATGAGTAATTTAGGGCTAAGATTAAGTTGTGATTATGTTATGAATGAGAATATATGTAAATTTATGTAAAGAAGGGCCAAGTAGGCTAATTTGTGTTAAGTGGTGAAATTTTTTGAAATGTGAAAATGGGCTGTTTAACTGTTGAATTTTGATATACGTGTATATATGTGATGAAATGTTGTTAATCAAGTGTGATAGGTCTATTTAGACTTAATTCGAGGCCTTGTGTGGTCTAATAAGACAAATAGATTGATTTGAGTGCTTGGGTGCTTGAAATTTTTGTAAAAAGTGACTTTTACACCTTGAGTGTCTAAATTTTGATTAAACCATTATATAATATACAAACCTATCTCATTAGCTAGCTTATGAGATAAGCTTTTTATAGGCGCTTAAATCACTTTGATTGGACGTTGGTGTAAAAATAACACACACTGAAAGTTCGTCATTTTTTTATCAAATGATAGAAAAAATCCGAACTGGCGTGCCGCAACGCATGACATAGAAGGTTAGGCATGTGGCTCTATGCCACATGCTATGACATACATATTGCACACTATAGTATAAGGCCCCTAATCTGACCTGATTTTTGTAATTGAAATGCATGCAATTAGTGTTATAAATGCATATGATTTGTTTTCGCTATGTATTACTCAAATGTGTTGTGATTTCAATAGTTTTGCAAAACAAGTCTTAGGCCTAAGCTTTTTAAACAAGGTATTTGATTATGTTTTGATTAAGTGTATGGTGATTTGGTTAATCTTCTACTATTTCTAGAGGATATAGGAGGAGGTTATATTTTGGTATTAGTTTCTTGAGTTTTGAGACCTGATTGTTGAGATTGTTTGATGCATTCATTTAGAGATATGTGGTTATTTGTGTTAATGAGCATTGAATGAACTATTTTGGTTACTAAGATTGTTATGTTATTTGTGGTTATTTATATGTTTTTAGGTTATCACATTAGTAATGCCAAATGGAAAGATATAGACTGAAACTAGAGGACATCTCTCTCTAGTTGCCTATTGTAAGGACTTGGTGTAATGAATTTGTATTATATAACTTGTATGATTATATATAATTTTCTATAGGGAATATGTTATTATGCACCTTGTGAATGAAATTATGTGTGTGATTTTGTATCCTGGCCCTAACACGTGTGTGTGTATGTGTATTTGAATTGAGAGTAACGATATGGGCTAGGAATTGATTTCAAGTACATGTGAATAGAATGATTGTGTGACGAATGAGAAAGTTTAGCCATTAGCGTGCTTTTAAATGAAATGATTTAGTTATATCCAAATATGGGTGAAATGGGCGGTTTACTAGCTAAATTTGAATATATGTGTGATAATGTGTATATGAATGGTAAACTAGGTGTAAATTGTCCTATTGGACGTGGTCAAGGCCCTAGAAGTGGCCAATGACTTATGGTTTCAATTTGTAATGCTCAAGTAGAAGATTTTGACTTAAATTGGTCAAGATGCACTTAGGCATCCAACTTTTAAGTGGGATATCAAATTTAAACGAAACCAGTGTCATTGGTTAGATTGTGAAATGAACTTCGTATGGGTACTTGCATCACCTCAATCGGACATCAGATGCAAAAATGGTGCACGTCTAAAATTTGCATTAGAATTACTATTTTGATAGCAAAATATGAGGTGTTCATTGTAACATCCCTACTAGTAGTATTTTTTGCTTAGTTGATTGCATGTTTGTTATTATGGTAAAATAAAAAAATAAATGAAGTATATATGTTCCTCTTCACTTAATGGAAATGATTGAAAAAGTAAGTAAATTAGAAGTGTCACAAATTATTTGTCACACTTTGACCTCCTTGCAACAGCACTTAGTCCTTAATGTTTAAACGATTTGGAAGATAATTAGGACTTTTATTTGACAAAAATTTAGATGCTGAAAAGTACTTAATGTGTAGCAAAAATTGAGGGTTTAGGATGATATAAAAGAAGGAGAACATTGACCAAAATTGAGATGTTGAATAGTGCTTAAGGTGTAGCAAAACTTGATGGTATAGGATGATGTCATAATGGGAACAAAACGGAAAGGTTGATGGAAATCGAGTTGTTGAAATAAATACCATAAAGTGCTTAAATTATGGAAAAGGTGATAGTTTAGGATAATGTCATCATGGGAAAGAAATTGAGAGAAAGAGCATTGGTTGATTTGTTGGCAAAATAAGACAAGAGGAGGTGATAGATGTCAACTAGTGGAAAGCCTAAGAGATGATGAGGATGAATTATTTTCCTCTATTTAAAGACTACCATTAGAAATTGAAGCTTATTTTGAGCTTTCCAAAAATGAAAAGGAGAGCAGAGAAGAGAGAAAAATAAAAGAGAAGAGAGGAAATAAAGAAAGGTTCAGTCATCAAGGAGGAAAGAGCAAGAGTTGTGCTAGCTAAGATTTAAGGTAGTGCTTATACTTTGTTCTTTATATATTTGTTTGCTTGAGTATATTGGCATGTTGTTATGGTAATGCTTGTCTTTTTGTTTTTGGAAAATGCTGAACGAAAATCATCTTCAAGATTAGTGTTGCATGTAACTTTCAAGTAAAGGATTTAAGCTTGCTACTTTCTAGTTCACTTCTTTGATGGTTGTTGTAATGTTTGCATGTTGATTTGCTTAGTTAAATTCTTATATAACTTGTAAATTATAAATCACTACTGAGATTGGCTCAATCTCACTCCCCAAATCATTAACTAACATGCTAGGTACAAGTTCTAGTAAAGACAAGGAAAAGGTAGTTGATGCTTGAGCTTTTAGAATGACTTTTGGTGCTGTAAATTCTGGATAGACATGCATGATATTTTAAAGTTCCTTTAGATTACTCTATATATATATATATACATATGTTATCTAGCCTTTTATGTGTTTTCCTATGCAAATATTTAGGTTGCCTATGAATTATAAGCTCAAAAAACATTAGTTATCTTGTTGAAGACAAGTCCAGAGCCAGTCTAGGCAAGTACATTTAGACTTTCACTTTTAGTTAGCTTCGTGATGCAGAAAAATCCAAAATTTATATATGTTAAACAAGACATCCTAAGCTTTAAAATGAGTCCTAGATCACTTAAATTGGTTTTGTATAGCTCGGGTTATGATTTTTCACAGAATGGTTAAGGAATCTAGACACTGGTTATAGCAAGATTGAAGTGACGGTGATTTTTTGAGAGTTATGTCATAAAGTAAAGTTCCTAGTAAATATTTGTATCACAAATTTCAATTATCTAGATTTCCAAAAAAAAAAACTGAAATCATGCAAAACTAAGTTCTATAAAAATTATAGTGAATTTCCAAAGTTTGCTTGTTATTTTTGGACAAGGATTTGAAGCCCAGTTGATTGATCCTATCGTTTTCATAAACTATACCAAATGGGCTATGTTATACCATGAATAATATTTTTTATTTATTAAGGACACATTTAGGTTTCTAGAGAGCCCGAGAATATAATATTTGGATTTTTAGAACATAATATGAGAATTTCCAAAATAACAGCTCTAATATTGAATTTCCAAAAAGCCCATAGTATATGATTTCTGTTAAACAAGTTTTGGGCTATAGAATGCTTATTCAATTTCTAAGAAAATATTTTAGGGTGTTTAAAAACATCTCAAACTTTAATCCAAGACAAGTTTTACCCTCAAAATATTTTTATTGAGTTAATTATGTTTTTTATTGAGTAAACTCAAATTCTGAAAAAAAAAATTTAGAACTAGATTCTAATTAAAGAGCACAAGTTTTTCTAAAGTGGAGCTAACATTTTCTTAGAACCTTGATCTTGAAATTGTACCTTAGTTCTCTGTAAAATAAGATGTATGATTTTTCGTGGTGCATGTGCCAACATGCTGCGGCATATAGCACAGAGCCAATGCCAGTGCCTCTGTGCCATATGCCATAGTGCATGGCTCATATTTTGCCTAAATTGTATTGTTTAGAATCATTTTTCTTTAAGGTTGTCATACACATGATTTGAATGCCTCTACTATGTATTAAAATGTAACCATGGGGTGAGATAAAAATCTCAGTAGCAAAATAACTTACTATTATTAACTATCACATGTAACTATTTGAAAGCATAGCATAATATACTCTTAATCAAAACATAATTAGATATTTCATTTCAAATCACCATTACATATGTTAATTCACTCTTTTTTCACCACACATAGCATGATCACTATCGATCGAACCTCTAAATCACCCCGGCTTGAAATAATAGGCTCACCTTGGACCAATATGCACTCTTATTGACCTTAAGCTCACTTTAATGGTAGAATCACCTAGCCAAAGGTATTCTATCATACTTTCAGACTATGGTTTCTCCCAATACACACAATGGGGTGTCATTGACTCTAACATCATATCACATAGACACTAAGCTGTCCAAATCTCTAACACCGCACCTCAATAGGCATTAAGGAGATAATCTCTAACATCATACCCTGTAAGGCACTAAGGAGAATATGCCATATGATCTTATCACCACACTCCACACGGCTGAATTCCCACCCCTATGATCATGCTTTCCGAACCAATCACAGGTTCCCATTCACTACTTTTACTCATAAGTATACAAAGAAACATTTCTATATCAATTTATACAATTTCATTACTTTATGCAATAAATAGACAATGCTATAAAATATGCTCAGTTTAAAAATGATTTCATGCATTACATAGCATACTTACACACAGTTACATTAAGTAGTTAAACAAAGGAAGTTATTTGGTTACCTCAACCCTTCTATCACTAAAAAGGTAACTCGTGGATTTCAACTATCACTATAGCTCGTCACAAACTTTCTTTTTCAACTCATACGTGCAATATGCAAATCTACACACAATTTAGTCAATTAGTCTAATTTAACTAAATGCACAAAATTACTAATTATGGCTATATTTAGCCGTCCATTCCTTTCTACTTATCCATTTTAAGTTAGTCACTACTCGATTACCACCTTATATCACTTCAAATGATTTATTTTGGCTAAACCCAATTTCACCCTTAATTTCCACTAACTTAGAGCCAAATTGAGCCTATGAGTTCAAAGCTCTATCATTTAACTCTAAACCAATTGTAAAACTCTAATTTAACTTCTGAGAACCTTTTTATTACTATTAGGTAAGAATCAAACCCTTTAAATTTCATCGATTCAATTTCTCTATAACTCATCTTTAGAGAAATTTGGGTAGAATGGAAGGAAAGGGTTATATGTAGCTTACCCAATAAGTTACTAGTTGAAGGTGCCATCTAATGCTCTAAAAAAGGCTTGCCTTATCACATCACAGCTTCCTCTCCTCTCCTTCTCGTGTGTTTTTGATTTTCCTCTTCTAAAATCACCCCAATTTTATGATTTAAAGGGTAACTTTTTAGTCCATTTGCTGCAATGCATGCAACACTAGCCTCCATATACACTTGCTTCACCTTAAAATGTGGTTCTTTGAACCATATCTGTTCATTCAACATCTAAAGTGCACAAATCAATAAATAATCATCCAAATATCTAATCCTCTACTAATTATCACTTTACCCTTGATTAATAGATAACCACAACATTAGAAAATTAGGATGTTACACATGTAGCTTATGTCACGGCACGTGGTATAGTGAGGAGAATCCGCACCACGCGCACATACTTCAACCCAAAATGCAATCCTTCCACTCGTATCTACCCATTCAACATCCAAAAGACATAAATCATCAATTAATAATCCTAATCTCTAATCCTCTATTATTTATCACTTTACCCCTCATTAATAGCTAATCATAAGATTAGAAAATTAGGATGTAATAGTTTTCCCCTCCTTTTAAGAATTTTACCCCCAAAAATTCATAAAACACATACATACATGCCTATGAAAACAAATAGAGATATTGTTGCCTCATGTTTTTCTTTGTCTCCCAGGTAGCGTCACCAGGAGCCATACATCACCTAAAAACTTTAAACAGTCATATGGTCTTGTTCCTTAATTTCTTTTCTTTCACATCTAAATCCGTTTTGGCTCAACTTTGAAGGTCAAATTCTCCTGGAGTTCAACCTCTTCTGGTTCTATCATATGAGAAGGGTTTAGTTAGTACTTCTTAAGGTGAGATATGTGAAACACATCATGCACACTAGACAATTGTGGTAGTAAAGCAATTTTATAGGCCACTAGTCTAATTCTTTCTAAAATCTCAAAAAGACCAATGAATTGAGGAGTCAACTTCTTGGCTCTAATCAACTTTCCTATTCTCGTTACTAATGTAACCCTCAGAAACACATAGTCACCCACCAAGAACTCTAATGGTCTTTTATGCCTATTCGCATAACTCTTTTGCCTGCTCTGAGCCATTAATAGCTTTTGCCTTATTAGCTCAATCTTTTGAGTCATCTGATCCATAATATCTAATCCTAACATACTCTTCTCACTTAATTCTATTTAATATAGAGGCGATCTACACTTTCTCCTATATAATGCCTTATATGGTGCCATTTAAATACTAGAGTAGTAACTGTTATTGTAAGCAAACTGAACCAAAGGGAGATGACTATCCTAGCTACCCTTTAACTTCATAATAAAGGCTCTCAACATGTCCTCTAGGTTTCTATAGTCTACTCTGTCTACCTATTTGTTTGTGGATGATATGCTATATTGAATCTCAACTCAGTTCCCATAGCTCATTGTAGAGCTCCCTGGAACTTAGACATAAACCTTAGATCTCTATCAGATACTATATTCTTTGCCACCATAACTTCTCGAATATAAATCTTTGCCAACTTTTTTAAAGGATCACTAATCCAAATAGCCAGAAAATGATCCAATTTTATGAGTTTATCAATAATTATCTAAATGGCATTGTACCCTAACTGAGTTCTTGGCAACCCAAATATGAAATCCATAGATATACTGTCCCATTTTCATTAGGAATATCCAACGGTCGTAACATTCTTGCTAGTGTTTGATGCTCAATCTTAACCTTCTAGTAGGTCAAACATTGAGTCACAAACTCAGTCACATCTTTCATCATACCAGGCCACCACCAGCACCACCTCATATCCTAATACATCTTTATAGCTCTAGAATGGATGGTGTACTTACTACAATGAGCTTCACTCAAGATAATCTTCCTTAGATCAATATTGTTAGGCACATAAATTCTGTCTCGGTAGACTACATACCGGTCATCATTGAAACTAAAATCAATGGCCTAATTCGCTTCAATTTCTTCTCTGATTCCTAGAAGACATTCATCTTCAAGTTATGCCATTCTCAATTCCTTCTAGAAATCATTATTTACCTCTATGGAATAGGCACTAACTAATGCCTTCAATGGCACATCCTATTGCAACTTTATGAAAGACTCCATCAATCTATAATCCTTCACTATTAGACTTTCCATATGCAAAGTCTTTTAGCTTAATGCATTAGCAACCATATTAGCCTTACCTAGATGGCATTTTGGCTTAAAACTATAATCCTTAAAAAGCTCCATCCATCTTCTCTACGTCATATTCAGCTCCTTCCAATCTACTAGGTATTTTAGACTCTTATAATCAATAAACACCTTGAACTCTACAACATATAGATAATGGTGCCAAATTTTCAAAGCAAAGACCATAACTGTCAAGATAATTCTCTTCATGTGATCTCAACTATCAAGATGCATATGCCATTACTTGACTGTCTTGCATCACAACAAATCCCAAGTGTCTTAATGATGCATCCGTGTACATCTTATACGGTAACCTCAAATTAGGGATAATCAACATTGGTACTGTGGTTAACTTCTCTTTCAGCTACTAAAACACCTCTTCGTACCAATCATCCTAAATAGAAGGTTGATCCTTCCTGTCAACTTAGTCAAAGGAGAAGCCATCTAGAAAAATCCCTAGATAAATCACTAATAATATCTAGCTAATATTAGAAAATTGCATATTTCTATGACTAAACTAGGATGCTTCCACTTCAATACTGCATCAACCTTGTACAGATCTATTAAAATCCCATCTGCTAACACCATATGTCTCAAAAATCTGACTTCTCTCAACCAAAACTCACACTTATTAAGCTTGGCAAACAACTTCTTATCTCACAAAATTTGGAGCACCATTCTCAAATGCTTCACATGTTGATCCTCATTCTCAGAATATATCAAGATGTCATGTATAAATACCACCATAAAATGATCTAAGTGTGGCTTGAATATGTGGTTCATATAATCCATGAATACTATAAGTGCATTAGTTAAACCAAATGGCATAAACAAAAACTCATAGTGGCCATACCGAGTTATAAAAGATGCTTTGGGTACATCTGCCGCACTAACTCTCAACTAATGATACCTCAACCTCAAATCTATCTTAAAAAAGACTAAGGCATCAATTAGATGATCTAAAAGATCATCAATCCTCAATAAAGGATACTTATTCTTCATAGCCACCTTGTTCAATTGTTGGTAATCCATACAAAGATGCAGACTATTATCCTTCTTTCCTACAAACAACACTAGTAACCCTTAAGGTGACACTCTCAGTCTAATAAATACTTTATCTAGCAATTCTTCAATCTGCTTTTTTAGTTCTATCAACTCTGATAGTGACATTCGATATGGGGCTTTTGATATTGGTTTAGTTTTAAGAACTAAATCAATTAAGAACTCCACTTCCCTTTTAGGAGGTAATCCAGTCACTTTTTTTTGAAAACACCTCAAGGAACTCACTCACTACCATGATTTTCTCAATTCCACCTTTATACATGGTACTGGAGGTAAAGAATACCATGTATGAATCACAACCCTGCTATATTAACTTCTCAATACTAACTACTAACAAGAAATTAGGTTGCTCAGAAGAATCCATTACTGCAGACACTACCAATAATGAAAACATCTTTTTAGCACAATCAAGCATAGCATTATTCGCGGCTGGCCAATCCATGCCAATAATTACATATATTCCTTTTATAGGAATACAAATTAGATCAATCTTGGAAATTCTTCCCTTAAATTGAATCTTTATACCTTGACATGCTTTACTTGTAATACTGATAGATTCAAAAGGTGTAGTTACCCTAATGAGTACATGAAACTCTTGCATGGATGATTTCAATCTGTTAACATACTCCTCAGACACAAATGAATGTATGGTACCTAAATCAAACAATGCCTCTAATTGATAACCACATACAAAAATCATATCTCAGATCAAGTTTGAAGACACTATGGCCTCTTCTTATGTGACTACAAATACTTATCCAAGAATCGTGAAACGCTGTTCAGTCCCCTCAACTCTACCCTCTAGGTACTACCTCACTAAATGCCTAACATTTTCCTGAATGTGATCGGCCATAAATGTTGCACTGGGGCGACCTTCCAGTACTTAGTACTAGTACTGGAACATTAGACACTTGCCATAAACAATATGGAGGCCCAATTCTCACATCCCTACTTCTTGCATTAATCCCCTTTGAAATGGTCAAGACTGGGATCTTCTAGTAAACGCCTTTCTACCAGTCAATCTAGAGTTACTGGAACTGTACCCAAGCTTCTTTGAAACATCACTTATAGGACCCAATAAGGATGAGAATCTTCCTATACTATCTCACCTTCTTTCTTCCTATGCTCTTAACTTGTGGCACATGTCTTCATATATTATCACATCACACATGGCAATATGTTGCCAACACTTAGGCCTCATCTTCTCTAACAATCTCTCGACCTTCCATTTCATATCATTGTTGTGCTGGAGGTATGTGGAGTAGGCTGATAGGTCATTAAACCTTCTAAACTCCTCCTCATCTAGATCTCCTTCCCTAGGTACATGGAAGTCTTCTTCTTTCTCATTTCTAAATGAGATAGGGAAGTATTGATCAAAGAAAACTTTCTTAAACTCTTCCCAAGTCAAACAAATAGCAACAATTGGTGCACAAATTGCCACCATCTCTTGCTAGCCCCAACTAACTGTATTATGTCCAGGATAACTTTCTTCTCAGGGGTGTAGATCAAGACTTTAAAGAATGTTTCCAACTGCTCAATCCATAACTCTGCTTCCCCCTTTCTCATACTTCCATTAAATGTTGGTGGATTGAACTAAATAAAAGTTTTCCAAGAACGATCTATTGATAGATCAGTGTCAAATCTTGAGATAGTCCAAGCCCATTATGTGCTTCTTCTTATACTAGGATGCCTTGAGCCTAGACCCTCTCCTCTTGCTCTCTACCTCTCAAGATCCTGTCATAATCCCTAACCTTTTCCTTATATCTACCACCATGTCTTTCGATTCCTCAAGTAGCTTATCATGCCTATCTCTTAGCTATGGATTAACCGGTTAGGCTTCTAGCTCTTGTTCCTCAACTACCCATCAAGATACAACACTTCTAGCATAAGTACCTCTCCTCATAGGGTATACTATTTTCTCCCTTCTTAAAGGCGAAAATAAAAAGGATAAGTGAGGATAAGGGAAAGAGTTATGTAATGAACAAGTATAAGTTACTATGTCTAATATGAATGCAGTAAATAATCAACATGATCAAGTATAGAAACTGAAAAAACTAATACCAAAATGTAACCTCTAATAATTTCCACTTAATATTAGGAAGGGCTAACTTAATCACCATAAAATCACACAAAACAGTAATTGAATACTTTGTTTGAATAGTTTAGGCCAAGACTTGTTTTGCAAAACCATTAAAGACATAACATATCAGAGTAACACATGGAGGAAAGTGAATAATTGCATTCATGACACTCATTGCTTACATTTAAACAAAGAAATAAGGTTTGATTTGGGGTTATGCGCTGTGGCAGACAACACCTGTACTGTGGCATGTAGCACATAGCCACATGCCCAGACCTTCTCAGTGCCAAGCATTGTGGTATGTGCTACCATGCGATGCAGTGCACATGCCAAATTCTATAGCTATCATTTGAGAGCTTAAATGATGACCTTCCGGCGTGTGTTGTTTCTACATACAATCACCATATTTCTATATTATTTACCATCATATGTAAATGTGTGTGTGTATATATAATCATAAAAAATTTAAAGTCATAAACTCAGTTTGTTACAAATCAATGTTATGAAATAAAGTTTAATTGGCATACATGCTCATTTTAAAACAACTTCATGCAATAGATAGCATACTCGCACACAGTCATAATCAATAGTCTAACAGAGGAAGTTATTCAGTTACCTTAACCCTTTTGTCACAAGAAAGGTTACCCAAGGTACTTTCTCAATCACAACTCATCTCTACAATCATTCTCTTTCAATTTACACGCGAGATATGCCAATCTATATACAATTGGCATCATCACTCAATTAGTTCAATTGACCTAGAAACACTAGATTGTTGCTTAAAGCTATATTTAGCCAATCTTCTATTTCCACTTATCCATTCTAAGTTGATTACCATTCGATTGTCACTTTATATCACTTCTAACAATCTCATTTTGTTTAAACATCATTTCCACCATAAATTTCTATAGAATTAAGGTCAAAATTGAGCTTATGGGTTAAAAGATCTATCGTTCAACTCTAAAACAATTGCAAAGCTCTAATTTAACTCTTGAGAACCTTTTTATTACTATAGGGTAGAAACTAACCTCTTAATTTTCCTTGATTCAATTTCTCTATAGCTCATACTAAGAGAAATTTGGGTAAAATGGAAGGTAAGGGTTATACGAAGCTTACCCAATAAGTTATAGATGCCTTCCGATGCTCATAAATCTCTTACCTTGGCAGACCTTTTCTTCCTCTCTTCTCCCTTTCATGTTTCTAATTCTCCCTTCTGAAACTTACCCTAATTTCACGAGTTAAGGGGTCTTTTTTTAGTCTATGTGCCACGGCGTATGTATCTTATGCCTTGGTGCATGGCACAATGAGGAGAATCCTCACCACATGCACATGCTTCAACTCAAAATACAATCCTTCCACCCATATTTTCTCATTCAACATCTAAAGATACAAATCATCAACTAATCATCTAAATCTCTAATCCTCTTCTATTTATCACTTTATCCCTGATTAATAGCTAATTATAGGATTAGAAAATTAAGATGTAATAAGTAGTGTTGGAACCTGAAGAATTCAAAGATACTACTGTCTTTAAGATGAAGTTCAAGCTGGAAGGGAATAATTTTGTTCCACAAGAAGAAGATAAAGTGGCTGATCCTATTGCAATAAGAAACAAGAGTAAATTAAAGAAGAAAGTAGCTACTAGAACTTCTAATATAGCTAATGCTTCACATTCTCAACCTTTACCTTGAATGCCTACTCTACCTAGTGCTATGTCAAATGCCTTCTTATACAAGATTCTCAATAGCATTGAAGGCAAGCTTAATCAAGTAGTAGTGCATCTCAAGAATGATATCAAAGGCCTTAATGACATGATGCTATACTTAAATAGAAAATTGGATAGAATCATGGATCATACTAATCATCTCTATTTGCCCATTCTTCTGTGGGTGATAAGTCGTACTGAATCTCAACTCAGTACTAATAGCTGAATACAAAGCTCCCCAAAACTTGGAAGTAAATCTTGGATCTCTATCTGACACTATACTCTTTAGCACACCATGCAACCATAAAATTTGTTGAATATAGATCTCTGCCAACTTTTAAGATAATCACCTATCTAAATAGCTAGAAAATAAGCCAAGTTTATGAGTCTATCGACTATAACCCATATGGCATCATGCCCTAACTAAGTCCTCGACAACCCAGTTATAAAATTCATGGAAATACTATCCCATTTTCACTTAGGAATATCCAGCGGTTGCAACATTCCTATTGGTCATTAGTGCACTATTTTAACCTTTTGACAAGTCAAACACCGACTCAAAAACTTCGTAACATTCTCTTCATACTAGGCCACCACCAATATGGCCTCATATCCTGGTACATCTTTATAGCTCTCGGATGGATCGTGTACTTACTACAATGAGCCTCATTCAAGATGACTTTCCTCATATCTAAATCACTAGGCACACAAATCCTATCTTAGTAGACAACAAATCCATCATCATTAAAACTAAAATCAATAGCCTAATTTGCTTCAATTTCTTCTCTGATCCTTAGTAGACTTTCATCTTCTAGTTGCATCATTCTCAATTCCTTCTAAAAGTCATTGCTGACTAATATAGAATAGGCACCAACTAATACATTCAATGGCATATCCTATTGTGACTTAACAAATGACTCATGAATCTATGCTCTTACACTATCAGACTTGCCATGTACAAAGTCTTCCGGCTCAATGCATCAACAACCATATTAGCTTTACCTAAATGGTATTTCAATTTAAAATTATAATCCTTAAGAAGCTCCACCCATCTCCTCTATCTCATATTCAACTCCTTTTGATCCAATAGGTATTTCAAACTCTTATGGTTACTAAACATAGTAAACAATGCACCATACAAGCAATGGCGCCAAATCTTTAAAGCAAACACCACTGTTGTGAGCTCTAAGTCATGCGCAGGATAGTTCTTTTCATTTGATCTCAATTGGTGAAAAGTATACGCTACAACCTGACCGTTTACATCAAGACACATCCAGGACCTCTCAATGATGCATCTGTAGTCAATCTCTCATAAGGTAACCCCAGATTAGGGATAATTAATATTAGAGCTATAGTCAACTTCTCTTTTAGCTTATGAAATGCCACTTCATACCATCATCTCATATATAAGGCTAATCTTTGCATGTTAGTCTACTCAAAGAAGAAGCTATTTAGGAAAATCCCTTGATATATCGTTGATAATACCCAGCTAATCCTAGAAAACTACGTATCTTTATGACTGAACTAGGACACTCCCACTTCAATACTACATTAACCTTGTGCGAATCCACAGAAATCCCATCCACCGACACCACATGTCCCAAAAGTCAAACTTCTCTCAACCAAAACTGACACTTATAGAGCTTGGCATACAATTTCTTATCCCTTAAAATCTAGAGCACTGTCTTTAAATGCTTCACATGTTACTCCTCATCCTCAGAATATATTAAAATGTCATCTATAAAGACCACTACAAATTGATCCAAATATGCAGTTCATATAGTCTATGAACATTGCAGGAGCATTGGCCAAACCAAACAGCATTACTAAAAACTCATAATTGCCATACTGAGTTCTAAAAGCTATCTTGGGTACATCCACTGCACTGACTCTCAACTGATGATACCTTGACCTTAAGGACTGAGGCACTAGCCAATTAATATAAAAGATCATTTATACTTGAAAAAGGATGCTTGTTCTTTATAGTTACCTTGTTTAACTATCGGTAATCTATGCAGAGATGTAGACTACCATCCTTCTTCCTCACAAACAATATTGGTGACCCTCAGGGTGATACACTTAGTCTAATAAACCTTTTGTCTAGCAAGTCTTCAATTTTCGTCTTAACTCATCCAATTCTAATGGCGACATTCTATAAGGGGCCTTTGATATTGGTTTGGTTCTAAGAACTAAATTAGTTGAGAACTCAACTACCCTTCTAAGAGGTAATCTAGTTACTTTATCTGAAAACACCTCAAGGAACTCACTTACTAACTTGATCTTCTCGATTCCACTATCATACACCATACTAGCTATAAAGAATACCATATATGCCTTACAACCTTGCTGGATCAACATATTAGCACTAACTATTGACAAAAACTTAGGTTGCTTTAAAGAATCCATTACTGCACACAACACCAGTAGTGAAACCGCCTTTTTGGCACAATCAAGCATAGCATTTTTCACTATTAGCTAATCCATGCCAATAATTACATTTATTCCTCTCATAAGAATACAAATCAGATTGATCTTGGAAATTCTATCCTTAAATTAAATCTCTACACCTTAATGAGCTCTACTAATAATATTAAATGATCTAGAAGGCATTGTCACTCTAATGAGCACAGGTAATTCTTGCAATAACAAATTCAATCTATCCACATACTCCTCAGACATAAAGAAATAGTGGCATTCGAATCAAACAATGCCTCTACTTGGTGACCACTAATAGAAATCATACTTCTGATCAGGTTTGGAGATGTTGGCCTCTTCTTACGTGACTGCAAACACTTGGCTAGGAATTATATATCTCTACTCAGTCTCCTCAACTCTACCCTTTATGCACTGCCTCACTATATGACTTGACTTACCACAGTTGAAGCAAGCCCAATATATATCCGAATGAGATCAGCTACAAATATTGCACTAGGGTATCCTTTCAGTACTCAAAGTCAGAGCTGGAACATTCGATGCTTGCCTTAAAGATTGTAGATGCCTGGTTCTCACACCCCTACTTCTCTGTATTGACCCTCTATGCACAGGTCGAGACCAAGATTCTCTACTAAAACCTCTCCTTCCCAAAGAACTAGAACTACCCGCACTGAACCCAAGCCTCTTTGAAAGTTTACCTGTCAGACCCAAAAAGGATGAAAATCTCCCCATACCATCTTGTCTCCTCTTAACATCTACCTCTCTACCATGTCTAGCTGCTACCTCAGCTTATGGTGCATCTCCTCATAAGTTGTCACATCAAGCAGTGCTATCTGTTAGTGATACTTGAGTCTCATCTTTTCTAGTAACCTCTCAACCTTTCACTTTGAATCATTGCTATGCTGGAGGTATATGGAGTAAGCCAATAGATCATTAAATCTCTTGATGAACTCCTCTTCATCTAGATCTCTTTCCTTGAACGCATGAAATTCCTCTTCCTTCTTGATTCTGAACAAGATTAGGAAGTATGAATTGAAGAAAACCTTCTTCAATGCATCCTAACTTAACTAAATACCATCAATAGGCCTCACAGACTCCCACCACCTCTTAGCAATACTAACCAGCTATATTATGGCCAAAGATAACCTTCTGCTTAGGGGTATATATCACCACCTCAAAGATGGTTTCTAGTCGCTTTATCCACAACTCTGCTTCCCCCTCTCTCATGTTACCATCAAATGTCAGTGGGTTGAACTAAACAAACATCTTTCAATCATAATCAATTGATGGATGAGGTCTAGGTCTACTATGTATTTCCTTATGCACTGGAATATTTTACCTATTAACTCTCTCTTCCTGCTCCCTACCTCTCAGGATCATGTCATGATCTCGAATAGTATGCCTTATATCTACTACCATACCTTTGAGCTCCTTAAGTAGCTCATCATGTCTATCCCTTTGTGGCTAACCAGTTAAGCTTTCGACTCCTGCTCCTCTACAATCCATGTAGACACAGTACTAGCATGAGTAGAATTAAAAATTCAGGCTGTTACATCACACATAAGGACTGACGGTAGCCACGCATGAGTTGTCACTTATTACACAATAGCATATTACTATATTGAGTCTTAAGTTATCTCAAGCTAAATTCACTTTGTTCAAATGTATGGTTTGTGATTCATGTAACCTCTCCCAATATCCACTCGATATTAGGAAAGGTTAACTTAATCACCACACTAAAAACACCAAACAGTAATCAAATACTTTGTTTAAAAAGCTTAGGCTCAAGACTCATTTTGCAAAATCATCAAATCATATCATAACAAAGTACTACATAGTAGAAACAAGTCACATGCATTCATAACAATTATTGCATGCATTGAAAACCATAACATTTAGGTCAGATTTGGGGCCATACACTGTGGAGGATGGTACATACACCATGGCATGTGGCACAAAGCCACACACCCAAACCTTTTTTTTTATCATACGCTGCAGTGTGAGACACCATGCACTGTAATACACATGTCTGATTTTGTTGCTGTCATTTGACAGCGCAAATGACAAACTTCTACCATGTATTTTTTTCTCACACGATGTCCAATCGAAGTGATTCAAACACCCATATAAAGATTAACTCATAAGCTAAATAATGCAATACGTTTGGACACAATTTAATAGTCTGATGAAAATTTAGACACTTGAGTATGAAAAGTCACTTTTTCAAAGAAATTAACATACCTAAGCACTCAAATTGATCTCTTACTCTCATAAGACCATACTCTCATAGGAACTAAGTCCAAAAGGACCTATTAAATTGGCAACATAATATCACAAATATACACCTATATCATAATTTGGCCATTCAATAGCCTATTTTCATATTTCATAAAATTTTACTACCTAGCATAAACTAGCCTACTTGGCCATTTTCACCACAAATTCACCACTATACTATCTACTACATAGTCTTATTTCCTGATTCTCATCTCACCACGTGTTAGAAATTGTGCCTCAAGGCCAATCATTATACTATGTACATTATTATTTAATAAATTTCTCTTTTGTTATCATAACAATTGCATGTTTAATATGATAACTGTATCCCTGGACAAACTATAGTGGTTGTCTTAAATGTCCTCGGTCGGTCATCTTTGAGGGATCATAGATGAAACAAGACTAGTATGACTTTGATTAATTTGTAGAGAAACAAATTAAAGTTATAGGAACTTGAAAGAATACAATGTATTGGACCGACTCGCTATGAGACAACTACATGGTACAAGTCATAAGCTTATCTCATATGTAACTATATCACTAAGCCCTTTGACTACTAAACTTTGATCTAGTCAAAAGTCACTTTTGACCGGGAGATCATAAATGCTATGATTGAGTTTAGAGATATTCATGTAGAGGAATATGAGTGGTTAAGATGGAGTTTTTCCCTCACATTAAGTGAGAGATATTACTAAGTTCCTTAATGAGAAAGATTGAGAAAATGTATGGCTATACTACAATGGAAAAGATTTTTCCATTGCTACTGTCAACCTACTTAGAGATTGAGAAAGTAACGATCAGGTAAAGAAAACTGACAATTCCATATCTCATACTTGACCGAAATATCGCGTGATAAAAAGGATGTGACATGGTTGCTTGATAGGTTATATCGGATCATTGATCCCTATATGAATTAGGTAGTTGCAATGTCTTGCTGGAGGCCACTTATGACTTATGGGCTAATAGCATAATTAGCCTACTGTCAATTTTATATGGGCCTATAAGGTCGCACACAAGAACAGCCCAACTCGAGCTATAATGTCCAAGTTCATTGAATTTGGAATATGTCTAGATTCAATGAATGTAATATAGGGTAAATGAATTATATATATATATATTTGAATATTATTTGATAAATATTTATATATATTTATATGAAATATAAAATTTAAAATATGAAATTTTATATATATGTATATATATTTTTTGAAATATATATATCCATATGTGTGTGTGTGTGTGTGTGTGTGTGTGTCAAATATATATATGATATATAAATTAAATATAGATAACATAATATATATATATATATTGAAATATATATGTATATATATTGAAATATATATGTATATATATTTGTATATATATACATACATATTATGTTATATTATGTTATATTAGTTTTAAATTTAATTTTATATGACAGATTAAATTTAATAACTGACATGATATGAGAGAATGTCATGTCAGTCTTTATAATTAAAATTTATAAGATAAATTTGAATTAGATGTGATGTTATGGATTAAATTTATGAGACAAATTTAATTAAATTTTCATGGGCTTTTAAGTAGAAGATAAAAACCCTTATCTACATATTATATATAGATAGGGACATTTTCTGAAGGAAGAGAGAGTTAGAAAAGTTCAGACGGCAAAAACACTGAGAGCCATGAAACACCCTATAGAAAGAAAAATTAACATTCAAATAAGAACGGATGCTAAGAGAGCTAGCATGTTGTTCGAGTTAGAGAGCTATTCAGGTGGATACCAGTAGAGGGAGCAGATCTACGCTGTTAGCTCTTGAGATATAAACTCTTGAAGAGAACGTGCACCAAGTTTGAAGAATTAAAAGGTAAATCTTCTATTTACCTTAACTTAAATGAGTTCGTTCGATCCATATCAAGATAGAGACTTATGAGTCAAACCTTAGAATTTTGTTAGGTTTATTAGAGCCAAGTCGAATTTTCACTTAAGTTAGGTTTTGGTTGATTACGTTCTTAAATCTTCATGTGATGAACTTCCTTAGATAAACATTGCTTTAAGAATTTTGAAATTTATATGTGATATCTTTGAAATCCATATATATGTTTTTCATGTAATGTTTTCGAAACATATATATCTATAAACGTGTTTTATGTATATTCAAATTTATAAGAATTTAAATAAATTAATATGATTAATATTTAGTTATGTGATGTGCATTCTCAATATGACTAATATTCGTCCATATGATGTGGCTAACTCTACGTAGTGCAACCTAATTCATAATTTATAGCCTTTCATTGTATATGAGTTTGTTTGTTTGTTATGTTTTTTCTTTGCCTTGAAGTTGTTTGGGTATGGTGACATATATGGCTCTAGTTTTACAAGGGTTATAAATTTTAAATATGACCTGCGTGTCATGCCTCTATTTAGAAACTCTGAATGTACATTCTCTTCTCATCTCAATCCCCTCATATGTATAAATGAGGTTTTTTGATGTAATTCATTTTCTTAGAGAGGTCCTCTCATTGGCTTGGGATGGATATAGGTTAGGTGAGCCATATTGTGTCACGTTTAATTATGCTTTTAATTAGATCATAATATGCATGATTTTGTATGAGATACAACTACTTTCACTTTACATGATTATTAAATTAAGAAATAAAACCCTCTAATTAATAAAAAAACTTAAGTCATAATGCCATCAATTAATGAATACTTGTCACAATCTAGATCACTTAAATGTAGGATCTACCAAAGTGGATATATTTAGGTTATCTTGGTGAGACAAGTGTGAGTAATGATGTTACTCACAAAGATTCATTATTGTCTGACTTAATTGAGATTATCAAAATGGTTTTAGATCTCAAGGCATTAGATGGGATTAAACATGCCAGATCATATGATGATTGAATTCTATAAAGATCTAAGAGTCATATGTGATGTAATTAGTAAATGAGTTACCTACCTAAATAACTTAATTTTAATTGTCCTGCCAAAGTGAACTTAAATTTAAGTAAAATATAGGTCTTAGCCCACCAACAAAATTTAAGGGTTGTTAGTTTTAGTGGGAGATATAAGATTAACTTTGTGTATTTTATTGTAGAATCATGTCACCTAGTAATACTGCTACACTATCATTGTGATCAGTCCTTGAGAAGGACAAACTTAATGGGACGAACTTTCTTGACTAGTTCAGGAACTTGAGAATTGTTCTCAAGCAGGAAAGAAAGGCTTATGTCCTAAATAAATCTATTCCTAAAGCACCTGCAACTAATACTCCAAGAGCTCAAAGGGATGCTTACATAAAGCACACCAATGACTCGATGGATGTAAGATGCCTAATGCTAGCTACCATGGTTCTAGAACTTCAAAGAGATTTAGAACACATGGAGGCTTATGAAATGATTGTACATCTTAAGGAAATGTTCCAGCAATAGGAAAGGCAAGAGAGGTATGAGACCACAAAGGCTTTACATTCCTGCAAGATGGTTGAGGGTGCATTAGTTAGCACTCATGTTTTAAAGATAAAGAGCTCTATTGATCACCTTGAAAGGCTTGGATTTCCTTTCAGTCAAGAGTTGGCTATAGATTTGATCTTGAACTCACTTTTAGAAAGTTATGACCAGTTTGTTATGAAATATAACATGAACGATGTAACACTTGCCCCGAGTGTTATTCAAAAATCATACAATTCAAATAAACTAAGTGTGGTAAGGAGTTAATCCTAAAACCAACTTAGGAAACAAACTATTTAAATCACTAAACAATACATGATTGCAAAGTAAACATTTAAAACATTGTTTAAATAAAATAATTTTATTTGTTTTACCTATAGCAGATGGAAGCAAGCTAGATGAAAGCGAGATAAAAAAAATGCTATCATGACAGCATTAAATTGCTATCATGACAGCCCTCTCGGGCTAACTTTTGAGAGTTGCCGTTCTGTCATCTGATCCCCGATTGAAGTAATTTTAAAGCTCACACATCACATTCAAAGGGTACTATAAGTATATCAAATTTTATAAAGATCCAATAGTCAAATTAAAAATTAAACATGTTAAAAGTTTGGTCATTTTTGCTGTCATGACAGCACCTTCGGACTAACTCCAGAGTGCATCATTTCATCATCCGACCTCCGATTGGAGCGATTCCAAAGCCCACATGTCAATTTTAAATAGTAATATTAGCATACCAAATTTTGAAAAGATCCAACAGATGGATTGAATTTTATGTATATTGCAGCATCAGTACTGCTGCTGTAATGACAGCACTTTTGCTATCATGACAGCTCCTCCAGACCAAATTTTGGAGTGCACCATTTCTTCGTCCGATATCCAATTGATGTGATTCTAAAGCTCACATGAAAATTATAAAAGGTTTTACTTGTGACCCAAATTTTAGATAAATCCAACAGTCGGATTAAGATTTGCACATCTAGATGCAAAAGTGTAGTTTTTTAGTAAAAACCATTTTCAAAATTATCCAAATCTCATCCTAATGGTCACAAACCTGTGAGAACACTTTAGACATATCAAATAGGACTAAAAATACTTGATAGAACATTTAAATGATAGAAAAATCCTTTATACCAAAATTTGACCACCCAGGTGCCATTTCCTAAAATGGACCGTAAACCCCCAAACTGCACAAATCACACAAGAGTGGCTAAAAACTATTTCAAATATCATATAATTTTTAATCAATTAAAAACCTTCATTTAGTATCACCAACTTTTACCATTAGCCCTTATAATGAAAACCAAACCTTAATTTAAATCTTATTGGGCTCAAATGGTAAAATTATAACTAAATCAATAGGCTTAAGCCATTGAGGAGTAAAACCCAATCTCTCAAGGTTTTATTTGTGGCCAAAACACCTCTTTTTATCTAGTTATCCGCTGAAAATAGTAGATCACTATATAGAAACTCAAAACATCATCCTTAGGATCTAAGGAAACAAAAGCTTACAAGAATAAAACCTTTAGGATAAAAATTCAAAAATTTTCTCTTCAAAAAATTTAAGAAAATCAAGAGGGAAGGAAGAGGATTAAAGTAGGGAGCTTATCTATTGTGTAGCTGAGCTCGCAATAGTCGCAAAGCCTCCTAGATCCAAGCCTAAATTCCTCTCTTTCTCTTCCCTTCTTCCTCTCTCTCTCTCTCATGCGTTTCCTTTCCTTGTTTCATATCTGCATTTCTGCATCCATTTTGCACTTTAAAATGCTAATATAAGACTTTGAGAAAAATTACAAGAAAAGGCCTAACATTTTTTATTATAGCACAAAAGCCCGGGTCAACTTTGGTAATTTTTTCCATAGTTAAAAATAAAATAAAACCCAACTTTTACTTAGTAAAATTTAAACTCTGGACCTCTATCAAATTATTCTAAATTTTAAATTTAATTATAGATATTTTATTTTATTTTATTTTTTTAATAAATCCAAGTCTTAAAATTCCGGGATGTTACAAATGACATGGAGAAATCCATTTCTGAACTACATGGGATGCTTAAAACTGTCGAGCAAAACATTAAAAAAAAAGCCTAGCACTGTTTTGATGGTTTAAAAAGGAAAGGGTATGAAAAACAAAGGCAAAGGCATGGGCAAGGGAAAAGGTAAAGGCTCTGATGGTAAGACCAAAGAGTCAAACAAGCCCGAAACCAAGCCTCCAGCCAAGAAGGCAAAGCCTCCAAAGGAAGGAGTTTGCTTCTTTTGTAATGAACTGGGTCATTGGAAGAGGAACTGCAAGCTCTACTTGGAAGATCTGAAAAAGAAGAAGGATAGCGAGGCTAATCCTTTAGGTATTTATATTATATACATTCACCTTTCTACTTCTTCTACATGGATATAAGATACTGCATGTGGTTCTCATATTTGTATAAATCTGAAGGGTCCCAGAAATAGTAGAAAGTTGATGAAGGGCGAAGTGGACCTATGAGTTGGAAACAGAGCAAGAGTTACTGCTTTAGCCGTAGGCACTTATGAATTACCTTTGTCCAGTGGCCTTTTATTAGTTTCGAACAATTGCTATTATGTTCTTACTTTGAGTAGCAACATTATTTCTCTTTCTTATTTGGATAAGGAAGGTTTTACTTCCATTATTAGGAATGGTAAATGTTCTATTTATTGAAATGACATTTTTTATGCTAATGGTGATTTGCATTTTAGTCATTATCTTTAAATCTAGAACATCCTAATAATGAAGACATATATAACATAACTACCAAAAGGATCAAATCAAACTATTTGAATCTAATCTACCTATGGCATTTTTGTCTTAACTATATAAATGAGAAATGCATTTCTAAGCTCCATCAAGATAGACTTCTCACACTCATTTGATTTTGAATCTTATGACACTTACGAATCTTATATATTAGGAAAGATAACAAAAGCACCTTTTACTAGGCATAGTGAGAGGTCTAATGACTTATTAGGACTCATACATATAGATGTATGTGGACCATTCAATACAACTGCCAGAGGGGGTTGTTTGTACTTCATTACCTTTATTATGACTACAGTAGAATGGATACATCTGCCTAATGAAAACAAATTAGAATCTTTTGAAATGTTCAAAGTATTCCAAAATAAAGTACAAAACCAACTTGGCAAGACTATTAAAACTCTTCAATTTGATCGAGGAGGTGAATATTTGAGCCAAGAATTCATTAATCATCTCAAGAGTTGTGGGATAGTCTCACAATTAACTCCTCCAGCAATACCATAATGGAATGGTGTTTTTGAGTAGAGAAATCGGATACTATTAGATATGGTTCAATCCATGATGAGTTAAGTAGATCTTCTACCACCCTTTTGGGGCCATACACTAGAAATAGTTGCATTCACACTAAACAGTGTTCTATCTAAGGCAATTGAGAAGACACCATATGAGATATGGACTGGGAAGAAACCTAGTTTGTCTTTTCTTAAGATTTGGGGAAGTGAGGTTTATGTTAACAAACAAGCCTCAAACAAGTTAGCACCTAAATCCACAAAGTGCATTTTTGTGAGGTATCCTACAGAAACAAAGGGATACTATGTCTATAATCCCACTGATAACAAAGTATTTGTAATTCAAAACGGTATCTTTCTAGAAAGATAATTTATCTCTAAAAGAACCAGTGGCACAAGATACATCTTGAAGAATTCATAAACCATATAATAGCACATCAAAGATGGAAAAATGAGAAGACTCATAAGAAATAAATGAGCCTACTCAAATAACACAAGGCCCACGAAGGTCTAATAGGATATAGCATCATCCTCAGAGATACGAATTTTTTATTAATGAATGTCGTGATGTGTTGCTCATTAAACACAATGAACCAACCACCTACTAAGAAGCTATAGTGGGACTAAATCTAAGAAATGGCTAAATGCCATGAAGTTTGAAATGCAATGCATGTACGATAATAAGGTATGGACCTTAATCAATCCACCTAAAGGAATAAAAATCATCAGGTGCAAGTGGGTTTCTAAAGAGAAAATTGACATGGATGGCAAAATAAATGTCTTCAAGGCACAATTGGTTACAAAGGATTCACCCAAACTCATAGTGTAGACTATGATCAAACCTTTTCACCATTGTAATGGCCAAATCAATCAGAATCCTCCTTGCCATTGCAGCATATTATGACTATGAAATATGGTAGATAGATGTTAAAACAGCATTCCTTAATGGACGTCTACTTGAGGAAGTGTACATGACATAACTTGAAGGTTTTGTGCGTCTAGAGGACTATAGAAAAGGTTTGTAAGCTTTCAAAATTCATTTATCAATTGAAGCAAGCATCTCAAGCTGGCAATCTATAATTTGATGAAGTAACAAAGAGTTTGGATTCATCAAAAATATTGATGAACCTTGTATTTATAAAAGGGTTAATGGTAGCATAGTTATATTTCTAGTACTATATATAAATGATATCCTACTCATTGGGAATGACATTTCTATCTTGTAGAATGTCAAGTCTTAATTAGGAAAATCTATCTCTATGAAGGACTTAGGTGAAGCCACTTACATCCTTGGGATTAAGATCTATAGAGATAGATCCAAAAAGCTGATAGGCCTAAGTCAGAGCACATACATAGACAAGATACTGCATAGGTTTAGTATGCAGGATTTAAATAGGGGTTTCATCCTAATGTCTCATGGCATTCATCTCAGCAAAGGCCAGTGTCCTAGTACACAAAATCAGCGAGATCGCATGAGCAAGGTTCCATATGCCTTAACAATTGGATCTATCATGTATGCCATACTATGCATTCGATCAGATGTTTCATTTGCCTTAAGTATGACCAGCAAATACCAAGCAAATCTAAGAGAGTATCATTAGACTGTTGTTAAGAATATCCTAAAGTACTTAAGAAGGATTAAGGATTTATTCTTGGTATATGATAGATTGGATGACGAGCTAGTTGTAACATGTTACATGGATGCAAGCTTCCAAACTGACCAGGATGACCTTAAATCACAATCAGGATGTGTTCACCTTAAATGGTAGGGTAGTAAGCTGGAAAAGCTTAAAGCAGAGTAAACAGCTGATTCTACAATAGAAGCTAAGTATATAACAGTATCAGATGTAGCTAAGGAAGTTGTTTGGATCAGGAAGTTCATTGTTGAACTAGGAGTTATGCCTAGCATCTCAGATCCAATAAACTTGTTCTGTGATAATAGCGGTACAATTGCACAGAGCAAGGAGCCAAGGTCATACTAAAAGACTAAGCATATACTTAGGCATTTCTACCTTATCAGAGAGATCACTGATAGAGGTGATATAAAATATGCAAAGTAATAGGAGAAGATAATGTTGTTGATCCTCTTAAAAGCCTCTTGCACAGGTGAAGCATGAGCGTTATGTCAGGATAATGGGAATTAGACAAATTAATGATTGTACCAAGTGCAAGTGGGAAGATGTTGGAAATTGTGCCCTAAGGCCAATCATTGTACTATGCATATTATTATTTAATGAATTTCTCTTTTGTTATCATAACAATTGTATGTTCAATATGATAACTGTATCCCTGGACAAACTATAGTGATTGTCCTAAATGTCCCTACTCAGTCATCTTTGAGGGATCATAAATGAAACAAGACTAGTATGACTTTGATTAATTATAGAAATACAAATTAAAGTCATAGGCACTTGAAAGAGTACAAGGTGTTAGACTGACCCGCTATGAGAAAGCTACATGGTACAAGTCATAAGCTTATCTCATATGTAACTATATCGCTAAGTCCTTTGACCTGACATCATCATGGATTCCTATATGATGACCACTGAACTTTGACCTTGTTAAAAGTCACCTTTGACCAGGTGATCATAGAGGCTATGATTGAGTTTAGTGATATTCACGCAGAGGAATATGAATGGTTAAGATAGAATTTGTCCTTCACATTAAGTGAGAGATATTATTGGGCCTTCGATGAGTAAGACTGAGAAAATGTATGGCCATACTATAATAGAAAGGGTTTTTTTCATTACTACTGTCAATTGACTTAGAGATCAATAACGGTCAGGTAAAGGAGAATGATAATTTATGTCTCATACTTGGCTGAAATATCACGTGACAAAAGGGATGTGATATGGTTGCATGATAGATTACATTAGATCATTGATCCCTATATGAATTGGGTAGTTGCAATGTCTTGCTAAAGGCCACTTGTAACTTGTAGGCTAATAGCATAATTAAGCTACTAACAATTTCATCTGGGCCTACAAGGTTGTACACAAGAACAGCATAACTTGACCTATAATGTCCAAGTTCATTGAATCTGGAATATGTCTAGATTCAATGAATGTAATTAATAGGGTAAATGAATTCTATATATATCTTTGAATATTTTTTTATAATATTTATATATATTTATATGAAATATAAAATTAAAAATAATATATATATATATTTTCAAAATATAATTATCCATATATGTGTGTGTGTGTGTATATTTCAGATTATATATATATATTATATGATATATAAATTATATATAGATAATATAATATATATAGATATATATTTTCAAAAATATATGTATATATATAATATGTATATGTGATATATATTATATTATATGATATTATATTATATTATGTTATGTGATGTTAGTTTTAAATTTATTTTATATGATATATTAAATTTAATAACTAACATGATATGAGAAAATATCATGTCAGTTTCCATAATTTGAATTTATAAAATAAATTTAAATTAGTATGATATTATGAATTAACTTTATGAGATAAATTTAATTAAATGTTCATGAGCTTTTAAGTGGAAGACGAAAACCCTTATCGACACACTATATATAGATAGGGACGTCTTTATGAAGGAAGAGAGAGTTAGAAAGTTTTGATGGCAAAAACACTCTAAGAGTCATAAAACAAACACCATATAGAAAGGAAAATTAACATTCAAAGAAGAAGAGGCATTGAGAGTACTAGCATGCTATTCAAGTTAGAGAGCTGTTCATGTGGATACCAATAGAGGGAGCAGATCTACGTTGTTAGCTCTTGAGATCCAAACTCTTGAAGAGAACATGCACCAAGTTTGAAGAATTAAAAGGTAACTCTTCTATCCACCTTGATTTAAATGAGTTCGTTCAGTCCATATCAGGATAGGGACTTTAAAATTTTTAATCTTTCACTGCGCCTCCCTATCCAACACCACATATTTACACATATGGGATAAGATTTCACAAAATTACTATAATTTCAATAGATCACAACTCAAAATATGCATGCATATTCCTATGGCAACTTATTTACATAACATTCATAAAGGTTTAGGTTCATTACACAAACTTTATAATCACATCTGGCTTTATCAACTCTAATAGCCGGTCCTGCGCCTTTTCCCTTGCGGGCTCACTACTCTGTCTTATAAAATGTAACCATGGGAGTGAGGTAATAATCTCAGTAATAGAATAACTCACTATTATCAACTATCACATATAACTATATGAAAGTATAGTAAATATATTTAAACATAGAATATATCTCATGTTTCACTTAAATCATTTAAATACAACATTTCACACCACTTTAAACTATAATCACCACATTGTTAGATAGGGAGGCACAGTAGAAGATTAAATTTTAAAGTCCTTTTCTTGATATAGACCGAATGAACTCATTTAAATTAAGGTAGATATAAGAGTTACCTTTAATTTTTCAAACTTAGCACATGTTCTCTTCAAAAGTTTGGACCTCAAGAGCTGACAACATTGATCTACTCCCTCTATCGATATCCACATAAACAGTTCTCTAACTCAAACAGCGTGTTAGAACTCCGGCATCTATTCTTCTTTGGACGTTAGTTTTCCTTTCTATAGGGTGTTTCGTGGCTCTCAAAGTATTTTGTTGTCAGAACTTTTCTAACTCTCTTTTCAAAAAGCACGTCCCTATCTATATATAGTATATGGATTAGGATTTTCGTCTTTTACTTAAAGAGCCCATGAAAATTTAATTAATTTATCTCATAAATTTAATTCATTATATCATATCTAATTCAAATTTATCTTACAAATTAAAATTATAAAACTAACATGATATTCTCTCATATTATGTTAATTATTAAATTTAATCTATCGTATAAAATTAAATTTAAAACTAACACAATATATATAACATAACATAATATAATATATCACATATACATATTATATTATATATATATAATATATATATATATGCACACACACATATGAATATATATATTTCAAAAATATATATAAAAATTGTAGTTCAAATTTATATTTTATATAAATATATATATATATATATTGTTCAAATAAATATTCAAATATATATATGAAATTCATTCACCCTATATTACATTCATTGAATCTAGACATATGATAGAATACATTTGTTACACACTTTATTTGTGAATTAGGACCTTTTTACTAATGATTTATCACCTCAAAGTGCATACATTATATTAGATTTGGAATTTTACCTAAGTTTCTAAGTTTAATACACTAAGGACATTTTAGTCCAAAAATGAAATTTTGACAAAATGTGCAAGAAAAATTGATAAAGTGTATTTTATGTCCAGTTAATGAGTGGTGAAATTAGAATTTTTAAAATTAATTTTTTTTGGATCAATTAAATAAAAAGTTAATACTTTCTTAAGTGCCTTAGTTTGACCTGGTTTTCGAGTTGTCTTTATGTAAAATCTTTAGATAATTTGTCCAACCTAGAAATTATTTAATTTAATAAATTCTCCCTTCTAATTATAAATTTAATTTTGCAAATTAATTAATTTTATTATATCACATGCTATTTAATTGAATTATGTGATTTATGTGACATAGGTGGCATGTGACTTGTGCATCAATTAGGCCATTGAGGTCAACACTCCTTGAGGTCAATGGTTGATCATTTGCATGTGAATTATAATTATTTTGAGGGATTAAATCAGCTTAAATGATGTGGATGGTACATGACAAATTAGGCACACATTGGAATCATCTACAAACCAATAGGAGGGTGCCACCTTGCAAGTGTGACAAGGCTCCCATTTTTTTTATTTTCTTTTCCCATTTCTTAATTGAGTATTTGACTAAAGGGAAACACTAGGAGCACAACATTTGAGTGCCAAAGGAGATTCATTCATCCATTCACTCCTCTTCCACATTTTCTTTCTCTTATTCATGTTGTTCTTCATTTTCTCTTCCTTCTCTCTTTACACATAGAGCCACGTCCAGCCACCTTTTCTTTCACTTTTCACCATCAAATCCACTCAATTATTCCACCATTCTCTTCTCCTCTCATGGCCAACCCTACCCCTTGCAACTAGAAGGAGACTTGAAGCTCAATTCATCAAGATTCATGGAGCATATCTCGACTCTTGGTGTTCTTGGAGGAGCAAGGAGTTCTTGATGTTTTCTAGCTAGATTCTCTATGGAATTCTATGAGAGATTTGATGGAAGAGGCATTTTGAAGTCTCCACTTGGCTAAGCTCAACTATTTCTTCATCTTGTTTCAATTTCATCAGAATACTATGACTATTGTTGATTGTAGTTCAATTTGACTTTAGTTTGATAGTTTTTTGTGATTTGTAATGTTAAAACAAGATTATTTAGTTGAATTTCATACTCTTTTTGCTGCTGGAGTTTTTGGCCTCCTCATGAATTTACATTGTAATATGTGATTTCAATTGGAGAATGTCTTGATTAGCATAGCATGTAATTGTATGGTGAATACTTGATGAGTTGCTTGAGTTTTCATAATTTTGAGCTTAGGTATAGCTTTGAGCAGTAGCAATTAGAAATGAATTTTAATTAAACACTTGGTTTATTTTAGAGTTAAGCTAGTAAGGTTACCTAGGGGGCTTGTAATAGCACTTAGGGAATTGAATTAGTGAAGCTAGGATGCTTGAGATAGTTGTCTTAAGTAAATACATTTTTCAGTCAAGGAAGGAGAGCTAAGTAAGCTACCATAATTAATTAAAGGGCTAGGAATCTTCCATTAGCAACACCATAGGGTTCTTATTTAAATTGGAAGCCACTTTATTCATAGTTAGGTTAGTTTGTTAGTTTAATTCACTAGATATTAGGTTAGCAATTAGTTAATTAACTTCAAACTTTGGGTGATTTATTTCACTAGATAACTTTAAATTAGACTTAAAATCATTCTTTGGGATATGACATAGGGTTCGCCTATTTTTCATTAGGGTTACCTTTAGTTTAATTTTAAAGGCAAGCACAATCCTATCAAAATTTTGGCACCATTGCTAGGGAATGATTTATGTTTAATTCTATACTGTTGTTTAATGCTTAATTTACATTATTTTTAGTGTTTTTTGGAAATTTTAAAAAATCATAAAAAATTTGTGTTTTGTGTTTTGTTTAGTATTTTTTTGTGTGTTGAGTATTTGTATTCTATTTTGGAAAAAGAGAAAAAAAAATTAGTGCAATTTTCATTAGTTTAGTGTAGATTTGAAAATACTCTATTTTCAATGTCTCTATTTAAAATTGAAAAATTAATTGGGAATGATTCTAAGAGAATTTGAACTTGAAATTTATTTCATTTGAAGGCTCTAAATCATAGCTTCGTTTTAAAATTGGTTTGGTCAATTTTGAACGTGGGAAGTGTCCTGTGAAAATTTTACAATCTAACAAGGTCTAGGGAGCCTTTACAGAGGATACCGAAAACCCTTTTTCAACTTTGAGTTAGCATATCGCCCTCTCTGTGTGTCCAAATTGATTGATTCTTACCTCATTTTTCTTATTATTGCATTATATTTGTTTCTTGTGTTTAGAATTTCCTTCAATTTTTCCATTTTTCTGTTTGAAATTTTGTTAGAACCTCTAAAGGTCTTCTACACAAAATCCTGTTTCTCCAGACCTGTAGACCAACTTGTAAAAAATTTTGGGAACGACTGGGAAGGATTTTTGATCTTAAATTTTTATATATATTTCCTGTATATCTCTTGTGTCTCTCATAAAAGTTTCAGGATAATTTCTCATGTGGATTGGCTGAAAAATCCACAAGTTCACTGTCTCTAGAGAGCCTACTGTGGAATTTTAGAATTAGCAAAGCTTCTTGATTGAGCTTTCTAACTCTCTTTCTATTTGTTTGGTGTTGTTTTTTGATTGTGTTTTTTGTCATTTTGTTGCTATTGAGTTTATTAGAAAAAAGAAAAAAATTATTTCTCTTGCTTTTGTGTGTTTTAATTGTTTCTTCTTGATTTGCCTTTTAGTTTAGCTTGTTCTTTGTTCTTAATTTTCTTGAGCTTGATTAGTGCATGACCTGAAGGAAACATACCTCTTTTGTTGAATTAGATCCATAAATTGAAAGGACTATTTCTAGATTGAGAAGATCACAACCTATTCTTGATTCTCATTTGGTTTGTAATTCAATAATGGAAGGTATCTTAGGGCATGAGCATGTGCATAATGAGGGCTATAGGAATGAGAATTTGCATGATGATGGCCATGTTAATGATGAATTTTGAAGTCTTGCATAATCCTAGAGGGAGAGGAGAATTATACAATTAACTCAACCTAATTGGCATGATAATCCTTATGGCTTGTATGTTCCTCCTACTAATGTTCAATTTGAAATTAAATCCTGTGATTAATGTATTGCCTAAATTTTATGGGTTATCGGATAGGATTGCCATAGGTTCTTACATACTCTCCTATTGGTTTGTGATACTATAAAGGCTATGCATGTAAATGTTGATGATGTTTAGCTAAGGCTTTTGTATTTTCTCTTCAAGGTTTAGAAATGAGTGGTATTTCAACTACCCTTCTTATGTGAAAGTGAGCACATGGGCCAAGATAAGAAGACTCTTCTTGGATAAATTCTTTCTAAATTCCAAGGTCAGCAATTTGAGGAAGAAAATCTATAGCGTCCAACAAGGAGAGGATGAGAGTCTCTATGAGTATTAGACTAAATTTCAAGGTCTTTTGGCTAAATGTCCACACTATCAAATTTCTAGTGAGAATTTAGTCTAAAATTTCTATGAGGGCTTGATTCAAGAGAAAAAATTAACATTGATACCACTAGTGGTGGATGCTCGATTGACCTCACTTCCTTCAAGCTTAGGAACTAATTGACAAGATGGCCTCAAGTGGCACTCAATACTTACAATGGAGAAGAGAAATGTGAATATGGTGGGTTCCTCAACTCTTAATGATTTACATGTACACTTGCTAGCTGCCAAGATTGGGAGAATGTTGGCTCCCAAATATCTCAAGTGAGCAATGTAAGTACTTCTCAAGTACTTGTCCCTTATTCTTGTAATTTTTGTGACTCACCTATGCATGTAGAAAGCAATTGTCCTATTAAGTTTGAGCAAGTGAATGCTATCTATAATGGGAAACAATCCTATGGTGGGAGGCAAGGGCAAGGAGCTAATTCTAATACTTACAACCCTTCATAGAGAGACCAACCTAATTTCTCCTATTCAAACCTAAATGTGGCTTTACAAGACAATCAACAAAGAGGATCTTATCAAAACACCTTTGGCCGTGACCCTCCACCTCATTTGTCTCAAGGTAGCTCTTCTCAAAGCTACAATCCAAGTGTTAATTCTCTTGCACCTTCTTCTAATTCTTATGGTGATAGGAGGCTTATTCCAATTGAGAGTTCTTCTAATTCTAACTCTTATAATGATATGAATGTGTTACACAAGCAATTGATTGAAATGAATTCCTTGTATAAAAACATGTATGATGGCTTAGGGAATAAGGTAGAGAGTATAAGTAACAAGTATAAGAACATGAACTCTAAAATTGATGCCCTTACTTCTCAAATGAATATGCTTGCTAACCAATTAAGTATAGCCAATGCTCAAGCTTCTACATTGCCATCCAACACCATTACTAATCCTAAAGCTAATCTTAATGCTATCATATTGAGGAGTGGCAAGGAGTTAGGAGAAAAGTGTAAGAAGACAACAGAAATAGGAAGGTTGAGAATCCCTCTTTAAATTCTTCAATTGATATTAATGTTTCTAGTTCTTGTTTTACTCCTAATGATGCATCTTTTTGTAGGGATAATGAGGATGAGAACATTGAGGAGATCATATGTGAGAAACCACCATCTAAGGTGGAAAAGAGGACTATGGCCGAGTTGTTTAGTAAGGAAAAAGAGGGAGAGGCCGAGCAAAGTGAAACAAGAAAGGAGAGTTCAAGGAAGGAAGAAGGAAAGCAAAGTCGAGGGATTGTGAAGAAGCTTCCTTTTCCACAAGCACAAGTGGTCCCTAAGCAAGTGAAGGGACAATTTGATCAAGAGGTATACGATTTCTTCCATAAGATTCATGTTAATATACCCTTGATGGATGTAGTTAAGAACTTTCCTAAGTATGCTAACATTTTGAAAGATTGTTGTACAGATAAAAGAAAATTTAGGCCTAATGCAAAGGTACAATTACCTTCATCTGTGAGTGCTATCATGAAGCCTCAACTTCCTATGAAGTATGAGGACCTCAGTTCCTTCATAATTCCATGCACGATTTGCAACCACATTTTTCTCATGCATTGATAAAGTTAGGTACAACCATTAATGTTATGCCTCTTTCAATTTATCATGCCTTGAGTCTTGATTGCATGCATAAGACACCTATGATATACCAATTAGTGGATAGAAGTGTTAGAAGACCACATGGAATAGTAAAAGAATTATTGGTTTATGTTAAAGGTCTATTATTTTTTGTGGATTTCTATGTGCTTGATATGTCGAAAGAAGGGAGTGAGGATGATATTTTAATTTTAGGAAAGTCATTTATGAGGACTGCTCATACATTGATTAACATGGAAAAGGGTAGTTTGATTTTGAAATGTGGAGGGGATCATATTGTTTTTAATATATATGAAGCAATGAAACATCCTTTTGAGGATTATTCTTTATTAGGCGTGAGTTCAATTGAGTTATTGTTTATGATGCTTGTGAGTTTCACATACTGATTCTTTCTCACATATTAATGATGATTTGTCTCTTATCACTACTACATGCATTGATAGATGTGATTGTCCTATTTGTTTAGAGATTGATGCATGCTTGAATGATATAACTACTTATTCTCATGATTTGTTTGAAATATCTCCTATGCTTGATCTTGAAATGCTTGAGAAGGGTATATCTTCTTGTCTTATAGGTACTAAAGCCATTGACACCGAATCTATGAGTTTTTCTCTACTCGAGCTTGATGTTCTTAGGATTCCTAACCTATTGGAGGAAAATTTTACACATTCACATGTTGAGGCCTTAGCTCATGTCCAAGTACTTGAGGACAAGTTGCAAGAAAAGGGGGAGGCTGTGAAGAAAGAAGAGGAGCAATCAAAAACTAGTGAAAAGCCTAAAAGACAAGAGGGTGCTGTGGGATATTCCACTAAATTAGACTTGAAGAAGCTCATTCCCTCTTGTGTAGAGCTACCTATCTTGGAGTTGAAGCCTTTATCATCTAATCTCAAGTATGCATATCTCCTTGAGAATGAGAACCTTTTGGTAATAATTTCTAACTCTTTATCTCTTAAGGAAGAAAATGCATTACTTAATGTGTTGAGAAAGAACATACATGCTATTGGTTAGACTTTGGCTGACATTCTTGGTATTGACCCTATTGTGTGCATACATAAAATTTTTCTTGAGGACAATGTTAAGCCTATTAGGCAACCACAAAGGAGACTTAACCCACTGATCTTAGATGTGGTAAAGAAAGAGGTTGTCAAGCTACTTAGTGCTAGGATCCTTTATCCTATAGCTGACAGTGAGTGGGTGTCTCTAACCTAAGTTGTGCCTAAGAAAGGAGGGATTACTGTGATAAAAAATGAGAAATGAGAGCTTGTCTCAACTAGAGTTCAAAATGCTTGGAGAGTGTGCATAGACTATAGGAAGCTTAATGATGTAACTAGGAAGGACCATTTTCCTTTACCTTTTATTAATCAAATGCTTAAGAGATTGGCTTCCATGTCCCATTATTGCTTCTTAGATGGGTTTAGTGGGTATTTTCATATTCCTATAGCTCTTAATGACCAAGGTAAGACCACCTTTACATGCCCCTTTAGTACATTTGCCTATAGGAGGATGCCTTTTGGTCTTTGCAATGCACCTGGTACTTTTTAAAGATGCATGATGTCCATATTTTGTGATTTTATTGAAAATTGTATGGAAGTTTTTATGGATGATTTTCCTGTGTTTGGTGAGTCCTTTGTTTCATGCTTGCATTCTTTAGATAAAGTGCTTGGTAGGTGTATTGAAAAGAAGCTTGCGCTTAACTTTAATAAATGCCATTTCATGGTAGATAAAGGCATTATTTTATGCCATTTGATTTCTTCCAAGGGCATAGAGGTGGATAAGGCTAAAGTAGATGTGATTGCTTCTTTACCATATCTTGTTTGTTTGAAAGACTTGAGATTATTTTTAGGACATGTAGGCTTTTATAGGAGATTCATCAAGGGATTTAGTGAAATTTCTTTGCCTATGTCTAAACTCTTACAAAAAGATGTTGATGTTGTTTTTGATGATGCTTGCAAAAAGAGTTTTGACACTTTTCCCCTCCCATTCTTAAAGCCCCAAATTTTTCTTTGCTTTTTGAGTTATCATGTGATGCTTCCAGTTTTACTGCAGGAGCTATGCTTGGTCAAAGAGAGGGAAAGTTATCATATGTGATTGCTTATGCATCTAAGACCCTAGATTCTACTCAGGTTAATTTTACTATGACTGAGAAAGAGTTGTTTGCTATTATTTTTGCACTTGATAAGTTTAGATCATATCTACTTAACTCTAAAGTTGTTGTGTACACTGACTATGCTGCTATAAGGTACTTGTTTTAGAAGACAGATTCTAAGCCTCACTTGATTTTATAGGGTAATCTTGATGCAAGAATTTAATATTTTGAGATAAGGGATAGGAGTGGTTCTACTAACCAAGTGACAGATCATTTGTCTAGGCTACCTCATTTAGAAGCTACTATGGTAAACTCTAACCTTACTATTCCTTCTAATTCATTTCCTGATGAGGCATTGTATGCCATTTCATCTAAGCCTTCATGGTATCCATTTTTTGCTAACTATAGTGAGTGTGGAGTCTTCCCTCCTTGTGCTTCACATTTTGCCATTGAAAAATTGAAAAGATAGTCTAGGTTTTACATTTGGGAACTACCTTTGATGTGGAAAATTTATAGTGATAAAGTGATTAGAAGATGTCTTGATGATGTTGATGTGCCTTCTATTCTTGATTTTTGCCACTTTCATGCATGTGGTGATCATTTTAGCTCAAATAAGACAGCTATGAAGGTTTTAGATTGTGGATTGTATTGTCCTAACTTGTTTAAAGACTCTTATGAATTTTGTAAAGCATGCTTGACATGTCAAAAGGTTGGTAGTTGGGGTAAGAGGCATGAAATGCCTCAACAATCCATTTTATTTTGTGAGATTTTTGATGTTCGGGGCATTAACTTCATGGGTCCCTTTCCACCATCCTTTAGTTTTGAGTACATATTGCTTGGTGTTGATTATGTTTCAAAGTGGATTGAAGCCATTCCTACTGGAACTTGTGATGCTAAGATTGTTTTGAAGTTTTTCAAATCCAATATATTTTGTAGGTATAGAGTTCCTAAGGCTTTGGCAAGTGACCAAAGATCCTACTTTTGTAACAAGATAATGAAGGATCTCTTGGCTAATATGAGGTGTACCACAAGATCTCTACACCATATTATCCCCAAACTAATAGCCAAGCCAAAGTATCAAATAGAGAAGTCAAGAAGATCCTAACCAAGGTAGTGAACACAAATAGGAAGGATTGGTCTTTACACTTGGAGGATGCTTTATGGGCTTATTGGATTGCTTATAAGACTCCCATTAGGATGTCTCCTTTTCAATTAGTGCATAGAAAGGCCTGCCACCTCCCGATGGAAATAGAGCACAAGGCCTATTGGGCCATTAAGAAGCTCAACTTGGATTTGCATCTCTCGGTTAAGGAGAGATTCCTTCAAATGCAAGAACTAGAGGAGCTTAGGTTGAATTCTTATAAGTCATCTAGGATTTACGAGGAGAAAACAAGGATTCTTCATGACAAAATGATCTTAAGGAAGAATTTCAAAGTTAGAGACTTAGTCCTTGTTTACAAAACAAGATACATCCATAAGCATTTTAAGCTCACATCTAAATGGCACGGGCCATATGTGGTGACTAATGTTCTTTCTTATAGAGTCATTCAACTCAAGGATAAAGCCATGGGGTCAACTTGGGAGATTAATGGCCATTTATACAAGCTTTACAAGGAGGCTGACCCAACACTTTAAAAGGAAGAGGACTTCTCTCAATATGATTTTAAATCACCATGATAAGATTGTATCCCTCCAACCTTAAGCTTTTACCATGCTTTGATTGATATATCTAATGATTAGTATAGTACAAGTGTGGGAACCTAGTAGATAGTAGATTTGTTTGCTTTGATTTTTTTTTCAATTTCTTTTTATTTGTTTGTGTCGCACCTAGAAAATGTGACACGGACGACATGCGAGGGGGGGTATGGCCTTCAGGGCGGGAACCGAATGGAATTGGAGTTGCCACCAAAATTTTGAGGGAAATCTTGGAAAATCGTTTAAAGAAAGATAAGGATGGTTTGGGAAAATAGAAAATAGGTTAGATAGTCAATTAAGTGTGGGAAAGGTATTAGGCACCGCACAACACTCGTTCATGAGAATGGTTACTTGAAGTTTGTTGTACAATATTAATATGGTTTTAAAGTTATTTTAATTATCCCTTTTTTCATTCATATGTTTTTTAAAAAATGATAATAATAAAGTGGGGAATATTTGTTTATTTACGAGAGAGGACTTGACTCAAAATCTGACTTTGAGGCTTATACACCCTGTGATGGGGATCAAAGTCCACATAGTTTAGGCTCAAAAGTTGTTGGTGAAAATATTTTTTGGAAGACAAATTAATTAGAAATAATTTACTATTTTGTAAATAAAATAATTTCTGAAATTTTGATATGTGTGTTTTAAATTGCAAAAAGTAATTTAATGTTAATTATTTTCTCAATTTATGAATTTTTGAGATAAAAAAAAGAAAAGGGTTTAAAATTATTATTTTTAGGTTTTATGATTGGGAATTTAACTGCTATACCTGTAGAACCTTATTGGTTCATAAATGCAATCTTTCTAAATATCTGTGGAGATTTCAAAATCTCACATGGTAAAAGAGTTTAACAACTTAATTCATTTATATTTTTGAATGTTAGTAATAATTTTTTTAGCATGTATATATGTGTTTTTAAAGAATTTTAATCATCATACCTACAAAGTCTTATTAACTTATACGGTAATATGATTCTTCTAAATATCTGTAGAGATTCTAAAATCTCACACGATAAAAGATTAAATAATATACACTTAAATACTTTTTTAATTTGATTGATTTAATATAATATATATATATATATATATTTTAAAAACTTAATCATAATATCTGTAGAATCTTATGGACTCATACAATAATACGATTATCTTAGAAGTCTATAGAGATTCAAAAATCTCACATGACTAAAAGATATAATCGATAAATGTGATTACAACCTCAATACATTAATTTGATTAATTAATTTTTCTAAATTTTTTATTATACGATTATTTACAAAAATCATTTATTTATTATGAAAATTGAGAATCATTACATCTGCGAGGACTTATTATCCCACACGATGATGTGATTAATTTAAGTCTCTACAAAGATTCTTGAAATTTCACATGAAACTTAAATAAATTATTAATTTGGATTATAAAAAGAGAGTTAATTTTAATGATGGGCCTTTAGAACCCATATTAACATATAAGTTTTACTTTCATATCTGCGAAACCTTATTGATTTACACGATACGAGATTATCCTAAATATCTGCAGAGATTCAAAGTCTCACACAATAAAAGAATTAAATAATATTCACTTTAAATATATTTTAATGTGTAATTATACAGTGTATATTTTAAATATAGAAATCTTAATCGTTATACCTGCGAAGTTTTATTGACTCACATGGTAGTACGATTATCCTAAAGGTCTATGAATTTTCAAAAATCTCACATGACTAAGATTTAATTAGACAATATAATTATAATTTAAATTTATTAATTTAATTAATTAATATTATAAAAAATGTTTATTATTTTATTTACTTCTATATAAATTAAAAATCATAATATCTGTGAGGATTTATTATCCCACACAATGATGTGATTAATTAAGTCTCTATGAAGATTTTTAAAATCTCACATGAGACTTAAATATTTTATTAATACAAAAAGAGTTAATTTTAATGATGATCATTTTAATATATATAAATTAGATCTTTATACCTGTGAAATCTTATTAATTTACACGGTAGATGATCAATTTAAATGCCTATGGAGATGTTAAATTTCTCTTGCAATATTGGTTATTTAAGAATATCCCTGTTTTGCTGTTTCACCTAAAAGTTATTATATTTCACTCTATAAATGGACTCTATAATGATAATTTAAAGTTTTATATATCAAATTTCACATATGGAGAAATATGGATATAAAATTAAGCTCTAGAATGCCCCTATATAGGAAGAAAAAACAATCACCAATTAAGCTATAAAAATTGACATGCGGTTTATTGACCAACTCTTAGAAACCAATGTAGTCAAATAGGTAAATGAGATCTAAAATCCTAAGAATTTTGTCTCAAACAGCAATTAGAGAGTGCCATGGATACAAAATTTCATATTAGAGTAGCCTCTTTGTCAACATATAAGAATATATGAATCAAGCTATAACAATCGAACAGAGAAAAACTTTTCATGACCAATTCCACAAAAACCATCATATTTGATCATATAAACGGGCTCCAAAAATAATGAAAATTTTAAGGATTAAACTAAACAGGAGAAGGAACATCTGTGCAAAATATTAGACAAATACCACGTAAGTGCAGATAGAGGAAACTAATAGTGACAGCCTAAGCAATGAAGATGAAATTATAGGAGTGGATAAACTTAAAGTCGTTACTTATAAGCTGTTAATACGCATGCTTCGCCTAGGTCCTGTGAGCTGAACGATCTTCTCCTTAACTTCATATCTCTCTTGGCACATGTTCGTCAACCACGCTCCTGGACTCACTAACAATAAGCTTCTCTGGATGATCTTGGCCCTCTTCTTGGGCCTTTGCGAAAGCTTGCACCCCTTCATATCCAGAAAATCTTCGTCTTTCTCTTTGTTTGTTAGTGAGATGTACAATTTTGGCTACACGTAGGCTCTCTCCTCTCTGTCTCCTTCTCTCTCTCATTTTGTGTCTCTATTCAGGCTTCCCTCTCTCAATCTCTCCCTCACTCTTCCCAGTTCTCTACTCTCGGTCTCTCCCTCCTTTTAAGTCATCAACTCCCTCTTCTCTCTCCTGCTTAGTTCTTTTCTCTCCCCATTTTCGTCTAGTCTGAATGCTGTTTTTTTTTTTCTATATTTTCTACCTCTGTCTCTTTCTCATTCATTCTTGCCTCCAAAAGCAAAAATTTGGTCTTCTTCTTTTCTTTTGGTCAGCTCTCTTTTTTTTTCTAAAGATCTCTCCCTCAACTTCTGCTCTATTCCTCTTTTGTTCCAACCTCCTTTTGTGCTCTTTCCTTCCTCAGCTTTCCTCTCGTTCCAGCCTCTAAAAATTTCTACCGCTGCCCCCTACTCTTGGTCTCTTCTCCTCCTCCTTCATCGTTTTCATCTAGTCTAAGTGATGTCTTCCTTGGTTTCCTTTCTACTTTCATGCTTTGTTTTTTCTTCTTTTTTGTGCATCTCCCACTCTCCCTCTCTGTCTCTGTGCAAGTGCATCTCCTTCTCAGTCTCTTCTCCCCTTGTTCGTCTATGCTCCTTGCTCCTCCTCACTCTCTGTCTCTGTGCTCATGCCTCTCTCCCTCTCCCTCTCCCTTTCTGTCTCTGTTTTTATTCTCATCTCGCTCTCTCTTAGATCCAACGTCTTTTCTTTTGTTCATTCTCGCCTCCCCTTCCAAATATCTCTCCTCTCATTTTTCTTCTCTCTTTTTCATCTGGTTTTAATGCTCTTTATAGCCGAAGCTCCCATTCTTGTTGTACACGTCTCCTTCCTTCCTTCCACTTGCGTGCATGCTACATTTCTGCTCTACTTTTTCTTTTCTTTGTAGCATGCATCTCTATGTTTTCTTTAGCATGTATGTCTAATCTTCTGTTATCGTCTGCTGCTCTCTTTATGCGTGTGTTTCGTGTGTGCATGCTGCTCATGTTTTTGTTTTTTTTTTTATGCCTGGCCGAGAAGTTTGTGTTCCTTGTGCACGCAAGTCTCTTAAGGCTTGTGATAAAATGCTAATCCATCAGCATTTCATCCAGCCTTATTTATTTTTTTTTTTTTGCTTTTAATTTTTTTGAAAATTAGATTCACACACACACACACACATTTAATGAAAAATAATTAAGGAGAGAAAAGTTAACTCTTAAAAGTTGACTCCCAATATTTTTAAATGATTGAGATAATTTGAAAAATATTTTTAAAGATTTAAGCAAGATTTTTTAAAAATATTAAATTTTTTTTTTGAAAATATAATCCAAAAAAGAGTTAAATTTCATTTTTTTATTTTTATTTTTTTGGTTATTTTAATGAACTAAAAGAAATAAAATGTTAATCAACAAAAGATTATCTAGGATAAAATAAAATTAAACCCTATTAATTATTTTTTTAAAATATAATCCTAGAAAGGATTAAATTTCATTTTTGTATTTTTTTAATATTTTTTGGTTATTTTTTATTATTTTTATTAAATTTGAAAAAATGCACGGACAAAATACAATGTTCATAGTTTGTGTGTTGAAAAAATTCTGTACCACACTTTTGTTATGCATTCATTATTGATCTCATGTTGTTTTATCACTAGTCTATGCATACATTGAGGACAATGCATGATTTAAGTATGGGGGAGAGAAATAGAAATTTTGTTTTGTTTGTTTGGTTTTGCAAATTTTTTTTTTTAATTTCTTTGTTTTGTTTTGTTTGAGGTTACTTAATTACCTAGCTCTTGAATGGATATTTTTAATACTTAAGATGCGGTAATTTTTAGGATTGAATAGGTGTGAAGTGAACATTCTTTTACCTTGAATTAATGGGTTAGAGTGGCACACTACCCTATCATGAAAGAGGCCAAACACTCATATGTGATTAATTTCTTAGTTATATTATCCTCTAGATTTTGTTTCACTTTTTAATTGAGACCACATGTCTTGCACTTGTTTGATAGGAGATGAAAGATAGTATTCATAAAAATAGCTAAGAGCCAAATAGCCAATCCATTATTATTGATTATCCTTTATTAGCCACTTTGAGCTTTTGGTTTGATTCTTAAAAATAAATGTTCACCCTATTTTCCCCAAGGGATGCATGTTACACTTTTATATATCTTTTTAATATTGATTGCATATCCTAGATCAAGTGAGTGGATGCCTATTATCATCTTTCTATCCATTACTCTATTATTGTTGTCACACCATTACATCCATTATTTTCATTGTTTTCAAAGAGTTAGGAACAACCAAAAGAAAAAGGAAAAAAAGCAAAGAAAGATTTGAAAAAAATATATATAATAAAAAATCAAAGAAATAAAGTTGCTAGAAAAAGAAATAAAAAGAAGAAGAAAAGAAACAGAAAAAGAAAAGAAAGAAAAGAAAAAAAGTTGCCTAGCTCATCCATTCCATTTGTTTTATTAATTCTTGTCATTGCTTTCCATCCTCATTATGCTAAGGTAGCAACTCAATTGAATTAGGTTATACTTTACATATTAAGATGATATATCTTGACTTTAGCATTATTTTATGCTAACCCTATTTTTTTTCATATGTGTATTTCTTAGATATCCTTTCATTACCCATATTGCAACTTAATAAAGTCTACTTGATTCTTGATTGCAAGTGCTATATAGTGATGGAGATGTAGAAGGGTTCCAAACTTATGGTAGGGTTTATCCTAAGGAAATTTGAGTAAAATTGACTACCTTATATGTAACATCATAAAACTTTAAATCTAGAAAAATGGATTAATTAAGGGATAAATTAGTTAAAAATATGATTAATTTATTTAATTACGTTTTTGGGTGGCTAATTGGATTTTTAGGCCTTATTTGGCTCTAAATTGAGATAGGATGAAAGTCGGATCAAGTTGGGAGGCATTGGGGGGAGCAAAATTAAGTTGTTGCTCGCTCCGTCGTGAGCCGCAGCTTACGTGGTGTGCACTGCTGCGCACGGCATAGCAGGCAACTTAAATTTTCGGGAATCATCAGAAATGGACAGTTTTTGGGGTGGAAAACCTAGAGCACGAAGGGGAAAACTTTGAGCACTACTAGGGCATCAATTTAGGAGGATTTTGAAGATGATTTAAGCCTTCAAACTCTTGGGTAAGTTTCCTACCCTTCTCCTCTACCTTTTCATCTCATTTTCCATGGGATTTGGAAGAGTGAGAATTTGGTATGATGGGATTAAGCTACGAGTCAATGTTTTGAAGGTTTCTATTGACTCTAAAGGTTTAATTTAGGTTTATTGATCTTGGATATGTGGTAATAGGAAGCTACTTTCTTGTTTGGTGAATTTTGGATCAAGCCCCAACTTGATCATAGGGTGTTAAAGTGTGACAAGTTGAGATATTGAGTTTTATGTTATGATAGAGTTAGAAAGAGACTTAAAGAGATGAAATGAACAAATTCTAATCTTGACAAGTCTATTTGTTGAGAATTTGAGTTAGAAGTGGGAGAATTGGGAGGTTATTATTAGCTAATGGTGCTTGTGTTAATTAAAAATTAACATATAGTACTTGTTGGTGTAGATTGTAGTGTGGGAAGACTTACTTTGACATAGGAAGAAATTTAGTACCACAGGTAACCCTTTTAGTAACAAAAGGGTTGAGGTAACTAGATAATTTTTATTGTTTGTTACCTTGTATAAGTTATTATCAAGTTGCTTTTCTCTATGACTTGTTGAGTATATATGCATAAATTCTTTAAAGGTTAACTATTTTAGAAAAAGTGGAGTATTAGTTTGTAAAATTCTATATTTGTGAAGTACATGGTAAGATTTTGTTTTATTTGTTTAGAAAATTGTTTATGCATGGTCAAGTGGAGATATGTAGTGAAATGTGACATATTAGAGGGTGGGAGGTCACCCTAGTGGAGATAGTGAAGATTTAAGTCCATATGGCATTGCTAGCACCTCGGGATGCCAGGTGCAGCATTTACTCTCCTTAGTGCCCGAAAATGGGTGCGGTGTTGGAGACTTACTCTCCTTAGTACCCAAAAGGGTACGGAGTTGGAAACTATGCTCCTTAGCATCCGTAGGATGCGGTGTTGGAGTAACGACGCCCTAATTACTTGTAATAGGGGAAACATTAATTCGGAAGTGGTTTAGGACACCTTGGCCAGGTAGTCCTACCATGAATGGTGAGCTTGGGGACCATACATGTGGTTTGGCTTTGTGAAATAGCCTATTAGTTCGGTCGGGAGTATTGGAGGACCGGATGGTTAGGGATCATGCATGCAAATTTGTGGTGATATTATATGATGTGATTATGTCACTTATTTCAATGCTTGTTTATAACTTGGCTTGTTAATAATGTAGATTATCTTAGTTATTGAGATTTTTATCTCACCCTGTGGATTATCATTTTACAGGTGCTACCAGTGAGACTAAGCTAGGGAGGGAATCGGGTAGGGACTAGCATATCTGCTACACTCTTTGTAAAGCCTAATTTTGGTTTGAGTGGTGTACAAAAACTTGTTATATGATATTATATGTTGCCAACTAGGAATGCATATCATTTTGATTGGTTGTACTTGTTTCATACTATGTTGTTGTGTATTTTAGCCTAATATTGTATATGAGGTGAATATGTGGTAATTTTTGTGGTGATAGGCTAAAATACTAATACAAGTGCAAGGAATGTTTTATTTATGTGGTGACAATGTAATTGTAGTGTATTATGTGGCAATAGAGGCTAAATAGCATATATGATGTTGATTTGGTATTTTGGCCATATTAGGCAAAATGGCCATTGAGTGGCCAAATTTTGTGTTTGGTATATATTCGTGTGTTTGATTGGTCACTTAAGTGTATTTTGGTCTATTGGACTTGGTTTAAACCTCACAATGGGTTAATGGTATAAGTTATGAGTTTTGGGTACTTAGATGGTTGAAAATTTCTTTGAAAAACTGACTTTTGCATCTAAGTGTCTAAAATTCTCATACAGTATCGGATCATAACGAAACTTATACCATTAGTTAGCTTATTGAATAAGCTTCGCGTGGACGCTTAAATCACTCCAATCGGTCATCGGATGTGAAAATGTCGTGCGTTCGAAGTTCGTCTAGAAAAGCTATCATGACAGCATCGCTGTCATGGACAGGTGCGTCGCGGCACATTTTGCGCAAGCCGCGGCGCACGGTAGTGAGAAAATTTGGCATTCTGTGCCACATGCCGTGGCGCACTGACCACGAGCCATAGTGCATGGACCAAAACACTCAAAAATGACATTTTTGGCCCTATTTTAAAGTGGTTTGCTTCCCAAAACTTTTCCATGCTTCTAATGCCTATTTAAAACATTAAGTTTTCAAACTATCAATTTAAAGGGTTTTTATGGGATCCCAAATATTCCACAATTATTTTCAAAAGATTATTAGTTTTAACCCTTATATAGATAATGTGAGCTTAGGAGCAATCTTTGCTCCTAATTATGATTGTTTGTTGTGATTGTGTGGTGAATTTTGGTAATGTCAAGGTAAACATTACATTATACACTTTGAGTGATAAGAGCAAACACTTAACCTAGAGAGGCTTATTCTTTGACATTGATTCTTGGTAAGGGTTTGCTTGTGATCTACATAATTCTTTCTCAATTACTTCCACATTGATTAATAATTTGTATAAGTTCTTGAGCTAGTATATTCATGACTTTGAATATTGTTTTTTTCTTGTTTCTTTGTCTTAGAGTTTCTTTTGGGACCTTTTTCACTTGATTTTACCCGGAGTGCAAAAGATAAGTGTGGGGCAATTGATAGAATACATTTGTTACCCACTTTTATTTGTCAATTATGACCTTTTTACTAATTATTTATCACCTCAAAGTGCACACATTACATTAGATTTAGAATTTTGCCTAAGTTTCTAGATTTAGTGTGCTAGGGGCATTTTGGTCTAAAAAATAAAATATTTAGAAAATGTACAAGAAAAATTGACAAAGTGAATTTCATGTCTAATTAATGAGTAGTGAAATTATAATTTTAAAATTCATTTTAGTTTGGGAGTAATTAAATAAAAAGTCAACACTTTCTTAAGTGCCTTAGTTTGACATAGTTTTCGGGTTTTCTTTGTGTGAAAAATTTTATATAATTTTGTGCAGCCTAAAAATTAGTTAATTTAATAAATTCTTCCTTCTAATTATGAATTTAATTCTATAAATTAATTATATTTTATTATATCACATGTTATAAAATTGATTTATGTGATTCATGTGACATAGGTGGCATGTGACTTGTGCATCAATTGGGCAATTGAGGTCAACACTCCTTGAGGTCAATGGATAATCATTTTCACGTGAATTATGATTATTTTGAGGGATTAAATTAGCTTAAATGATGTGGATGACATATGGGAAATTAGGCACATATTGGAATCATCTATAAACCAACAGGAGGGTCCCACCTTGCAAGTGTGACAATGCTCCTATTTTTTTTATTTTCTTTTTTCATTTTTTAATTGAGTATTCAGCTAAAGGGAAACATTAGGATCACACCATTTTAAGTCCCAAAGGAGATTCATTCACCCATTTACTCATCTTCCACATTTTCTTTATGTTGTTCATATTGTTCTTCATTTTTCTCTTCCTTCTCTCTACACATACAGCCATGTTCAGCCACCTTTTCTTCCACTTTTCACCATCAAATACACTCAATTCTTCCACCATTCTCTTCTCCTTTCATGGCCAACCCTACCCCTTGCAACTAGAAGGAGATTTGAAGATCAATTCATCAAGATTCATTGAGCATGTTTGGGCCTCTTGATGTTCTTAAAGGAGCAAGGAGTTCTTGATGTGTTCTAGCTAGATTCTCCATGGAATTCTAGGAGAGAGTTTATGGAAGAGGAGTTTTAAAGTCTTCACTTGGCTAAGCTCAACTATTTCTTCATCTTGTTTTAATTTCATTAGAATACTATGACTATTGTTGATTATAGTTCAATTTGACTTTAGTTTCATAGTTGTTTATGATTTGTAATATTGAAACAAGATTATTTAGTTAAATTTCATGCTCTTGTTGCTGCTGGAGTTTTTGGCCTCCTCATGAATTTACATTATAATATGTGATTTCAATTGGAGAATATCCTGTATTAGCCTAGCATGTAATTGTGTGGTGAATATTTAATGAGTTGCTTGAGTTTTCATAGTTTTAAGCTTAGGTACAGCTTTGAGAAGTGGCAATTAGAAATGAATTTTAACTAAACACTTGGTTAATTTTAGAGCTAAGCTAGTAAGGTTACCTAAGGGGCTTGTAATATCACTTAGGGAATTGAATTAGTGAAGCTAGGATGCTTGAAATAGTTGTCTTAAGTAAATACATTTTTCAGCCAAGGAAGGAGAGCTACGTGAGCTGCCATAATTAATTAAAGGGTTAGGAATCTTCCATTAGCAACGCCTTAGGGTTCCTACTTAAATTGGGAAGCACTTCATTCATAGTTAGGTTTAGTTTGCTAGTTTAACTCACTAGATAATTAGGTTAGCAATTAGTTAATTGATAGAACACATTTGTTACCCACTTTTATTTGTCAATTAGGACCATTTTATTAATGATTTATCACCTTCAAGTGCACACATTGCATTAGATTTGGAACTTTGCCTAAGTTTCTAAGATCAGTGCACTAGGGGCATTTTGGTCCAAAAAAATGAACTTTTGAGAAAATGTACAAGAAAAATTGACAAAGTGCATTTTATGTCCAGTTGATGAATGATAAAATTATATTTTTAAAATTCATTTTAGTTTGGGAGTAATTAAATAAAAAAGTCAACACTTTCTTAAGTGTCTTAGTTTGTCCTAGTTTTTGGTTTGCCTTTGTGTGAAAATTTTTATATAATTTTGTGCAGCCTGAAACTTGGTTAATTTAATAAATTCTCCCTTCTAATTATGAATTTAATTCTGGACATGAATTAGATTTTATTATATCATATGCTATTTAATTGAATTATGTGATTTATGTGACATAGGTGGCATGTGACTTGTGCATTAATTGGGCAATTGAGGTCAACACTCCTTGAGGACAATGGCTGATGGTTTGCACGTGAATTATGATTATTTTGAGGGATTAGATCAGCTAAAATGATGTGGATGACACATGGGAAATTAGACACACATTGGAATCATCTACAAACCAATAGGAAGTTGCCACCTTGCAATTGTGACAAGGCTCCCATTTACATTTTAATTTCTTTTTCCTTATTTTAATTAAGCTTCAGCTGATGGGAGACACCAAGGAGCACGCCATTTTAAGTCTCAAATGGGATCCAACACATATCTCATTCATCTTCCACATTCTCTCTCTCTTGTTCATAGTGTTCTTCATTTTCTCTCTTTTGTTCTTCATTTTCCAGCACCCTAACCTCCATTTTCAGCCACCAAACCTCCACAAAACTCATACCATTCTTCTCCTCTCTTCATTTTCATTCCATCCCTTCCATTTTCACAAGGATTGAAGCTCATTTTCATCATTCAAGAGCTATGGAGTTTGGCCTTCACAAGCAATCACTAGGGTTCTTGAAGATGAAGATTGGCTAAGTTTCTTTGTGGAATCCTAGAGAGATGAAGATGGAGGATGAGTCTTGAGCTTCAAATTGGCTAAGTTCTTTTGTTTCCTATCCTCTTCTCTTTTTACTAGATGGTTAGATTCCTTAATCTAGGGTTTAATCATCTTAGCTTATAAATTCTAATTTGAATTTGATGTTGATGTAAAGAGAGAGGATTGTTTCATTTAATTTCTTCCTTGGACAGCCATGACTGAATTTTGCCACTCTTTGTTTGGCACATAATCTTGTGTTTTTCAATTAGTGAATTTCTTGTGTTAATATTGCATAATCTTGTGGTGTTAATGCTTGTGTTGTTGAGTAGCTTGACATAATCTTGTGGTTGCTCAATTTATGTGTTTGACCATGGCTGTTGAGAGAGGATTTTGAATGAATCACTTGACTAATGTCTTCACTAATTGGTTAATTGAACTAGGGACTTTAATCTAAGACCTAGGGAGGTTAGCTAATTAGGTTAATTGGCTTAGGATAATTTTCTTAAGTCATGACAGCTTTAGTCAAGAGGAAAGGGAAGCTAAACTTAGCCTAATCATGAGAAGATAATGAGTCCAAAATCAACTAATCTCTAGGGTTCCATTATTGTAAAAAGGGAAGTTCATTTCACTTACTTTCACTAGCATTTTAATTACTTGCACATTAGGTAATTAGTTTAGATAATTAGCTAGATAACTAAATTCCTACAAACTTTGGTTGATTTATTTCACTAGATAACTTTCAATTAGACTTAAAACCATTCCTTGAGAGATGACCTAGGGTTGGCCCTATATTGCATTAGGGTTAGCTTTAGTGTAATTTTGAGGATAAGCGACTAATTTCCTATCATTAATCAACTTCAAATTTTGGGTGATTTATTTCACTACATAACTTTAAATTAAACTTAAAATCATTTCTTGGGAGATGACCTAAGGTTAGCCCCATATTGCATTAGGGTTAGATTTAGTTTAATTTTGAAGGCAAGTGATAATCCCTATCAATATATTCGAGATTCAATGAACTTAGACATTATAACTTGAGTAGGCTGTTCTTGTGTGTGACCCTATAGACCTATATAAAGTTAGCAATAGGCTAATTACGCTATTAGCCCATAAGTCACAAGTAGCCTCTAGCAAGACATTGTAGGTACCTAATTCATATGGGCATCGATGATCCAATATGGTTATCATAAAATCGTATCACATCCTTTTTGTCACGCAGTATTTCGATCAAGTATGAGACATGAAATTGTCATTCTCCTTTACCTAACCATTACATTCTCAATCTCTGAGTAGACTGACTGTAGCAATAGAAAAAACCCTTTTCATTGTAGTATGGCCACACATTTTCTCAGTCTTACTCATCGAGGGGCCCAGTAATATCTCTCACCTAATGTGAGGGACAAATTCTATCTTGATACTCATATTCCTCTGCTTGAATATCATTAAACTTAATCATAGCCTTTATGATTTCCCGATCAAAGGTGACTTTTGACTAGGTCAAAGTTCAGTGATTATCAAGTAGGAATCCATGATGATCTCAGGTCAAAGGGCTTAGTGATATAGTTACATATAAGATAAGCTTATGACTTGTACCATGTAGCTTTCTTATAGTTGGTCGGTCTAACACCTTGTACTATTTCAAGTGCCTATGACTTTGATTTGTATCTCTGTAATTAATCAAAGTCATACTAGTCTTGTTCATCTATGATCCCTTATAAATGACCGACTAAGAACATTTAGGATAATACTATAGTTTATTCAAGGATACAATTATCATAATGAATATGTAATTGAAATGATAGTAAAAGAGAAATTCATTAATAATAATATATATAGCACAATGATTGGCTCTAGGGCACAATTTCCAACACACATTTCACAGCTTTACTAACATAGTATGATCATTACTAACCAAACCTCTAAATCACCCCTACTTGAAACCATAGGCTCACCTTAGACTAATATACACTCTCATTGGCCTTGAACTCACCTTTTGTTGTAGAATCACTCAACCAAATGTGTTATATCTCACTTCTAGACTATGATTTCCCCTAATACACATAATAGGATGTCATTGATTCTAACTCTACATCACATTGATACTAAGGAGTCCTAATCTTCAACACTACACCTTAAAATGCACTAAGGAGATACAATTCTCCAACACCATATCACATCAGGCACTAAGGAGAATACTGTCATATGATTTTATCACTACACTCTACATGGGTGAACTCCCTCTCCTATGATCATGCTTTCTGAACCAGTCATAGGTTCCCAATCACCACATACTCATATATACATATATACATTTCTATATCAAATTACACAATTTCACTCACTTATTTAATCAAACCTCATTTTCATGTCATAATCATGCAATAACACAAAACATGCTCAATTTAAAATGATTTCATGTACTATATAGCATACTCACACATAGTTACATTAAGTAGTCAAACAAAGGAAGTTATTTGATTATCTCAACCCTTTTGTCAATAGAAAGGTTACCTGTGGATTTCAGTTACTAATAAAGCTTATCACAAGCTTCCTTTCTCAACTTACACATGAAATACGCTAATCTACATACAACTGGCATAATTAGTTAATTGGTCCAAATTGACTAAAAGCACATAATTGCTACAAACAGCTATATTTAACTGTCTATTACTTTTCCCTTAGTCCATCTAAGTTTTAATACTAGCCAATTACTTTACATTACTTCAAATGATCTCACTTTGGCTAAACATAATTTCCACCCTAATTCCTTACTAAATTAGGGCCAAATTAAGCTTACGGATTTAAAGTTCTATCATTTAGCTCTAAACCAGTTGCAACGCTCTAATTTAACTCCTAAGAACCTTTTTATTAATATTGGATAAGAATCAAACCCTTTAAATTTCCTTGAATCAATTTCTTTATAACTCATACTAAGAGAAATTTGGGTAGAATGGAAGGTAAGGGTTATACAAAGCTTACCTGATAAGTTACTAATTAGATATGCCTATTAATGCCCTGAGAACTCTTGCCCTAGTAGCTAAGACTTTGTTCTCCACTTCCTTTCAGATTTTCTCTATTTTTCTCTTCTAAAATCACCCTAATTTCACGACTCAAAGGATTATTTTCTAGTCCACGTGCCGTGGCACATGTAACTTGTGCTACGGCGTACAGTATAATGAAGAGAATCCTCATTGTGTGCATACGCTTCAACTCAAAATGTAATCCTTCCACCTATATCTATCTATTCAACATCCAAAGTGCACAAATCAATAAATAATCATCTAAATCTCTAATCGCTCTACTAATTATCACTTTACCCCTAATTAACAACTAATCACAAGATTAGAAAATTAGGATGCTACAGTTCTCCCATCCTTTTAAGAATTTTGTTCCTAAAATTTATAAAACACTTAAACACATGCCTATGAAAACAAATGGGGATATTGTTGTTTCATTCTATCCTTTGTCTCCCAAGTAGCATTACTAGGAGCCAACCCTCGCTAGCAAACTTTAACCAATCATATGGTTTTTTTCCTCAATTACTTTTCTTTCACATCTACGATCAACTTTGGCTCAGCCTTAAGGTTATTTTCTCCTAGAGCTCAACCTTTTTCACTTCTATGACATATGAAGGATCTAGTTAGTACTTCTTAAGTTACGATACATGAAACATGTCATGCACACCAGATAATTGCGATAGTAAAGCAATTTTATAGGCAACTAGTCCAATTCTCTTTAAAATCTCAAAAGGACCAATGAATTGAGGAGTCAACTTCTTAGCTCTAATCGACCCCCTAATTTTGGTCACTAGTGTAACTCGTAGAAACAAATGGGTTTAATCAGGGATGGATATAGATGTTCAGTTAGATAAGATGATCATGTGTGCGACTGTGATTATGGAATTGAGAATTATAATGTTAGTATTTTATTTACTTGTTTATGATTTTACTTACTAATAAATAGATTTGGATTGTTATAGTTACTGAGACACTATTTCATATTGTGGTTACTATTTTATAGGTTCTAATATAGGTAGCAGCAAAAGAAAGACATATGTAATGAATTTGCTTTTTGTAAATAATATCATGTTTTGAAGTTACCATAGGAATACATACATATATGGTGTTTTCTTGTATTTGTATGGTTATACACACATCTTAACCCTATGATATGGAATGATGTGAAGTGGTGTAAAATGTAATAGGGAAGGCAAAGATACTAGTGCAAGTATATGATACATGTTTTGAAATGATGAATGTGACAATTTAGTCAACTGTATGAATTTATGTGATTATATGGAAAAGGAGCCTTATTATGTTCAAAAGGGTGTAATTGTGGCCAAATTTGGATATGATTGTGTTTTTTATGTTATATATATATATATATATTAAATAGGTATAAATTATCCCATTAGATGTAGTCAAGGAATTAAAAGTGGCAAGTGACACAAGTGTTGGATTTGGGATGCTCGGGTGAGTGAAACTGACATAAAATAGTCAATTTGCATTTGGGTATCTAATTTTCAAAAGAAATGTTGGATTGAGATGAAACCTGTGTCATTAGTTAAAATATGGAATAAAACATGTGAGTACTTGAATCACTCCAATTGGACATCCTATGTGAAAATGGCACACTTTGAAACTTCTTATCAAATGAATTGTCATGACAATAAAATCTATCATGTACGCATCGTTGCATGGTATCCATGCTATAGTGCATGTAGCATATGCCATGGCACATGGCTCCTTTTGGGCAAAAGTGACTATTTTGCCCTGTTTTCTAATGTATGGTATTTGTTCATTCCTAAATGCTTCTACTGTGACTATGTTTGGGTGTTTTAAATGGTTTTCAAAATAATTTTTGGAATCCTAACCATTTTAAAATAATTGATTTGTATAATTTTAATATTTATGTTTTATGGTAGTTTAGAGGTTTAAGAGTTCTAATTACCTAAAGTTTGATGTGCATGAACAGTCTGATAATGTTGGGGAAAGATGCAATTGGAAATTTGATAATTAACTCTTACCTGCCTTAGTTGACTCAAGCTCTTATGCTTTCTTTTTTAGATGTTATTTGACATTTCTAATCTTTGGTTTCTAGCTATTGTTAAGTGGGATTATGGAATATTTGACATTATTTGCCATTGTTTTTAATAATGTGTGAAAAAGAACTTCAAAGCAGTCTTGCAAGACATATTCCTATTTTGTATTTTTTAAAAAAATTATAATGATAGTATACATATTTATTGTTCATGATAAATTGTTTGTGAATTTGTGTCACATTTGAATAAGTAGAATAAGAAATTGTTTAATTTCATGAGAAAATTTATTGAGTTTTTGACAGTTGATGTTGATGAATGAAATCATTTTTGTGATATTTTGAAGCTATATGTATGTGTATTGCAAGTTAAAATCAAGAGTTTAATAATTATTTCATGTTATAATATTAATGATATGTTGGATTTTTTTTAATTCTTTTCCTTTTATACCCTACACATCATAAATTGATCGTAAATTAATTGAATTTTGATCTTTATATATATATATATATTTTTAATCATCATGTATTTTTTAGGCTCTTTTGAATTTCTTTATTAATTCAAGAAATAGGTTTTAGGATGTTACAATATATATATGCATTATATTTTTTATAAGAGAATTTTCATAGAAAATATGTGTTGATTTTTTTTTGGAAATATTCCACATTCATGGTTTGTAACATTTTAACACTATGAATATACATCAAAAGAAGTAAATTAAATTGAATATGTTATTAATTATTATGTAATTAATGAGAATATATACTTATGTGTATATACGCATGCATGTTAGCAATTAATACAAGGTAATTCCTAAAGAACAAATGGAGATATTTTTCTTTGGGAAAAATACAAACAATGAAAAATATGACCTTGTATATATATATATATATATATTTAAAGCTTTGCTTTGATAGAGGTTTGAGGATGATAATTCAATTGATTGAAATTCATGATCATCGGTGAATTAGAAAGCAATTGGGCCTTCAAGTGAAGGACATATTATTTGACTAGCACATACACACACATGCTATTGCTTGCCTTTGAAATTCGAGAAAGATAGAAATAAGAGGGGTATATTTGTATATTTTTGTAACTCACGCTTGAGGAGGAAGTTGTTAGAATACAAGTGTGTGTTAATATTGAATGAACTTCCACTTATATATATATATTTGTTAGATAGGCTGGCCTAAGAGAGGATTGAATTGAGTGATACTAAATCTTTCTAAAGAACTTTAAAGAGATAAGAGCGAAAGCAAAGAGTAAGGAGATTTGACATAAGAGATTTATCATAAGTCATCCTAAAACTTGGCTCACGTCTAGTCCTCAAGATCACTCTTGAGATTTTCAACTAAACTCATAGGCTTAAGTGGGTACTTACAACTTCAGTACAACTCTCAAGATTTGACTAGCCTTGGTTCAATAATAAACCTTGCTACAACTAGCAAGTTGTTATAAGTCACTTGAAAAATCTCTTTTCAAGATTTCATCTTGTTTATAAAACAAAGAACTCTCAAAGATGAACTCTCTAGATGAGTAGATAGAGTACAAATGAATGCTTAAAACTTATAAGAGCTTTTTTAAAAGATTTTTCAAGAATGATAAATAAATGAATGCAAGACTTTAATGCACAACTTTGAAAGCTTTTAAGAATTTTCTAATGATGAATAGTTTCACTTAAAGATTAGAATTCTTGTTCTAGACTTGAATTATAACACATATATAGATTAGACAATTAACAAACTATTGGAACAATATATCCAGCCATTGGTGACATTCTTTGCATGTAACCAAATGATTTACACATGAAATCGAGCTAGGCAAGTTTCAATCAGCATATGTGACAATTCAACCATGAACAACAAGGTGACTCACGTGTGTTTTATAAGAAAATAAGATGCAAGTAATTCTAGGAGACAAAACAGGCGTGTGATGTAAAGTCTCGATTCAATATGGACTTTACCATTCTTCATTACACAATCAACAATACAATCACAATCAATATCAAAGTAATAGCCCTTTATTTTTTTCAAAGTCATAGGACCCTGACTTCTTAAAACATATATTCAAATAAGAGGCTAATGAAAGTGCAAACACACAATTCAAGACTCAAAAAGGCACAAATCCTTCTTTATGAAATGTGTCATGCACCATGGCATATGGTATAGAGCAACATGCTCTATATCTATCTATACTATATGCTGCGGTATGGTACACAATAAGCTGTGGTGCATATGACAACAAATTCTGCTATTATATGATAGCTCAGATGGCAAAATTTTATAGCACACCATTTCCACATCTAATGTCAGATTGAAGTAATTCAAATGCCCACATAAAGCTTACAATATATACTAGCTAATGGAACAAGATTGGACTTGATTTGATGGTCCAATCTAAAATTAGACACTCAAGTGTAAAAAGTCACTTTTATTTCAAAAACTTTCACCCTTAGTACTTAATTCTCATTTCTTATCCTATTAGACAACTTTAGCCTTAAACCAAGTCTAAAAGGACCACATACACTTGGTTGACACTTCATACTACTTATAATACATCATATACTTAAATTTACCTCTTAATGCCACATTACACACTTGTGGACTTATAAAAGTCACAACACATAACACATTCACATAGACTTGTTTAACTTTCAAACTCCTCCAACTCTTACATATAGGGTTCTGCCTCACTATATAGTCGGGAATCACAATTGTACTTGACTCTTCCAAACAGGGCTCTGCCTCACCATTTGTGTCAAGTTCTCACATATATACACAATTCACAATCAATTTACATTTAATACACATACAAGTGGAACAAGTTATGTAATGACATACACTTGCTTGAATAGCATCTAAGCCTAGCCACGTACCCACCACTAGGCACCCTTGGTGAGATGCAACATCAAATACATATACAATCAAGTTTTCACAACACAATTCATATAAACATACACTTATGCATCCTAGTTGGCAACTCTACTATCACAACTCATTATACATTCATTTACATAAATGGTAGTCATACCACTATCAAGTGAGGCTACTCTTTTCTTGATTCTTTTCCCAACCTTCTCGTGCTCTCTTCACCTATGTTTAAAAGTAATAGATGAGACATACGTCCTAGTAACTTAAAGGTAACCCCAATTACTGGTTAGTAAGCAAAATCATAAACAAGACATAAAGCAGCATGTGATTCGATAAAAGCAATATGATATGCATATACAGGAATTTATTCTCATCAATCTCATTGTGCTCATGCAATGCATTCCTAGTTCCACCTAGCAAAGTAATCTCTATGCTCAAACTAGGACATCTAATCACATGAAAGATGGCCTCTATACCTCTGCTCAGACCAAGTAATCTTCTTCACGTATTGGTAGTCTCTTAGGTCTGCTATGGTAGAGTTAAACTCTACGCTCTAAATCATTAGGACTTTCTAGCCTTATATAAAGTAAGACTGAACCCCTTACCTTAGTCTAAGGTAACCTCATGGATCATTTAATATCCTAGGTTCGTCATGGCGAAGTCATGCTCTATGCTCTGAATCATTAGAATTCTTCTCCTAGGTTCGTCCTAGCAGAGTCAGCTCTATGTTCTAGATCATCCGGACTTCCTAAACCTCCTAACAGTAGGGTCGCATCCCCCTACCATAATAGATGGTATATCTCGATAATGCGATACATGTTAATACACATGCTACTTCAAATTCATTTCAATCAATACTCACACACTCGCATGCATATTCTTTCACAATAATGCTACTCCATCAATTCACAACACATTACATATAGTTACATAAAATTACTTGTAAACAATTTCATAAATAAACAAGTAAAAGGGTTACTCTAATTACCTTTAACCCTCGCTACTAAAGGTTACTAATCACACTAAGCTCCTAGAGGTGTAGATTTCCACAAGCAACATCATAAGTGCTCAATCTACACAACACAATGGCCCTTAATCAATTCTCAACACTTAACATAGGCATTAATTTAATTAAACCGAATCCCTTAACATACAAAATGGTCCAATTAAACACCTTTTGAATTCGTACATTATTATCTATAGTCATTGGCCTTATAGGCTATTTAAATAACCATAACAACCTTCTAACTTATTATTCAACCAAAATTTTTCCATTTAACCTAACTTTTAAGCTATTTTAAGCCTAAATCCTTAAAGCTTAACCATTCAACTCTATACTAGTCATAAAACCTTAGTTTCATATTCGATAGCCTATTTTAAACCTTTCTCTTAGATTACAATATCTTAAAACCTCATGATCTAATTTCTCAACTAATGAAATTTAATGAAAATGGGGTAGAAACAAAGCTTAGGATTGTGTAATACTCACCTAGTAAGTTACTAATCGAAGCAAACTCCTAAGCTTTAGATATTGCTTACCCTAATAAAGCCAGCCTTCCCCACCTCCTCAAATACACTTTTCACACTTCCTTTTTGATTTGACGAGCTATTCACTTCAGCTTTAAGTGATTCTTGCACAACATATGGCATTCAATGTTATCACTTGTGCTAGCATGTTATGCCCTAAACTACCGTTCTACCATTCAATCCTATCAACACAATACTCAAACAACATAAAATATCAACTCGACATCCAAACCATAATCAATCCACTAATTAATAATTTACCCTAATTAGCAATTAGTTTCTAGGATTGAAATTCAAGAAGTTACATGTGACCTTCAGGTTTTTAGGCATGAATTGGTTAGTAGAGTGCTAAGGCCAATTTGTGTGACAAATCATGTATAAGACTAACTAACTATCATATGTGAAATGGTCGGTTACAAAGCCTAAACCATTCTAGATGATAAATCACATGTGGAACACTCTACTACACACGTGTGAAATGGCTAGTTACAAAACCATGTGCATTCAAGTGAGGATTGTATGATTAGAAAGACTCATATCAATAAGTGACAGATCACATAAGTTCACAAGACTAAATAGGCTTGAAATGGTTAAGGACTCACTTAGGCAAAATGTGTTCAATAAACTTAGTGATAAAACACGCATGAATACTTTTCCTTTTAGGCGTGAAATGATACTATTCAAAATACAAATATAGGAAAAAAAGTTCAAAGTTGCCAAATCAGAAGTCAATAATTTTCATCAATCTAACTTCAAATCAAATACAATAGAGAAAGGATTTTATATTTAATGTTTCAAGTCCTTACCTAGAGTCTACTTTAATGAGAAACTGCATAGAGGTTAAAGTGTATGCACTCAACTCTCAAGTGTTTAGAGCAATTTTGTCTCCCAATTTCACTTAGCAAAAGCTCTACCATAGGCTTATAACTTTCCTAGTTTTTCCACCACTTAATAGCACTTGCACATTAGTCAAAAGGTCTTTCACAAGGTAGTAATGTCGTTATAGGAAGGTTAAACTTAAAATGCATGTGATAAAGCAAGGGTTAAGGCATATAAATGATGCCTTTTTTGAAATTCACACTCAATATGCAAGGCATCACATGGTTTAAGAGATGAACAACTTTACAATAATGTAATGATTAACTAGGTAACAAGGTGTTTGTAAGCTAAAAAAACCATTTTATTTAATTTTCTTTTCCTTTTCCATATTTCTTTTCAACTTATTTCATTTGCTTTTGCTTTTCTTTTCTTCTATATTTTTTTATTTTCAACTTTCTTTCTTTCCTTCTCTTTTTGAATTTCTCTTCTTCTTTTTCTTACTTTTTTTCTTGATGATTATATTAATAAGGTTTTTTCTTCTTGTTATAAGGAATGAGGTTTATTATGCCATTTTTAGCTTGGGTGATTCTAAAGCTCCAGGACTTGATAGATTCTCATGTAAATTCTATCAATCTGCTTGGAAGGAATAGGAGGCAATTTCTTTTCTATGGTTAGAAAATTCTTTGAGGGTAATTGATACAGAATAGGAAAGGGGATGGAAGAAGAAAATATAGAAAAGAGAGAAAGGGAATAGAGATAATATAGAGAGAAGAGAGAAACTTAGAGAAGAAGCAAAATAGTAGCAATTCTTATTCAATCAAATGCATGTACAAATCAAATGAGTTGAGGTGCTATTTATAGGGCTCAACCTAACTCAAGAAATAAATGCACAAAAATCCTAGAAATTATAAAATTAAATAAAAAGATAAGAATATATGAAAAGATAATAATAAATATTAAAAGATAATAATCTAGATTAAAACAAAATATGCCTAATTAATATGAGAGGAAAATATCTTCAATCTTCAAATTTGGAATGTCCTTGTAATATCTTCACTGATTTGTTTTAATTTTCTTTCCATGATTTCCCCTCAGCTTAAATAACTCTTCTTTAGAGAGGTATGACTTGAGCAAGGTGGGGTCAATCTGGTAAAACTCCTCTTCAACAATCCAAGTATCATCTAAGTTTGAGAAGTCCTTCTAATGAACAAGGTAGCGGTGATGGTTAATATATTTTGTTCATCTATGATCAAATCAATTTTGTCCCTAACAGTTGGAACATTTGATAATGTAGGGATTAGAGCATTGTGATGTTGTGCACCTGTAAAACCATCACTAAACAGTGTGGAGGACTCAAAAGTGCCTCGATAAGAAACAAGATCCTTTTTGACATTAAAAACAAGACTAATAGATATATCAAAAGGTAATTAAAGTAAATAAGTATCAAGACCAAGTTCCTTGAGGATATGAAATTATTAAGAGGCTCGAACATGCAACTTTTTAAAAGAATTATTGCAATAATGCTCATGGCGGATATGAGCCATAACATAGTAAACTTTATTAAAATTTTAAGAGGGATGATGAACATCAATTGATAATTCATATTAATTATTAATAAATGTTAACTTGCATTAAATTCAGCCTGTAATTCATGAAGGCTATATGATAAAGATGCTATAGATTTAAAAGTACAGGCTGTCATAAGAAGGGGTATTAGGTCAATGGGCAAATGAGGGCTAAATCCTAATTTCCTAGCTTATTCTGACTAGATTTAAAGTAAGTTACATAGGCTACAATTAGTCACCTCAATTTAGTGATCAATTTGGGGATGAAGGGTAGAAGAGAACTTTAATTGGGTTCCAAAGAACTTCCAAAGTGTCTTTCAGAAATAGCTAACAAATTTGACATCTCTATCACAAATACTAGAAATGGATAACCCATGCAAGTGTACAACTTCTCTAAAGAAGAGCTTGGCTAAGTAAGAAGTATAAGTGCTTTTACTACCAGGTATAAGTGGGCCATCTTTGAAAACCAATCCACAAAAACTAGAACCGAGTTATGTTGTTGAGCAGTATAGGGTAATCCTAGGACAAAGTCCATGCTAAGATTCTTTCAAGGTACATCAGGGATAGGTAAAGGACTGTACAACTAGTATTTTATTTCTTAGCCTTGAAAGTGTGATAAGTGTGACACTGTGACAAAATCTAAGCAACATCATATCTAATAAAAGGCCAATATGTAATGTGTGCATTGACATTAGTAAACTTTACCACAGTCACAACAAAGAATGATAATTAAGTGCTTTATATCGCTCTTATGCTTACCACAAACACAAAAGGTTTAAAACTAAGAAGCATTTAAACATAATTTAAAATATTGGGGTCCCATGAAGGCCCTTCAAATAAGTAGTTTGAACTCAACCATTTTCTTGTCGTGATAGTTGTGGAACACCAAAACTCTTAAATCCACCTCTCTGAACTAATCCTTGAGTCTATAACCCTCTACTAAAACTCTTCCTACCTAATACTATAGAACTACTTGAGCCATAACCAGTCTTCTTAGAGACTCCCTTAGAAGGGCCTAGGGAGGATGAGAACCTCCTATGACTATCTTGTTTCCTCTCTGCTTCTGCTTATCAGCCCCTTCTTACTATAATTAAGAGCCAATTACACATGTCACTGTACATGGTGACACCCAGTGGAGTAATCTATTATCTATATTTAGGCCTTATCTTTTCTAGAAGCCTCATCACCTCCACTCACTATCATCCATCTCATTCAAATAAGTAGAAAGCTTAGATAGCTTATTAAACTTTTGAATAAATGCTTCCTATAACATCCTGATTTTCCAATTTGATAATTAGCTATTGATCATGGACGAATTAGTAATTAGCAAATGATTAGAGATTTAAATGATTATTTGATAATTAGAGTCTTTAGAATGTTGAATGAGAAGATACAGGGAAAAGAACCACATCTTGAAACAGAGCGTGTGTACGAGGTAAGAATTTTCTTGTTATTTCATGTGCTGTGGCTGATGTTGCTTGTGCCGTGGTGCATTACACAGAAAATGACTTAGTAAGTCATGAAATTGCATGTGAGTTTAGAAAGGAAGGGAAGAGAAACACAAAAGAGAGAGAGGAGAGGAAGGCATTGGTTATTAAGGCAAGGGATTTTAAAGCATTGGAAGGCACTTTCAACTAGTAACTTATCGAGTAAGCTTTGTATAACCCTTACCTCCAATTTCTATTATAATTTATCTTGGTATGAGTTATAGAGAAATTGAATTAGAAAAATTTAACGGATTTGTTTCTTACCCTATAGTAATAAAAATATTTTCGAGAGTTAATTTAAAGCTTTGTGACTAGTTTGGAATTCAATAGTAGAGCTTTGAACTTGTAAGCTCATTTAGCCCTAAACTAAGGGAAACTTTGGGGTGAAAATCATGTTTAAGTGAAATAGGATCGTTTAAAGTGATGTAAAGTGATAATTAAGTGGTAATGAACTTAGATTGGCTAAGTGGAAATGAATGGATAGCTAAATATAGCCTTAATTGATAATTAAGTATTTTTGATCAATTAGATCAACTTAATAATTGTGCCAATTATGTGTAAATTGGCATATTTCAAGTGTAAAGTGAGCAGAGAACTTGAAAGAGATGAGTTAGAGATTGAAAAAATATCATGGGCAACCTTTCTTGTGACAAAAGGGTTGAGGTAACTGAATAACTTTCTTTGTCTGACTATTTATTATTACTATTTGTAAGTATTCTATCTAGTACATGAAACTATTTTAAACTGAGCACATTTTGTGTTATTACATGGTTATTGCATGAAAATGAATTTTAACCCAACAAACAAGTGAAATTGTGTAATTGGTGGAAACCATTGTTTAAAAGTAAGATAGAACACCTTTAGCCGATTGATTCTACCATTAAAGGTGAGTTCAACGCCAGTGAGAGTCAATATTAGTCTAAGGTGAGTTGTGGTTTCAAGTCAGGGTAATTTGGAGGCTCGGTTGGTAGTGTGTTAGATAGGATGCGTAGCAGAAGATTAAAATTTTAAAGTCCCTATCTTGATAGGGACTGAACAAACTCATTCAAATCAAGGTAGATAGAAGAGTTATCTTTTAATTCTTTAAACTTTGCGCACATTGTAACATCCTGAAATTTTAAGACTCGCATTTATTTAAAAAAATAATAAAATATTTAGAATTTAATTAAAATTAAGAATAGCATGATAGAGGTCTCAAGTTTGAATTTTACTAGCAAAAGTTGGGTTTTATTTTATTTTTAACTATGGAAAAAATTACCAAAATTGACTCGGGCATTTGTGCTATAATAAAAAATGTTGGGGCCTTTCTTGTAATTTTTCCAAATTTTCTAAATCATTTTTTTAAAAGGGAAAATTTAACATAAAAGCTGAAAATAAAAACAAAGAAAGAAACGAACAAGAAATGAAGAGAAGAGGAGATAGTGCAGAGAGGGGAAAGATAAGGTAGCTAAAGCTTGGATCTAGAAGGCTTTGTGGTCGTTGCAAGCTCAGTTACACGATAGGTAAACTCCCAACTTTAATCCTTCTCCTTCCCTCTTGGTTTTCTTCAATTTTTGAAAGAGGAAATTTATGAAATTTGATCCCAAAGGGTTTGTTCTTATAATCTTCGGTTTCTTTAGGTCCTTGGGAGGTTGTTTTGAGTTTATATTTAGTGCTCTAATGTTTTGAGCAAGCAATTGGATGAAAAATGGAGTTTTAAGGCAAAAGTCAAACCCCAAGAGGTTGGATTTTGTTCCTTAATGGTTTAAACTTATTGATTTAGTTATAATTTTGCTATTTGAGCCTAATAAAATTTAAATTAAGGTTGGGTTTTCATTGTAAAGGTTAATGGTGAAAGTTGGTGACACTAAGTGAAGGTTTTTAATTGATTAAAAATTATATGAATTGGAAATTGGCCTAGTGGTGGCTAATAAATGGTTTGGTGATTAAGTGGTATTATGTGAATGGTTGGTTTCATTGATCCAAGTTGTGTGGCATGAGTTATAGTCTTCATTAATGCTATTTTTCATGAAAAGTAATATGGATCACTTATATGTTGTAGGGAATTTTTGGTGGAACTTATTGAGAAGTTAAGGAACAAGCCAAGTCAAATTTTATACAAGAGAAACCCTTTTGGTACCAAAAGGTTGACGTAACATGAGAATTTATATTTCGTATTGCTTTGTTTAGCTTTTTTGAGTAAATAATATTATCTAGCATGCATTACATGTTTTAAACAATTGAATGCAAATAAAATGTGTATTAGAAGGTTTTATAGAGTATTAGTTTAATAATAATGCATGTATGTTTACTATCTATTTAATAATGATGTTACTTATGGAAATAAGTTTATTAGCATGCATTGTGATCATAAAAAATGAGGAGTTACACTTAGAAAAGTGTAACTAGGTTTGGTACCTTAGATAGGCTAAGGAACCGCTTAAGGGATGAACTATGAGTGTTATACTACCTTGAGTGTTGAAGTGGTCAATACTCGAGAAAGGTAGAAAAAGGGTAAGAGGCATGATCTCGATGGGAGTTCACCAATGGGGAGATGTGTTCTTGTGATATTCTATGGCTCATTATCAGTACTCAGTGTTGCCTTTTTGTATTGTGAGCTCAGAACACTAAAGTGGTTAGTGGATTGAGTGTTTGACACCTCTCAGTAGGAGAGGGAATCGAGCATATGAAGTGTGAGTTTGAGTGTCTAGGCCAAGGTAGCCCTTACATGGAGAGTAAGTGGAGCTGGTTCTAGGAAGTAGTTAGCTTTGACTGCTTAGGATTCACGTCTAAGGGGCACATGCAGTTTGATAGATCAGATCATGGCTTGGTTTATATATTGTGCCTGTGGTGGTATAGTGGGTACAAGGTTTATCTACAAGTTAAAGAGTGCCAGGGGCAGTCTGTTGGTCAGGAAAGGCTATATCGACCTATCTCATGCATTCAACATTTTAATTGGTTAATTATATGTTAGTTTGAATCTATTATTTATTTACTTGACTATGGCTTTCCTTGTAATAAGAAATATCAATTTCTCTGTTACTGAGACTATGATTGTCTCACCCCTTTTTTTACAATATTTACAGGTTCAGGCAAAGGATCCATTAAGGGATGGGGAAAAGAGTTAAGCTAGGGGTTTACTTGTGATTCATAAAGAACTGTAACCCTTTTTTTTGAGCAAGTACATTATAATGTATTTAGGATTAAGGTGCTAGTAGGATGTGAAAATATACATGTGTGTGAATATGTGTGGATTATATGCCTTTATATGAATTTTTATCTACTTGTGGACTTGTGATTAGGAAACTTGGTCATGGTGTGTGGTTTTGATTGATTTATTTGGTAGACCAAGTTTCCACTACAAGCAAATGTTTATTTTGATATATATGAATATATGTGATTCTACAAGCAAATGTAAAATAGTTGCATTGCGAATGGTATGCTATGGGCAAACACACACCTTGGATAAAGAGAGTGGGTGTGTAGATCTCATAGAGATCTCTAAGCTAAGTGAAAATTTTTAGCATGTGTATTCATATGTGTATATGGTATTTGGATTGATTTTTGACCACTCTTGTATGATTTGAGCATTTTAGGGGTTTAGGGTTCATTTTGTGAAATGGCACCCGGGTGGTCAAATTTTGATGTATTGGGGTTTTCCATTCTTTGAATGTTCTATTAGGTACTCTTATTCCTATTTGATGTGTCCAAAGTGTTCCTACAAATTTGTGACCCTTAGGATGAGATTTGGACAAATTTGAAAATGGTTTTTACCAAAAAGCTGCACTTTTACATCCGGGTGTCCAAATTTCAATCCAACCATTGGACTTTCCTAAAAATTGAGTCACAAGCAAAAATTTTTATAATCTTCATGTGGGATTCGGAATGACCTATATCGAATGTCGAATGAGGAAATGACGTGCTCTAGAAGTTTGTCGGGAGATGCTGTCATGACAGCAACAATTGCTGAAGTTAGGATGCGCACGAATTTTGATCCGACCATTGGATTGTTTTGAAATTTGGTATACTTATAGTAATCTTTGAAATTGACATGTAGACTTTAGAATAACTCTAATCGAGGGTTGGATGATGAAATCGTGCACTCCAGAAGTTGGTTTGAATGTGCTGTCATGACAGCAAAAATGCCAAACTTTTAACATGTCTAAATTTTAATATGTCTATTAGATCGTTGTGAAATTTGAAACATTATTAATCATTAAAAGTGTCATATAAGCTTTGAAATCACTTTAATCGGAAGCCAAACAATGAATCAGTACCTCCCAGAAGTTTGCTCAGGAGGGCTATCATGATAGCAAAATTAATGCTGTCATGACATGAATTAACTGCCTCTATTTGCCTTATTTGCTTCCGTGTGCTATATATTATTCCTTTATACTTTCTAAGAGGTTTTATATGTGTGTTTTTCTATTATGTAAATTTTTAGTGATTTTGAAGTGTTTGTTTCCTAAGTTGGTTTTAGCATCAACTCCTTAACCATATTTAGTTTATTGGTTGTGGTGTGTTTTGGTAACACTCAGGGCAAGTGTTACATTTGGTATTAGTTTTAGGTTTATGATTCCTCTTTCTTAGTTGGCACCCTAAATACATTACTCTTATGCTCTTTCCCTTATGTCACTAACTTGGATGACATTATTCTTTCATTTTCTTGCTTGTTCCTTTAGGAAGGGAGAAAGGTCTATACATGTGTGACTGTATATCTTTCAATTTAATTTAGCTCAAAGATGAAGAGGTAGATCGAGGAATGAGGAATGACCTTACCTCCACCTCCTCTGCCTCTACCACCACCATAAGGGATAGATGCAGTCATAGGTACGCTACTTGAAGTGATGGTGAATATATAACAAAACCTTAGAGGTCATACTATTCTAGATCAGTATGTTGACCCAAGTGCTAGGCAGGGAGCTTCTAGTGCTGTGGGAGCTCATGGATTGGTTATTGGTAACTAGGAGAATGACATATCAGGACCTTGGAAGGAATTCTCTCGCTCTAGTCTGACCAATATGATGGTAGTATGCTTGATGGAAAAGCTAAGGAGTGGTTGGATCGAATGGAGTAATTATTTACTATGGTGAGATGTACGTCTGAGGAGAGGGTTATCTTGGCTATAATATAGCTTGTTGGTGAAGTCAAGCATTAGTAGGATTCTGTTAGGCACACGGATAATAAATCTATAGCTTGGGTCGAATTCAAGGAAAGGTTTTATGATTTTCACTTCCTACCGCTTTCAAAGACAGGAAAGAGGCAGAATTTTATTCTTTTCAGCAGGGAGACTTAGATAAGGAGACCTTTATAAGGAAATTCAATCAGCTATCTAAGTTCTTGACTTATCTAAATCTTCTAATGATAGCAAGTGGAACGCAGAGAGGTTATTAGAAAAGATGAGGCCAGAATACTACCAGTAGCTGTCTTTGTTGGGCAAGATGACATATAATGAGATGTGCAATCATCTAAGGATGGCCACTCATCGAGGACAAGACACAGAGAGTAGCCAAAGTAGGGATACACGATGTCAATTTTCTTCTAAGTTAGCTCCTGCTAGTGGTGTATCCAAGAGAATGGGTTTTAGCTCTAGTTCTTCTAGTGGCTCTTTTAAAGTCGAGTCTTCTTCTGCTTCTAGTAATCAAAATTTAAATAGGGGTTCAAGATTTCAAGGTAATCAGGGTAGTAATGTGAGATCTAAGGGTTCTCGTTTCTCTGGGAATGCTCCAGCATATTCTTCACAAGCCAGTCAGGCCCTAATTTTGAGTATAGCGAGGCCACCTTGCGAAAGATGTGGTAGGGTTCATTCCGGTCGATGCTTTACTTGCTACAAGTATGGAAAGGTAGGCCATTTGATTCATGACTGTCCTGATTTGCATGAGAGCTCAAACTGGAGGAACGTGATTCCTAGTAGAATGTATACAGTATCTTAGGAGGAGGCTAGAAAGTTATTGAATCTGATCACTAGTATGGTTTCTATATGTAGCCTTAATTTAGAAGCTTTTTTTGGTTGTGGTGTGACGCATTGTTTTATTTTTATTGAGCACTTAGATAGAATGGGTATGCCTATTGACCAATTGCCCCATGATATAGAAGTTTCCTCTACTTCTAGTTTGGTTGATCAATCTAGCGTGGTGTGTAGGACTAAGATGACTTTTAATGGGTGATTGACTTAGATGAATGTGATCAAATTGCTTATTCAAGGGATTGATTTATGGATTGGCTGATAGCTTATGGTTCTGTCTTAGATTGTGTGGCTAAGACCGTGATGTTAGTAGAAGTACCAAAGGTGATCAAGGAATACCTTGGTCATTCTTGTTTTCTTTCTTCTTTATAAGTTAAAAGGTTGATTGAACAGGGTTGTGAGACTTACGTGGTAGTGCTCGCTACCTAAGGGTCTGAGGCAAGTAAAGTGGATGAAATTGAAGTTGTTAGGGAGTTCTGGAAGGTGTTTTTAGAGGATGTGTCAGGATTACCTCTAAAGTGTGAGGTTGAATTCTTGATTGACTTGGTACCGAGGACACAACTAATTTTAAAGGCTCCCTATAAAATGGCTCCCTCAGAGTTAGTTGAGTTGAAGAAGCAGATTGAGGAGCTGTTAGACAAGGGATTTATTAGACCCAGTGTTTCTCCTTGGGGATCCCTTGTCTTATTTGTGAAGAAGGATGGTAGTTTGAGATTGTGTATCGATTATAGGCAGTTGAATAAGGTTAAGATGAAGAACAAGTACCCCACTGCCTCGCATCGATGATCTCTTGGATTAGTTGGTTAATGCCACAGTTTTCTCTAAGATTGATTTACATTCAGGGTACCACCAGCTGAGGGTTATTGAGAAGGATGTGGCAAAAATGACTTTTAGAACTTGATATGGCCATTATGAGTTATTGGTTATGCCATTCAGGCTGACTAATGCACCTGTGGTTTTCATGGACTATATGAACCACATCTTTCAACCTTTTTTAGATCAGCTTGTGGTGGTTTTTGTTGACGATATACTGATCTACTCCAATGATGAGGAGCAGCATGCCAAACACTTGAGGACTGTCTTAAGGTTTCTGCAAGGTCATAAGCTATATGCCAAGCTTAGTAGGTGCGAGTTTTAGATAAGAGAGGTTAGATTCTTGGGACATATCGTGTCGAGAAATGGTATTGTAGTTGATCCGCATAAGGTTGAAGCAATCTTACAATAGGAGAGACCAAAATTGATTATAGAGATCCGTAGTTTTCTAAGGTTAACAGGTTACTACCGGCATTTTATCAAAAGTTTCTCTCAGATTTCTATGCCTTTGACTAGGCTCACAAGGAAGGATAGGTCATTTATCTGCGATGATAGGTGTGAGACAGCTTTTCTTTAGTTGAAAGAAAGATTAATGGTAGCTCCAGTATTGGTAATTTTGGATCCTCAAAACCCTTATGACATTTATATTGATGCCTTTTATAAGGGTCTTGGTTGTGTTCTAATGCAAGATGAGAGGGTAGTAGCATATGCGTCTTGACAACTTAGGCCACATGATGAGAATTATCCAATGCATGATCTCGAGTTAGCTGCAGTGGTCTTTGCACTAAAGATCTGGCGTCATTATTTTTATGGAACAAAGTTTAAGGTCTTGAATGACCATAAAAGTCTCAAGTACCTAGTAGATCAAAAAGAGTTGAACATGAGATAGAGATGCTGGATAGAGTTTTTCAAGGATTATAATTTTGAATTTAAGTATCATCTCAGGGAAAGCAAATGTGGTAGCAGATGCTCTTAGTCACAAGACCTTACATATGGCCTATTTGATGGTTCGGGAGCATAGATTGATTGAGTCTTTGGTTGAAACTTCTTTGGGTAAGATTGAGTTCTCCTTGAATGGTCTTAAGACTATAGTTATTTTCAATGAATTTTGGAAAGAGATACGAGATGCTCAGCTTCAAGATTCGGTTATATTAAAAATAAATCAACTCATTAAGAATGGTGAGACAATGGACTATTAGTTTAATGATGATGGGTATGTGGTTTTCAAGGATAGGATGTGTGTTCCCAACAATGAGTGTACTCAGAAGCAATTGTTTGATGAGGCAAATCATAGTAGCTACACCCTTCATCCTAGTGCTACTAAGATGTATCATGACATGCAACATCACTAGTGTTGGCTAGGCATAAAATGGATGTCACAGAGTATGTTAGTAAGTGTTTGACTTGTCAGAAAGTCAAGATAGAGCACCAAAAGCCATTAGGGTTGTTACAGCCTCTGGAGATTCCTAAATGAAAATGGGACAGTATTTTAATGGATTTTATATCTGGTCTACCGAGAACCCAGGTTAGTTTTGACTCTATTTGGGTAAATGTAGATTGTTTAACCAAGTCAACACACTTTTACTAGTCAAGACCACCTATATGGTTGATAAGTATGCCGAGATCTACATCAAGGAGATTGTGTGACTACACGGGGTACCGAAGGACATTGTTTCAGATCGTAATCCTCAGTTTACATTAAATTTATGGTAGGCTATATAAAGGGCTATAGGTACAGATCTGAAGTTTAGTACGTCCTATCATCCACAGACCAATGGACAAAACTGAGAGGACGATCCAGACATTAGAAGATATGTTAAGGTCGTGTTCCCTAGAGTTCAGGGAAGCTGGGATAAGCATTTGCCTATGGTAGAGTTTGGTTATAATAATAGTTATCATGCCAGTATTCAGATGGCTCCTTATGAAGCACTGTATAAAAGACAGTGCAGATCACCTCTCTGTTGGTATGAATTGAGTGAGACGACATTGATGGGACCGGATGTGGTAGATGAGACCACAGAGAAAATCAAATTGATCTAATATGTAGATAATCATCGTAAGGATCTATCTTTTGAGGTTAGGGATCACGTGTTTCTTAAAGTTTCCCCGTTAACGGGTATTGGATGCTCAATTCAGGCTAAGCAGTTGTCTCCTCAATATATGGGTCCTTTTGAGGTTTTAAAGAAAGTTAGGCCGGTGGCTTATCAATTGGCATTACCGCCTCAATTAGTGGGTCCACACAATGTGTTTCACATGTCACAGCTGAAGAAGTACCGACCAAACCATTGCATGTGATAGAACCTAAGGAGGTTGAAATTCAAGAAAATTTAACCTACCGAACTGAACCAGATCATATTGTGGATGTTACGGATAAGCAACTTAGAAATAAGACAATCTGGTTGGTAAAAGTAATCTAGAAAGGGACGGCTCGGGGAGATGCAACCTAGAAGAATGAGGATCAAATGAGGAACAAGTATCCACAGTTGTTTCCCTAGGTATGTTTCTCTCTTTGATTCATGAATTAGCTTAGATTTTGGGGACAAAATCCTTTTTAAAGGTAGGGAGAATGTAACATCCTAAAATTTTAAGACTCGCATTTATTTAAAAAAATAATAAAATATTTAGAATTTAATTAAAATTAAGAATAGCATGATGGAGATCTCGAGTTTGAATTTTACTAAGCAAAAGTTGGGTTTTATTTTATTTTTAACTATGGGAAAAATTACTAAAATTGACCCAAGCTTTTATGTTATAATAAAAAATGTTGGAGCCTTTCTTGTAATTTTTCCCAAATTGTTTAAATCAGTTTTTTAAAAGGGAAAACTGAACGCAAAAGCTAAAAATAAGAACAAAGAAAGAAACGAACAAGAAATGAAGAGAAGAGGAGAAGGTGGAGAGAGGGGAAAGATAAGGAAGTTAGAGCTCGAATCTGGGAGGCTTTGTGGTCATTACAAGCTCGACTACACGATAGGTAAACTTTCTACTTTAATCCTCTTCCCTCTCTTTTAGTTTTCTTCAATTTTTGGAAGAGGAAATTTCTAAAATTTGATCCCAAAGGGTTCGTTCTTATAAGCTTTAGTTTCTTTGGGTCCTTGAGAGATTTTTTTGAGTTTCTATATGGTGCTCTAATTTTTTGAGCAGGCAATTAGATGAAAAATGGAGCTTTATGGTAAAAGCTAAACCCCAAGAGGTTGGGTTTTGCTCCTCAATGGTTTAAGCCTATTGATTTAGTTATAATTTTGCTATTTGAGCCCAATAAGATTTAAATTAAGGTTTGATTTTCATTGTAAGGGCTAATGGTGAAAGTTGGTGACATTAAGTAAAGGTTTTTAATTGATTAAAAATTATATGAATTGGAAATTGGCCTAGTAGTGGCTAATAAATGGTTTTAGTGATTAAGTAGTATTATGTGAATGGTCGATTTAATATATAGACCATTGGGATAGATTATGGCTCATTGATTCAAGTTGTGTGATATGAGTTATAGTCTTCATTAATGCTATTTTCCATGAAAAGTGATATGGATCACTTATATGTTGTAGGGAATTTTTGGTGAAACTTATTGAGAAGCTAAGGAACAAGCCAAGTCATATTTTGTACAAGAGAAACCCTTTTGGTATCAAAGGGTTGAGGTAACAGGGAAATTTATATTTCTTATTGCTTTGTTTAGCTATTTTTGAGTAGATAATATTATCTAGCATGCATCACATGTTTTAAACAATTGAATGCAAATAAAATGTGTTTTAGAAGAGTTTATTACTTCAATAATAATGAATCTATGTTTACTATCTATTTAATAATGATGTTACTTATGGAAACAAGTTTATTACCATGTATTGTGTTCATAAAAAATGAGGAGTTGCACTTAGAAAAGTGCAACTAGGTTTGGTACCTTAGATAGGCTAAAGAACCACTTAAGGGATGAATTATGAGTGTTATACTACCTTGAGCGTTGAAGTGGACAATATTCAAGAAAGGTAGAAAAAGGGTAGGAAGGATCTCGGTGGGAGTTCACCAATGGGGAGATATGGTCTTGTGATATTCTATGGCTCATTGTCAGTACTCAGTGTTTCCTTTTTGTATTGTGAGCTCAGAACACTAAAGTAGTTATTGGATTAAGTGTTTGACACCTCTCAGTGGGAGAGGGAATTGGGCATATGAAGTGTGAGGTTGAGTAGTGTCTAGGCCAAGGTAGCCCTCACATGGAGAATAAGTCGAGCTGGCTCTGGAAGGGAGTTAGCTTTGATTGCTTAGGATTCACGTTGAAGGGGCACAGGTGGTTCGATGGGTCAGATCATGCCTTGATTTATATGTTGTGCTTGTAGACGTACAGTGGGTACAAGGTTTACCTACAAGATAAAGAGTACTAGGGGGATTCTATTGGTCAGGAAAGGCTATATTGGCCTATCTCATGCATTCTAGCATTTTAATTGGTTAACTATATGTTATTTTGAATCTATTATTTATTTAATTGACTATGGCTTTCCTTGTCATAAGGAATATCTATTTCTCTGTTATTGAGACTGTGGTTATCTCACCTCTTTCTTTACAATATCTACAGGTTCAATAAAGGATCCATTAGGGGGAAAAGAGTTAAGCTAGGGGTTTTCTTGTGATTTGTAAAGAACTGCAACCCCTTTTTCTTGAGCAAGTACATTATAATGTATTTAAGATTAAAGTGCCAGTAGGATGTGATTATATATATGCATGTGAATATGTGTGGATTGTATCCCTTTATATGAATTTTTATCTGCTTGTGGACTTGTGATTAGGAAATTTGGTCATGGTGTGTGGTTTTGATGGATTCATTTGATAGACCAAGTTTTCACTACAAGTAAATGTTTATTTTGATATATATGAATATATGTGATTTTACAAGCAAATGCAAAGTGGTTGCATTGCGGATGATATACTATAGGCAAACGTATACCTTAGATAGAGAGAGTGAGTGTGTGGGCCCTATAGAGATCTCTAACCTATGTGAAAAATTTTAGCATGTGTATTCATATGTGTATATGGTATTTGGATTGATTTTTGACTACTTTTGTATGATTTGTGCCTTTTGGGGGTTTAGGGTCCATTTTTTGAAATGGCACTTGGGTTGTCAAATTTTGATGTATGGGGGTTTTCCATCGTTTGAATGTTCCATTAAGTGCTCTTAGTCTTATTTGATGTGTCCAAAGTATTCCCACAAATTTGTGATCCTTAGGATGAGATTTGGACAAATTTAAAAATGGTTTTCATTAAAAAGTTGCACTTTTGCATTCAGATGTCCAAATTTCAATCCAACCACTAGACTTTCCTGAAATTTCGGTCACAAGTAAAACTTTTTATAATCCTTGTGTGGGCTTTGGAATCACCTCAATTGAACTTCAAACGAGGAAATGGCACGCTTCGGAAATTTATTCGGGGATGTTGTCATGATAATGCTGTCATGACAGCAACAATTTTTGAAGTTGGGATACGCACGAGTTTTGATCTAACCATTATATTTTTTTTAAAAATTGGTACACTTATATTACTCTTTAAATTTGATGTGTAGGCTCTGGAATCACTCCGATCGATGGTCGGGTGATGAAATGGTGTGCTCTAGAAGTTGGTCTGAATGTGCTGTCATGACAGTAAAAACACCAAACTTTTAACCAGTTTAAATTTTAATCCGTTTGTTGGATCTTTGTGAAATTTGGAACACTATTATTACTCATTAAAAGTGATATATTAGCTTTGAAATCACTTCAATCGGAGGCCAGACATTGAATCAGAACCTCCCGGAAGTTTGCTTGGGAGGGCTGTTATGATAGCAAAATTAATGTTGTCATGACATCAATTAATTGCCCCTGTTTGTCTTATTTACTTTCATGCGCTACATATTAATCCTTTATACTTTTCTAAGAGGTTTTATATGTGTGTTTTTCTATTATGTAAATTATTTAGTGATTTAAAGGGTTTGTTTTCTAAGTTGGTTTTAGGATCAACTCCTTAACCATACTTAGTTCATTGGTTGTGGTGTGTTTTTAGTAACACTTGGAGCAAGTGTTACACACATTCTCTCCAGGAGTTTGGATCTCAGGAGCTAACAATGTAGATCTGCTTCCTCTATCGGTATCTACACGAACAGCACTCTAACTCAAATAACGTGCTAGTGCTCCCAGCATCCATTCTTTTTTGAACATTAGTTTTCCTTTCTATAGCGTGTTTCGTGGCTCTCTAAGTATTTTTGTCATTAAAACTTTTCTAACTCTCTCTTCCTTCATCAAGGACATCCCTATCTATATATAGTATATAGATAAGATTTTTATCTTCCACTTAAAAGGCTCACGAAAATTTAATTAAATTTATTTCATAAATTTAATCCATAATATCATACCTAATTTGAATTTATTTTATAAATTTAAATTATAAAACTGACATGATATTCTCTCATATCATATTAGTTATTAAATTTAATCTATCATATAAAATTAAATTTAAAACTAACATAACATAACATAACATAATATAATATAATATATATCACATATACATGTTATATTATATATATACGAATATATAGATACATATATTTGAAAAATATATATATATATTATGTTATATATATATATATATATTTTAATTTTATGTACATGATATATCATATATATATATATGATATATACACACACATATGAATATATATATATATTCCAAATATATAAAATTATATTTTCAATTTTATATTTCATATAAATATATAAATATTTATCAGATAAATATTCACATATAAATAATTCATTCACCCTATATTACATACACTAAATCTAGGTATATTCCATATTCAATCAACTTGGACATTGTAACTCGAGTTGGGCTGTTCTTATATGTGACCCTATAGGCCCATATGAAATTAGCAGTAGGCTAATTATGCTATTAGCAAGACATTACAACTACCCAATTCACATGGGGATCAATGATCCGATGTAACCTATCATGCAATCGTATCAAATTCCTTTTGTCACGCGATATTTCAGTCAAGTATGAGACATGGAATTGTCATTCTCCTTTACCTGACCATTATTTTCTTGATCTCTGAATGGACTAATAGTAGTAATGGAAAAATCTTTTCCATTGTAGTATGGCCATGTATTTTCTTAGTCTTACTCATCGAGAGCCCAATTATATCTCTTACTTAATATGAGGGATAAATTCCATCTTGACTACTCATATCCCTCTGCATGAATATCACTAAACTCAATCATAGCCTTTATGATCACTCGGTCATAGGTGACTTTTGACTAGGTCAAAGTTCAGTGGTCATCATGTAGGAATCCATGATGATCTCAGGTTAAAAGACTTAGTGATATAGTTACATATGAGATAAGCTTGTGACTTGTACCATACAGCTTTCTTATAGCGGGTTGGTCCAGCACCTTGTACTCTTTCAAGTGCCTATGACTTTGATTTGTATTTCTATAATTAGTCAAAGTCATACTAGTCTTGTTTCATCTATGATCCTTCATAGATGACCAACCAGAGACATTTAGGACAATCACTATAGTTTGTCAAAGGATATAGTTATCATATTGAACATGTAATTGTTATGATAACAAAAGAGAAATTCATTAAATAATAATATGCATAGTACAATGATTGGCCCTAAGGCACAATTTCCAACATCCTCCCACTTGCACTAGGTATAATCATTAATTTTTCTAACTCTCATTATCTTGACATGACGCTCATGCTTTGCTTGTGCAAGAGGCTTTGTAAGAGGATCAGTAACATTATCTTCTCCTGCTACTTTGCATATTTTTATATCACCTCTATCACTATTCTCTCTGATAAGGTGGAAACGCTTGAGTATATGGTTAGTCTTTTGGTGTGACCTTGGCTCCTTGCTTTGTGCAATTGCACTGCTATTGTCATAGAACAAGTTTATTGGATTTGAGATGCTAGGTACCAATCCTAGTTCAACAATAAACTTCTTGATCCAAACGGCTTTCTTAGCTACATCTGATGATGCTATATACTCAACTTCTGTTGCAAAATTTGCTGTTATGCTTTGCTTTGAGCTCTTCTAGCTCACTACCCCACCATTTAAGGTGAACACATATCCTGATTGTGATTTAAGGTCATCCTAGTCAATTTGGAAGCTTGCATCTATGTAACCTGATACAACTAGCTCGTCATCCAATTTGCCATATATCAAGAATAAATTCTTAGTCCTTCTTAAGTACTTTAGGATATTCTTGATAGTAGTCCAATAATCCTTTTTTGGATCTGCTTGGTATCTGTTGGTCATACTTAAGGCAAATGAAACATCCAATCGAGTGCACAACATGGCATATATGATAGATCTAATTACGAAGGCATATGGAACCTTACTCATGCGATCTTACTGAGTTTATGTACTAGGACACTAGTCTTTGTTGAGATAAATGCCATGAGACATAGGGATGAAACCCCTCTTTGAATCCTACATACTGAACCTATACATTATATTGTCTATGTATGTGCTCTGACTTAGGCCTATCAGCTTTTTAGATCTATCTCTACAAATCTTAATCCCAAGGATGTAAGTGGCTTCACCTAAGTCCTTTATAGAGAAAGATTTTCCTAACTAAGACTTGACATTCTACAATGTAGGAATGTCATTCTCAATAACTAGGATATCATCTACATATAGCACTAGAAATATAACTGTGCTACCATTAATCCTTTTATAAATGCAAGGTTCATCAATGTTTTGAATAAATCCAAAGTCTTTGATTACTTCATCAAAATGTTGATTCCAGCTCCGAGATGCTTGCTTCAATCCATAAATGGATGTTTGAAGCTTCCACACCTTTTTAGAGTCCTTTGGACGCACAAAACCTTTAGGTTGTGTTATATACACTTCCTCAAGTAGACGTCCATTAAGGAATGCTGTTTTAACATCCATCTGCCATATTTCATAGTCATAATATGTTGCAATGGCAAAGAGGCTTCTAATTGATTTGGCCATTGTGACTGATTAAAAGGTTTCATCATAGTTTACACCATGAGTTTGGGTGAATCCTTTTACAACCAATCGTGCCTTGAAGACATTTACTTTGCCATCCATGTCATTTTTTTCCTTAAAAACCCATTTTCACCGAATGGTTTTTATTCCTTCAGGTGCATCGATTAAGGTCCATACCTTATTATCATACATGGATTGCATTTCAGACTTTATGGCATTTAGCCATTTCTCAGAATTTGGTCTCACTATGGCTTCTTGGCGGGTGGTTGGTTTATTGTGTTCAATGAGCAACACATCACAACATTCATTAATCAAAATCCATATCTCTAAGGATGATGCCATGTCCTATCAGACCTTCATGGGCCTTGTGATATTTGATTAGGCTCATTTACTTCTTATGAGTCTTCTTGGTTTTCCATCTATGACTTTATGCTATTTTTTGGTTCTTGAATTTCTTGAAGATGTATCTTGCTCCCATTGGTTCTTTTAGAAATAAATTCTCTTTCTAGAAAGATATCATTTTGAATTACAAAGACTTTGTTATCAGTGGGATTATAGACATACTATCGCTTTGTTTCTTTAAGATACCCCACAAAAAGGCACTTTGTAAATTTAGGTACTAACTTGTCTGAGGCTTGTTTTTTAACATAAACCTCACTTTCCCAAATCTTGAGGAAAAACAAACTAGGTTTCTTCCCAGTCTATATCTCATATGGTGTCTTCTCAATGGCCTTAGATGGAATATGGTTCAGTGTGAATGCAGTTGTTTCTAGTTCATGCCCCAAAAGGATGGTGGAAGATCTACTTGACTCATCATGGATTGAACCATATCTAATAGTGTCTAATTTCTCTGCTCAGAAACACCATTCCAATGTGGTGTTGCTGGAGGAGTTAATTGTGAGACTATCCTACAACTCCTGAGATGATCAATTAATTCTTGGCTTAAATATTCACCTCCTCGATCAGATCGAACAGTTTTAATAGTCTTACCAAGTTGGTTTTATACTTCATTTTGGAATATTTTCAACATTTCAAAAGATTTAGATTTGTGTTTCATTAGGTAGATGTATCCATATCTACTGTAGTCATCAATAAAGGTAATGAAGAATAAATAACCCCCTCTAGAAATTGCACTCATTAGTCCACATACATCTATATGGATGAGTCCTAATAAGTTATTAGACCTCTCACTATGCCCAGTAAAAGGTGCCTTTGTCATCTTTCCTAATAAACAAGATTTACAAGTGTCATAAGATTCAAAATCAAACAAGTTGAGAAATCTATCTTGATGGAGCGTGGAAATGCGTTTCTCATTTATATGGCCGAGATGACGATACCATAGGTAGGTTGGATTCAAATCATTCAATTTGATCTTTTTAGTAGTTACATTATAGATGTCTTCATTACTAGCATGTTCCAGATTAAAAAGATAATGACTAAAATGCAAATCACCATTAACATAAAAAAATATCATTTTGATAAATAGAACATTTACCATTCCCAATGATGAAAGTAAAACCTTCCTTATCCAAATAAGAAAGAAAACACAATATTGCTACTCAAAGCAAGAACATAATAGCAATTGTTCAAAACTAACAAAAGCCTACTGGGAAAAGTAATTCATAAGTGTCTATGGCTAAAGCAACAACTCTTGCTCTATTTCTAACTTGTAGGTCCACTTTGTCCTTCATCAACTTTCGACTATTTCTGAGACCTTGTACATTTGTACAAATGTGAGAACCACATGCAATATCTAATACCCATGTAGAAGAAGTAGAAAGGTGAATGTCTATAACATAAATACCTAAAGGAGTAGCCCCACTATCCTTCTTCTTTTTCAGATCTTCTAGGTAGAGCTTGCAATTCCTCTTCCAATGACCCAGTTCATTACAAAAGAAGTAAACTCCTTCATTTAGAGGATTTGCCTTCTTGGCTGGAGGCTTAGTTTTAGGCTTATTTAACTCATTGGTCTTAACATCTAAGCCTTTACCCTTTCCCTTTCCCTTACCTTTGCTATTCTTTTTCATACCCTTTCTTTTCTGATCCATCAAAATAATGCTAGGCTTTTTCTTAATGTTTTTCTCAGTAGTTTTAAGCATCCCATACAGTTCAGAAATGGATTTCTCCATGTCATTCATATTATAGTTCGTAACAAACTAGTCATAACTTTCTGGTAGTGAGTTCAAGATCAATCTATAACCATCTCCTGGCTTAAGGAAAATCCAAGCCTCTCAAGGTGATCAATATAGCTCTTTATCTGTAAAACATGAGTGCTAACTGATGCACCCTCAACCATCTTGTAGGAGTGTAAGGCCTTTATGATCTCATACCTCTCTTGCCTTGCTTATTGCTGGAACATTTCCTGGGGATGTTCGATCATCTTATAAGCCTCTATGTGTTCCAAATCTCTTTAAAGTTCCAGAACCATGGTAGCTAGCATTAGGCATCCTACATCAACCGAGACATTGGTGTGCTTTGTGTAAGCATCCCTTTGAGCTCTTAGAGTATTGGCCACAAGCTCCTCAGGAATGGGTTCATCCAGGACATAAGCCTTTCTTTCCTGCTTGAGAACAATTCTCAAGTTCCTAAACTAGTCAAGAAAGTTCATCCTTTGAGTTTGTCCTTCTCAAGGACTGATCACAATTAGTCGATATGATTTTACAATAAAATAAACAAAGTTAATTTTATATCTCCCATTAAAACTAATAACCCTCAAATTTGATTAATGGGTTAAGACCCATATTCACTTAAATTTAGGTCTGCTTTAATAGGACACTTGAAATTAATTTATTTAGGTAGGTAACTCATTTACCAATTACATCATATGTAACTCTTAGATTTTTATAGGATTCAATCATCATATGATCTAGCATATTCAATCCTATCTAATGCCTTGAGATCCAAAACCATTTTGATAATCCTAATTAAGGTAGACAATAATGAATATTTGTGAGTAGCATTATTACTAACGTTTGTCTCACCAAGATAACCCAAATGTATCTACTTTGGTGAATCCTACATTTAAATAATCTAGGTTTTGACAAGTTTTCTTTAACTAATGGCATTATGACTTCAATTTTAATTAGAGGGTTTGATTTATTAATTTAATAATCGTGAAAGTGAAAACAGTTGTATCCTATACAAAATTATGTATATTATGATCTAATTAAAAGCATAGTTAAATGTGACACAATATGGCTCACCTAACCTATATCCATCCCAAGCCAATGAGAGGACCTCTCTAAGAAGAAAAATTACATTAAGAAATCTCATTTATACATACAAGGGGATTAAGATGAGAAGAGAATGTACATTCAGAGTTTATAGAGAGAGGCACAACACGCAGGCCATATTTAAAATTTACAACCCTTGTAAAACTAGAGCTATATATGTCACCATACCTAAACAACTTAAAGGCAAAGAAAAACATTACAAATAAACAATTCATATATAATGAAAGACTATAAATTATGAATTAGGTTGCGCTATATAGAGTTAGCCATGAAGCTTTTGAAAAACTTATTCTCTTTAAATGAATTATTGCCTTAGACCCTTTGGATTTATCAATCACATTGACAATTTAGCCTAAACCATATGAGGACGTAGACGAACAATAATGAAATTGAGAATGCACATCATATGGACGAACATTAGTCATATTGAGAACACATATCATATAGCTAAATGTTAATCATATTAATTTATTTAAATTCAAATATATATAAAATGAGTTTATATATATATATTTTTCAAAAACATCACATGAAAAACATATATAGATTTTGAAAATATCTCATATAAATTTTGAAAATCTTAAAGCAACATTCATCTAAAGAAGTTTATCACATGAAGATTTAAGAACATAATCAACCAAAACCCAACTTAAATGAAAATTCGACCTAGCTTTGGTACCACTGTTGGATAGGGATGCGCAGCAAAAGATTAAAATTTTAAAGTTCCTATCTTGATGTGGACTGAACGAACTCGTTTAAGTCAAGGTGGATAAAAGAATTACCTTTAAATTCTTTAAACTTGGTGCACGTTCTCTCCAAGAGTTTGGATCTCAGGAGCTGACAATATAGATCTACTCCCTCTATTGGTATCCACATGAATAGTACTCTAACTCGAATAGTGTGCTAGTACTCCCAGCATCCGTTCTTCTTTGAACGTTAGTTTCCTTGTTATAGGTTGTTTCATGACTCTCAAGGTGTTTTTACCGTCAGAACTATTATAACTTTCTCTTCCTTCATATAGGACATTCCTATCTATATATAGTATATAGATAAGGGTTTTCGTCTTTCACTTAAAAGGCCCACAAAAATATAATTAAATTTATCTCATAAATTTAATCAATGATATCATAGCTAATTCGAATTTATCTTATAAATTCAAATTATAAAACTGACATTATATTCTCTCATATCATGTTAGTTATTAAATTTAATCTATCATATAAAATTAAATTTAAAACTAACATAACATAACATAACATAATATAACATAATATATATCACATATACATATTATATTGTATATATATATGAATATATATATATATACACATATATATTTTGAAAATATATATATATATATATAATTCATTCACCCTTTATTATATTCATTAAATCTAGACATATTCAGATTCAATGAACTTAGACATTATAGCTCGAGTTGGGCTGTTCTTGTGTGCAACCCTATAGGCTCATATGAAATTAGTAGTAGGCTAATTACATTATTAGCCCACAAGTCACAACTGACCTCTAGTAAGACATTGTAACTACCCAATTCACATGGGATGAATAGTTCGATGTAACCTATTATGCAACCGTATCACATCCCTTTTGTCACTCGATATTTCGGTCAAGTATGAGACATAGAATTGTCATTCTTCTTACTTGACCATTACTCTCTCGATCTCTGAGTGGACTTACAGTAATAATGGAAAAACCCTTTCCATTGCATGGCCATACATTTTCTCAGTCTTATTCATTGAGGCGCCCAATAATCTCTCACTTAATGTAAAGAACAAATTCCATCTTAACCACTCATATTTCTTTGCATGAATATCATTAAACTCAATCATAGCCTTTATGATCACCCGGTCAAAGGTGACTTTTGACTAGGTCAAAGTTTAGTGGTCATCATGTAGGAATCCATGATAATCTCAAGTCAAAGGGCTTAGTGATATAGTTACATATGAGATAAACTTATGACTTGTACCATACAGCTTTCTTATAGCGAGTCAAGAACATTTAGGACAATCATTATAGTTTGTCCAAGGATACAATTATCATATTAAACATGCAATTGTTATGATAACAAAAGAGAAATTCATTAAATAACAATGTGCATAGTACAATGATTGGCCCTAGGGCATAATTTCTAACATAGTAATCATACTATATGTTAGAGAAGTGGTGAAAAAAACAGTGAATTATGGTGAATATAGTTTTGAAAGTGGTGAAAGTGTTATATATTGATGAGATTTGAAGTGAAACTTATAACCATCCCCTTTATCTATTAGATATAGGAAAATATGAACTTAATCACCACCTCACAAAACCAAAACATAATTAATCAATATGTTTGAAAAGCTTGGGCCCAAGACTTGCTTTACAAAATTATCAAAATCATAACACATTAGAGCAATATGCAATGGAAACAAGTTACATGCATTCATAATAATCATAGCATGCATTAAACACTATAAGGTCAGGTTGGATTATAGGCAATGCATCATGACGGGTAACACATATGCTGTGGTATGTGGCATAGAGCCACACGCCCTAACCCTCTCTATGTCATGTGCTATGGTGCACATGTCAAATTTTACTGCTGTCATTTAACAACTCAAACAATGAACTTCCAACATTCACTGTTTCCACACATGACGTTCGATCAGAGTGATTCAAGCACCTACATAAAGCTTAGCTAATTAGCTAACTAATAAGATGGGTTGGACATGATCTAATGGTCTGATCAAAATCTGGACACGCATGCATAAAAAGTAACTTTTTCTAAATAAAATTCACCTAAGCACTCAAATCGATCCCTTAATCTCATTAGATCATTCTAGGCCTTGAACTAAGTCTGAAAGGACCTATTACACTTGATTGACCACAATATATATCATATACACACATATATTAGAATATGGTCATTCAACGGCTCCTTTTCATAGATATAAAATTTTCACCACATAGTGCAATAATGCATTTTAGGCCATAATTTCCACAATTTCACAACTAATTCACTTCATACCCCTAGCATATTTACAACATGTACACAAATAAATCTTAGCCCATATTACTCATTTCACCACATATTCACACATATGGGCTAGGATTTACACAAAGTCACAACAATTTTTCCATAATTCACAATTTAAACAAGCATGCAAATCTTATGGCAACTTATGTACACAAATTCACATTAATTTAGTTTATTACACAAAACTCAGAGATTCCTACGATCATGGCACAATTATACCGATCTAGAATCTTTTTCCTTACTCAGCTCACTGCTAGTCCTATAAAATTTAACCATGAGGAGAGATAAAAGTATCAGTAATAGAATAACTCTATATTATCTACTATCACATGCAACCATAAGTAAGTATAACATAATATACATTTTGAACATAACATATAACACACATTGCATTTTAATTCTCATTAATATGACATTTTGCCACTCTTTAAAAATATAATCACCACTTTTCATCACTTTTCTAGCATATAGCATGATCACGACTAATTGAACCTCTAAGTCACCCCGACTTGAAACTATAGGCTCGACTTAGACTAATATATACTCACATTAGCCTTGAGCACACCTTTAATAGTAGAATAACCTAGCCAAAGGTGTTATATCACACTTTCAAACTATGGTTTCCCCTAATACACACAATGGGGTGTCATTGACTCTAACACCATATCACATTGATACTAGAGAGTCTGAATCTCCAATATCATACCTTAAAAAGCACTAAGGAGATATAATTCTTTAATATTGCACCCCGTCAGGCACTAAAGAGAATAATGCCATATGGTCTTTCTCTACATCCCACACTACGGGTGAACTCCTACTCTTATGATTATGCTTTCCAACCAATCACAGGTTCCCATTCACCACCATACATGTATGCACAATACATAGCATATATATACATATAAAATATGAAATCACATGTTTTTACTTATCTATTTGATCAAAAACTATTTTCATGTAACATTCACACAATGTCATAAAACATGCTTAGCTTAAAACATTTTCATGCACTAGATAACATATTTACACACAGTTACAATAAATAGTCAAACAAAGGATGTTACCCGGTTACCTCAAACCTTCTGTCATAAGAAAGGTTACCTGTGGAATTCAATTGCCAGCATAGCTTATCACAGGCTTGCTTTCTCAACTCGCACATGAAATATACTAATCTACATACAATTGGCATAATTAGTCAATTGGTTCAATTGACCAAAATGCTAAATTGCTACTAATAGCCATACCTACCTATTCAATCCTTTCCTTGTAATCAATATAAGCTTACTATTACTCAATTATCATTATACATAACCTCAAACGATCCTATTTAGCCCTAACACCATTTCTACCCCTATGTTCCTTTGAATTAGGGCTAAAATTGAGCTCATTAGTTCAAAGCTTTATCTTTCAAATCTAAATCAATTACAAAGCTCTAATTTAACTCCTAAGAACATTTTTATTATTATAAGGTAAGAAACAAACTCCTTAAATTTTTCTGATTCAATTTCTCCAGAACTCATTCTAAGAGAAATTATAGTAAAATTGAAAGTAAGGGTTGTCCAAAGCTTACCCGATAAGTTACTGATTTAAAATGCCTTCCAATGCCCTAGAAATCTTACTGATAGGTCATATTTGTTACACACTTTTCTTATGCATTTAAGACCATATTTCTTGATAAGAAACCTTAAATGTGCATTCTTTATGTTAAATTAGGGTTTTGAGCCCTAATGAGAAAGTATACATAGTAGTTGCATTTAGATTTAGGGTTAAAAAGTCATTATTTTGGGTTGACTTGCCAATTTAGCTAGTTTAACCTAATTTGTATGCATGCATGGCCACCTTAATTTTCTCATGTGTGTTTGTGAAGTTTTGAATGAATTTTAAAATATATGCAAAAGGATATTAGGGTTTGAATATTTCCATAATTATCACATGTTCAAAATAACTTAGTCAAATTTCATGTTATTGTCTTAAGTGACACTTTATATGGAAGAGACTTTAGTTCAAGACTTAGTTTGGCACATAAGGGAGCTCGAGCATGAAATTTCAGACATGAATGGGCTTTAAAATGTTATAATTTATCAAGGCTAATGAGGCACATGAGGTTTCCATGCACTTGTACACAAGGGATCAAGTTGACCTGTCAAAGTTTAAGATAACTGCAATGTATTTAAGAATCTTTAAAGACAATTCCAGATCTGATTTAAGCATGGTTTGGATGTTATTTTCAAGGTGTTTAAGGGGAACACAAGTCCTCAACATGTCCATGCATATATAGGATTAGAAGAGTAACATTGGAATTATCACCCAAGATGACTTGCAACCTAGACTACCCTTGACTTCACTTGATCAAATGACTTGTTTTGAATTTTATGAAAACTTGTTTAATAGGTAGCCAACTCCAATTTCGTCCAAAATACTATTAGAGAGGCTTAGGATCAATTTTTTAGATCATTCACACTCATTTTCATATTTGATCTTCATGTTCTTCATTTTCTCTCAATTCTCTCTCTACATCTCCATTCTCTTTCCTCCATATCTCTTAATATAACCATCCAAATTTCACCAAACCACCACCATTATATTCCTCTTTTCTTCCTCTACATAACCTAATAGTTTTCTCAAGGATCAAATAAAGTTATCATAGAGCAAAATTATGGTGAAGAAGATGATAATCTTAGAGCTTCATCTCATTCATCACTTGAAGATACAAGGCTAGATTCTTGAAGGAGCTACTATAAGGAGGAGCAAACCTTGAGTTTGTAGTATTTTTTAGTTGGATTTGAATTTCTTCTATTTTCTTTTCTCTTTCTAGACTTACAAATTTATATGACTCTATGATCCTGTAATTTCAAGTGATGATTCATATGATTGAGTGATGCTTGTTGCAACTTATGTTTCGTTACTTTGAGCTCTAGATTTTAACATCTTTAAAGCTCTAATTTAACTTTCAAGAACCTTTTTATTACTATTAGGCAAGAATCAAACCCTTAAAATTTTACTAATTCAATTTTTCTATAACTTATTTTTAGAGAATTTGTGTAAAATGGAAGGTAAGTGTTATAAGTAGCTTACCCGCTAAGTTATCGATCAGAAGCACCTTCCAATGACCATGTGTCCTAAAAATCAGACTTCCCTCAACCAAAACTCACAGTTACTGAGCTTGGCATACAACTTTTTATCTTTCAAAATATGGAGCACCATTCTCAAATACTTCGCATGCTGCTCCTCTTTAAATAGATTAGAATGTTATCTATAAAGACCACTACAAACTGATCTAAGTATGGCCTAAATATATAGTTCATATAGTCCATAAAAACTACAGGCGTATTGGCCAAAGCAAATGGCATAACCAAAAATCATAATACTTGTACCGATTCTTTAATGTTGTCTTAGGTACATCTACTACACTAACTGTCGACTGATGATACCCTAATCTTAAATCAATCTTGGAAAAGATTGATGCCCCAGCCAATTGATCTAAAAGATAATCTATCCTTAGAAAAAGATAGTTGTTCTTTATAATTACCTTGCTTAAATGTCAATAATCTATGTAAAGACATAGACTACCATCCTTCTTCCTCACAAACAACACTAGTAACCCCCAGGGTGACACACTCAGTCTAATAAACCCTTTGTCCAGTAAGTCTTCAATTTGCTTCTTTAACTCAGCCAATTCTAATGGCAACATTCTATAAGGGGCCTTTGATATTGGTTTGATTCTGAAAACTAAATTAATTGAGAACTCAACTTTCCTTCTAGGAGATAATCCAATCACTTCATCTAAAAACACCTTAGAGAACTCACTTACTACCCCAATCTTCTCAATTCCACCATCATACATTATGCTAGCCATAAAGAACACCATGTATGCCTCACAACCTTGCCAAATTAACTTCTTGACACTAACCACTGACAAGAACAAAGGCTGTTCAGACGAATCCATTGCCACACATAACACCAGTAGTGAAACCACCTTTTTGGCACAATCAAGCATATCATTATTAGCTGCTAGCTAATCCATGCCAATAATCACATCTATTCCTTTCATAAGAATACAAATCAGATTGATCTTAAAAAACTCTATCCTCAAATTGAATCTACACATCTTGACAAGCTCTACTCATAATATTAGACGATCTAGAAGGTGTCATCACTCTAATGAGTATAAGTAATTCTTGCAATGACAAATTCAATCGATCTACACAATCTTCAGACATAAAGGAATGAGTAGTACTTGAATCAAACAATGCCTCTATTTTGTGAACACTAACAAAAATCATACCTCTGATCAAGTTCAGAGATGCTCTGGCCTCTTCCTGTGTGACTACAAATACTCGACCAAGAATACTGCTCAATCCTCTCAACTCTACCCTTCAGGCACTGGGTCACTATATGTCCAGACTTGCCACACTTAAAGTAAGCCCAACATCTTCTTAGATGAGATCAACCATAAATGTTATACTAGGTTATCCTTTCAATACTCAAAGTTAAAGCTGGAACATTCGACACTTGCCTTAAAGCCTGTGAAGGCCCAAATCTCACACCCGTACCTCTCTACATAGATCAAGATAAATAAGAGCCTATACTAAAACTTTTCTTTCTTAAAGAACTAGAACTACCCATATTAAACCCAAGCCTCTTTGAAATTCTACCTGTCAGACCCAAAAGGAATGAAAATCTCCCCATACCTTCTCATCCCCTCTCAGTATCTGCCTCTCTACCATGCCTAGCTGCTACCCTTAGCTTATGGCACATCTCTTTATAAGTTGTTACATCAAGCAGCGCTATCTGTTGGTGATACTTGGGTCCTATCTTTTCCAGTAACTTTTCTATCTTCCATTTTGAATCACTACTGTGCTGGAGATATATGGAATAAGCTGATAGGTCATTAAACCTCCTAATGAACTCATCCAGATTCCCTACCTGAATGCATGAAATTCCTCTTCCTTCTCAATTTTGAATGAGATTGGAAAGTAATGATCAAAGAAACCCTTCTTAAACTCATCCCAACTCAACCTAATACCACCAGTTAGCCTCACAGACTCTCACTAGCTCTTAATAGCACTAACTAGTTGCATTGTAGTATTTTTTAGTTGGATTTGAATTTCTTCTCTTTTCTTTTCTCTCTCTAGACTTACAAATTTATATGACTCTATGATCCTATAATTTCAAGTGATGATTCATATGATTGAGTGATGCTTGTTGTAACTTATGTTTCATTACTTTGAGCTCTAGATTTTAACATCTTTAAAGCTCTAATTTAACTTTCAAGAACCTTTTTATTACTATTAGGCAAGAATCAAACCCTTAAAATTTCACTAATTCAATTTTTCTATAACTCATTTTTAGAGAAATTTGTGTAAAATAGAAGGTAAGTGTTATAAGTAGCTTACTCGCTAAGTTATCAATCAGAAGCACCTTCCAATGACCATGTGTCCTAAAAATCAGACTTCCCTCAACCAAAACTAGTTGCATTGTGGCCAGTATAACTTTCTACTCAAGTGTGCAGATCACACCTCAAAGATAGTTTTCAGTCACTTAATCCACAGCTTTGCTTCCCCCTCTCTCATGCTACCATAAAATGTCAGCAGGTTAAACTGAACAAACATCTTTCAAACACGATTAATTGATGGATTAGTGCAAGGAATCTCTTGTTTACTACCTAAACCCTAAGATGTTCCAGGTCTATTATGTGCTTCCTCATGCACCGAAACATTCTGAGCCTCAACTCTCTCTTCCTACTCTCTACCTCTCAGGATTATGTTATGATCTCGAACAGTCTACCTTATATCTACTACGATAAGTTTGAGCTCCTTAAGTAGCTCATTATGACTATCCTTTAGTAGCTGAACTGATTGAGCTTTTGGCTCCCATTCGTCTATAATTTGTCTAGACATAACACTAGCATGAGTGCCTCTTCTCATACTGTATTATTATCTCCTCTCTTAAGGACAAAAAATAAGAAAGAGAAAGGGCATCAGGGAAAAGAGTCATAGAATGAACAATTATAAGTTGCAATATCTCTACATGAATGCATCAAACAATCTTAACAATCAAGTCTAAAAACTCAAGAAACTGATACCAAAATGTAAGCTCCTTCCATATTCGCTCGATACAAGAGAAGATTAACAGAATCACCACTTAAACACACAAATCAACAATCAAAGAATTTATTTAAAAAGCTTTAGCCAAAGAGCATCATATTTCATAAAATCATCAAAACCATGCCATATTAGAGCATCATATATTGGAAGACAAAATGTTTCATTCATAACGTTCATTGCATGCCTTAAAAATATAAAATTAGGTTGGAAATTGGGGCAATGCATCGTAGCACGTAGTATGCATGCCATGACATGTGGCATAAAGCCACATGCTAACTTTTTGTGCCACGCATTATGGCATGTGACATCATGCATTGCGGCGTGCCTGTCCAAATTTTTTGCTGTCATTTTGACAATAAAATGATAAACTTTTTATATGCACCATTTTCACATATGAAGTTTGATCAGAGTGATTCAAAAACCCACATGAAACTTATCTCATAAGCTAGCCAATGAGATAAGTTTGGACATGATCTAACAGTTCAATCAAAATTAGGCACCTAAGGTGCAAAATATCAGTTTGTCTAAAAATTTTGCACACCCAAACACTCAAATCAATCCCTTTCTCTTATTAGACCATACAAGGCCTTAAACTAAGTTCAAAAGGACCTAATACACCTAATAACCACACTATATCATAATCGTACACATATATTGAAATTTAACCCCTCAATGATCAATTTTCATATTTCATAAACTTTCACAATTTGCCATTACTTTGTACCATATGGCCCACTTGGCCCGTTACTCTATCACATATCTACACACATTATACTTACTACTCAATTTTAGCCCTAAATTAGTCATTTCATCATAATTTCATGCATAGGCTTAAGATTTACCATTACTAATACATTTTCCATACAAACTCACACAAATCTTAGCCACTGATTTATTTCACCACATATATACACAATTGGGCTAAAATTTCACAAAATCACTACTCAAAACATGCATGTAACTTTATGGCAACTTATATACATACATATATATATATATATATATCCACAAGTTTATAGTTCATTACATAAACTTGAAAGAGTCTCACAACCATGGTATAACATCCTAAATTTTTTAATCCTAAGTTTAGAGATTAATCGAGGGTAAAGTAGAAGTTAGTGTGGAATTAGATGTTTGAATGATTAATTTAGTATTTTGACTTGTTTGTATGTTGTGTGAGTAGATACGGGTAAGAAGAGTGCTTTTCAGGTTAAAGCAAGTGGGCATGGTAAGAATAAATCTCACTGTGCCATGTGCCACGACTTGTGCTGCATGCACTGTGGCACATGGACTAAAAAATCACTTCTTAAGTCGTGAAATTGGGTGATTTTCAAAAGTAAAAATCTAAGAAACACATGAGAGAGGAGAGGTGAAGAGCTGAGGAGCTAAGTCAAGTTATTTTGGAGTGGTGGAAGGTGATTTGAGTTAATAACTTGCCATGTAAGCTACGTATAACTCTTACCTTACATTCTACACAAATTTATTTGAAAATTAGTTATAGTGAAATTGAATCGGTAGAATTTGAGGGGTTTGATTCTTACCCAATAGTAATAAAAATGTTCTCGAAAGTTAAATTAGAGCTTTCTGACTAGTTTAGAGCTAAATGGTTGAGCTTTAACCCTTAGGCTTAATTTTAGCCTTTAGAGAGAGAAAGTTAATGTAAAAATCTAATTTAAGTGAAATAAGACTGGTTGAGGTGATGCAAAGTAGTAATTGGGTAGTCATGGACTTAAAATGGATAAATGGAAAATAGTTTATAGATGAATATAGTCCTAAGCAGTAAAAATGAGTTTTTGGTCAAAATGGACCAAATGACTAAAATGTGCCAAATGTGTTCGAATTGGCATATTGGATGTGCAAGTAGAGAAAGGAATCTTGAGATAAGCTTGTGTGATAGTTGAAATCTATAAGTAACCTTTCTAGTGATAGAAGGGTTAAGGTAACCAAATAACTTCCTTTGTTTAACTATTTATTGTAACTGTATGTTAGTATGCTATGTAGTGCATGAAACGGTTTTAAACTGATCATATTTTATAGCATTGAGTGATTGTTGTGTGAAAATGGATTTTGGTTGAAATAAAGTATTGAAAGATGTGATTTCAAATGTAAAGTATTATATGTATATGTTATGTGTAAAAAAAAGTGTGAAATGGTAAATGGGAACCTTAAATGGTTTGGGAAAGCATGATCATAAGGGTAGAAGTTTACCTAAGTGTAAGAGATGATAAAGACCATATGGTAAGGTTTCCTTAATACCTGTTAGGGAGAGGTGTTGGAAACAATTTAGTTTGCTAGTTTAATTCATTAGATAATTAGGTTAGCAATTAGTTAATCAACTTCAAACTTTGGGTGATTTATTTCACTAGATAACTTTGACTTAAAATTATTCCTTGGGAGATAACTTAGGGTTGGCCCTATATTGCATTAGCGTTAGCTTTAGTTTAATTTTGAAGGCAAGCAACAATCCCTATTATGTGCACATCATCATCAACTCTTAATCTCATTACTCAAATCCGGTCACATTATCCTATGAGAGCATAAATTAATATTCACAATCTACATTACAAACAAGCTTTTCAATTCATTTCTTTTTCTTTACATATGGCCATCATACTCAAATTACTTACACGTGTCACAATTAACTTGGTCATAAATTATATGATCTCAACAAGGCCGCATATGCATTACAAACAACAATATTTGGATACACACACACACACACACATACATTCATTTGTTTTACAAACATAAATAATTAATTAACACACAAATGCATAAAATAGATTTTTCCTGGTTACCTCAGCCTTTGAGAGGTTAAAGGTTACCCCTCAAGTTACAACACTTCCAAAGCTTGATTAGTGCCAAATAACAATTAATCTACATTTAATCATATCACAATGTGTCAATAATATTATTAACACTTAAGTCTTAAACTCTTGAATCCTAAAATTTAATTTCATATATTTAAGCCTATCCACTTAATCCAATAGCTTCCTTCACAATAGTTTTATTGAAGTTTTTGCTAAAATCATCCTTCAAACCCTTTTATAATATCAAAACTTCCACTTTTATTCCATAAATTCGCACCTAAAAACACTAAAAAATTATAAACTTAGTCTCAAACCTAGAATCATTATTTTATAACTTTAATAATATATTTCTACTCCATCTAGTAATTAATAAATTAACTTATAATTTTAGATTTACTAAAAATCTAACCATGAGATTCTATGGATTGAATCAAATTAAAGACCTCAAATTTCAATTATATCAATAAAATAATACTCTAAAATATTTATTTTACTACCAACAACCTTAATAACTATATTTATTCATTAAAAATTCATCTCTCTTTCAAACTTTAGGTTTTCCAAAATTTCAAAATCAAAAACTAAACAGTAAAAATGACTAAGAAAAATATTTAAGACACTTATATGATCTTAGAATATTTAAAATCTCATCCAAAATATTCTATTATAAAGTCTCATCTTTTAATTCAACTCCTTGTTGCCAGCGGATGGACGCTCTTGTCCTCTCTGTGTTCGCACCTGCAGAGGCAATGAAAAAAAGGGGAAGGGAAATGAAGAAAGGAATTGCGTGTGTTGCTTCTTTTTAAAAAAAAAAACTTTGTGGGTCCCACACCTTTTCCTCCCCACCCTTTCTTTATTTTCTTTTTTTTTTAACACTACATACACATAGGTTGTCCAATTTGTTTTCTCCTTGTTTTCTTATTTTTTAATAATAATATTCACACACTAACACACACACATGGTAAACCATTTTTCCCACCACTTTTCTTTTTTTTATTTATATTAATTTATATCTCTTTTCTTTTTTATTTTAATATTATTATTATTTATATTTTCTAAAAAAATATTCACTTAAGATTGTATCTAAATTAGATCTAAATTTACCCCTAATCAAAAATATTTATATCTAAATATTCATCCAAAATAACTCATTTGCCCTTGATTAGCTTAATTAATCTTGGGTTAAATTTTAGGATGTTACATCTTGCACTTCTTTGACCAATTGATACAAGTCCAAGTGCACATGTGTCACCTATGTCACATGTAACACTATGATTTTCTAGTCTTATGATTAGCTATTAATCAGGGGTAAAGTGGTAATTAGCAAAGGATTAGAGATTTGGATGATTAGTTGATAATTTGACTCACTGGAATGTTGTATGAGAAAATATGGTTGGAAGGATCATGTTGCAGGCTGAAGCGTGTGCATGTAGTGAGGATCTTCCTTACTATACCATGCACCGCAGCACAAGCTGCCCACACCGTGTGCCACGACACATGGACCAAAAATGGACCCCTTAAGTCATGAAATTAGGGTGAGTTTCAAAAGGGAGATCAGAGAAAACATGAAGAAGAAAGGAGAGGAAAGCCTTGGCAGCTAGGGAAGAATTTTTAGGGCATTGAAAGAGGCTTTTGATTAGTAACTTATTAGATAAGCTTTGTATAACTCTTATCTTCCATCCTATCTAAATTTCTCTTAGTACGAGTTATAGAGAAATTGGATTGAAGAAATTTCAAAAGTTAGTTTCTTACCCTATAGTAATAAAAAGGTTATCGAGAGTTTAATTATAACTGTGATTAGTTTAGAGTTGAAAGATAGTGCTTTGAATTCATAAGCTCAATTTGGCCCTAAACTAAGAGAGAATTTGGGTAGAAATGGTGTTTAAACAGAATAAGATCGTTAGAGGTGATGTAAAGTGGTAATTGAGTAACAATGGACTTAGGTTGGATAAATGAAAAGGAATAAATGGCTAGTTATAGCCATAGTTAGTAATTATATGCTTTTGGTCAATTGAATCAAATAACTAATTATGCCAATTGCGTGTAGATTGGCATAATCTTCATGTGTGAGTTGAGAAAGAAAGCTTGTGATGAGCTGTAATGGTAATTGAAATCCATGGGTAACCTTTCTTATGACAGAAGGGTTGAGATAACTGAATAATTTCCTTTATTTGACTATTTATAGTAATTATGTGTGAGTATGCTATCTAGTGCATGAAATTATTTTAAGCTAAGTATGTTTCATGGTATTGTGTGAATGTTACATGAAAGTGGTTTTGATCAAATAGATAGGTGAAAACATGAGGTTTTATATTTTATATTTATATATATGTATATATGTGTATGGTGGTGATTGGGAACCTATGAGTAGTTTGCAAAGCATAATCTAGCGGTAGGAGTTCACCCCTGTGCAGTATAGAGAAAGACCATTTGGTAGTATTCTCCTTAGTGCCTGACAGGATGTAGTGTTGGAGAATTATATCTCCTTAGTGCCTTTTAAGGTACGGTATTGGATATTATCTCCTTAATTCCTATTGAGGAGTAATGATGGAGATTCGGGCTCCTTAGTATCGATGTGATGTGGTGTTGTAGTCAATGACACCCTATTATGTGTATTGGGGGAAACCATAGTTTGGAAGTGTAATAGAACACCTTTGGCCGAGTGATTCTACCACTAAAGGTGTACTCAAGTCAATGTGTGATTGGCCTAATGAAGCCTATATTTTTGGTCGGGTTGATATGAATGTTAAAAGTGGTGAAATGTTATATTTAAGTGATTTGAAGTGAAACAGGTGATATATGTTATGTTTAAATATATATTGCTTTACTTTCATATAGTTACATTTGATAGTTAACAATAGTGAATTATTCTATTACTAAGATTATTATCTCATCCCCATGGTTACATTTTACAGGACAAAGCAATGAGCCAAGTAAGGGAAAAGAGTCAAGACTGGCTTAGAGTTGTTAAAGTCGTGTGATTGTGGAGTTTATGTAATGAACCCAAACTTTGTGAATGTTATGTAAATAAGTTTCCATAGAAATTTGCATGCATGTTTTGAGTTATGAACTATTGAAATTGTAGTGATTTTGTGAAATCTTAGCCCATATGTATAAATATGTGTTGAGATAAGAATCAAGGGCTAAGATTTAGTTATATGTATGTTTTGGATATGTGTAGTGGTGAATTCATGTTGAAAATGGCCAAGTAGGCCAGTTTATGCTAAGTGGTGAAATTTTCTGAAATGTGAACATGGGCTATTGAATGGCCAAATTATGATATACGTGTATATTTATGATATTATGTGGTCAATTAGGTGTAATAGGTCCAAAGGGCTTGATTCAAGGCCTAGTATGGTCTAATAAGAGTACGGGATTGATTTGAACACTTGGGTACATTAATTTCTTTGAAAAAGTGACTTTTTGCATTCGGGTGTCTAAAATTTGATCGGACCATTAGCTCATGTCTGAACTTCTCATTAGTTATCTTATGAGTTAAGATTCTTGTGGGCACCTAAATTATTCTGATTAGATGTCGTATATGAAAACAAAGCACACTGAAAGTTCATCATTTGTGCTGTCAAATGACATGGTGTATCACACCGCGATGCATGACATAGAAAAGGTCTAGGCGTATGGCTTTGTGCCATATGTAATAGCGTATGGCCCCAAATTTGACCTAAATTTTATGGTTTTCAATGCATGCAAAGATTGTTATAACTGCATGCAACTTATTTCCAATATGTAGTACTCTATTGTAATATGATTTGATAATTTTGCAAAATGAGTCTTGGGTCTAAGCTTTTCAAGCAAATTATTTGATTACTGTTTGATGTTTTTAGTATGGTTATTAAGTTAACCCTTTTTAATATTAAGTGGATATTAGGAGATGTTACAATTATTAGATGTCAAATTTTGCATTAAAATTTTACAATTAAATTATTGCATTAAAAATTCACTTTGAAAATTCCTTTAGAGTTTGCCATGAGTGATACTAAATCATCGTGTGCACTCAGAGTGTCTACCAATGGACTGTGAATGATACTAACCCACCGTAGGTTCTAATACTGGTTATATTGTTCTCTTAACCAAAGGTATTTCCTTGGAATAATTTAAAAAAATAAATAAAATAATACAACCTAAAATAACATTCTCTTCATAAAATAAATTAATTAAAAGAAAAAATAAATAATAATATAGTGAACTACATGGACTTTGATCCCCATTATAAGGTATGTAGGCCCTAGGCTTTAATCCTAGGTCAAGTCCTGCCATGCAAATAAATAATTTATTTGTATTTTTATCTTTATTTTTACATGTGATTAAAGGGTAATTAAGATATTATTAAAAGGCTAATTAATTTTATGTAATTAACTTAAGGTGGCTATTCTTATGAACAGGTTTTATGGGGTGCCTACTACCTTCTCCACATACAATCGACTCTCGAAGCCTTTTCACAAATCATCCTTTTCCATTATATAGTTTTCTAAGGTTTCCCTAAAATTTTTTATGGTGACTCCCATTTTTTTACATTCATCGAGCTTCCTTCTTCGGGAAAGTCATAATACAAGCACGATAGTTTAACATCTCCACTAGGGAGTTTTTGACAGTCAAGCCAATTCAAGTTGATTGTTTTAATTTTTTTTGGCCTTTTATTTATTTTGAATACCTTTTTTATGTTATTTTTTTCTCTTTGTTTATAGTAGACAACATGTTTTTTCCCTTTCTATTCACATGTATTATTTTTTTTTGTGTGGGAAGGATCTATCTTAGGAAAGATAACATGTGGCCTTAAGGTACATGACTTTTATTTACTTTATATTTGTTGCTTTTATCTATAGGTGGGAATTGGGATAGTATTTAAGGTAACAGGTATTATACTCTCTTCAGACACAAAGAACTTTCATATTTAACCTCACACACATATTGGGCCCTAAACTTAGGTCTAAGAGTAGAAGTTAGTAACGGTTTCCTTAAGGAACTTTTAAGTCTCTAGAGTCATTATGAATACTTCACCCAAATCGATATCTATTTACTAAATTTAATCCCTGAGGAGCTATCAGGCTTTCAGAGGATCATATATGGTAATTAGGTTTTCCATCTCTTTATAGGAAATGACTTGGGAGCCTTATTTAGGATAATAAACCCATCTCAAAAACTTTTCACTTTAGATGGAATTTAATAACCACCTAATAAGTAAGACCTGACTTATAATATCATATCCTAAGGATGTATCTGAAAGAGGACATGAAGAGGGTATTTTTTTACCCCGCTTCATGCATCATCTTATCTGTCATTAAATTTCCTAGAAAAAAGAGTATTGCATTGTTACTCTATGCCAAACTGTTTTTTATCTTCACTGCACTTATTACGTCAGAAAATGTCATGATAAAGGCATCTTCATTTGTTCCTTACCACATATCTAGGGGTCTTCAACCCTTTAGACCTAGAGCATGTGTGAATCACATTAATAAAATCATTTTGAGCCAATTCAAAATATTTGATGCATTTTTTGGCTTTACATCAAAAAGAATCCATTAACATCAGATTTGGTTAGTTAGCATGTTAGGAATGTCTTACCTTCAATTATAGAACGGCCTGGTCACCTATAAATTGTTAATATCCTGTTATTTGAGATTCAACAAGGATTTGAAGGATTGGAGTCTTACTTCTTTTTAAAAATAGATATAATAGGTTAACCAATTAGATTTTTTGTTTTCTTCATTGCCTTTGATATGGGTTACTTTTTTAGAGGACTATTGAAATTATTCATTATGATTAACACAATGTCAAGTGAATGTATGAATTTAAGTCTTATTAGGCTTGGCTCAATCTTTGTAATGTGATTATAAGCTCATTTCAATAAAATTATATGCTTTCATTTGTTGTGGAACCCATGGGTGAAATCTCGAATAAAGACTCTAACTTAACCTACCTCTAAAGGATGGCAACCAATGAGAGATACTAAATTTTGATTGCTTGATGATCAGCTTTAATTAATATGAGGAACAATTTTCTAAATTAAAGGACTAACTCATATGCTAATGCTATATGTGCAACAGTTTTCTACTCCATTTCCTTCCCCAAGGAGTAATAAGTGCCTAGAAAGACTTTATATATATTTTTGTCATTAATTGTGAAGATTATAGGTTAGCCTTCATTTTATTGAGATTTAATAAGGATCCCGTGGAAAGGATGCCTTGATAATTTTATAAGGACTGCATTAAACTAACTAGTCAAAGGCATTAATGGAGAGAAACTCATGCATCTCTCAATTTTTAAAGGCTTAAACCCATCATAAGTCTGTTAAGATAGAGAACTTTTGAATTGGATTAATACATCAATAAATTCACGGTTCACACATCACTATAATATCCATGCATACCATGAAATTGTGGACATATAGGATTACTAGCTACTTGCAAAAAAAAAAAAAAAGAGTTAACTGTTGTCTCAAGAGATCACACCAAGACTTCACCTTAACAAACATTTATGATTCTTTAGAGTTGTTTCACAGAAAGTCACATCTTCATTAGATAATGCTTGCATAGGCTATCTTTAGTTGAATTTGGCCTTTTTTATGCTTTATCCATGTCATGTTCATGCACTTTCACCTCTCCTTTTTGCTGGCTTGTCCATTTTACCTATAATCTTGATCGATATTGATGCATTGCATATCTCTCTTAAAGTTCTATCTCCTATTCTTAGTAATGACACTTCATTTAGGGAAATTTTTTTGTTTCAAGATTTTGAGTGGCATTCACATGTTATACATGCATATTTCTCTTAGGAGGAACGAAAGGTGTACCACCTCAAGTTTTTACACATTTTTTGGCAACTTGTTTTTTTTTTCCTTTCATGAACAACACCTAATTTTGGTGAAGGGACTTTTGCATTTTCCTTTGATTTTTACTAAAATTTAAAAAAAAATCATTCATGCTACTTACAAAGAGGAGATACTATGTTGTTCATATGGATAGACTAGAGAATGACTTGATTCCTCCTTATGTAGACTAATTAAATGGTGAATATCTTAACTTGCATTCAATGCGATGATGACCTTATAAGCCCGTGAGAATTTGAGCCTAGTGATATAATTTTCTTTTCATGTGGATACTATCTATCCCTTGCCTAATCTAGAACTTGGCATGTATCTTATTTGAAATCACATTTTAAGTTTATTTACTCAATATAGAGATGATCAAGGTATTCAATTTTCACTTTTAACAACATATATCCTAAAACTATCCTTGCATAATATTTTATCCTTTGTATAGCCATTTAAGCCCATACAATGTTTCTTTCTTACCCCTTACGTCATAGAAAACTTAAAAATCTCCCTTAATTACCTTTTTATTTAGGGTACTTTTGATTTCTAAGAATTCAATTTGGGTTGGGGCAAGTTGAGTACATTCCTACAATTTAGTTTTTTCTTTATGAATGGCTCAAGATTTGAAAAGTGAAAAAAGAAAGAAAGAAAGAAATACTCAAAAGAAAAGAAGTTAAAAAAAAGAAGCTAAACAAAAAGAGAGAGAGAGCAAGAAAGCAAAAGAAATATGGACAAAAATTCCAATACACATTATAGCAAAATAAAAGTCCTTGTGATCTATATTGTCATTTGACTTCTCTGAGTGCTGGAGACCTTATATTATTGCCAAGATTATGGGAAAGGAATTGGATAATTTAGATAGAAAGAGTAGATACTATCCCCTAAACACTGAATGATGAAAGTAAATACTATATCCGGCAAGCAAAATTATTAGGGTATTATAGTCTTGTTACAAATTTTATCATGGCATTAATTAACATAAGGTGGGAGATATGATTTGAATAGTAGTGCATGATGGATATATTTGTTTATCCTTTATATTAGTAACTTGGGCCTTGTCTTCTATGATTATCTTCTTGAAGATTTATGACTTTTTTTCCTTTTTTTTAATCTTTCCTTAGAGGACAAAGGATAGGTATGATATATCATCATCTGTATTTATATCAATGTCATGTTTTAGATTTCTTGGCCAAGTGCTTGTTAGATTTCTCTTGATTTATGCAAGCGCATTCACGAGTGCTTGAATTTAGGGTAAATCTCTATTCCAATCCTTTGCTAATTCAAACATAGGATGAAAACCTTTTTCAATCCTCTCACTTCACATCACACCCTTTATTAGCCATTCAAGGAAGGAAACCTAAAGGAAAAGCATCTTCTAATTCTTCCCTTTCCTTTCTAAGCTCGTTGCCAAATAATACATGACCATTGACATTGCTAAATAAAGTCACAACAAGTTCTTTTTAGCTATGCAAGAATTAAAGATGAAGATATAAAAAAGAGATTGTCATGCTAGGTAGATCATACTAGGGCTATAACATCTGGAATTCTTAATTCCAAAACTAATTGCTAATTAAGAATAAATTAGTAAATTAGTGTGTGATTAGGATTCTGAATGGTAAAGTGATGTTTTGACTCTTTAGGATATTGAATGAGTAGCTTTGAGTGGAAGGATTGTATTTTGGAGTAGAGTGTGTGAGCACAGTGAGGGTTTACTGCAGTATACACAGCATGCACCACAGCATATGGCACAAAACATTTCTTATTAAGGACATGCCTAACTCGTGAAGGGAAGAGAGAAATAAAGGGAAACACGAGAAGGAGCGAAGGAGGAGCCAAGCTTTTATTAAGGCAAATAATTTTGGAGCCTCAGGAGATCTTTCTAATCGATATCTTACTTGGTAAGTTTCATACTACCTTTAGCTTCAATTCTAACCTAATTTCTCTTAGTATAGTCTCTATAAATTGAATTAGAAAGTTTTAATGGGTTTATTTCTTACCCTTTGATAATAAAAAGAATCTTGAGAATTAAATTAAGGTTTTGCGACTAGTCTGAAAGTTAGAGATAAAGCTTTAAAGCTGTAAGCTTGAAATAGCCCTAATTTTGTAATCGAAAGGGGTTGAAATGGTGTGAGATGTGTTTGAACTTATAGAAGTGATAGAAAGATTGATTGGGATGCATGAGACCTAAAATGATTAAATGAAGGGAAATGAGTAGTTAGTTGTGATCATTAGTGATAATTAGTAGTAAAAGTCAATTTATAAGCTGACTAATAGTGCTAATTTATGTGTAGATTATTGTGTTGTGCATGAGCTTTGAGAAAGAAGAAGTGTGTGATGATTATAAATGTGAGAAATCTACAAGTAACCTTTCTAGTAACAAAATTGAATGACTTATTCTATTTGATTATCTAGTTTAACTGTTTATGAGTATTGTGGTGTTTGCATGAAATTGTTTTAGTTTGAGCATGTTTGTGAAATAAATGTTTTGTGCATGAAGATGATTTTCAAAGAAGGGAGTTGAAGTTACTATATGATTATTATGCTTTGTATATAGATCAAAATACAAACATATGGTTTGTATATGAGCATGATCATGATAGGGGGTAGGAGTTCACCCATAAGGAGAAGTAGAAGAAGTCCATATGGCATATATTCTCTTAATTGCCTAACAGGGTACGGTGTTTGGATAAGTGATATCTCCTAAGTACCTAGTGAGATATGGTATTGGAAATTATCTCCTAAGTTCTCATTTGGGTATGAAGTTGGAGATTTGATCTCTTGAGCATCTTTGTGATATAATGTTAGAGTAACGACACCCTAATCATGTGTGGTAGGGAAAAATTATAGTCTGAAAATAGGATAAAACGCCTTTAGCCCAGATTCTACCACTGAAGGTGTACTTAAGTCAATATGTGATTGGCCTAATGAAGCCTATGTTTTTGGTCGAAGTGATATGAAGGTTTAGATGTAGATGATCATGCTAATGGTGATGATTTGATGTAAAATAATTTTATGAAAAGAAACTTCTGTTTATATGGCTATACCTATTTACAATTAAACTTTACTTATTTACAGTTATGCGCAATAATTAGTAATAGTGAGTTATTCTGTTATTGAGATGTTTATCTCACCTTATGGTTAAATTTTACAACCATGAGTAGTGAGTAGGGCAAAGAGAAAGATTCAAGACTGGCATAGTGGCGTAACTTCATGCATTTTAAAAGTGAATTGTGTAATGAATATGCCTTTATTGTAAATATATAATGATTTAAGTTGCCATAGTATGCATTAACATGTTTTTGGCATAATGTGTGGTGATTAGGAATCTTAGCCTTGTGTATGTGCGAAAACATGTTTATGTGGTGAAACCTATAATAATGGGCTAAGATTTGATTGTGAATATGTTATGGTTATATAAGTGGTTCTTGTGTAAGAAATTGGTCAATACTGTATATGTTTATGAAAGTATGAAATATAGGCCCTTTTGTGTAAAATGGATAGTTTATTGGCCAAGTATGTGGGTATGGGTGTTTGTGGTGATATATGTATGTAATCAGGTCTAATTGGTAATTGGTCTATTTAGACCTGGTTCAAGGCCCAAAGTGATTTGGTGAGACATTGTGTGAAGTTTGAACATGTTGGGTGCTTAAATTTTTTAGAAAGTAACCTTTTGCACCAAAATGTTCAAATTGAGATCAGACTGTTGGATCATGTCCAAACTTGTCTCATGAGATAGCTTTTCAAATAAGCTTCGTGTGAGCACTTGAATCACTCTAATCACACACCAGAAATTCACATCTTTAAACTGCCATGACAGTACAAAATCTATCATGTGTCATGACGCATGACATAGAAGAAGAATCTATGGTTCTATACCACATATCGCGGCCCACATGACATATGCTGTGGCACATGGCCCTATTTCTGAAGTTGTGATTTTTGTTTTGTTTTCTTAAAAGAAGGGCTATGTATGTGTCATATTGGCTTCTGCTATACATTGTAGAGATATTTTTGAATAGTTTCAAATGGTCTTTGAAAAAAATTTGGGATCCCAAACCTTTTAAAGAAAATATTCTTTATTAAGAAAATATCAAGTGTGGTGAATGTGATAAACTTTTCTAATATCATATGAATATTAGGATAGGTTACAAGGGCAAGTAAAAATGTCTTAAAATAGGCCAGGAAAAAATATTTCAATATTCAAGACATGCTTACTCCTGAAAAGCTCTTTCCCATATCTTGGTTGTGGTGACAAGCCAATCAGTAAAATATTTCCAATTGCAAGTAGTTGAGAAAATCCTATGTTTCACAAACTACTCTACTTGATATTGCAACACATCTTAATGCATCACGCATCAAGTATTTTTTAAGTACATGCATTGTCTATCCAACAACTTCCCATACAAAGGGCAATATTGCATTTGTGGCTAAACCTTATACCATGTAAATGTTAAGATATTGGCATAAGGGAGACTTGGAACTCAGTTTTGTGACAAATATATGCAAAAAATAGTGTCTTTAAATATAATTGTCATTCATTGCACTAAAAAAAGGCATATGCTATACTGGGCAAACATAAAGTTTAAGCTTTTAAATCAAAGGCTTGTATTAACTATATCCTATCCAATGTCATCTTTCTACACTAATTGAACCATTAGGGCTCGTTTTAACTAGTTAGTTAACTTCTTTTTAAAAGTCTTGTAATAGCAGCCACCCTAAAGCCTAGTGACAATAAGCACCCTAAAGCTTAGTAACGACTGGCACCCCTTTCAAAGTCTTATAACGACTGACACCCCTTTTAAAGCCTTGTAATTATAGGCATCCCAAAGCTTAACAGTCGACACACCTTTCAAAGCCTTGTAACAATAGGCACCCCAAAGCTTAGTAATGGCTGGCACCCCTTTCAAATCCTTATAACAGCAGGCACCCTGAAGCTTGATAATGACTAGCACCACTTTCAAAGCCTTATAATAATGGGCACCCTGAAGCTTAAAAACAGCAAACACCCCTTTCAAAGTCTTATAATGGCAAGCATCCTGAAGCCCATTAATCTCTAGCACCCCTTTCACAGCCCTGTATCAACAGGTGCCCTGAAGCCTAATAAGAGTAAACACCCCTTTTAGGGCCCTGTAAAGCTAGGCACCCTAAAGACTAGTAATACTAAGAACCTCTTTCAAAGCCTAGTAACAGTAGGTGATAGAACACATTTGTTACCCACTTTTATTTATCAATTAGGACCATTTTATTAATAATTTATCACCTTCAAATGCACACATTGCATTAGATTTGGAACTTTGCCTAAGTTTCTAAGATCAATGCACTAGGGGCATTTTGGTCCAAAAAATGAACTTTTGAGAAAATGTACAAGAAAAATTGACAAAGTGCATTTTATGTCCAGTTGATGAATGGTGAAATTATATTTTTAAAATTCATTTTAGTTTGGGAGTAATTAAATAAAAAAGTCAACACTTTCTTAAGTGTCTTAGTTTGTCCTAGTTTTTGGTTTGCCTTTGTGTGAAAATTTTTATATAATTTTGTGCAGCCTGAAACTTGGTTAATTTAATAAATTCTCCCTTCTAATTATGAATTTAATTCTGGACATGAATTAGATTTTATTATATCATATGCTATTTAATTGAATTATGTGATTTATGTGACATAGGTGGCATGTGACTTGTGCATCAATTGGGCAATTGAGATCAACACTCCTTGAGGACAATGGCTAATGGTTTGCACGTGAATTATGATTATTTTGAGGGATTAGATCAGCTAAAATGATGTGGATGACACATGGGAAATTAGGCATACATTGGAATCATCTACAAACCAATAGGAAGTTGCCACCTTGCAAGTATGACAAGGCTCCCATTTACATTTTAATTTCTTTTTCCTTATTTTAATTAAGCTTCAGCTGATGGGAGACACCAAGGAGCACGCCATTTTAAGTCCCAAATGGGATCCAACACATATCTCATTCATCTTCCACATTCTCTCTCTCTTGTTCATAGTGTTCTTCATTTTCTCTCTTTTGTTCTTCATTTTCCAGCACCCTAACCTCCATTTTCAGCCACCAAACCTCCACAAAACTCATACCATTCTTCTCCTCTCTTCATTTTCGTTCCATCCCTTCCATTTTCACAAGGATTGAAGCTCATTTCCATCATTCAAGAGCTATGGAGTTTGGCCTTCACAAGCAATCACTAGGGTTCTTGAAGATGAAGATTGGCTAAGTTTCTTTGTGGAATCCTAGAGAGATGAAGATGGAGGATGAGTCTTGAGTTTCAAATTGGCTAAGTTCTTTTGTTTCCTATCCTCTTCTCTTTTTACTAGATGGTTAGATTCCTTAATCTAGGGTTTAATCATCTTAGCTTATAAATTCTAATTTGAATTTGATGTTGATGTAAAGAGAGAGGATTGTTTCATTTAATTTCTTCCTTGGACAGCCATGACTGAATTTTGCCACTTTGTTTGGCACATAATCTTGTGTTTTTCAATTAGTGAATTTCTTGTGTTAATATTGCATAATCTTGTGGTGTTAATGCTTGTGTTGTTGAGTAGCTTGACATAATCTTGTGGTGTTAATGCTTGTGTTGTTGAGTAACTTGACATAATCTTATGGTTGCTCAATTTATGTGTTTGACCATGGCTGTTGAGAGAGGATTTTGAGTGAATCACTTGGCTAATGTCTTCACCAATTGGTTAATTGAACTAGGGACTTTAATCTAAGACCTAGAGAGGTTAGCTAATTAGGTTAATTGGCTTAGGATAATTTTCTTAAGTCATGACAGCTTTAGTCAAGAGGAAAGGGAAGCTAAACTTAGCCTAATCATGAGAAGATAATGAGTCCAAAATCAACTAATCTCTAGGGTTCCATTATTGTAAAAAGGGAAGTTCATTTCACTCACTTTCACTAGCATTTTAATTACTTGCACATTAGGTAATTAGTTTAGATAATTAGCTAGATAACTAAATTCCTACAAACTTTGGTTGATTTATTTCACTAGATAACTTTCAATTAGACTTAAAACCATTCCTTGGGAGATGACCTAGGGTTGGCCCTATATTGCATTATGGTTAGCTTTAGTGTAATTTTGAGGATAAGCGACTAATTTCCTATCAGTAGGCACCTTAAAATCCAATAATGATAGGCACCCCTTTCAAAGCCCTATAATGCTAGGCATCTTGAAGCCCAGTAACGGCCAATACCCCTTTCAAAACCCTATATTGGCAGGCACCATGATGTCTAGTAATGATTGGCACTATTCTTTTAAATACCTTATACCATCTGGCACATCACCTCTATTGAAACCCTATGAAAATAGGCACATCACTTCCACTTATTGTTGCCAATGCAACTGAAGTAATGTATTATGATAGGCAATTTTTTCAATCTTATTTCATTCTCCCATCCTTCACCTTCTCCCTAGGAACCAAGTAAAGAGGGCCTGGATACTACATTTTGTCTAGACCTCTTTTGATTCTTATGATAGCATTAGGGTTTCATGTTTTTTTGCGATAGTTGGATGTTTAACTGGACAAAATATGTGTTCTTATCTTTACATGCTTCTTAGGTGTGAATTTTAGAAAAATACATTAACTACTCTCACCTATGAAATAAGTAAAGTGGGGCAACTACGAACACCGTATTTTGCTAGGGCTTCTAAATGTAAATTGAAAATAAATTAAAAAAAACCATTAATTTCTAAAAATATCAAGTGAGATATCATGAATAATACTAAGTCCTCACAAGTATCAAATTTTGCATTAAAATTTCATAATTAAATTATTGTATAGAAAATTCACTTTGAAAATTCCTTTAGGTTTGCCATGAGTGAGACTAAATCACCTTGTGCACTTAGACTATCAACCAGTGGATTGTGAGTGATACCAAACCACCGCAAATTTCAATACTAGTTATATTGTTCTTTGAACAAAGGTATTTCCATGGAATAATTTTAAAAATAAATAAAATAATACATCCCAAAATAACATTCTCTTCGTAAAATAAATTATTAATTAAAAAAAACCTAAATAATAATATAGTGAACTATGTGGACTTTGATCCCCATCACAAGGCATGTAGGCCCTAAGCTTTACTCCTAAGTCAAGTCCTCCCATGTAAACAAATAATTTATTTTTTTTATCTTTATTTTTGCATGTGATTAAAGGGTAATTAAAATATTATTAAAAGGTCAATTAATTTTATGCAATTAACATACGATGGCCATTCTTATGAACGGGTTTTGTGGAGTGTCTAATACCTTTCTCATATAGAATCGACTACCAAATTCTTTTCGCAGACCATCTTTTTTTCATCATACAGTTTTTCAATATTTTCCTAAAACTCTTGGTGGTGACTCTCATTTTCTTATATTTATTGACCTTTTCTTTTTGCGAAGGTCATAATGTGGGCGCGACATCTATGATTTCAAGAACCACCAGCTCCTTTACTTGAATCAAAAGATTTCATCTTCTTCATGCTACCTATTGTTTATATTTTGAGTTCTAATTATAATTTTGCTTGGTAGAGGAAAGGCAAGGCACACTTAAGCAATTAATGACTTTATATATTATAATGGCTTTATCTTTTACAAATCTTAAACCCGTGCGATTCCCTGTGCTGAAAGTAGATGTTTGTGTCTTCATCTTTCTTTTTTGTCTTTGACGTTTGATTTTTTTGTTGTTTTATATATATTAGAATAGCACCATAAAAGATAAGAGAGGTTTTTTTTTTAATGAAAATGCTAAACATCTATAAATCAAAAGAAGTTAGAAGAGAATGATCAAAAAACTGAAATATTTTTTTAATATTGTTGGAGAGAGAGGACAAATACGCATTTTAATACAAATGGGTAGATGAATCTTATATAAAAAATATTTTCTGATTTCTTTTCAAAACCTCTAAAATAAATCGCTTTTCATAAATTCTTTAAACTATATAAAAATCGATTTTTTTTAACTTTAGAGAAACAGGCATTGCGTAATTAATTCTTAAAATTGCACAGAAATGCAATTATAAAATGAAAAATATTTTTCTTTGTGGTATATTTCTATGTGATTTATGATAACTCTCTTTTAACAAGTTCACACATATGACTAACACAGGAAATCCAAATTCAACAAGTGTACCTAATATATCCTGTTAATTAAGCAATTAATCATATAAGATTTCTTTAATAAGGCTCTTTTGAGGTCAAGAATGGATTTTAATTACCATGTCAAGCTTATTATACCCACATGTCTAACAGAAACGTCATATATCTCGTTTCAACACAGCGCCATTAATAGCACACGTGTGTGTATGTGTGTGTTGTCATGTTAAACTTAATGCAAGTGCACACTTCTTTAGTTCTTCCTACTGATCATAACTTGTAAAGATTACTATTTTCTATATAAACTATTATCGCAGGAAATCCATAACATATTATGAAGAGACATTCACTTCCATACTTCCTAACACATTTTAACAAGAAACACACTATCAGCAGCAATATATAGAAATAAAAAGGTAAAAGGAACACACACATAACCATATCCATTCCCAAAATCTCTAAACATCCTTCTCTTCGGCCAGAATTATTATTGCCCAGTACTGTTCACGCACTTGCATGTGTTGTTGCATGTGCCACAAGGCATATGGGGGGTATGACCTGTATCAGAGATAAAAGAAGTTTCACATTTAAAAATTAAAAGATAAATTATGAATATATAAAGCTTGAAATGTATCTAACTAAATGGTTTAAACTATTTTGATAAAGCAAATTATTATTTAAGCATACTTAAAATTCAAAGAGTTTAACATGATATTAAGAGCCATTTGATTGAGGGGGGAAACAAAGAAAGGAAAGAAAGAATGAAAGATGAAAGGGGGGAAAAAGAGATTGAAAAATAAATAAGAGAGAGAAGAAGGAAAAAATTGAATATTCATGAGGCCATTTGAGACTAAAAAAAAAAAATACAGGCACAAGAAGAAGGAAGAAAAAATAACAATAAAATTCTTTTGAATTATAACATTTTAGTCCCTTAAAATGTCATAATTCCTTTGAAGTCTCTAAAAATTTTTCTGTCATTAAAGAATTAATATAAAAGACCAAATTGTCCTTGATTGAAATAAAAATTTCAAGCCCCAAACAAGTTTTGTTCTAAGATTTATAACTTTTCTTCCTAAAATTATAAGAATTCAATAACAATTCACAAGTTCATATTTAAAATCTTAATATTCTTCAAGTTTTGCAAATGTCAATTGCCATTTACAAGTTTTGTTCTACGATTCATGACTTTAATTCTTAAGTTTGCAAGAATTTAATAATAATTCACAAGTTTAATTTGAAGTCTTAATATTCCTCAAGTGTTGCAAGTATCAATTACCATTCATAAGTTTTGTTCTAAGATTCATAACTTTTCTTCTTAAATTTACAATTCAATAACAATTCATAAGTTTGAATTTAAAAAATTGATATTCCTCAAGTGTTTCAAATATCAATTGCCATTCACAAGTTTTATTCTAATATTTACAATTTTTCTTCTTAAAATTTCAAAAATTCAACAGCAATTCACAAGTTCGCAAGTATCTGTTATAATACTTGGGATTTTTATTTGAATCAAGGGTAATTTGATCTTTTATATTCATTCCTTAATGACATAATCTTTAGGAACTTCAAGGGAATTATAGCATTTCGATGAAATAAAATATCATTCAGATAATTCAAAGGAATTTTAATGTCATTTTCTCAAGAAGAAAGCAGTAGAGAGAATATTAAAAATAAAAAAAGTCTTAGGTCTAAAAATTAAAAAATAAAACATATAAAGTTTGAGATGTATTTAATAAAATGACTTAAGTTAAATTTAATGACCTGAAGGTGGTGTCTTACGTCTCACACAAGTGGTATGATCACTTGGATGACAGGAGGTACAACCTTGCGCCTGAGAGGAAGATTGTGGCGGCCGGCTGCTTGTTAAGGAGTCAGAGTTAGTGATAGCCGATATCGATGGAGGGTTTTCGTGTGGCTTCCTTGATGCTGTCACTGATTCAATGTTAAGTTGCAGAAGAAGGAAGAGAAGAAAGGTTAACAATATGACTGATTTGACAGCCATGACTGATCAAAACAGTAGCTTTGGAAAGATTAATACGGAGATGAGACTAGTAGTAATTGTTGTTGGTGGTGATTATCAACTGATGAGACTGCTATTTATAACATGAGAGACTGCTAAGATCCCATGTGCAATCATATAAAATGAGATTTTGGCTCCCACAGAGATCAGAGATGTCTCTGCTTGATTAGAATTTTTTTTTTTTTTAATGGAATCACAGTAAGAGAGAGGTAAGCATTGGATCAATACTGTTTTCCAAATTAGCCAAGTCCAGCATTTCTTGACTGTTAAAATTCCTCACAGCCATTTATTTAAAATAATTATTTTCGATGGAGAAGGGCATGGGCCGTTAGTAGACAACACTAGCAACTACGTGCATTAAGGTAAAGGTATTAAAATATGCAATATGAGATGGAAGATTTATTTTGATTTTATTATAATTATAAGTTATATTATTAAATTTTTATTTAAATTTTCTCTTTTTTCCCTTAAATATTAGATGACCGAAAGTATGTTATTAAAGTATTATTATACTTAATATTTACAAAGTTGGAAACTTATTAAACTATTAGTTAGAGTTAATATATTTTTAGGTTTTTCTTAACTTTCATGAAAAAAAATTGAAAATTTATTGAAATCTTAGATAAAATTAATAAATATTGAGGTTTTACTTAATTCTAAATAAATATATTAAAAGTGAATTATAAATAAAATTAAAAGGAATACTATATATACTTTGGATTTAAATATAAGACATTTTCTACTCACTAGTGCTGGTCTAAAATGTAGAATAATAATAACTTTTTTACCATGCATTTTAATTATACAAATCACATCAAACTATTTTTTTAATATTTATAAAATGGTTAAAAGTATCATTTAATTATATATATATATATATATATACGCGCGCGCGCGCGCGCAAGCGCCCACAGAAATTCGAGGCTTGTTGCGCAATAATTATTGACCTTTTTCACTTCGCTTGAATAGCAGGTATCACTCAGTTTGGTTGGGAATATAATGCATGGAAGATATAATAACTGAACACATATGTTACAGGCCAAATCATAAATTAAAGTGAGGAGCATCATGATGCCAACAGAATTTGTTCCCATAATATTTTATGTAATGATAGAGTCGCTTGTTTTCAAATAAAGCTGACAATACCGGTCACAAACCATGCTAAACTAGAAATTAACATTCAGATATTAGAAAATTGATGTGGAAAATTGAACAATTTTTAGTGAATAAAATGATTAAAAATAAGTTCTTATAACAAATTGATGTAGAATTTAATATCTATATTTGCTTCGAGTCTCCTACCTCAAACAAGAGTTGAAGTAGGCTTTGGAAGGGTTCGGATGATCATTAATTTGAAGCTAATTGTGTGATAGCTCACTGAAATTAAAGTAGCATTGGAAAGTCAAATGTGAGTTAATTTGAGGTATGGAGACTATATAAATATTAATCAGTTTTTCTCCTTTTCTTGAATTAATAATTTAAATTAGTTTGATGATCAATATAAATATGCATTGCTTGAGGTATTGCATAATCGTTATTAGAAGAATATTCTAAATACGTATTAGAAGTTGTCCGGAAAATTAAAAATAATTAAGTTTTATACTTCCATTATCCCTGTATATGTCCCTCCCATATTTACTTGTCCTGATAATTAGTATTTTTATTTAGTACCTAAATTAATATATGTTTTTTTTCCAAATTTTAAGGTAAAATAATTACTTGATTCTAATAATACTTTTGCAAAATGGAGGGCATCAAATGGAGATAGTCGGTAAGATTTAAAATGAAACATATTTATGTAAATTAGATGGACTACATCATTTGTAACATATCCAATTAAAATACTTCAACTAATCTAAATAAAATCTTCTATGATATTTTTAAATTAATTTTATTTTTATATATAATGCATATTTTATTTATTACCTTTTCTCTTTCTATTATTATTAATATCATAATCAATTTAAATTTAATGATATCTAAATGTCATATTTTTATTAGATAGATCACAAATAACGTGGCTCATCTAATCTATCAAAGGATTTCTTTATTTAAAATAGGGTGACATTAAATGGAAAGCAAAACTGAGAAAGGAAAAAAAAAATATTTTGTACATCATTCATAGATTTTGGTTTTTTACCTTAATTTATGCATGTTTTATGTGAGGACAAGTAAATAGATACCGAGGAGGCAATATATAAGAGAGAAAAATTAGCTCAATAACATCAAAATATATAACTCATAAATTATGAATGAGGTTTTTAAATATTTTAAAATATGGCCCATTCATAAAATCAATTAGATGTGTTTCTCCCTTTTTATCCTTAGAATAAATTTATTATTAAAACGAAATATATTTGATTTAACTAATCTTTAACTGATTAAATTTTTTATTTTTATCATTAAAAATTATATTGTGCATGCTCCCCATCTCATTTATCATCTCTGAATATTTTTTTATCAGATTTTTGGATTAGATTTTTTTGGATCATCATATTCATTTCTCATTCAGTGCTTTTCTTCATCATAATTTTTTATTTAATTTTCCTAGATCACCATCTTCATCACAAAGCTTTTCCTCTCTCTACATCTCTGTTTTTCCCAAATATTATGAAGAAGACATTAAACATTGAAAAGAAAACTCCATTACTGATCTACAATACTATATCATTGATATACGGCTGCATATTAATGATAAACAAATTGATAAGTTTTCACTGATATGACTTATATAAGTTTTCAGTGATATATAATAATATATCACTGATGTACTATCGTAGATCAACATAATCAAACAATTAAATAAAAACTTGTTTATAATTAATATATAGTCGTATATCAATGATGTAGTATTATAGATCAATAATACAAAAAACACATAATCATTTGTCTAAAATAAATCACACAAAATCTCAAAAAACCCTTACTAGAAATCTGACTTAATATATAACAGAGTTTGACCGGACTTTCTCACCATGAATTTGTAGCTTTAGTGTAGCTTTGTGTAGAAGCTACAATTTCAAACTTCATCATCTCACATTCATGATTTTTCAACCTGAATTTATAGCTTCTAGTCTACCTCGCCTTGCGTTTGTGTGGTCTCCTAGCTAAATTTCTAACTTCGTTTATCCACTGGTGTGAGCTGTTTTATCGTATATTGTCAGTTTCTTCTCCGTTGTGACCGAGAGTGCAGTGTTATCTTCACGTTTTTGGGTGGGTGAAAGCGAAACTAATGTAAAAAAAGGAAATCAAGATGTTGTGAGATTTAAAGATAGTTTTATCTTTTATATTAAAAGTAAATTAAGAAACTATCATTATCTTAATTTAAAAAAAAAGAGTTATTAATTTTATTTAGTTATGTAATATTGACTAAATTTATTAAAATCCTTGTGTAAAATTGCATCTGGGTCCAGGATCAGTTTAATATGGCGTGGATCTAACTCTGTATATGCAGCAGAAAATGGGAAACCAATGGGCATTTCTAGGCCAGGGGCAGAAGCGTTGATATTGACGTGGCATAGTTAATCAAGAAAAAAGACCTTTGAGTGGAAACTTTTAAGAACGCACTAACTTTATTAAAGAAAGCTATATTTATGCCGTACGTGATTGTTGATTCGTGTGGTTTTTAAGCAGAATCATTTTATCTAGAGAAAATAACAATTAAGAATCAACTAAATAAATTTATATTAATTAAAAATTATTTATTATTAAAATTTAAATAAATATTTATTAATTTAAATTAATCTTTTATTAATAAGTATACATTAAGATTTTAATAATAATTTATTTTAAATTAACAATAATTTATTTAAAATTATTTTTTATTTAGATTTTGATAATAACTAATTATTAACTGTTATAAATTTGCTCCACCAGTCTTTCATTGTTGTTTCCCTTTTAATTACTTTACTCTTTGGGAAGACAACTTATCTAGGGGAAATTTTGGTGCCATTCTCAGAGGTTATTTCTTGAACCTAGAAGGCTTCAATTTATACATGCTGACTTGGAAGAGGCTTTCATCCGATCCTTGCCATATATTATATTATCTTTTCATTTGATATGTATTGTTGATAAATTTTAATTTCAATAGAAGGAACACTTCGCTGCTGTTGCATATGTGGAAGTGTTGATTATAATATATTAATATATGCTCTTGATTGGGATCCGAATATTATATTCAATTAAATAGTATTTAATTTAATATATCTATTTAAATTAGTTTTAATCAAATCAAGAATTAAATAAAGATTTAATCTTGATTAAATCCAATATATCTTATTAATAAATATATTATATTTATTGGACTTATATTATCATACTCTATATGTCATCAAGAGATTTGATTTACCACAGTAAAAATGCATGATTCCTGAATCTAACACAACCACCTACACGTTATGTAGGGTGTAACATCCCATTTTTATTTAACAATTTTAATTTAATAAAATTATAAGATTAAGTTTTTATTTATGAATTTAATTTAAGAAAATTATAAGGTTTAGTTAACAATTAAATTGTGTTTTTAGGAAAATTGAGGTTAATGAGTTTGGGCACCATTCTTATGTGAAGAAAAGCCTAATATTAAAGCCTAATGTAAGTTTCACTAAGTAGAGAAAAGAGAGGTCAGATTAGGTTATATTATATCTGAGATTAAGTTACCACCATTCGAGAGAGAAGCAGAGAGAAAACTGTTTTTGCATGTGCACAATGCGGTCTTGTTAAATCAACATTTACGAATACATTCATCGTTGGATTGGACTTATATTTGGTCATAAAATTTGTAACATCCAGCTTGTCCTTTTCAATGGTTAGATCATTGATTATTTTTCTGATTAGAGAGTTACTAGCTTCGTCATTCGCAACGGTTTTTTTTTGCATCTTCACGAAGCAGTCTTAGTAAATTGAAGTTTTAAAATTTGATCACCATTGGATCAGGGTTAAAGAGGGTCACCTAGTTTGTAACATCTAATTCATTCTTTTCAATGATTAGATCATTGATTAGTTGCCATATTAGAGATTTCTTAACTTTATCATTCATAATAATTGTTTCTGCATTGTCATAGAGTAGTCCTACTAAATTTTTATTTGTAAATTTGTTCACCTTTGGATTTGGCTAAAATTTTGTTAGTGGGTTCATAACATCCAAATCGGTATTTTCAATGGTTAGATCTTATATTAGTTTCTTTATGTGAAATTTATTAACTTTGTCCTTCATATGATATTTAACCTAAATCCTTAGACCTAATAAAATCCTTAGGTTAAATAACGAATTATGAAGACTTAAAGTGGGTTTAGTAAGACTTTTAAGAGTCTCATCAATTTAATAAAGTTAATGAAAACTCTAAACTAATTAATGAAATAAGTTTAGAATGTTATGTTAGGTTATAGATAGTGTTGGGCATATATATGTGCCCAATAATAATAAACTCTATTATGTTGAATGTAAATTAATATTTTGTGGCTGTTGTGCGTGATTGGAAACCTTGTGAAAACATGTTTTGAGTGCCCTTTTGATTGACTCGAGGCATGGAGGTAACCAGAAACCTAAACTCCCTCATATTTTAATTCTAGCATTTATTGTATAGTTTTTTTTATAAATTATGTTCTTAATGAAAAAAGTGTAAACATGAACTATATTTATATGCAAAAGAATGCAAAAGATGTATGTGTATGTGATTTATGTCTTGCAAGCTTTAGCAATGAACTGGAATATTGAATGTGATATATTATGAATTATTGTGTAATTATGAAATATTGTGGAATCATGAATTGTTGTTATTGTGGAATTATGAATTATTGAAGAATATGTGATTTGCATATGTGGTAAAAATTTTGAGAATGTGAGACTAGCATGATCATAAATGTGATATACATGTGTGATATGGATGGGTGGGAATTCACCCTGTGATCTAGGAGAGTATATTTAAGTTCATATGGCATGGACAATATCTAGGTAGCGCCAAGAGTTGTTTAGTTGTGGCACCTACTCCAACGAGAGTTAGGTATGGTTCAGGCTTAGCCTATGATACTCACTTAGGGAGTGGGTATGTGTACCCACAATTATATGACCCAATGATACTTACTCTGGGAGTGGGTATGTGCACTAACAATTATATGATACCCTGTAGGTGACCCTATAGGCCCATATGAAATTGGTAGTAGGCTATAACGCTATTAGCCCACAAGTCACAAGTGGCCTTTAGCAAGATATTGCAATTACTCAATTCATACGGGGATTGATGATTCAATGTAACCTATCATATAACTATATCACATCTCTTTTGTTAATTAATATTTTGGTCAAGTGTGAGATATGGAATAATTATTTTTTGTCAAGTGTTGAGACTAGATTTTAAAAAGAAATTATTATTTTCTAAATTGATGGTTAAATTAGTTGGTAATAATTACTTAAGCTTAGATCTCAATAAGAGTGACTCAATAATTGTTTTAACTATGTGCATTGTTTAAGTTATTCAAGATTCATGGGAATTTTATAGTAATATTCTTTAGGTATAATCATGATAAAAATTGGTGGAATCATGCCCTAAGTGCAACATTCTAATTTTCTAAACCTTAACCTAGTTGCTAATCAAGGGTGAATTAGTAATTAGTGAGTAATTAGAATTTTGGATGAAAGTTTGATGATTTTAGTCTTTGGGATGTTGAATGAATAGATATGGGTGGTAGAATAGCTTTTCAAAATGATGGGTATGTAGTAAGGATTTCCCTTATTGTGCTATACGCCCTGGCTAATGCTCCCTGTGCCATGACCCATGGTACAGAAAATGGATTGAATCACTTGGTGAATTCACTTTCTTCAAAAATTAAGCATTTGAAGTGAATTCTGCCCAGTAGTTTCAACCTTTGTTTCAATAGAGATAAGAATGTGAAGGATCACGAGGTAAAGGATTCTTAAGAAAGGAAATATTTGTTTATGGATCTATAAATGAATTAATGAGGATTGGATTAGTTTTTTCTTTTTTTTCACAACTATATAATTTAGAGATGTGGTTGACTTATAATTTTTGCTGGTTGATTTCTAATTTTTTCCTAGATTTGCAATATGGATGTCAAAGGAGAAGGTGAAGATTGAAGATTTGTCGTTCTAGATTTGGTACCTAGTGATGTGAGAAAGATGGAAGAGAGAGATAGATGAATTGGCATGCGAGAAGATAAGGAAGAAAAGTGAGGGTTGAATATCTAGTGACATGTAGACATGTAGATCTGAAATTGCTATTTGTGGTTTATTCGGACACTTCACTTAAGGGTCTTGGATGTGTTTTAATGTAAGATGATAGAGTTATGGCATATGCTTTGAGACAGTTAAGACCGCACGAGGAGAACTATCCTACCCATGATCTTGAGCTTGTGGTAGCGGCGTTTGCACTCACGATATAGAGACATTACCTATATGGTGCATAGTTTAAGGTATACAGTGACCACAAAAGCCTCAAATATTTAGTTGATTAGAAAGAGTTGAATATGCACCAGTGGAGATGGATGGAGTTCTTGAAGAACTATAATTTTGAGTTAAAGTACCATCCCAACTAGGCTAATGTAGTAGTTGATGCGTTAAGCCAGAAGACGCTACATGTAGCATTCTTGATGATGCAAGAGCACAAGATGCTAGAGGATTTCTCTAATGAGCATAAGAATGTTTCCAATTTCACATTATACAACTTGAATGTCACAGTGATTACAAGTGAATTCTGTAAAGAATTGAGAAAAGCATAATTAGAAGACGAGTATTTATTAAAAATCTGGAAGGACATTGAGGAAAATTGAATGATGGCTTTTGGTTTCAGTGATGATGATTTCGTGTTGTATCATTACCGTATGTGTGTTCCTAATGATAAGGAGATTAGAGAGACTATACTATCAGAAGCTTACAGAAGCAAGCTAACAATTCACCTTGGTGCCACTAAGATGTACTAAGATATGAAGAAGTGGTGGTGGCGGCACGGAATGAAGCTAGATGTGATTGAGTTTGTTTTTAGGTGTTTGACATGTTAGAAAGTCAAGATAGAACACCAGAGGCCACCTAGGCTATGACAACCTTAGAAATCCTAATGTGAAAATGGGATAGTGTGTCTATGGATTTTATAATGGGATTGCCTCGTACTCAAGCGAGTCATGATGCTATATCGGTAATTGTAGACAGACCAAAAGAACAATTAAAACTCTCAAGGATATGTTATGAGCGTGTGATATTGAGTTTAGTAGAAGTTGGAATAAATACTTACCACTTGTGAAGTTTGCTTATAACAACAGCTTCCATATAAGTATTTAGATGGCTTCATATGGTTGAAAATGTTGATCACCTATTTGCTAGACTGAGTTAAGTGAGAGAAACATTTTAGGTCTAAATTTGGTAGATCAAACCATAAAGAAGATAGAGGTAATTCAACATAAGTTGTTTACTGCCTAGAGTCGACAGAAGAGTTATACGAATAAGAGAAGGAGACCGCTAGAGTTTATGATCGAAGACCATGTATTCTTGAAGGTATTGCCTATGACTAGTATTGGGAGGTCTATTCGAGCTAAGAAGTTGACTCCTAGATACATTGGTCCATTTGAGATTTTAGAGAGGATTGGGCCTTTGGCGTATCGGACTGCATTATCCCCACATTTGTCGGGTGTACATGATGTGTTTCATGTTTCACAACTCAAGAAGTACTAACCCGATCTGTCTCACATTATTGAACTAGAAGAGGTAGAGCTATAGGAGAATTTGACTTATCAGATTGAGCCAGAAAGGATAGCTGATATGAAAGATAAGCATCTAAGAAACAAGACTATTCGTTTAGTAAAAGTGATATAGAAGGGAATGACTCCAGGTGATGCCACTTAGGAAATAAAGGAGAAAATGAGGTAAAAGTATCCCCATCTTTTTCAGTAAGGTAAGATTTATATGATTTATTGAATTTTGGGGAAAAAATTCTTAAAGGGAGGGGAGAGTTATAACATCTGAAGAATTTTAACCCTGATTTATTAACTTAATTAGGGTAGTTAGTGAGTTAATGAGGTGTGTGGCCAAAGAGGCTTAACTTGGCATAATTGTTGTGATTTTAGCCCTAGAAGTGGGTCCAGATCAATGGTGGGCCACTTGAGCAAGGAAAGATGATGAAAAGAGTGAAGAGTTGTGTTCTATGCCACACACCACGGTGCGTGGTTGGTCTGCCACGATGCACAGAAACAATTTAAACATAACGGGCTCCTCTATGCCATATGCTACGGCGAAGGGTATCGTGCGTTGCGGCGCACGGTCAAAAATATAATAAATCAGCTCATGATTTACATGAAAATAAAAGAGAGAAAGAGGAGGAAAATAAAGATCTTGGTTTTGGCTCTGCTAAGGCATGACTTTTGGTCTCATTGTTGATAGATTGAAGCTCCCAAACACTTAAGGTAAGGTTATGGTGCTTTCTTCTTCCTTTCTCTCCCTCATTTATGATTATTTATGGTAGGGTTTGAGTTAGGAGATAAATTTTTGGTCCATAAAAGTATGAGTCTGATTCCATTAGTTAAAATGAGATTAATGGGAGTGATTTAATGTATTAGAACACTACATTGATGATTTTGCAAGTAGTTGGTTTATAGGAGCATTGAATGTCTGAAAATTAGTATTTATGAGGTAGTTGGGAGAGATTAATGTGTATTAATGATGGTTTGAGGTGTTATCAATAATAATGTACATTAATAAAACCTTATGAGCCCATTAGGTATGAATGGGTAGTGATTATGAGTTGTAAAATAGTGTATGAGGAGTTTTATGTTGATAAAGCTTAAAGAGCTAGATGATGATCATATCCTTGTGATTTGGTTGTAGAGAGGTTTGTCTTGGCACCTTTCGAGCTTGTTGAAGCTTTAGAAAGTTGATATAGTAAGGGGTAAACCTTTGACCTCTTAAAGGTTTGAGGTAACCAGGGGGAAACTTAATTTTTATAGTTGTATGTTAATTGTGTTTGTGAAATGTGATTTATGAGTTTAAATTGATTATGCATATTTGAAAATACATGATTGTGAAATGCTTTTGGAGAAAAGAAAACCTTGATTCTACCACCCTTGATGTTTTATGAAATTACTTGTGATTTACTACTATAGGTGGAGAATTGTGATGAAATATGAGTTAATTATGAGCATATGTGTTAAGTGAGTTCATTATTTGAGAAATGATAGTTAAAATGCATATTGTGTGTGAAATATACATAGCATGATCATTGGCGGGAGTTCTCTTAGGGAGAGGAGTAGATTAGTTGAAATCTATGTGGTATTAGCAGTAACTGTTAGAATCGAGAACTAGCCTTGGCACCGACCATTGGAATGGGAAGGTAGCCATTGTCCCATGATTGATTTGGGACTGTCCTACTTGTTCTATGAGGGACTCAAACCTAACTAGCTCCACCGGTTCATAAGGAGGCTAGATTAGGGGTACAACACTCCATAGTTGTTAGTATTGGGGGAAATCGGATTACATATGTAAGTGAGTTAACCCTAGCCCGGTAGCTCCTCATAAGTGGAAGGCTGGGTTAGTCTATGAAGGATGTAGTCTCGTGATAGCCACTGGTTTTGTGTCGGAGGTAACAAGAGGATATAAGGTTGGCATATGATCATGAATATAAGTCTGGCCACATAGTTATTAGTTTTGTGGTCCGACACATGTTAAGGGCATATGGTTATTATTTTTGTGACCTTGAGTTATGTTTTTGAAAACAACAGGATATAATGTTTTGTGACAAACCCGATCACATAGTTGTTAGTTTTGTGAATCGTGGCCCAATACTATGTGATATATGTGTTATGTGCCTATTTGCATCTATTTACAATTAATATGTAACTGTAAGGGTTAAGTGAAACTTGGTTACTGAGTGGTTTAACTCACCCCGCAATTCTCAATATTTTGAGGGACTAGCTCATTGGATCCGAGTCAGAAAAACACACAGAGACTTAGGATTTATGGAGTAAATCCTCTTTATGTCTTTCTTTAGTTGTTTACATGTGTAATTGCTAATGTATTTGCCAACTAGGAGAAATTGTCATGTGCGGTGTACTACTTGCATGATTTTGTAATTAACTAGTGTGTTTTGTGCCATGGGTTAGTGAGTTTTCGTTATGAACCTGTGGATAAGGCTAAAATACTTGTGCAAATATAAACATGTGTATTTTTAAGAAATATGAATGAAATGGTTGATTTTGTGCAACTTTTCCTCCCCCTCTATGTTTTGTGAAAATTGGGGTTGAGTGGTGATTTTGAGAAATATGTGTTTTTTGTTGTGTGTGGTGTGTTGCACGAGTCCACAAGAGTCCATTGAGTGTAGTCGGAGGGTTAGTATAGGCTATTGGCATGTGTGGTTGAGTTGGGACACCCTATTTTGAAAATTTTATAAAAATGTTTTAAAATAGGTTTTTAGTCCAACTTTTGATAGAAAATGAATTTGAGTGTGAAACTAGTGCTATTAGCTAGAGCTAGGAGAAACCTCCATGTAAATACCAAAACCACCTTAATCGGACATCGGACGGAAATTTGAGACATATTGAAAGTTCGCTCCCTGTGCTATCAAATGACAACATTGATCTATCAAATTTTGTGCAATGTGTTGCGGCTCATGGCACCTCATGCCACGATGCATGGCATAGAGGTGATAAGCCGTGGCGCACGAACCGTAAGCTGTGGCACACATGTTAAATTCTGTGTAAAAATTTATTTTGAATTTTAAAACTCATTATTTGGGTCCCAATTGATTTCTAAGCTTCCGCTTTGTTTTTAAAACTCTGATTTGGTGTCCTTAAAACATGTTTCAAATTTGAACGGCCGAAAATTGGGATTCCTTGAAATAAATTTTGGGAAACTTATTTATAAAACCCTACAATTTAGTAATTCTTGGAGGGTTAAATCCTAGATTACCATGATTTGGAGTTATTTATGGTTGAACCTCAGGGAGGTTACACAAGAGGCAAAAACACTTAAGTTTTAAGGTGAAAGTACAAGTCTTCTATGGTCTTACACACATTGTACCACACTTTGAATCTACTCACCCTCTCTCTTAGTTTTCCATTACCTTTAGCTTTGTTTAATTCAATTTCAGACCCTTTTCATCTAAATCTTCGTCCATTATTACCATAGTAAATAATAAATTTACCCTAGCTCATTTTTCACCCATTCTCTTAACACTAGAGTTAGGCCCATTCACTCTAGACTTGAATCAAACTACCTTAATTTTATTTTCAGCATTCATTCTTTCATTCACTCTCATTTTTCAGCCTCCACCCTTCTCCATTCTCTCTCCATTGTTCTTCATGTTCTTCATCCCCATCAAAAATTCATCCAAAAATGCTTTGTAGGAGAAAAATTCTTAAATTTTATAGGTTGTAATATTATTGTGTTAATTTGATTTCTGCCAAATTTTGTAATTTTTGATCTTGTAATTTTCTATCAAAATTTTTTAAAGCCAACGAGGTTAAATTGCCTACTTTTGAGAAATCTAGAGAGCATCGAGGCAACTTGTGTCGGGCATATCTCTTTGCATACTTGTCCAAATTGGGTCATTTTTAGCTCATTTTTCTATGTTATCTTAGATATAAATTTTGAGTCAAGTTTTTTCAGTTTTAGTGTCCCCAAAATTTTTGAATTTGAGAAAAAATTTCATTGGGTCATTTTGGAGGAAATTCTAGCTCCGGAGTGCTGAAGCCTAACTTCAACCAGTTATTAGGAAGTTTTTGTTCAGCCAAAAATTCTAAAATTTTAGTATGTTGTTTCTATGTATCTCCCCTATTTGCATGTAATTTTTTAGGTTGATTGGATAAGTGGATTGCTCTAGGTAGGGTAGACAAGTACTGTACGCAAAAATAGGACACATTTTCTAGCATTGAAGCTTCACGAGCATTTCTAAACTACACTCATATTAATTTTGTTTCTGGACTCTAGTTGGCTATTAATGGTGTTTTTCTTAGTTTTGATTTGTGTTTTTTCTTTATGTTGAGTTTTTTTAATTTTTTTTACTTTTTCTTTCCATTTTTTAAATTTTAGGTTTTCTTTTCTTGCTTGAGTCCCAAGCAAATTCTGTTTTGGATTGGTTTTAAGTTTTTCTTTCTTTTGAGTTTTTTTTTTCTCATTTCCTTTATTTTTTAATTTTTTGAGTCATTGGTTTTTACTTTTTTTTTCTCTTCTAGCGCATGACATATGGGGATCCTAAGGAACAAGTTTCATTTGATCCTGAAATTGAAAGAACCTTATGGAAAATTAAGAGAGAACAAAATTCACTTGCTTTTTATTCTAATATGGAAGATCCCAATTTTAATAGTTTAGGACATCTTGGTATGCCTCAAAATTTAACAATGAAGTGCAAAACTTACCCCAAAACCTTATTGAACAAGTGGCTCAAAATGCCAATGTGGGTGCACCTCATGTAAATCAAGGGCAAGGCCGAGTTACTCCTAATGGAAATGGAAATGGGAAGCCATGCAATAATAGGATAAATGACCATCAAGGGATTCAATTTAATAGAGAGGGTGAGGGACATTATAATCTCTTCGATAAGGTCTCAATTAGGCAATTAACTGCACCTAATTGGCATGATAATCCATATGGTATGTATGTTCCCTTAAATGATATAGGTTTTGAAATTAAGCATTCTTTTATGCAATCATTGCAAAAAATCACGAATTGCCTAGTGAGGATGTTCATAGATTCTATACGGTCCCTATATCTTGTTTGTAGAACAATGAAACTAATGAGGGTGTATATAGATAAAGTCCAAGCTAAATTGTTTATTTTTTCGCTCGAGGGTAAAGTTAAAGATTGGTACATGAATCATCCTCCTCATATTAAGGTGCATACATGGGACCAACTTAGGATACTATTCTTGAGAAGCCACAATTACTTGTTTAGTATGAAAACTCTGGATCCTTTACTATTCCTTACATGATTGGTAACTTAAGATTTTCACATGCTCTTGTTGATTTGGGTATTGCAATCAATGTCATGCCATATTCCATATATGAATCTCTTAAACTTCATTGCATGTATCCTACTAACAAGATTTGCCAACTTGTGGATAGGAGTGTTAGAAAGCCATATGGAGTTATGGAAGACTTGATTGTGAGTATTAAGAATTTATTATTTCCTGTGGACTTCTATGTGTTGGATATGAATGATAAGGGTTGTGGAGAATACATCTTGATCCTAGGTAGACCATTTATGCGAACTGCTAGAACTATCATTAACATAGAAAATGGTTCTCTTGTTTTGAAATATGATGATAAATTTGTGAAGTTTAATATTTATGATGCCATGAAATATCCATATGAGGATTACTCATTACTTGGTGTAAATGCTATTGAATGTGTGATGGATGACATTGTTGATGAACATGCCTTTGCCTTGACTAGTTCTTCCATTACACCCTCTTTTGCATCATGTATTTCCTGTGCTTGTATGGATAGTTCATTTTATGATATTTGCAAAGAGATTGCTAGTTATAGATCTCTCCCTTGTTGATGACTTTGATTTATCTCATTGATAATTTTCCTTGATCAAGAGAAGGGTATCTTTTCTTGTTTTATAGGTGGTAAGGGCAGGCTTACCTCTTCTTGGCTTGATGTTCCAATGATTCCCGAGTTGAAGGATGGTAGCTTTTTTTTAAAAAAAAAGATTAAAGGCTTGCAAACTACTCAACAAAATGGAGATTTGTGCCAAATGAAGGAGATGACTAAAAGGTATATTGTTGTTGATGAGGAAACTGCTTTATTGTCTGTGCATAGAAAGAATATTAAGGCTGCTGGGTGTACTTTAGGAGATATACCTGGGATGGATCCATTAGTGTACACTTATAGGATCTCGATTAAGGAGGGTGCCAAAACTATTAAGCAACCCCAAAGGAGGTAAAATCCTTTAATCCTATATTTGATTAAAAGGAAGTAATTAGGATTTTGAGTGCAAGAGTCATATACCCCATTAATGATAGTGAGTGGGTCTCTCCTACTCAAGTTATGCCAAAAAAAAAGGGGTATGACTATTTTAAAAAATGAGAGCAAAGAGCTAGTGCCAACTAGGGTGCAAAACTCTTGGATAGTGTGTATTGATTATAGAAAATTAAATGATTCCACTAGAAAAGACTACTTCTCTATCCCTTTCATTGATCAAATGCTTGAGAGGCATGCTTACAAGTCTCACTACTTAGATGGGTTTAGTGGATACTTCTAGATTCTCATAGATCCTATAGACTAGGAAAAGCCCACCTTCACTTACCCCTTTAGTACCTTTACTTAGGAGAATGCCCTTTGGTTTGTGTAATGCACCTGGCACATTTCAGAGATGCATGATAAGTCTATTTTCTAATTTTATTGAGAAATGCATGGAAGTTTTCATGGATGACATTACTATTTATAGTGACTTATTTAATTCTTGCCTGACTACTTTAGATGATGTTTTGCAAAGGTACATGGAAAAGAAACTAGTTTTAAATTTTGAAAAGTGCCATTTTATGGTAAATCAAGGGATTGTTTTAGTGCACCTTGTCTCCTCTCAAAGCATTGAGGTGGATAAGGCTAAGGTTAAGGCAATTTCTTCCTTTCCTTCCCTACTTCCTTAAAGAGTTAAGAACTTTTTTAGGACATGTTGGTTTTTACAGGAGGTTTATTAAGGGTTTTAGTCAAATTGCCTTACCTAAAACTAGATTGCTTCAAAAAGATACACTATTTGTGTTTGATGATGATTGTAAAAAGGCTTTTGATATTTTAAAAAAATTGCTTTGCAAACCTCCCATTTTGAAATCCCTAAATTGGTCTCTTGATTTTGAATTTTCTTATGATGCGTCTCACTATGCTGTAGATACTATGCTTAGTCAGAAAGATGGTAACTTTCACATGTGATTGCATATGCATCTAGGATACTTGATAGCTCACAGATTAATTACACCACACAGAAAAAGAGTTGTTTACTATTGTTTTTGCATTGGATAAATTTCGATCTTACTTGATCTGTTCCAAGGTGGTTGTGTATAGTGACCATATAGCTTTGAGATACTTGATGAAGAAGGCCGAGTCTAAGCCTAGACTCATTAGATAGGTGATCTTGATGCAAGAGCTCAACATAAAGATTAAGGATAGGAGTGGTTCTACAAACCATATGGTCGACCATTTGTTTAGATTGGCTCACCTTGAGGAAGCTATGGTAAACTCTAACCCTTACTCTCTTGTATGTAATTCTTTCCTTGATGAGACCTTACATGCTATTTCCACTCTTGCTCCATAGTATGCTCATCTCACAAACTTCATTGAATGTGGTGTATTACCTCTTGATTAGTCTAGGTTAAAATTGAATAGCTAAAAGAGAGGCAAAATATTACTTATGGGAACCTCCTTTGTTGTTCCAGAATTGTAATGATTGCATTGTTAGTAGATGTATGGATGATGTTGATTTTGATTCTATTCTTGACTTTTGCCATTCACATGCTTATGGTGGACACTTTAGTACTAATAGGACTGGTAGGAAAGTTTTAAACTGTGGATTGTATTGGCCTACTTTGTTCAAAGATTTATATGAGTTTTGTAAGAGACGTTTGAAATGTCAAAAGTTTTCGTCTTGGGGAAAGAGACATGAGATGTCTCAAAACCCTATTATGTTTTGTGAGATATTTGACATGTGGGGCATTGATTTCATGGGACCATTTCCCTCTTTCTTTAGTTATAACTATACATTGCTTTGTGTAGATTATGTCTCCAAATGGATTGAGGCTATGCCTACTAAAGTTTGTGATGCTAAGGTTGTCATTAAGTTTCTCAAGTCTCATATTTTTTGTAGGTATGGGGTTCCAAGATCATTGATTAGTGACCAAGGCTTCTACTTTTGTAACAAGCTTATGAGCAAGCTCTTGGCTAAGTATGGGGTGAAGCATAAAGTATCTATACCTTACCATCTCTAAATAAATGGGCAAGTTGAGATATCTAACAAAGAGATCAAGTCCATTTTGTCCAAGGTTGTCAATACTAATAGAAAGGACTGGAGTCTTCATTTAGATGATGCCTTATGGGCCTATAGTACTACCTATAAAATCCCTATTAGGATGTCTCCCTTAGGTTAGTTTATGGAAAGGTGTGTCACTTGCCGTTGAAGTAGAGCATACAGTATATTGGGCCATAAAAAAAGTTGAATTTTGATAAGGAAGCCACAACTAAAGAAAGGTTGTTTCAACTTCAAGAGCTAGAGGAATTAAGGCTAGACTCTCATGAAAACTTAAGGATTTATAAAGAGAAGACAAGATCCTACATGATAAGATGATAATAAGGAAGGAGTTTAACGAAGGAAACTTGGTTCTATTATACCAAATAATATACATACATAAACAAGTCAAACTCCTCTCTAGATAGGAAGGCCCTTTGTGGTTATTAAGATTTATCCATATGGTGTCCTTCAACTCTTACATGAGCCTTCGTCCAAAACTTTCCAAGTTAATGGGCACCTATGCAAGCTCTACAGGAGGCGATCACAAGAAGATGTGGAGGGACATAACTTCAAACCTCCATGACTGGCTTTAAGGTTGCATCTCTCTAACTCATACCCTTTATTTGCTTTGACTATTTACTTAGCACACATGTTGAGCATTTTCTGGCATACGCCTACTAACACTTGTGCACACATGTAGATCACTTGATTCTTGCTTGTGATTGTGCTTTGTGGTATCCATTTTGACATTTAAGTATGGGGGAGATATGACCTGTAATGCCCTAACTAACATTACTATACACTCCACTACAAACAATCTTACTAATCAAATCAAAATCATTTGCTTTAACAACATTGAAAGCTAGCCTTGGGATCCTAATAAAATATTTTTAGAAATCATTTTATAAATTACTCAGGGTATAAAACTGCACACAAAAATACATACACAGTGGAAGAATTTAATCTTAGTGCATTAAAGATCAAGAAAACATGTGCATCTTAGAAAAATTAAGTGAAATTTGAAACTGTGCACCATGGCTTGTGCCATATGCATAGTAGTATATGGCACAGAGGCCACAGTTGCTTGCTCTGTGCCGTGCACTGTGGCTTACGGGTACATGTGCCACGACATACACACTTGAATTTGCTGTCAAATGATAGTTTCTTATATGAAATTCAGATGTGCACCATTTCCTCATACGATGTTCGATTAGGATGGTTTAAGCACCCACACACTTATTTCAAAATCTAACTAATGATACTAGTTTCATTTCAATCTGATATCTCTATCAAAAATTGGATAGTAAAGTGCAATTTGACCATTTTCTAGCAAAAGTTTTTCACTTAAATGTCTCAATTTGAAATCAATTATCATTAGCCACTTTTTGGGCATTGACCATGTCTAAATGGACAATACATACCTGATTGACCACACACATGCATAATATATCACACATACACATATTTAGCCTGTAAACTGCCCATTTCACACTTTGGGCTAAAATCATATTTTCACTTCTTTAATCCCATACAAGGCCAAATCACTACATATACTCTTCAACAAACCCATATTCACACACATATGCATTCATCCACTAGCCTATCCATTCATGTCATCTTTCACACATACACAAGGGCTAGGGAACTTCAAATCATTAAACATACCACAGATACAACTGTATACAGATGTTTGAATCCTATGAAAACTTATACATATTTACTACTACTAACCATAAATTTATCACGCTAATTTTTACAAAGACTTAGGTGAGAGATGCCAACTTAGCCTATATCCTTTCCTATTGATCCACTAGCATCAGAGCCTAAAAAGTGTAAATAACCATCAGTGAGATAAAAATATGAGTAATTGATATAACTCATTTAATTCCTATTACCATAATATGACTATGCTCAAGTAACAAAAATAAAGTAATATCATATATATATTAAAGTATAAAGAAATATCATCTTTTCAAGAGTATTTCTATACAAAAACACACTAACATAATTATCTTGCTACTGAACCTTCAATGCTACCCGACATGAAACCATAGGCTCTCTTAGATCAACCACTTATCGATCAGAGCATACTTTTGATGGTAGAAATACCCGGCAAAAGGTAATCTAACCCACATACGGACTATGGTTTCCTGCTTCACACACTTGTGATAAAGGTGTTGTTGACTCCTAACTGCACCCTATCAGGCATTAGAGAGTTACCAGACTGTCCGAATGTCCCTTGATAATAGTCCCATAATGTGCTATATCGGATTACCCATGGTAACAGCCTATATAATGCTTGTACCAGATGTCCTATAGTGTTAGCCTGACCATATGAAGTTTTTCACTCACATATCTCCACACACACACACACACATCCTCACACATCCTAGGTGAACTCCCACCCCCTATGATCATGCTCTTTCACAATTATCACTATTTGTCCACATTTCCACACATATACTTTCACATTACATATATATATATATATATATCATTTGAAATTAAATGACCTTTCAAATCTCATTTCCCAAACCACTATACATGCTAAAACCATTTTAATAACAAATCATGCACAAAACTCTTAAAATAATAATTATCACTTTGTATTTACTTTTATACAGTTATAATAGTTAATAAACACAATAAACTATATGGTTACCTTAACCCTTCTATTTACTAGAAAGGGTTACCGTGTTCCCAACAACCCTATTCAATCTCCTTCCTTATAATTCATGCATCACACACTAAAATCTACGCATAATTGGCAATCCAAAGTCAATTTTCACTATTGACAAAAGTGCCAATTGTCACATTTAATTGCTTAATTGCTATCACATCTACATTTCACACTCGATTACATGCATTACAACTAACTACCCCTTATTACAAGCTTTAACATTTCTAGCCAATTTCTCTCACTACTCTTTCTCTAGATTAGGGAAAATTCTTGCCTACAGCTTTAAAGCTTTATTATTTTGTCTTAAGCCAATCACAAAGCACTAGTTTAGTTTTGAAGAACCTTTTTATTACTATAGGGTAAGAAATCAACTCCTTAAAACTCCTAAATTCAATTTCTTACTGGTTAAAACTAATAGAAAATAGGGTAGAATCAAAGGTTAAGGTAGTATGTAACTTACCCGATAAGTAATAGGTTAAAAACACCATCTTTGCTCCTATTTATGCTTGCCCTAGCAGATCTCCCACTCTTCTCCATGCCAAACCTCTTCTCTCATACTCTTCCTTTCTATTTTCATGAGCTAACATGTCCCTATTAATCAAATTTCTATACCCTGCGTCATGGCACATCCATCTCCTACTATGGCACGTGGCACAGTAAGGGAAATCCTCACTATGCTCACACATCTACTTCAGGATTCTACTCTTCCACTCATATCTATTCATATAACATCCCAATAGGTCAAAATAACATTTCACTACTTAGAACCCTAATCCCACATTAAATCACTGATTCATTCTTAATCAGTGATTACGTAGGATTAAAAATTCAGGATGTTGCATGACCCTTTCTATTAGGTTGAGAATCAGGTTTGTTTTCTTTATTTTTTTAAATAAAAGGGTTTTTGATTCTTGAATTGAGTGTTTGGTTTAGGTCTAGTATTTCAAAAAAATTTCCTCTTGCATTTTTCATGCATTCTTTTGTGAAAACATTGTCTAAGGACATGTTTATGCATACATTATGGACAATGCATGATTTAAGTAGGGGGAAGACAAAAATATTTGAATTTTTATTTTTTAAAAAAATTTGAAAACTTATAAAAAAAAATTTGTTTTGTTTTGTCTTGGGTTATTTAAGAAACTTCTTTTTGGTTTTTGGAACTTAAACTCTTGAAATGATGTTGCCTTAGTTGTTTTACCTTGTTAAACAAGCATTCTTTTAGATTGTGTGCAATTGATTAGAGAGGCAAAAGGCCTAGTTGGAAGAAGCTTAAACACTTTTGTGAGGTTTGTCTTTTGCATTCATGCCCTCCAAAACTTGTTTTTCCCCTTAATCATGGCTACATCATTGCATTTGTTGTAGGGAAGATGATAATGGCATTTATTAAAAAAACTAAGAGACTAAAAGGCCAACCTTGGTGGATTGATTACCCTTTTTGTTAGCTCTTTGAGCCTTTGTATATTTTGTTCATTTCTTAAACACTATCCCTATTTTACCATGGAGTGTATGTATTATTTTTTAAGTGCATTTCAACATTCTGATCTTTCTTATGGTTTAACTTAGCAAATACAACTCATTTTCCATTCTTCATTCTTCCATCATCCCATTTCATTTACGGAACAAGTGCATTATTCTCCTATTACTTGATACTCGAGATGACTAAAAAAAAACAAAAAAATGATGAAAAAAATGAAAATAAAAAAAAGAAAAAAAAGAAATAGAAAAGAAGAAGAAGAAAGAGTTTCAATAACAAGATTAATATTTGGGTTAAAAGTCACATATTCTGTTCTTTGCTTTTCACATTTTCATCCATTTTTCATTTTATATCTTTGAATGTTATTGCATATTTACATTGTGGCCAAGACTTAATTCCTTGGGCCAAACCCTAGCTTTCACATGCAAATGCAAGAGCTTGCATTTCATAGCTGCATTACATCCCATTAAAGTTCATTTGATTATTGAGAACATTTTCATATTAGTAGTGGAGAGGTAGAGGGATTATAAGCTTATGATAAGGCAATTTTACTAAAGACTTTAAGTGAAATTGTTAAACTTTAGACACTTGAGTGCTTGAGTATATACACTATCCTTATGAGGCTCTCTATGAAATTGTATCTTTTTAATGGTTTACTTATGGTTGATGAGATATTTTAGCAAGGCAGCAACATCTCTTGCATTTTTGTGAAAAATTTCCTTGACTTTTAACTTGATTACTCTTAACAAGTTGTTTTGTTTTACTTTGTTCTTGTTTTGAAATTTTGAGAGAGTTTGTTTTTTGTTTTAATTTTGCCTGGAGTGCAAAAGGTAAGTGTGAGGGAATTGATAACTCAAATTTATTACACACTTTTTTTTTATTATTGTTGACCAAAAATCATGTTATATTTACCCAAATTGCACACTTATTGCATTAATTGTGAGAAATCATTCAAGTGTAGGATTCTGTGCATTAAGGGCATTTTGGTCATAAAATTGGACTTTTCAGAAAATTTTTGAGAAAATTAGTCAAGATTTATTTTTTGTCCATAAGAACAATGGTCTAATTATATTTCTCAAAATATTTTTAGATTAAGAGTAATTAATTTTACAAGTTAACAATTTTGGAAAATCAAAGTTTTGGGTTGACTTGTTTTCTTGCACTTAGGCTAAGTTATTTTTGTGCATGTGTGTCCTTACAAATTTTAGGCTATTTGGAATGCCCCAAAGGATCTTTATGATTTCATAATTAGCTTTTATTATTTATTTGCATTATGCCACATATTTGGAAATTAATTTTAATTGAAAATGCAATTATTATTCATATGCTTTGCACTTTGATCTTGTGTGTCACATTTATTTGTGTATGGTTACACACCTTAGATTTGGCACACAAGGACCATTGTATTGGAATAATAGATGAGTCAAGAGGCAAAATACTTGAGTTTTGGGGTGAAAGTACAAGTCTTGCATGGTCTTACATATATTGTACCATACTTTGAATCCACTTGCTCACTCACTTAATTTCTCATTACCTTTAGCTTTATTTAATTCAATTTTCAGACTGTTTTCATCTAAATTTTCGTCCATTTTACCATGGTAAATAATAAAGTTACCCTAGCTCATTTTTTTCCCATTTTCTTAAAACTAAAGTTGGGCCCATTCACTATAGACTTGAATCAAACTACCTAATTTCATTTTCAGCATTCATTCTTTCATTCACTCTCATATTTCAACCTTCACCCTTCTCCATTCTCTCTCCATTGTCCTTCATGTTGTTCATCTCCATCTCATCTTCTTTCCTCCTATCTCATGATCCAACTATCAAAATCCTAATTCGGCTCCACCATTCTTCTTCTTCCACCTCACTCTTCAAACCTTAAGCTTTATTTTCTTAGTTTGGCTTCAAAATCCTCAAGGTGTTCATGAATATGGTTTAGCCATGGTGGAAGGATTTTGCTCAAATAGATTTCAAGATGATTAAAGGCTAAATCTACAAGGAGTGCCAGGAGGGAAGGATGCTTGAGGAGTCTTCAAGTGCCTCAAGGAAGGTTGAGGGTTATGGCCATTCTCTATTAAACCTAAGTTGATGTAATCATGTTCTTAAAATTAAGGGCATTGTTATATCTTGTTTTTATTGACCAAAATTGGTATCTAACTTGTTGGTTTATTATTTTTCCACTTGATTTCCCTTTGTGTAATTACTGAAACTTTTTTCTAATACATTGTAATTCATATAAATATATGTTTTATGTGTGTTGAATGTGTCTTACATTGGCTATGTGTAACATCCTAAAACTTTAAATCTAGAAAAATGGATTAATTAAGGGATAAATTAGTTAAAAATATGATTAATTTATTTAAGTATGTTTTTAGGTGGCTAATTGGATTTTTGGGTCATATTTGGCTCTAAATTGAGATAGGATGAAAGTCAGATCAAGTCAGGAGGCATCGAGGGGAGTAAAATCATGTTGTTTCTTGCTACATTGTGAGTCGTGGCTTACGTGGCGTGCGCTATGGCACACGGCATAGTAGACAACTCAAATTTTTGGGAATCATAAAAAATTGATAGATTTTGAGGTGGAAAACCTAGAGCACGAAGGAGGCAACTTTGGACACTCCTAGGGCATCAATTTGTGAGGATTTTGAAGATGATTTGAGCCTTTAATTCTTAGGTAAGTTTCCTACCCTTATTCTCTACCTTTTCATCTCATTTTCCATGGGATTTGGAAGAGTGAGAATTTAGTCTGATTGGATTAAGCCATGAGTCAATGTTTTGAAGGTTTCTATTGACTCTAAAGGTTTAATTTAGGTTTATTGATCTTGAATATGTGGTAATAGGAAGCTACTTTCTTGTTTGGTGAATTTTGGATCAAGCCCCAACTTGATCATAGGGTGTTGAAATATGATAAGTTGAGATATTGAGTTTATGTTGTGATAGAATTAGAAAGTAACTTAAAGGGATGATATGAATAAATTTTAATCTTGACAAGTCTATTTGTTGACAATATGAGTAAGAAGTGGGAGAATTGGGAGGTTAATATTAGCTAATGGTGCTTGTGTTAATCAAAAATTAACATATAGTACTTGTTGCTGTAGATTGTGGTGTGGGAAGACTTACCTTGACACAAGAAGAGAATTAATACCACGGGTAAACCCTTTTAGTAATAAAAGGGTTGAGGTAACTAGATAATTTGCATTGTTTACCTTATATAAGTTATTCTCAAGTTGCTTTTCTATGATTTGTTGAGTATATATGCATAAATTCTTTAAAGGTTAATTATTTTAGAAAAAGTGGAGTATTGGTTTGTAAAATTCTATATTTTTGAAGTAAATGAAAAGATTTTGTTATACTTATTTAAAAAGTTGTTTATGCATGGTCAAGTGGAGATATGTAGTGAAATGTGGCATATTAGAGGGTAGGAGATCACCCTAATGGAGATAGTGAAGATTAAGTCCATATGGCATTGCTAGCACATCGGGATGCCAGGTGCAACATTTACTCTCCTTAGTGCCCGAAAATGGGTGTGGTGTTGGAGACTTACTCTCCTTAGTACCCAAAAGGGTGTAGAGTTGAAGACTATGCTCTTTAGCATCCGCAGGATGCAGTGTTGGAGTAACGACACCCTAATTACTTGGAATAGGGGGAAACAGTAGTCCAGAAGTGGTTTAGGACACTTTGGCTAGGTAGTCCTACCATGGATGGTGAGCTTGGGGACCATACATATGGTTTGGTTTTATGAATAGCCTATTGGTTCGGTCGGGAGTATTAGAGGACCGGATGGTTGGGATCATACATGCAAATTTGTAGTGATATTATATGATGTGATTATGTTACTTATTTTAATGCTTGTTTATAACTTGGCTTGTTAATCAATAATGTAAATTATCTTAGTTACTGAGATTTTTATCTCACCCCGTGGTTAACATTTTACAGGTGCTACTAGTGAGACTGAGCCAGGGAGGGAATCGGGTAGGGGCTAGCATATCTGCTACACTCTTTGTAAAGCCTGATTTTGGTTTGAGTGGTGTACATAAACTTGTTATATGATATTATATGTTACCAACTAGGAATGCATATCATTTTAATTGGTTGCACTTATTTCATACTATGTTGTTGTGTATTTTAGCCTAATATTGTATATGAGGTGAATATGTGGTAATTTTTATAGTGATGGGCTAAAATGCTAATACAAGTGCAAGGAATGTTTTATCTATGTGGTAATAAAGTATTTGTAGTGTATTATGTGGCAATAGAGGCCAAATAGCATATATGATGTTGATTTGGTATTTTGGCCATATTAGGCAAAATGGCCATTGAGTGGCTAAATTTTGTGTTTCATATGTTTTTGTTTGTTTGATTGGTCACTCAAGTGCATTTTGGTCCATTGGACTTGGTTCAAGACTCACAATGGATTAATAGTATTAGTTATGAGTTTTGGGTACTTGGATGGTTGAAAATTTCTTTGGATAACTGACTTTTATATCTAAATGTCTAAAATTCTCATACGGTATCAGATCAAAACGAAACTTGTACCATTAGTTAGCTTATTGAATAAGCTTCGCGTGGGTGCTTGAATCACTCCAATCAGACATTGGATGTGAAAATGGCGCACGTTCAAATTTTGTTTAAAAAAGCTGTCATGACAGCATTGCTATCATGGACAGGTGTGCCGCGGTGCACTGTACAGTGAGAAAATTTGACATTCTATGCCACAACCCGTGGTGCACGGACCATGAGCTACGGTGCATGGACCAAAACACTAAAAAATAACATTTTTGGCCCTGTTTTGAAGTGGTTTGCTTCCTAAAACTTTTCCATGCTTCCAATACCTTTATAAATCCTTAAGTTTGAGCTCAAACTATCAATTTAAAGGGTTTTCATGGGATCCCAATTATTCCACAATTATTTTTAAAAGATTATTAATTTAAACCCTTATATGGATAATGTGAGATTAGGAGCAAATCCTTGCTCTTAATTATGATTGTTTAATGTGATTGTGTGGTGAATTTTGGTAATGTCAAGGTGGACATTACACTATGCATACCATAGGCCGAGCTACACATAAAGGGAAACTAAGGAGAAATTTGATCACTTTGCACTCAACTAAGGAATTTATTAGGGATTTGTACAAAATTGTGCAAGGACTTGGTTAATTGAATTGGTTAGGAAGGCGTACTTACACAAAAATATTATAAGGGGTTTAATTTGATCAAAAAAGTAGAAATTAACTTAGGCCTAATTAAAAAGAGTAGACAAGGAATCTAGCATCCCACAACTCTTAGAACTCTACTTTAGAAAGGGTTAAGACATTCCTACTTCCATTTCACTAGTTAATTAGGTTTTTAATTAAATCTATCCATTTAGTTTAATTAGCTAAAATTAATCAACTCTTGCTTAGTTTAGCTTACTAGTTTAGCCTTAATTAACCTTAGTTAGCTTCCTTAGTGAAGAATGACCTAAGTTGCCACTAGTATTATATTAGTGTTAACTTAGCTAGTTTGGAGTGTAAGCGACATACGCTCTCATCTACCCTACACCAATTATACTTAGCTCTTGGAAATTTAGGATTAAAACCTTAACTAATGTAAAATGACTCCACACCCAAGACTCAGGTCTAGATGGCTTTCTTTTACCTATAGTAGTATTTATATCTTCTTGTTCCTTTAGAACTTTTCCCTTCTCATTCTCCTTATCAATCTATTCACCCTTCTCTTGATTTGATATATTAGATGGAACAGAAGTATTGATGGTTACAATATAGTTAGTTGCTTCTACCTTTTTATTCTTTGATTTCTCTTTGTCAACATTTGTTACAAGATTTATCTCAACTTCACTCATATTGAAGTATTTCATGTGCATTGACATAATGAAATTATTAATATTCATACTACTAGCTAGTGTTTATGTATGTTTTGTAGTTTATATAATATACAAGTATTTTTAATAATAACAAAATGACATGCTTCAACTATTAAACAAGTTATAACGTCACAAGATGAGGGGTTGCTTTGGCTTAAAATATTTTATTTTTTCAAGTAGTCCCTTATCGTCCCTACTCTTGAAGTCTCTACCTACCTGTATGGCCACATATACTATTTAATAATTTTTTAAATCTCAATTGCTTACATATCTTCATTCCTAGTGCATTTTTATGAGATATCCACTTTGGTCATTGGCTAATTATATATATATATATATATATATTCTATGGTGTAATTGTATTTTGTTTTGAAGGAATATAAATTGGCATAGAAAACAAGAGATACAATCTCTCAAGCCAATGTCTTTGCAAATAGCCAAATACAGTGACCACTTGACTAGTCCAATACTGAACCACAAAGGCAAGAGAACCAATTATGGTGTAATAATATAAAACAAAGAAAAAAAATGCCACAAAGTCAAGCAACAGTTCCTCTTATGATTTACAATACAAGCAACCAAATAATAAACTATTAAACTAATAAACTAATGTTTGGATGCATCTATAAAAATCATATAGGAGCAAATAGCCACATATATATTCAAATAGCCTCATAAAATCATGATGATTGATAAACTAATAAACTGAAATAGAAGACAGTAAAGAGTAACAAATGAGAATCAACCAATAGTAGTCATGGATGTGAACTATTTGACTCTTAAGTTAGCAACGGCAATACACCTCTCCTTTTTCTAGACTATATTTAACTCTAAAAGCAATTAGCAAAATTGAGAAAAATAGGGTTAGAGATTCTACTAAAGTATTTTGGGCATGTGTTGGACTTCAATTAAGGTTAAAATTTAAAAATAATAAACACTTATTAATAGTATAATATTAATTATAAAAATATATTTAAAAATATAAAAAGTATGGTTTAGGTTTAGTTAAGGTTTAAAAAAAAACTAAAACTTGAACTAAACCATTTAGTTTTTTAATATATAAAAACGAAACCTTACTAATGATTGATTTTATTCAGTTTTGATTCGATTGGTTTGGTTTGATTGGTTTTGTTTGGTTTTGCTCACCCTTATTAAGATATGCGTTCTTCCTCTGTGTTTTAAACATGTATTATACTACTCAACTCTTTTCTCCCTATACTATCTAATTATTGTTCTCATCCGTAGCATAATGTTTTGTATGATTTTTGAATTTATGAGATGATTAAATTTTTTTGTTGTTGTTAGAACCTATAATTTTCAACCTTGAGTTCATAAGATGCTAAAACACATTAAGAATGAATCCCAAAATGGCTCTGAAATGCAATTTATGAGTTAAGAATTGAAAGAGGTAGCTTCAATTTTGGGTCTTTTAAAACAAGGTTTTAGGATACAAGATGGGTATACAAGCAAGTTTTTAACCACAATTCATATACATATTCATATTTTCATATTCACATACACTTATGCATCCTAGTTGGCAATATAAATTCTAAATACAACTTCATACATTCATTCATACTAATGGTAGTTATACCATACCCATCGAGATTACTCTTTCCTCAATTCCTTTTCCAGCCTTCTCGTGCTCTCTTCACCTGTGTACAAAGGTAACGGAGTGAGGCATATGTCTTAACAACTTGGATATAACCCAAATACTGGTTAGTAAGCAAAATCAAAAATAGGAAATAAAGTAGCATGCGTTTCAATAAAAGCTATATAATATGCACAAATAAGAATTCATTCTCATCAATCTCATCATGCTCATGCTAATACATTCCTAGTTCCACCTAGTGGAGCGATATCTATACTCAGACCAAGACTTCCAGTCTTTCATAAAACAGGGCCTACCATACCACTGTTTAAACTAGGTATCCTATTCATGGATAGTTAGTCTCCTAGGTTTATCATGGCAGAGTCAAGCTCTATGCTTGAGACCTTTAGGGGTTCCTAGCCTTACACAGAATAGGACCACGACCCCTTACCCTAGTCTAGGATACATTCATGGATTATTATCTTAGGTCCACTGTGGCAAAGTCAAGCTCTACGCTCGGGATCTTAAGGATCTCCTAAGTCCTTCTTGGCGAAGTCAAACTCTATGCTCAAGACCTTTAGAACTTCCTAAACTTGCGCAAAGTAAGGCAGTGACCCTCTACCCTAGTCTAAAGTACTCTCGCGGATACGATATGCATATCTATGCAAATGTCTCATCTCATACATCTTATACATTACTCACATACCTGCATACATATACCTTTACAATTCTGCTACTATATCAGTTCATAAATCACAATGCATATAGTTATATAACATACTTATAAATAATTTCACAAGCGAACAAGTAAAAGAGTTACTCCAGTTACCTTTTGCTCTTATTACTAAAGTTACCAATTACACTAAGCTCCTAGGGGTGTAGATTCTCACGAGAAACTTCACAAATGCTCAATCTACACAACATAAGATTCCCTAATCAATTTTTAACACTTAGTATAGGCACTGACTCGACTAAACCAAATCTCTTAAGACACAAAACAATTCTTATTAGAACCTTTCGAATTCACAAAGTCCATTATCTATAATCATTAGTCCTATAGGCTATTCAAATGACCATATCATCCTTTTAACTCATTATTCAACCAATTTTCAACATTTTACCAAACTTTTAGATTATTTTGAGCTTAAATCTTCAAGGTTCGTCCATTTAATTCTAGACTAGTCATAAAACCTTAGTTTTGTATTCAAAAGCCCTTTTTAAACCTTTCTTCTAGATTCTAACACCTTAAAACTTCATGAATCAATTTTTCAATCAACCAAATTCAATGAAAATGGGGTAGAACTGAAGTTTAGGGCTGTACAATACTTGCTCGACAAGTCACTAGTTGAAGCTGACTCTTAATCACTGGATAATCAATGCCTTAGCAGAGATGAACTCTTCTTACCTTTCAGTTACATTTTCCCTTCTTTCTCTTTCTATTTTCATGAGTTTTGACTTAGCCTTTAAGTAATTTCTATACAATGCACTGCAGCACGTGGCATAATAAGTTCAATCTCAGTTATGCTTGTGTGTTTAAACCCAAACTACTATTCTATCCTTTAATCCCATCAATATAATAGCCAATCAATACAAAACATCAACTCAACATGAAAACCACAATCAATCCACTAATTACCAGCTTTCCACTAATTAGCAACTAATTTTCTTGAATTGAAATTCAGGATGTTACATTATTCTAGTAAGACCATAATTGCATCAAATAGAGGCTATATGAGGGAGAAAATGAAAAAAATCATGATGAGTTTTTAGATTCACAAGTAGGTTTTCAATCAAGTTAAACCAACTCAATGAGAGGTCACAGCCAACTTTAATGACACATCATTTTGATGTTTCATTAGAACACTGTGTTGGGTCTCACCTTGCCTGATCTAGGGCCAATGATTAATGGGTTAACCAATTAACTTGTTGACTCAATTAAATGGGCTGACTTTGGTAATTGGATTTAGCCTAGCCCACATCAGTTGTTGACCTCATCAATGAGTAATCGAATCGAGTTAATGATCAATTAAAATTTTTTGCCTTTGCACACTAGGGTGCTATATGTGGACTATGTCTACCTATTAGACAATGTAAATACACACCTAGATTCTTGATGACAAAAGAAGTCCAACGATATGGTAATTATGACAGAAGGAGGTTCTCAAGGTAGCACGTGTATGTCACACACTAATCATGATAGGATTTGTTCCTTGTCTTAATTTTTCATGAATTTTAATTATAGAACCTTTTGGAGGCCTATAAAGGCATATGGGAACTCTTTTTGGGGTACTATTTATTCCTAAAAGTTCCTAAATTCATTTTCTACGCATTAATATGCTATTTTCTTATCTTTGATACAAGTTCAGTATGTTTTATGTGAAATTTTTATATATCTTCCTCAAATTTTTTTTACATGCAAAAATTATTAAAAAGCATAATAATCCATTATTTACCTAGAGATTTCATAGCAATAAGAATTTAGAAGATAATTATTTTTGGAAAAATTTTACCCAAGATGACTTACATTTTAAGGATATAGTACCAATTTATTATTTTTAGGAAAAGGGAAAAATTAATATGTTCAAGTGTGATTAATTTAAATTATGTGTAATATCCTCCTACCTGAGAGATTATAATTATATAAATATTATGAAAAAATATATTTGAGGAAATATGTACATTAAGTCTACTCATTTAAAAATATTTATAATATTTAAATATTTTAAAAAATAGGATTAAATACCATTTTTCCTCATAAACTTTTTTTAAGGAGCATTGGGGACTCTATGTTGAAAAATGGGACAATATTCTGCTAAACAAATTTTTATGGAACAAATTGCCTTTTTGTCAAAGACCCATATCTTCTCTATTATATACTAGTGTGAAATAGTTGTGGGCCATTGGTCAATGACAACTAGGCATTTTGACCCATGTTGTTGTTATTGTGCCTCTGAAATCAGGCCCAATTCCTACTATTATCACTTCTAGCCCTTTTGGCGCACACTTGATGGTCAAAATGAGTTAGAATGCCTTGTTTTTATGTGCGTGCTCCATAACTATTCTGCATTAGCAAATAATAGAAAAGATGATGGGTTTCTAATTGAAAGGTGATTTTCCTTCAAAAAAAATTGTTTGTCAAGGATATTAGCCTACTATTCAATATAGGATACTCAATGCTATTAAAAAAAAAGTTCAGGGCAAAAAATAATCTTTACATGTTAATAGAGTCCTTGTCATTAGAATGTTCCCAAGTACCTTTGTTTAGCTCCAGATTTTGCTCCTCTCTTGATATGGAATTCCAAATAGAAACTTGTTTAAGGAAGGAGAAATGGTTTTGAAATTATTCGATAACTTGTACCAGTGAGGAGAACTTACCATAATGAAGGAGAATGTCCTATTCTTACAAGACCATATTTAAGACATAATGTTTTTTTTTTTCTAAAGAATGAGAGTAATGTACATTTTATTAAGAACTTGAAGAACATGCTCTAATTCTAAATATGATTAGAGTACGTTCAATTCACCATCATATAGAAGAACTTTGTAATCCTCCCTATGATATCCCAAAAATTTACTTTAAGGATTAATTAAATTAATTGAGTGGTTTAATTAGTTAATTAATGTAATTAAGGGTTAATAGGGATTTTGGATGGCCTTTTAGGGACCATTAGACCCTATATGGGTCTCAAAATGGGGCCCAGAGAGTTATTAGGCCATTTTGAACCCTAATGATTGAGCTTTAATAATGGTTTTTAGATTGGGTCATCCATCGTAGTGGAAAGTATAATTCATCGTAGCGGATGTGGTGAATTTAAAAATCCAAACTCACGACTTTAGATAGCAAAATAGAAGAGGGGACTTTTTAAAGAGAGATCGAGAAAGGGGCTTTGCTAGAGTTTTGTGTCTCGGGGGTGCTTTGAGGTAATTTTAGGCCATCTAACCTTTAGGTAAGCTTCATTATCTCTTTTCCATGTGTTTTCTCTAAGTTTTTAGGGCTGTGGAAGTCTTGTCTAAATTTTTAGCAAGTTTCTACCTACTTTAATGGCTAATGGACTCTAAGGGTGTCGTTTTAAGTTTCTAACCATTAGATATTGTTAATAGCACTAGGTAAAGTTGTAAATGATGGGTTTAAGATTAACCCTAGTACTAACTAATCAAGTTTAACTTACTACAGTAGGTTAATAATGTTAGTTGGGCTAAATAGAGGTTTAATAAGTTAATTGAAGTTATAAATGAAATTTCTTATGGTTAACATCATTAATTAGGGTCTTAGGTCTTAATCTTGATTAAGGGCTAATTACCGATGAGTAGTCACTAATGATGTTTAATGATTCTAATTGTAGATTGATTTCTTTTGGAGCTATTTGTGCATTTAGAAGCTCCTCTGAAATTTGAATTTTACTCTTGGGGTGACAATGTAATGTCCACCTTGACATTACCATATTGTAACCACATTATTATAATAAAGGTAATTAGCACTCATTAAGCTCTTGAACTCACCTTAATATCAAATAAAAAACATAAAAAAATAATATTTTGAAAATATTTAGGACCCTAAATTTCTTCAAAACTATTTTTTAAAAAATAATATGTAGTTATGCATAATATAAGAAATTAGGAATGCATAATCACAAGACATTAAAAAAATAAAGGCAAAAAGATCATTCTTACCTAATAAGACATATATGTCACAGCATGTAAGCCATATGCTATGGCATATGGCATAAAGAATTAAATGTTGGGTAAGGCTGGTACCCAAGAAGGTGTGAATTAGATAACACTTAATTTTTCTAGATTATAATGAAAAGTAGAAGTAGATGAAGAGAGAATCAAGATAAAGAAACTTTGACACTAAGGATTTATTCTGGTTTAGCCCAAAACTTGGCCTATGTCTAGTCCTTAAGATCACTCTTGAGATTTTTAACAATAATCACAAGCTTAAGTAGGTGCTTGCAACCTCAGTACAATTCACATGACTTGACTAGTCTTATTTCAATCAACAACTCTTACTACAACTAGCAAGTTATTACAACTCACTTGAAAAATATTTTTTTCAAGATTCCAACTTGATTGAAAAGAAAAATTCTCTCAAGAATTAAATATTTGAAAAGAGTAGGTTGAATACAATGAAAAACTTTGAAACTAGTGAGAGCTTTTTCACAAGTATGTTGAGAATTGTTATAATTAAGAATGCAAGACCTTTAATGCATAAATAGAATATTTTCAAGAATGTTCAAGCGTAGTATAGCTCCCTTGATCGTCAAAAATCTCCTTCCATGCTTGAATTGTGTCATATATAAAGTTTTGTAATGTTTAGAATGTTGGAACAATGAATGTAGCTATTGATGACATTTATTTCATGAAACCACTAGATTCACGTGTGAAATCAAGCTTAGGAAAATTCCAGTCAAGCTTATATGACAATTCAAGCGTGAACGCAAGATGACTTACACATGATTCATAAGGTGAAAGAAACATATCATTTTATGTGACAAATCATAATCGGATCCCTTTATCTCTCATGTGTGAATTGGCTAACAAAATCACAAAGCCAATTTGATGATAGATCATACGTGGAACATTCAAACTCTCATGTGTGAAATGGCTAGTCATAAAATCCAAGCCATTTGTGTAACATCCTAAATTTCTGATCCTGTGCTAATGACTGATTAGGGATGAATCAGTGATTTAATGTAGAGATTAGAGTTCTAAGTAATGAAGTGATATATTAACTCATTGGGATGTTATATGAACAGATATAAGTAGAAGAACGGGATCCTGAAGTAGAGCATGTGAGCAGAGTAAGGATTTTCCTTACTGTGCCACGCGCCGTGATGCATGGAGCAGAATTTAAATTAATAAGGATGTGTCCAGCTCAAAAAACAAAAAGGAGAAATATGGGAAGAGAGGTCTAGTGTGGAGAAGAGCTAGGGCTATGCTAGGGCAAGCTAAATGAAGAGCAAGGACAGTGTTTCCGACTCGTTACTTAATGGGTAAGTCATGTACTGCCTTAACCTCTGAATCTACTTTATTTTCTCCTAGTCTTAACCAATGAGAAAGTGAATTTGATAGTTTTAAAGAGTTGATTTCTTACCCTATAGTAATAAAGAGGTTCTTTGGAGTTAAACTAATGCTTTGTAACTAGTTAAAGTTGAAACGATTAAGTTTTGAAGCTTTAGGCAAGAATTGCCTTAATTTTAGAGAGTAGTGGGAGAAAAATTGATAGATAATGATAAAGCTTGAAATGAAAAGTGATCAATGGTAATGTGCATAATTGAGTGTGAAATGTGGATTTAATAGTGATTTAGTGATTAAATGCGATAATTGACACTTTTGGTCAATAGGGAAATTGACTTTAAATGCCAGTTTTTGTGTAGATCATAGTGTGTGATGCATGAGTTATGAGAAAGAAGCTTGAATAGGGTTAAGGTTACATAGGTAATCCTTTCTAATAAACAGAAGGGTTGAGGTAACCATATAGTTTATTATGTTTATTAACTATTATAACTGTGTAAAAGTGAATGTTAAATGTTGAATTGTGAATTTAAGAGTTTTAGCATGAACTCTACATTGTGAGATGAATTTAGAAAGTTATTGATTTCAATATATATATATATATATGCTGTGAAAAAGTGTATAAGTAGTGAATGATGTTAAAGAGCATGATCATAGGGGGTGGGAGTTCACCCAAGATGTGTAGGGTTGTGTGTGGAGATATGGTCGGGCTGGCACTATGGGACATCTTGTGCAGCATCATACGGGCTGTTACCATGGGTAATCCAGTACAACATATTATGGGACTATTACCATGGAACATCCAAGCAATCTAGCAACTCCCTAGTACTCGTTAGGGTGCAGTTAGGAGTCAATGACATCTCTATCACAAGTATGTGAAAAGGGAAACCATAGTCTGTAGGTGGGTTAGATTACCTTTGGCTGGGTGTTTCTACCATCGAAAGTGAGCTTGGGTCAATAAGTAGTTGATCCAAAGTAGCTTATGATTTTTTATCAGGGAGCTTTGGAGGATTGGTGCATAGTTGATCATGCTATGGTGTAAAAGCATTTGAAATGTGATTTAGATGTGAAAAAGATGATTTAGTATTGATATTTTATATTCACATATATATATATATGTGTGCCATATAATGTTTTTAGTTACTTTGGCATGGTTAGTTGTGCTAATAGCTATTTAATGAACTATATTTGGTTACTGAGATTTTATCTCACTCGTGGTTATTTACATTTTTTAGGTTCTAGTGCTAGTAGGTCAAAGGGAAAGGATATAAGTTGAGTTCATATCTCTTACCTAAGTCTTTGTAAGATATGGTATAATGAATTTGGTTAATATTAGTCTTGTATACATATAAGTTGCCATAGGATTTATACATGTACATAATATATGATTGTGGTATGGTTTGTGATTTCGAACTCCCTAGCCTTGTATGTGTGCAAATGATGAAATGACTGAAAGGACTAGTAGAGGGATGTAATTATGTGTGTATATGAAATGGCTGGAGATTTTATAAAGTGATTGGCCATATATGAGACTAGAAAAGTGAAAATGTGATTTTGGCTCAAAGTGTGAAATGGGCAATTTACAGGGCAAGTTTTTGTATGTGTGTTATATTATGCATGTGTATGGTCAATTAGGTGTGTTTTGTCCATTTAGATCTGGTCAAGGCCCAAAAAGTGGCTAATGATAATTGGTTTTGAATTGAGACACTTAAGTAACAAGAATTTGATAGAAAATGGTCAAAGTGCACTTTAGTGTTTAATTTTTGATAGAAATATTGGATTGGGATAAAACTAGTGTCATTAGTTAGTTTTCCAAATAAGCTTTGTATGGGGACTTGAACCATCTCAATCGGACTTCGTATGTGGAAATGGCATGCATTTGAATTTCATACCAGAAACAGCCATTTAACGGCAAACTCAGGTGTGTGCGTCATGGCACATATACCTACATGCCACGACGCACGGCATAGAGTAGGCGATTGTGGCCTCTATGTCACATGCCATGGCATTTGTGGCATGAGCCGTGGCGCACAATACAAATTTTCCCTTTATTTAAGTGATGAACATGTTTTCTTGACCTTTGAAGCACTAAATCTATATGCTTCTGCTGTGTATGTAATTGTGTATGTGGTTGATTAGCTTAAATTATTATAAAATGTTTTCTAGAAATATTTTATTAGGATCCTAATGTTTTCAATAATTTTAACTCAAAGATTTGAAGTAATTGGTGATTTTTGTAGTAGAGCATATGGAAAATCCTCACTATGCTCCCATGCTTTACTTCAGGACCCCACTCTTCTACTCATATCTATTCATATAACATTTCAATGAGTCAATATATCACTTTACTACTCATAACTCTAATCCTTATATTAAATCACCGATTCATCCCTAATCAATCATTAACACAGGATTAGAAATTTAGGATGTTACAAGGTGAAACTTGGTTACTGAGTAGTTGTACTCATCCCTCAATTCTTAATATTTTCAGGACCTAGTTCATCGGATCTGAGTCAGGGAAAACATACAGAGGCTTAGGATTTGTGGGGTAATCATCTACATTCCTCTCTTTTATTACTTTCATATGTATTTGTTAATGTAATTTCCAACTAAGATTATTTGTCATGCTTTATGCACTACTTGCATGATTTTGTGTATAACTAATGTATTTTGTGACCTGGGTTAGTGAGTTTTGGGTTGTGAACTCGTGGATAGGAATAAAATACTTGTGCAAGTAGACATATATGTATTTTAAGGAATTTGGAATGAAATTATTGATTTTGTACAACATTTCCTCCTCCTTTATGTTTTGTGAAAATCGGGGTTGAATGGTGATTTTATAATATAAGTGTTTTTGATTATGTGTGGTGCATTGCATGGGTCTGCAAGAGTCCATTGAGCGTGGTCAGATGGTTGGTGTAAACTATTGGCACATGTGGTTGAGTTGGGACACCCCATTTGGGAAATTTTGTGAAAAAGTGGTCAAAATGGGTTTTAGTGTCCAACTTTTTATAGAAAATGAGTTTGAATGTGAAACTGGTGCCATTAGCTAGAGCTAGAAGAAAGTTTTATGTAAACACCAAAACCACCTCAACCAGACGTCGCACAGAAATTTAGGATGTGTCGGAAGTTCACGCCCTAGGCTGTCATTTCATAGCATTGATGTTGTTAAATTTTGTGCAATGCGCCACGACTCACGGCACCTCGCGCTGCAGCACATGGGACAAAGAAGACATACTGCGGTGCACCAGCCGTAAGCCATGGCGCACGTGTCATTTTCTATACAAAATTTGTTTTTGAGTTTTAAAACTCATTATTTAGGTTTCAATTGATTTCCAAGCTTCTGCTTTACTTTCAAAACTCTGATTTAGGCTTTTTGAATCATATTTGAGATTTGAATTATTGAGATTGGGATTCCTTTGAGAACATTTGAGAAAATTCCTTTTTATAAAACTTTACAATTTGGTAATCCTTTGAGGGTTAAACCCTGGATTACAATGATTTGGAGTTAATTGCGATTTAACCTCAAGGAGGTTATACGTGTGAATGAAATCATTTCAAGTATGAATTAGAGCACAAAAGTTTCATCAAGGTATCTCACATACTCAGGTGACAAATCTCACATAGACCATTTTTTATTCAAGTGTGAATCATCATGTAGTATGCCCAAAGTGATAAATCACATGTGGACTTATTCTGATGCAAGCATGAAATGTCATGCCAAGTGAAGATTAACTTTTATGATTTAATTCAAGCATGGCTTACTTTACTTTTAATCTTAAATTGACTAAGACAAGTCCTATAATGCACAATAAAGATTTATAAGCCTAAGATGATGCATTCACTCTTAATTCACTAGTACAAATAGGAAAATCTAAACTAATTAAAATAGCTTTTTCATTTGGTATAGACAAGACTAGTGTAGATATGATGATGTTATCTATATCGATTATCTAACTGGTGTAGTTAATAGACAATCTACACTGGTTATAAACTAGATGTAGGTAACTTAAATTATGTACATTAATTTTTTTAAAAATATGATATCTATACCGATTTTGAGATTAACCGGTGTAGATGAGTTAAACATCTACATCGGTTATGTTTTTAAAAAAGGTAATCTCATTTTTTCATTTACCCCAGCCATAATAGGCTGCAATTTAAATCTTGCATTAATCAAACATCTAACAGCTAGACAATCATATATTATTCAAATCAAATATTATGTACAATTCCAAACACATAAAACATGAATTATCAACTAAGTAATCCTGCACACAATTATGTATACCAATGTTTACAACTATATAGTTTACTCTTCCAGTGGATGATTATTATGATGATCTAACATGAAGAGTCCTTAATGTTGCCTTATTAATGGATCTTTGAACCTGAAAAATAGAGATGGATCATTGAACATCTGAAAAGACTAAGGATAAGGGAATTAAATCAACAATTTAAAGAAAAAAAATAAATAACACATAAATTAGATTTACCTCCTCAGTGAACTCAGTCAAGTTGGCCATGATGATATTGTACGCATGTCTCAATACATTAAAGTTGCACAAATTAATAGGAGGTTACCAACAATTTTGTGGAATAATATAGCATTGTCATAATTATACTAAAAAAAGGCTCTATCATCAAAATTACTTAAAATAAAAACATGTACAACTTGTTACCTTTGGTGTTGTCCATGAAGGATCCTTGACATCACGTAGGGCCTTGTCCAATCAGACTTGCTAGCCAATCTTTATAGCCCTATTATCAAAATGACATAATTAGTAACTTAATCACTAAGACAAATGTATTATAAGACTCCTTCAGCAAACCTACTACTAGCAAGATTTTTTCATTGCCAGATTGAGTTTACGATCCAAAGAGTATAACAAGATTATAGAATTTTTCTTCATCAAAAACACTATTAATTGCCAGTGTTTACTATAAAAAAATAAAGTGACTTAAGAAAATATTTAATACTATTACAAACAAATTCAAACATATTTATTTACAGATTAAGAAACATGAAAAAGTAACACTCATTTCCACTTTCACTAAGCCTTTCACTAGTACAAAATATAAAATTTACAGGGTACTTTTTACATTGATTGGAAGGAAAATGGTATAAAAAGTTAAGGTGGTGGCATTTTTGCAATTATGTTGAAGTGTTTGATAGTTTTTACATTAGGTGGCCCTTTGCTTGATGTAGAAAATATACTTTCTACATTGGGTGGCCTTTCACCTGATGTGGAAACTGAACTTTCTACATTAGGTTAATCCACTCGATGTAGAAAGTATATTTTCTACATCAAGTGACTTTTATCCGATGTAAAAAATGTATATTTTACATCGAGTGAGGCTACCCAATGTAGAATATATATTTTTTACACCGGGTAAGGGTCCACCCGATGTAGAATATGTATTTTCTACAACGAGTGGCTCTTCACTTGGTGTAGAAAATTTTTTAAATTACCCTTATTTTTCCCCCTCACAAACTTACATTGTCTCATTCCCCTTTATTTTTTTTTGCTTTGCTTTGACCCCCTTCCTTTCTCTCATTTCCTCCTTCATTTTCTCCTCCTCCCCCTAGGCATCCCCCTTCCCCCTCCCCCTCCCTTACGACCCTTCCCCTCAGTACCTACCTCCCCCTCAGCGCCCCCTCCCCATCCTAGCTCCTTTCCCCCTCGGCTCCCCCCGTCCCAGCGCCCCCTCCCCTACCTCTCCCTCTTGACTCCCCTTCCCTGTCCTAGTCTCCCTCCCCCTTGGCTCTCACTTGTCCCAGCCCCCCTCCCCCTACCGCTCCCTCTTAGCTCCCCCTGTCCCTTCCCCTCCTCAGTGCCTTTGTCTATCTATCCGCGACCACTCCTTCTCCTCTCCTTACTCACTCAGTGCTAAGCTATTGTTGCAGCTGTTATTACCCAGATATGTCTCTTAATTTTTTTGAATATAAATTTTTAGATTTTATAATTCTTAAATTTAGATTTTAATGGTATTGATTGTTATGGGAGTGCTGTTAGCGACTTTATAAGGCCTCAGGTTGTTGCATGTGATCATTTATTTGGTTTAAAATTGTTAATTTTCTCATGTAAAATTTTTCAAAACTTTTAGGAAGTTCAATTTTCAGGGGAGACTCTGTCAATTTTTTTTTAATTTATTCTTTTCTCAAAATTTCTTAAATTTAGCTTTTTATGATATTAATTATTGTTGGGAGTGTTGTTAGTGGCTTCATAAGGCCTCAAGTTGTTGCATGTGATCATTTATTTGGTTTGAAATTGTCAATTTTCTCTTGTAAATATTTTTTAAAAGTCTTAGGAGATCCAATTTTCAGGGGAGACTCTACCAAAATTTTTTCAAATCTTAAGTTAATTAGGAATTTAGTTTCTTGAAATAGTTTGAAGGTAATAACATTAGTTATATTCTTTAAGAGGTGACACATGGATCGTAGTTAGTTGAATGCTAGATGAATGAGTGACAGGTATGGTAATGGGATGAAAGAATTTTTAGAATTTGTTAAGAAAAATGCTGTTCAAAATAGTGAAAGGTTCTATTGTCCTTGTGTTAATTGTTTGAATGAGAGGAGACTAAGTTTTACCGAAATAAGAGAGCACTTGGTTTGTGATGGGATTTGTAAGAATTATACGATATGGATTTGGCATGGTGAATGATTGAAAAATTATAGTAACACATCTCAATATGTGAAAGTTGATAATCTTGATGATAAAGTAGAAATGAATGAAGATCTATTAGAAGACATGATCCGTGATATTGGGGAAGAGCCTTTTGAATGAGCACATGCGTATGATAACTTATGCGCTGATGCAAAGAAGCCTCTATACTCAGGGTGTACTGATTCTAGTTTGTTATCTGGAGTGTTAAAATTGGTTACCTTAAAGGCAAGAGCTGGCTAGAGTGACCAAAGTTTCACATGATTGTTAGAGTTAATTTAAATAACATTTTCAAAAGGTGATGTACTACCAAATCGTTATTATGATGCCAAGAAAATCTTATGTCCAAAGGGTATGAAGTATAAAAAAATACATACATGTCCTAATAATTATGTGTTGTATAGGAAAGGGCTTGAAGGGGACGAGAGGTGTTCGAAATGTGAGGCACCATGGTACAAAGAGAAGGGGGCTCCTATAAAGGTCCTATAGTGTCTACCAATTATACCAAGGTTCAACCATTTGTTTGCAAATATTAATGATGCGAAGAACTTGATGTGGCATGCAAATGAGAGGATATTTGATGGAAAACTTCAACATCTAGTCAATTATCCTCAGTGGAAGAAAATTGATCAATTGTTTTTTGAATTTAGTAATGAGCCAAGGAACTTAAGGCTCGAACTTTCTACCGATAGAATGAATCCTTATGGTAGTCTTAGTAGTATTCATAGTTTGTGGCCTATTCTTTTGGTGATTTACAATCTATTACCTAGGTTGTGCATGAAATGGAAGTACATGATGCTATCCATATTGATTTTGGGACCAAAACAACTTGGAAATGATATTGATATTTACCTAAGACCTTTGATTGAAGATTTGAAAGTGTTGTGGGAGGTAAGTGTGGAAGTGTTTGATACAAATTGGAAGGAGAATTTTAAGTTAAGTGCTATGATCTTTTTTACTATAAATGATTTACCTGCATATAGAAATTTGACTAGTTATAGTGTGAAAGGTCATAAAGCTTGTCCTATTTGTGAAGAAAGCACAAACTACCATCAACTTCAATATGGAAGGAAGACACTCTACCTTTGCCATCTGAGGTTTCTTAGACGAGATCACCCGTATCATAAATTGAAGAAAGCTTTTCATGGTCACGAAGAGCATAATGATGCTCCAAATGCTTTGACTGGGGATCAAGTATATGAATTGGTGAAAACATTAATATTGTCTTTGGTAAGATAAAAAGAATGCTGGTGCAAAAAGCATATGGAAAAAAGGTCTATCTTTTTGACCTCCTATATTAATACAATCTTGAAGTAAGGCATTTTATTGATGTTATACATGTTGAGAAAAACATGTATGATAGTATTATTAGAACACTTCTGAACATACTAGGTAAGACTAAGGATGGTGTGAATGTAAGATTAGATTTGAAAAAAATAGGAATACAAGAAGACTTACACCCAAGACCAGAAGGTAAATGAACTTATTGTCCCTTAGCCTCTCATACATTGTACAAATATAAGAAAACAAGTTTTTTTGAGTGTTTAAATGGAATCAAAGTTCCTTTGAGGTAATCTTCAAATATTATGAAGCTTGTATCTGTGAAACAGTTGAAACTGGTCGGCTTAAAATCTCATGATATGTCTTAATGCAATAGCTATTACCTTTAGCTATTTGAGGTATATTGAAAGAAGATTGAAGACTTACAATAACTAGACTTTGTTTCTTTTTCAATGCTATATGCAGTAAAGTTATTGATCCCTATAAGTTGGAAGAGTTAGAATGAGAAGCTTGTATTATCTTATGCCAACTTGAGATGCACTTTCTTCCTATATTTTTTGACATTATAGTTTACTTAATAGTGCATCTAGTAAGGGAGCTAAAATTGTGCGGTCCTCTTTATTTGTGATGGATGTACCCAGTTAAGAGATACATGAAAATACTGAAAGGGTATGTCAAGAATCCATATTGACTCGAAGCATCGATAGTTGAGAAATATGTTGCTGAAAAAGCTATGGAGTTTTGTTCTTATTATTTGTCAAGTACAAAATCAATTGGACTTCCTAAATCTCATCATGACAAAAGGCAATATGGTCAAGGCACATGTGGAGTATCAATAAAGAGCATAAATCATGATGAATTACAAGAAGTACATTTATATATCTTGAATAATATTAATAAAGTTAAAGATTACATATCTTCTCAAAAAGAACTTCTAAAGGTAGAAAACTATCAAATGAGAATGACTGAACAGAAGTTGTTGAAAGAGCATAATAGAACTTTTACAGATTGGTTCAAGTGAAAACTTTTAAATGAAAGTAGTGTTTCTGATATAGTTAAATGGTTGGCTGGAGGTCCTAACTTTGATGTTATATGTTGGAGTGCCTATAATATTAATGGGTATTCCTTTTCTACAAAGTCCTTGGATGAGAAGAGTATGGTGCAAAATAGTAGAGTTATGATAATGGCTGAAGTCATTTACTTCTCTAGTTTAAAAGATAAGAAACCTAAACTAGCATTCAGGACTTACTTTGGGCTTATTGAAGAGATTTGGGAGGTTGGTTATACAAAATTTAGAGTTTTTATTTTCAAATGCAAGTGGGTTGACATCAATAGTATTCGTGATGATAAGTTAGAATTTACAATGGTTGATCTTAAAAAACTAACTTTCGGAGATAAGCCATTTATTATGGTAGACTAAGCTAAACACGGATCCAGCACATAAAAATTGGTCAATAGCACTTGGAGGAAAAAGGGTGATTGATAGTGATGATGATCATGAATCAAATTTTGATGTTTCAAACTCCTACCTTCTCAAGTAGGCTACCAATTTTGGATGTGGTAGATGGAGTAGGTGACAAACATGCTACAAGAAGTGATTACCATGAAGGGATATAGGAGATTATCCTTATATGAATTTATTTTTGAAATTAAAGTATGTTGATTTAGTTCAATTAAATTTATATTGTGGGATTATTTTTCTTAATTATCTTATCTTTGATTTTTTTTAATTAATTTCATTTATTTGAATTAATAGGAATATGGAGAATCAAGGTGATGACACTCAGAGCCAGTGCACTACAAGCCAATCAATTGGTGATCTTGCTACTAGTGAGGAGGCAAGTCAGGGCACCCTTAGTGAGGAGCCGAGTTAGAGCCAGTCTATAAGGAGGGGGAGACATGGCACACAATTGAGAAATTTAACTTTAAGTAGGAATGCTGGGCGTAGGTTACCAATTCAATTTGATCAAAGATGGAATCCGATAGAGCCACATAAAGCCAAGTTTGTTAGTTTTCTTGGCCTTCTATCGCATACTAAGCCTTCTATTATGGTTGAGGACAAGCCTGGTGTGCTAGAATGTGTGAAGGAATAGATTTAGGAAAGTATTTAGGTAAATAATTAAAAATTAAAATTTTTTTATGGTTATATATTATTGGGCAATTACAGATTATTATCTTATGTCTTTATTGTAGCTCACATATAATGTTCTATCTAATCAAGATTGTTGACACAAGTTGATTTCTTACTGTGGAACACGTTGGAGAAATTTTAAGACTAATCTTGCTAGAGGATATATCTTTGTTGAGGTGCCAGAGGGTCAAGCTCATCCCAATCCTCTTGATACATACCAATTCCTTGATGAAGATGCTTGGGAAGAATTTGTCAAGATTCTAACTTTTGAAAAAGCTTTGATCTGTTGATTTTTAATTGATTTAAGTTTTATTTAGATTTACTTCAACTATAAAATCTAAAATTCAATTTATTAATAGGAAAAATGAGCTAAAGGGTAAGAAATTCTCGGCAGAGTTAATACCCCTACACCCTGTCTCGTGGAGGTTATGCTAAAGTTAATGATATATTGATGGCAGAGAAATAGAGGAAGAGAGAAGAAGAAGCTAAGTTTGATCCTTCTATACTCCTTTCTCCACCATCACCTGTCTCTCGAGAGGAGAAATAAAGGTATGGACATCAGTACAAGAAAGGAGGTTATACAAGTGAGACAGCACGTAAGATTGCTGAGAGAATTGTAAGTAAAATTATTATTCCTTGTCCCTTTAAATTTCTATATAATTGTATATATTATTAATTAATATTGTTATTTTTATGTTATAAGATGCTCTTAAGGAGCAAGAAGCCCAAGGAAGCTTCAATCTAAAGAGTAGAAATGATATCTTAGCAGTTACTACAGGCAAACCAGAGCTTTTGGGTCGTCTGATGGGCATTGGATGTGGTGTGGGCATTAAAAACTACTTTGGAGCACTTGCACATCCCAATTCAGGAGGTGTAGTGATTAAAGAAGAGTTTGATACATTGATATCCACTGTGAGGCAACAAACTAAGGATGAGTTTGAAGCTTCATTTGAAGCCTGGCTTCTATAAATGAAAGAGCAAATGAAGGAACAGATGATGAGCATGATAAGCTCACAATAAGAGACAACTATTAAACCAGTTCATATGTCTCCTAGATTTTATAGTACAAAAGGGAGTAATGTTCTTGAGCGTGTGGCAAAGGGTTCTTCTAGTGACAATATTAGTAAACCGATTGAGATAATTTTGGAAGATCCTGATAGATACTTGGTTGCTCTTGGTAGCGTCTACAGCTTGGGGTCAACCATCCACCACAAGCAAATTTAAGAAGATCAAGTGAGAGTGGTGGTTGTAGATCCAAAGTGCCAGATGCATTAGTTTCATTCCTTACTAATAAGGTGAAGACTATGGTTGAAGCTGTTGGCAATTTTATCCTATGACCTAAGAGACTTGTGAATATGGTTTAAGCTGTGGTACGAAATTTCATGAATTTTTATTATATAGCAGCTTTATAATATATGTTTTTTATTTGCTATTTCTTTCCTTTTATTTTACAGAAGCTTTCCTTGCTGAATCTCTCGAAACTTCCACAACCCTCGTTGACTTTGTATTAGCGAATGATCTTAATGGCATATGATTCATCATTCAAAATTCAAATTCAAGAATTTAGAAATGGATTCAGAGGTTTTGAGTAAGAAAGACATGATAGTGATAATTGAACGGGAAGATTTAGTTTGACTTCTGTCAAATAATCAGCTTACCGCACCAAACATTAAACTATTTATTATGTAAGTATGTTTTTCTTTAATATAATTGCATCGTTGTAAGTAAACTTAATCATCAAGTTTAGTAAACTAATATAATTGCATTGTTGTAGGTATATATCTTCATCATTTGTGCATTACATTGGGCAAAGGTGATAAGTTTGGATTCCTTTACCCTCATCACATGATAGAGAAAGCTAATACTCCAAAGTTAAGGGCCAATTACCTCCAACAAAGAATATGTGAAGTCAAAAAGGGTATTTTTATGGCTCCATCTGTGTACTTATAAGGATCAACTTATAATTAATAGTTTTTTTCAATATGGATTTACTTTAACTTGTATCATATTTAGCAGGGAGCATTGATAATTATTTGTTCTTTCAGTGAAGAGCAACACTGTCATCTTTTTATGCTCCCTCCATTACAAACTTGGTAAAGAAATGAAGAAGAAGATAGATTTGTAAGAATACTTTTACTAAACTATTTAATTTAATTTTTTTTGAATATATTATTTAATAACTTGGTGATCTTAGTCATAAGGCAATGAGAAAATATCAAAATATAGTCTTACAAAAGCATGGACTTGAGTTGAAGGATTCTACGTGGATTGAGCCAAAGGTGATGCTATACTTTATTAATATGTTCAATTATTAAGATTTCTTACTAATTTTTTATAATTTATTCTTATACAGAGTGATAGATAATTGGTAAAGATGAACTTATATGGTCTAAATGTCATGAGATAGATGCTCAACATCATCACATTGGGCATGATCGAATTTACAAAAGAGGTAAATATATTTTTAAAAATTTTATTTTTATTATGTTATTTGAGATTGATTAATACGCATATTTTGTGAATCAAATTTTAGATGTTTGACAATTCGGATGCATTTCCTGAAGCTAAAATTGAAGACATCCGCATATGTTAGGCAACCTATTTTGTGCAGAACTTGTGAGGTTTTTTGTTAGTTTTAGACAAGTTTTAATTTTGATAGTTGACACAATTTAAACAATTGTTAGTTTTTTAATAGTTAAGTAGTTTTGTATAGTTGATAAATACTTGATAAAGAATTATAAATTGAGTTGTTTGATTTGGCTTAGGCAATTTTTATATACAAGAATGGGTAAAATGATAAAATAAATATAGTATGAAAAAAATTAAATGCTTTTTACATCGGTTATTTCCATAACCACTGTAGAATATAACATCTTTTACATCGGTTAGCAGTCTAACCAAAGTTAAACCTTGATATTTTATATCAGCTGGACTGCCAACCGATGTAAAAGGTTTCAGGTAAATTTTTTTATTTTTTATATATAATTTTCAACATCGACTTTATAACTGATGTAAACATTTTAGTTTTTACATTGGGTGTATAATCAATGTAGAAAATGGGACTTTCTACATCCCCTGGAACAACATCGCCTCTTTAACCATTATAAAAAGTCATTTTTAACCGTTATAAATAGTCATTTTTGTTCTAGTGTTTCGTTCATATATGCCTCTTTTGCCTTTTTGGAGGTCTCCTTATCATTAGTGTAATGTAAGAAAAGAAATTTGTATTGTTTGTCTTTGCTTGAGGAAACAAATAATTGATGCGAAAACCTATGAAAATAGAAACAAGTTAGTTTGGAAATTTGAATTGTTTAATTTCATTTAAATTTACAAGACACTTACATCATCCCAATTTGAATGTTTGCCATGGTTAGGTCAGTATCAATGAGAATCTGACAGATATCTTCATTCTGAACAAAGATTTTATAGTTGTTTACACCAACAAGATTAGGAATCACTTTAAAACATTAAGGTGGAAATGATCCAGCATATACCATCAATACAAATTGGTCTTATAGACTTAGGTTGAACAATTGTGGCTTTCAACCCACTTTATGGGATGATGGGGTTTCCTATTAAATAAAAAATTTAGTAACACATTCTTAAATATAAAGAATTCATTACAATTAATTAAATTTTTTACTGCATCTTAAGGCTTCCTAACACGTCTCTTTGGCCATAAGCAAAAGGTTCCCTTGGCATCTATCACTATCTTAATCTCACCAATAGGGAATGGGACAAGAGCATCATCAATTTTCACCTTTTCAATAGTGACCTTGACTATATCTTCTTGAACTTCCTAGAAGTTTCATTTTGACCCCTCATGGATATGATTGTGTGTTACTAAGCATTTATTTAGATCCTCCACATACAAGTAGCATAGTTCACACTTCGGAGTAGGGTCATCTTCTGAAGGAAGTTGAACAATGTTACTCCCTTTAGTGCTCGGATGACAAGTAGGGGAGTGGATCTGTGTACTACTTGGCTCCTTTATTGAGCTTATCATGATTATCATGATTTCTTCCTTTTGTTGGAAATTATGCCCTAGGACCAATCATTGTACTATGCACATGTTATTTAATGAATTTCTCATTTGTTATCATAACAATTGCATGTTCAATATGATAACTATATCCTTAGACAAATTATAGTGATTGTCCTAAATGTCCTTGGTCAGTTATCTTTGAGGGATCATAGATGAAACAAGACTAGTAAGACTTTGATTAATTATAGAGAATAGAGATACAAATTAAACTTATAGGCACTTGAAAGAGTACAAGGTGCTGGATCGACCTGCTATGAGAAAGCTGCATGGTACAAGTCATAAGCTTATCTCATATGTAATTATATCACAAAGCCCTTTGACCTGAGATCATTATGGATTCCTATATGATGACCACTAAACTTTGACCTAGTCAAAAGTCACCTTTGATTGAGTGACCATAAAGGCTATAATTGAGTTTAGTGATATTCATGCAGAGGAATAAGAGTGGTCAAGATGGAATTTGTCCCTCACATTAAGTGAGAGATATTACTGGGCCCCTTGATGAGTAAGACTGAGAAAATATATCACCATACTACAATGGAAAGGGTTTTTCCATTGCTACTGTTAGTCTACTCAGAGATTGAGAAAGTAATGGTCAGGTAAAGGAGAATAATAATTCCATGTCTCATACTTGATCGAAATATCGCGTGACAGAAGGGATGTGATATGGTTACATGATAGGTTACATTGGATCATCAATCCCCATGTGAATTGGGTAGTTGTAATGTCTTGCTAGAGGCCACTTGTAACTTGTGGGCTAATAGCATAATTAGCCCATTGTCAATTTCATATGGGCTTACAGGGTCGCAAACAAGAACAGCCTAACTCGAACTATAATGTCCAAGTTTATTGAATCTGAAATATGTCTAAATTCAATGAATGTAATATAGGGTGAATGAATTATATATATATTTATTTAGATATTTATTTGATAAATATTTATGTATATATATATTTATATGAAATACAAAATTCAAAATATAATTATATATATGTGTGTATATATATATTTTCAAAATTTATATATCCATATATATATATATTAGATTTATACATGATATATCTATATGATATATAAAATTAAATATAGATAATATAATATAATATATATTTTTAACATATATATGTATATATATATTTGTGTATATATATAATATAATATGTATATGTGATATATATTATATTCTACTATCTTATGTTAGTTTTAAATTTAATTTTATACGATAGATTAAATTTAATAACTAACATGATAAGAGAGAATATCATGTCAGTTTTATAATTTAAATTTATAAGATAAATTCAAATTAGATATGTGGATTAAATTTATGAGATAAATTTAATTAAATTTTCGTGAGCTTTTAAGTGGAAGATAAAAAACCTTTTCTATATACTATATATAGATAGAGACGTCCTTATGAAGGTAAAGAGAGAGAGAAAAGTTCTGACGGTAAAAACACTCTGAGAACTATGAAACATCCTATAGAAAAGAAAGTTAACGTTTAAAGAAGAATAGACGCTGAGAGCGCTAGCACGCTCACGCTATTCGAGTTAGAGAGTTGTTCGTGTGGATACTGGTAGAGGGAGCAGATCTACATTGTCAACTCCTAAGATCCAAACGTGCGCCAACTTTAAAGAATTAAAAAGGTAACTCTTATATCCACCTTGACTTAAATGAGTTTATTTGGTCCATATCAGGATAGGAACTTTAAAATTTTAATCTTCCATTGTGCGTCCCTATCCAACACCTTCATCTTTTACAACCTGGGTTTAAGAATAGCCTTGTCCTTAGCCCTTAATTGAGCTAACATGGCATCCAACTCCTCCCTGGTCACAAGTCTTAAAGAATGGCATTGATGAGGTGGTCCAAATACATCTTCTATGCTTACCCCTGATTCAAATCCCCCAACATGTCCAGGATGCTCTCCTTTCCTAATAGCAACGATTAGGATATGATTCCTTTCTTCTGGGATAAATGATCCATAAAACTGCTTCTTTTTAAGCTCATCCTATAACACACAAATAACAAACAATTAGTAATATTTGATATTTAAAACAAGATTACAAATGAAAATTATACTTATAATTTTTTGAGCAACCTCATGAGCATACTTGCTTGAAAAGGACCCATCCTTCTTCTGGTGAGCGTAGATCCATCTTTCATTACAACGTATTAGAGACAGTAGAGACAATAGAATAGAAGGATCTAATTGAGTTGTTCTTCTCTCTTCCTCCTCTTAACATCCATTAATTTCTTATCGGCTAACACATAATTACTACAAGACTTTGTTTGGGGAATTATTATTCCCTCTAACTTCTTGTGCCTTTTTTCTCCTTTCTTATGAATTAGAATTACAAAATATTCATTATCTAATAAAGGCAATGATATATAATTTAAATAAAAAAAAAAAACAAACTAACTCTCTAGAGAATCTACTATAGTTTGAAGCTTAACGAGTTATTCAAAAGTAGCTGCATCAAGAAACGCATGTTGGGTATAAGGATTAGGCCACGATTGTCCTTTTGGCACCTCAATATGTATAAATCTCTTAGCAGTGATGTTTTGAAACCTTTCCAATAATCATAGGCCTAAATTATCAACATATGCTTAAAGTCTGTACTAGTGGGGGCATTGTATGTGACCTGCAATACATGCCATTGAAATAGTTTAGTGATATAGTGATAATAATTAGTGACAAATAGTGATAAAAAGTGATAAAAGTATGTTTTTCATACATTAATGGCTTCCCGTATCTATTTCTTCATTCGTTCTAGGATATCATCTCATGTGGGTGCCAATATAGTAGGCTTGCTGCAAGCTTAGAGGCCTACAAAAATGATAAACTTCGCCGCATTAGGCTCGATTAGCTTCCAATTCTTATCAAATTAGATCAAAATCTTCTCACCTTTATTCTAACTCAAAGCCAACTCTCTTAATCATGTGCCACTGTTAGGTCTCCTAGATCATGAGACTAACTGCTACCTATAGTTTTAGGGCTAATAAGCACATTGTCATTACCACTGGCAGACACGATTGGAGTAAAAAGGTTAGGCTGGTCTTGATTAATACTTTGATCCTCCATGTTCCTATTTAGATAATAAATAAAAATCATCAATGATATAACTAATAAATAAAACATGTTCTAATATGAAGAAAACACAAGAAATAAGAAATTTAATAAATCATGCATGTTCCAAATAAATAACTAACTTTTAATATATTTTTTAATAGTAATATTCTCCCATATCCCTTCTTGGTGATCATCTCTTATGCCATGTTCATCATCCATTTCATCTTCTACATTTAATATAGGTAAGCCTATTGAGAACGAAGGAGCCTTGATAATATTGAAATTTGAGCAATCCTTCTCGTCAATATTAACCTCATTTTTTCCTTCAAGAACCAGTAACCATGCTTCATTTCTCGGATTTGTGACATAAAACACCTATTTCACTTAGTCTGCCATAGTAAAAGGTTTATTGCTAAAACTTAGAGTATTCAAGTTGACTAATGTAAATCTCATTCTATCTTAGTAAAACCATTTTCAACATCAACCTACTTGCATTTAAAAATAGGGATTTTAAATTTAATATAGTCAACCTCCTAAATCTATTCAATAACCTAGTAATAAGGCATGGATGCAAATAGAGAATTTCAATCTTTTAAGCTGGAGAACTGCATGCTTGATGCTACTAGTATAACCACTGTTCTGCACATAACTCCTATTGTCTAGAGAGTTCATGTAGAACAAATGCTTATTAATATCAACTGCAGTCTAGCATATAACATCACACTTTGGACCTTGTGCTAACCCTTTAACAATATCAGAAACACAATCTTCCATCTCAACCTTTTGCTTGAACCACTTTGCAAAAGTACTATTATGTACTCTAATTAGTCTCTGCTTAGTAATCTTAATTCGACTATTTTGCTTCCTTACAAGTTCTTTATGCTCATTTATATAGTCTTGAACTTAATCAACATTATTTAAGATTGTAAGTGTGCTTGTTGCAATTCATAAGGATTAGTAGTCTTCATAAAAATGCCATGCCTGTGATGTTTGATGCCATGTTGTCTCAACCTTATGAGTCGTATATTATTCAAGTAATCTTGGCAAAATTCTGCTGCTTCTTTAAAGACATATTTTTAAACAACGGATGCTTCAAGAAATTGTGGACTCTTCACATATCTTTTTAGAACTTTTATTGTTCTCTTAATTGGGTTCATCCATAATAAATGAATAGGGCCATAAAACTTTATCTCCTATACTAGATGAACAATTAGATGTATCATATTCTACCCTTTTTTGATGCAGAGTCTACTAAAAAGTCAATAGCATTGTTTCTTGATCGTTTCACTAAGAAAAGATTCAAATGATGAAAAGACTCAATAGAGCACAATGAATTAGCAAATAAGTCATGATACATCTAGCTGCAATTATCCCATTTTTGTGAGAGGACAAGGCATGATAATAGTGAACCTCCTAAAGAAATCTCCTGTGGCCAAGATAGACTGTCTTCTTTGCATGATGAAATTGATGATAGCACGTGCCTGATTCACAAATCAGACATGCTTTATGCCCCTTAACACTATAGCCAGACAAGTTTTCATATGTAGGGAAATGGTGTAAAAGATCATTGCATGTAGCTTGAATACCTCTTTCTGATTTGCATCAAACATATCCACCTACTTCCCACAGCTTTTTCAAGTCCTCAATCAAGGGTCTTATGTAAACATAAATATCATTTCTCGGTTGTTTTGGTTCCAAAATGAACATAAACAACATGATATACTTACATTACATGCACAACATGAGAGATAAGTTGTAAATCACTAATAGAATAGGCTATGAACTGTGTGTCCTGCCAAGACAATCGTAAAGATTCATGCCATCCATACTAAGTCCAAGCTTGATGTTCCTTAGATTACTACCAAACTCAGGAAACAATTTGTCAATTTTCTTCTATTGCTCCAAATTTACTGGATGTCAGAGCTTTCTATCAGAAATTCTCTCATTAGCATGCCATCTAAGATTCTTCGCATCTTTTTCATTAGCAAACAACAACTTAAATCTTGGTATAATTGGAAGATACCATAGCACTTTTGCAGGAGTTTGTTTTCTTTATACCTTGGTGTCTCGCATAACGGACACTTTTGCTTCTCTTTATGCTCTTTCCTATATAGTATGCAGTCATTAAGGCATACAAGTATTTTTTTGAACTCTATGTCTAGTGGGCATAAAATTTTCTTCATCTCATAGTAAGGAATTGGCAATGCATTTTCTTTCGGAAGCATTAATTTGAATAACTCAAGCATTTATGTGAAACTCTCGTCACTCCACCTTGATCTTGCTTTCAAGTTGAACACCGCTTTCAAGAGACTAAATTCCTTATATCATAGATACAAAGGTGTCTCTGTATCATTGCATGTATTATTGTGCACTTGGGATTGCTCAAAAGCCTCTTTACTCAAATCACGGACCATGTCCTCTAATCGATTAACCATATCATCATCATCAACAACAACAACATCAACATCCTGCTACTGAGATGTACTTGATATTGGCATGTTCAGTCTTTCACCATGTCATATCCATACTTTATAGCTTTTGAGAAACCCCTCACAAATTAAGTGTTTGTATATCTATCTACATTTAGCCACCTCTTATTCAAACAGTCCTTACAAGGATATAAAACCTCTCACTATCATCTTTAGCATTGCTCTAAGCAAATTCCAGAAACCCCTTAATCTCATTAGCATACTCTAAGCTTGTTCGTTTGACATTTACCCAACTATGATCCATGTTTAATTTGTCTTCCTAAAACATGAAAGAGTTCATAGATTATTACTAAATCTATCGAGATAGGGCTAAACAAAGAGTTATATATTAAGAAATAAGAAATAAAAATGCTAACACAATAATTTCTAATTTTTTTTAGAATATTTGTTAGAGTTGTCTTCCCTTTTATCTAATAAGTAGGAGGAAAGCTAACTCTATATTTGTTTGCCCTTTCTAAATAGAGGAAAGGGCAAAAAAATAAGTTTTTTTAAAAAATTCAACAATCTCCCTAAAAAGTTGAACATTCCAATAAATTTACAATTGAAAATACAAGTAGAAAATAATATTTTTTATACAAAACAAAGTCGTATGCAACGCCTAATGGCCTCAGATCTCTACTAGCACTCCACCAACATATAGAAAATAAATTAGTAATGCAATCACAACAATTTAATTTATAGGAAATAATAGTATACACAAACTCATAGTACAGTGACATAATTAAATGATAAACTACTCTGTAGTGCATATACAACTCCTCTATATGTTAAAACTTTATGACCATAAAAAATGAAAAAATGCAAAAATAAAAAGGAAAAAAGTTATAAAATGAACAATCAGATTATTAACATAAAATGACTTATTTAGATAAAATCGATGACTTATATGTGCTTAGATTAGTTTGATAGAATTAGATTTTGTTCTCAATTTATGATTTCTCTGAGCTATTAACAATTAGTTACTCAGTATGGAAAATGAATATTTATTATAACTAGGTGAATGAAAAGCTAATATGATTTGTAGTGATTCATACAAATGTATTGCCAAAGTTAGTCCATATTAAACATTAATAAATTGGCTTCTCTCTACAATGCTAATGGTTTCAATTTAATTTATCATAGTACAATTCAAACCTTTATGCATGTAAGAATTTAATTACACTGAAAAAGGGTGAACATAGAACTATGAAAGACTAATAGTTTGTTCTGACATTTTTACTATATAGGATAATCCAAAAAACATTCATAATTAATGCTTCGAGTGTTAATCCAACATTCATACTCTCTATAATACTTAATACTTTGTACTATCTAAGATAATCCAAACAACATTCATATTTAATAATTTCCAAATTAATAGAAACTAAATAAAAAAAATAACTATAGGGAATATGATAGAACCACTAAAGAAAACACAACAAACTAGAAAAATATACTAAGAATTAAAGGAATAAAATGGAAACTACCCCTAAGTAGTCTAGTAGATTTAGAGGCAAGCTTCGAACGAGCTGAAAGAAGAAGACTTGAGGGAGGAAAGTGAGCAAGGAAGTGATAGTAACAAAGGGAGAAACACAACCCGTGACATAAGCTAACAGAAAAGAAATTGAGCACTAAGCAAGGTGAAGAAGCCAAAGGGACAAGGTCACAGACTCTTAGCTAGCCTATGTGAGTGTAAGAAGGCGAGTCTAAAATCAAGGAGCCAGAGAGAGTAGTGCAAGTATGAGAGAAGGTGAGGACATATCAGAGAAGAAGAAAGAGTGATGGTGGAGGCAGCATGCGGAATGGAAAGTTTAAAAGAAATATCTACACCAGTTATTAGGAATACCCGGTATAGATATGTAAAAATTTAAAATTTAAAAAACATAATAATTCATATCTACACCGGTGTAGATATATTAAAATAAAAAATTATAAAAATTATAAAATGGATCTAGACTAGTTATTAGGAATGGCTAGTGTAGATACCTAAACATTAAAAATAAAAAAAATATTAATACATATCTACACCAGTTATAATGAATAACCGGTGTAGATATGTTAACCGGTATAGATATGTTAAAACATATTTTTTAAAAATTAAAAATATATCTACACTAGTTACTTTAATAACTGGTATAGATATTAACGCAACTATAATTTTTTTATGAAAATGCCCATCGCCTCCTATTTCTACACCATATGCATAATAACCAGTGTAGATATGGGGGTTTAATTTTACTATTGCTTACTAGTGATTGATAATAAGTGATTAAGCTCTCATAGTTTCCATATTGAATCTAAGAGAAATAAATGACTTAAACTTATAGATCTTCTTCTCTTGATTCTTCAAGTTCTTGAAGGTTTTGTCACATCTATAGATCTTTAAAATCTGCACAAGTAACAAACACCTCTTCTCTTAGTTTTGTAATCATCAAAACATATGATTCAATATTAAATTCTTGCTTTGTGCCATGCATTGTGGCAAACACACTTGCAATGTGGTACACATGATAACTCACCTAGAATGAATTTCCAATGTGTAGCATCGTCACGTGCAAAGTTTGATTGGAGTAATTCAAGTGCCTACACGTAGCTTACTACATATTCTAATAATGATATAAGTTTCACTTAAATATGATAATTCATTTGAAAGCTAGACTCCCAAATGCAAGATGACTACTTTATGTCATTTCACTATAATCTAGCATCTCAAATCACCAACTTATGTCATTAACTTCACACAGGGCCTTAAACATATCTAATAGGACAATATTCACTTGATAGAACCATTATATCATCAATCATATATTTACAATACAATTTGGCCACTCATAAGCCTTAAATCATCAATCATATATTTACAATACAATTAGCCACTCATAAGCCTTAAATCACATCACACAAAGTCACTTTATATATTTTACTACAAAATTATGTCCTAGCCAAATTCTATAAATCACATCATTTTAAAACATATAAACTTGCAATTATACTATTATCTCAGCCCTCCTATCACAATTAACTATATTATCACACATTTTAGGGCTAAGATATACCCCATACAACATAATTAGACAAGTGCAACTTAAAATATTATGCATTTATATGGCAACTTATAAACATTCTATTTATTTACATTCATTACACATAACAAAATAGAGTCATACAATAGCAATCTTTCTACTCTTAGCCTAAATCTTTCCCTTTGCTCCTATTAGTGCCTAAACCTATAACATAGTAACCACGAGGTGAGATAGAGTTCCTTTAACCAAAATAATTCAAAACTATATATTAACAAGTAAAATCTTAAACAAGTATATAAAAAATTATTATCAATCATAAGCCATGATATACATATATTTATATAATTATTATCACATGCATGATCATACTATCCATTCGAACCTCTACATCTACATTAAACCTATAGGTTACTCATAAAACACATTTTTTACAACTTATCTATGTCAATTAGGACCATTTATTAAGGTTTTATTAGCCAAAGTGCACACAAATTGCATTAGATTTAAAAATTGCCTAAGTGTCTATGTCTAATGCACTAAGGGTATTTGGTATAAAAAATGAACTTTTTATAAATGTACAAGAAATATTAACAAAATGCATTTTATTTCCATAAATGAGTAGTCAAATTATATTTTTGAAATTCATTTTAGTTTGGGAGTAATTAAATAAAAAATTCAACACTTTCTCAAGTGTCCTAGTTTAACTTAGTTTTCGATTTGCCTTTGTGTGAAAATTTTTATATAATTTTGTGTAGTTTGGAACTTGGTTGTTTTAATAAATTCTCCCTTCTAATTATGAATTAACTCTAGACTTTAATTAGATTTTATTATGTCACATGTTATTTAATTAAATTATGTGATTTATGTGACATAGGTGGCATGTAACTTGTGCATCAATTGGGCAACTAAAACCAACACTTCTTGAGGTCAAAGCTGAGCACATAGGACATGATTTCTAAATTATTTAAGGAATTACATCAGCTTTAAATTGTGGATGACATATGAGAAATTAGAAACATATTGGAATCATCTATAAGTTAATAGGAGGATGGCACCTTGCAAGTGTGATAAGGCTCCCATTGCTCCTTTATTTTCTTTTCTTATTTTTTAATTAGGCTTCAGCTAATAGGAAATGAGTTTTTACATTCCATTCAGCCCCCTAATCGGATCATCCACCTCATTCATTTCATCTCCCATATTCTCTTTCTTGTTCATACTATTCTTCATTTTCTCTCTATTTTTCTTCATTTTCCAGCACCATACCTCCCATTTGTAGTCACTAAAGCTCCACAAAAAACACACCATTCTTTTTCTCTCTTCATTCTAATCTGACCCCTTCCATTTTTATAAGAATTGAAGCTCATTTTCCTTATCCAAGTTCTATGGGATTCAGCCTTCATAAGCAAGTCCTAGGGTTCTTAAAGGTGATAAAGATTGGCTAAGTTTCTTGGTGGAATCCTAGAGAGATGAAGATGGATGATGATTCTTGAGGTTCAAATTAGCTAAGTTCTTTTATTTCGTAGTCTCTTCTTTGTTTACTAGATTGTTAGATTCCTTAATCTATGGTTTGATCATCTTAACTTGTAAATTTTAATTTGAATTTGATGTTGATGTGAAGAGAAGAGAACTGTTTCATTTAATTTCTTCCTTGGGCAGTCATGTGAATTCATTCACTCCTTGATTGGCACATAATTTTGTGTTTTTCAATTATTGAATTACTTATATTAATATTGCATAATCTTGTGGTGTTAACGCTCGTGTTGTTAAGTAGCTTGACATAATCTTGTGGCTGCTCAATATCTATGTTTGGCTATGTACTTGAGGGAGAAATATGAGTGATTCACTTGACTAATTTTTACACCAATTGGTTTTTTGAACAAGGGACTTTAATTTAAGACCTAGGGAATTTAGCTAATTAGATTAATTGACTTAGGATAATTTTCTTAGGTCAAGACAGCATTAGTCAAGAGGAAAGGGAAGCTTAATTTAGCCTAATCATAAGAAGATAATCAGTTCAAAATAAACTAATCTTTAAGGTTCCATTCTTATGAAAAAGGAAATTTCATTTTACTCACTTCAGTTAGCATTTTAATTGCTTGCCAATTAGGTAATTAGTTTAGTAATTAGGTAACCAACTTGCAACTTTGGGTGATTTATTGCATTAGGGAACCTTTGGTTAAGCTAAGACCATTCCTTAGGAGATGACATAAGGTTAGCCCTATATTGCATTAGGGTTAGCTTTAGTTTAATTTTGAGGGCAAGTGACTAATTCTTAATCAAAATTTTGGCGCCGTTGCTGGAGAATGTGTTTATGTTTAATTTAAGGTTGTTTAGTGCTTAATTTGCATTTTATATGTTTATGAAAATTTTTAAAAAATCATTAAAAGTTTTTTTTCTATATTTTTCTTATTGTGTTATTTTTTTTTGGGTGTTTTGTGTTCAATTTGGAAAAAGAAAGAAAAAGTTAGTGTAGTTTTTGTTGGTTTAGCGTAGAGTTGACAATACTCTATTTCCTATGTCTCTATTTGAAATTCAAAAATCCACTGGGAATGAGTTTGGGGGATGTTTTAATTTAAATTTGTTGCGTTTGAAATTTATATCTCTTAGCTTAATTTTAAATTTAGTTTGGTTAATTTTGGATGTGGGAAGTGTTCTATGGAATTTTGACAAGCTACCAAGGTTCAGGAGCCTTTATTAGGGATTCCTAAAACCCTATTAAAATTTTGAGTTGGCATATATCTCACTTTGTGTATCCAAATTGCCTTATTCTAGTCTCATATTTTTCCCCATTATCTTAGCTTTGTTTCTTGTTTTTTATCACTTTCTTTTATTTTACCTTGATCTTGTCTAAAAGTTTGTTGGAAGCTCAAACGGTCTTCTAGACAAAATCCTGTTTCTCCAGAACTGTAGGCCAACTTGTGAAAAATTCTAGGACCAATTGGCAAGGAATTTTGATCTGAAATTTCCATATCATCTCTTTGTATATCTCTTTGTCTCTCATAAAAGTTTCAAGAGAATTTATTATGTGGAGGTTTTGCGACAAAATCCACAAATTCATTATCTCTAAAGAGCCTAATGCACAATTTCAAGAATTAGCAATGATTCTTGATTGAGCATTTCTAACTCTTTTTCTACTTGTTTAGTGTTGTTTTTGTTTTGTGTTTGTTCACTTGATTTCTATTGGATTTAAAAAAATTCCATATTTTCGTTTGTTTGAATATTTTCTCTTTGTGCTTTGCATTTTAATATAGCTTGTTCTTTGTTCTTAATTTTCTTGAGTTTTATTTGTACATGACTCGTAGGAAACAAACCTCTTTTGTTGAATTAGATCAAAAAATTGAAAGGACTATTTTGAGGTTGAGAGGATGTAAGGTCTCCCTTACTATACCTCATTAAACTCCATAAATATGGTAATTAAGGGATTAACCCTCAAAGGATTACCGAGATTGTAAAATTACATAAATGAGAAGAATTCCTAAACAATTTATAATGGAATCTCAAAACTCAAATTTTAATCTCAAGAAAATATCTAAAATGCTCAAATCAGAGTTATAAAACAATACAAAAGCTTAAAAAAATCATATGCGACCCAAAATAATGAGTTTCAAAACTCAAAATTGTGTTTTGTGTAAAAAACAACCCATGCGCTATAGCCTATGATACACATGCCATGGCTCACTCACCTCTGTGCCATGTGATAGGAAATTAGTCGCTTATCCTCAAAATTACACTAAAGCTAACCCTAATGCAATATAGGGCCAACCCTAGGTCATCTCCCAAGGAATGGTTTTAAGTCTAATTGAAAGTTATCTAGTGAAATAAATCAACCAAAGTTTGTAGGAATTTAGTTATCTAGCTAATTATCTAAACTAATTACCTATGTGCAAGTAATTAAAATGCTAGTGAAAGTGAGTGAAATGAACTTCCCTTTTTACAATAATGGAACCCTAGAGATTAGTTGATTTTGGACTCATTATCTTCTCATGATTAGGCTAAGTTTAGCTTCCCTTTCCTCTTGACTAAAGCTGTCATGACTTAAGAAAATTATCCTAAGCCAATTAACCTAATTAGCTAACCTCCCTAGGTCTTAGATTAAAGTCCCTAGTTCAATTAACCAATTGGTGAAGACATTAGCCAAGTGATTCACTCAAAATCCTCTCTCAACAGCCATGGTCAAACACATAAATTGAGCAACCACAAGATTATGTCAAGCTACTCAACAACACAAGCATTAACACCACAAGATTATGCAATATTAACACAAGAAATTCACTAATTGAAAAACACAAGATTATGTGCCAAACAAAGAGTGGCAAAATTCAGTCATGGCTGTCCAAGGAAGAAATTAAATGAAACAATCCTCTCTCTTTACATCAACATCAAATTCAAATTAGAATTTATAAGCTAAGATGATTAAACCCTAGATTAAGGAATCTAACCATCTAGTAAAAAGAGAAGAGGATAGGAAACAAAAGAACTTAGCCAATTTGAAGCTCAAGACTCATCCTCCATCTTCATCTCTCTAGGATTCCACAAAGAAACTTAGCCAATCTTCATCTTCAAGAACCCTAGTGATTGCTTGTGAAGGCCAAACTCCATAGCTCTTGAATGATGGAAATGAGCTTCAATCCTTGTGAAAATGGAAGGGATGGAACGAAAATGAAGAGAGGAGAAGAATGGTATGAGTTTTGTGGAGGTTTGGTGGCTGAAAATGGAGGTTAGGGTGCTGGAAAATGAAGAACAAAAGAGAGAAAATGAAGAACACTATGAACAAGAGAGAGAGAATGTGGAAGATGAATGAGATATGTGTTGGATCCCATTTGGGACTTAAAATGGCGTGCTCCTTGGTGTCTCCCATCAGCTGAAGCTTAATTAAAATAAGGAAAAAGAAATTAAAATGTAAATGGGAGCCTTGTCACACTTGCAAGGTGGCAACTTCCTATTGGTTTGTAGATGATTCCAATGTGTGCCTAATTTCCCATGTGTCATCCACATCATTTTAGCTGATCTAATCCCTCAAAATAATCATAATTCACGTGCAAACCATCAGCCATTGTCCTCAAGGAGTGTTGACCTCAATTGCCCAATTGATGCACAAGTCACATGCCACCTATGTCACATAAATCACATAATTCAATTAAATAGCATATGATATAATAAAATCTAATTCATGTCCAGAATTAAATTCATAATTAGAAGGGAGAATTTATTAAATTAACCAAGTTTCAGGCTGCACAAAATTATATAAAAATTTTCACACAAAGGCAAACCAAAAACTAGGACAAACTAAGACACTTAAGAAAGTGTTGACTTTTTTATTTAATTACTCCCAAACTAAAATGAATTTTAAAAATATAATTTCACCATTCATCAACTGGACATAAAATGCACTTTGTCAATTTTTCTTGTACATTTTCTCAAAAGTTCATTTTTTGGACCAAAATGCCCCTAGTGCACTGATCTTAGAAACTTAGGCAAAGTTCCAAATCTAATGCAATGTGTGCACTTGAAGGTGATAAATCATTAATAAAATGGTCCTAATTGACAAATAAAAGTGGGTAACAAATGTGTTCTATCAATTCCCCCACACTTAGCTTTTGCACTCCGGGCAAAATCAAGTGAAAAAGGTCCCAAAAGAAACTATAAGACAAAGAAATAAGAGAAAAACATTGTTTCAAGTCACTAAAATACTAGCTCATGAACTTCTACAAATTATCAATCAATGTGGCAATAATTACGAAAGAATTATGCACATCACAAACAAACCCTTACCAAGAATCAATGTCAAAGAGTAAGCCTCTCTAGGTTAAGTGTTTGCTCTCATCACTCAAAGTGTATAAGGTATTAAATTTCACTCAAAATTTCTTAGGATAAACCCTACTATGAATTTGTAACCCTTCTACATCTCCATCACTAAATAGCACTTGCAATCAAGAATCAAATGGACTTTATTAGGTTGTGATATAGGTAATGAAAGGATGTCTAAGAAATGCATGTATATAAAAAAAATAGGGTTAGCATCAAAATAATGCTAAATCAAGATATATCCCCTTAATATGCAAAGCATAACCTAACTCAATTGAGTGAACACCTTAACACAATGAGGATGGAAAGAAATGATAAGAAATAATAAAACAAATGGAATGGATGAGCTAGGCAACTTTTTATTTTTATTTTTATTTTTTTTCTTTCTTTTCTTTTTTTTTTCTTTTTTTTTTCTTTTTCTAGCAACTTTATTTCTTTTCTTTTTGACTATATTTTTTTTTTCAAATCTATCTTTGTTGTTTTTTTTTTTGGTTGCCCCTAACTCTTTGAAAACAATGGAAGTAATGGATAGAGAAATGATAATAGGCATCCACTCATTTGATCTAGGACATGCAATGAATATTAAAAAGACATATAAAAGTGTAACATGCATTCCTTGGGGAAAAATAGGGTGAATATTTTTTTTTTTAAGAATCAAACCAAAGGCTCAAAGTGGCTAACAAAGGATAATAAATAATAATAGGTTGGCTATTTGGCTCTTGGCTATTTTTTATGAATGCCATCTCTCATCTCCTATCAAACAAGTGCAAGATATATGGTCTTAATTAAGAAGTGAAACAAATTCTAGAGGGTAACATCACTAAGGAATTAATCACACATGAGTGTTTAGCCTCTTCCATGAATGGGTAATATGCCACTCTAATCCATTAATTCAAGGTAAAAGAATGTTCACTTCACACCTATTCAATCCTAAAAATTACCACATCTCAAGAATCAAAATATCCATTCAAGAGCTAGGTAATTAAGTAACCTCAAACAAAACAAAACAAAGAAATTTTTTTTTGAATTTTTTTTTTGCAAAACCAAACAAAACCAAACAAACAAAACAAAATGTTTATTTCTCTCCCCCACACTTAAATCATGCATTGTCCTCAATGTATGTATAGACTAGTGATAAAATAAGGTGAGATCAATAATGAATGCATAACAAAAGTGTGGTGCAGATATTTTTTTTTTCAAACTAAAACACAAAACAAAGAAGTCAAATAAAGCAAATAAACTCTAATTTTCCTACTAGGTTCATCTCCCCCACACTTGAACTATACCTATCATTAAATATATCAATTAAAGGAAGGTAAAAGCTCAAGGTTAGAGAGATACAACCTTATCATGGTGGTTCAAAAACATGTTGAGAGAAGTCCTCCTCCTTTTGAAGTGATTTGGCATCTTTGTAGAGCTTGCATAGGTGACCATTGATTTGCATAGTGGAACCCGTGGCTTTATTCAAGAGTTGCAAAACCCCATAGGGAAACACCTTGGTCACTAGATATGGTCCCTCCCACTTAGACTTCAACTTGGCATGCTTATGAATAAACCTTGTTTGGAACAAGAGGACTTGATCTCCTTCTTGGAACTTTTTCCTCAAGATTAGCTTGTCATGAAGGATCCTTGTTTTCTCCTTATAGATTCTAGAAGACTCATAGGCATCCAACCTAAGCTCCTCAAGTTCTTGCATTTGAAGAAATCTCTCCTTAGCCGAAAGATGGAAATCCAAGTTTAGTTTCTTGATGGCCCAATAGGCCCTATGCTCTATCTCCACAGGGAGGTGGCAAGCCTTTCCATACACCAATCGAAAAGGAGACATGCCAATGGGAGTCTTATAAGCGGTCCGATAAGCCCACAAAGCATCCTCCAAGTGTAAAGACCAATCCTTCCTATTTGTGTTCACCACCTTGGTTAGGATTTTCTTGACTTCTCTATTTGATACTTCGGCTTGGCCATTAGTTTGGGGATGATATGGTGTAGAGATTTTGTGATGCACCCCATATTTAGCCAAGAGAGCCTTCATCATCTTATTGCAAAAGTGGGATCCTTGGTCACTTACCAAGGCCTTAGGAACTCCATACCTACAAAAAATATTAGATTTGAGAAACTTCAAAACAATCTTAGCATCACAAGTTCTAGTAGGAATGGCTTCAATCCACTTTGAAACATAATCAACACCAAGTAATATGTACTCAAAACTAAAGGATGGTGGAAAGGGACCCATGAAGTCAATGCCCCAAACATCAAAAATCTCACAAAATAAAATGGGTTGTTGAGGCATTTCATGTCTCTTACCCCAACTACTAACCTTTTGACATTTCAAGCATGCTTTACAAAATTCATAAGAGTCTTTAAACAAGCTAGGCCAATACAATCCACAATCTAAAACCTTCCTAGCTGTCTTATTTGAGCTAAAATGACCACCACATGCATGAGAGTGACAAAATTCAAGAACAGAAGGCACATCAACATCATCAACACACCTCCTAATCACTTTATCACTACAAATCTTCCACATCAAAGGTGGTTCCCAAATGTAAAATCTAGACTCTCTTTTCAATTTTTCAATGGCAAAACGTGAAGCACAAGGAGGCAAGACTCTACACTCAATATAGTTAGCAAAAGAGGCATACCATGGAGGCTTAGATGAAATGGCACACAATGCCTCATCAGGAAATGAATCACAAGGAATAGTAGGGTTAGAGTTTACCATAGTAGCTTTTAAATGAGGTAGTCTAGACAAATGATCCGCTACTTGATTGGTAGAACCACTCCTATCCCTTATCTCCACATCAAATTCTTGCATTAAGATCACCCATCGAATCAAGCGAGGCTTAGAATCTGTCTTCTTAAACAAGTACCTCACAGCAGCATGGTCAGTGTACACAACAACTTTAGAGTTAAGAAGATATGATCTAAATTTATCAAGTGCAAAAACAATAGCAAACAACTCTTTCTCAGTTGTGGTGTAATTAACCTGAGCTGAATCTAGGGTCCTAGATGCATAAGCAATCACATATGATAACTTGCCCTCTCTTTGACCAAGCATAGCTCCCACAGCAAAATTAGAAGCATCACATGACAACTCAAAAGGTAAAGACCAATTTGGGGCTTTAAGAATGGGAGGGGAAATGAGCATGCTTTTCAAAGTGTCAAAACTCCTTTTGCAAGCATCATCAAAAACAAAATCAACATCTTTTTGTAAGAGTTTAGACATAGGCAAAGCAATTTCACTAAACCCCTTTATAAATCTCCTATAAAAGCCTGCATGTCCCAAAAATGATCTCAAATCTTTCAAACAAACAGGATATGGCAAAGAAGCAATCACATCTACTTTGGCCTTATCCACCTCTATGCCATTGGAAGAAATCAAATGGCCTAAAACAATTCCTTTATCTACCATGAAATGGCATTTTTCAAAGTTAAGCACAAGCTTCTTTTCAATGCACCTACCAAGCACTTTATCTAAAGAATGCAAGCATGAATCAAAGGACTCACCATACACAGTAAAATCATCCATAAAGACTTCCATGCAATGTTCAATAAAATCACAAAATATGGACATCATGCATCTTTGAAAAGTACCAGGTGCATTGCAAAGACCAAAAGGCATCCTCCTATAGGCAAATGTACCAAAGGGGCATGTAAAGGTAGTCTTATCTTGGTCACTAGGAGCTATAGGAATCTGAAAATACCCACTAAACCCATCTAGGAAGCAATAATGGGACTTGGAAGCCAATCTCTCAAGCATTTGATCAATAAAAGGCAAAGGAAAATGGTCCTTCCTAGTCACATTATTGAGCTTCCTATAGTCTATGCACACTCTCCAAGCATTTTGAACTCTAGTTGGAACAAGCTCTCCTTTCTCATTTTTTACCACAGTAATCCCCCCTTTCTTAGGTACAACTTGGGTTGGAGACACCCACTCACTGTCAGCTATAGGATAGATGATCCCAGCACTAAGTAGCTTAACAACCTCTTTCTTTACCACATCTAAAATCAATGGGTTAAGTCTCCTTTGTGGTTGCCTAATGGGCTTAGCATTGTCCTCAAGAAAAATTTTATGTGTGCACACAATAGGGTCAATACCAGGAATGTCAGCCAAAGTCCAACCAATAGCATGTATGTTCTTTCTCAACACATCAAGTAATGCATTTTCTTCCTCAAGAGATAAAGAGTTAGAAATTATTACCGGAAGCTTCTCATTCTCAATGAGATATGCATACTTGAGATTGGATGGTAAAGGCTTCAACTCCAAGGTAGGTGGCTCTACACAAGAGGGAATGAGCTTCTTCAAGTCTAATTTGGTGGAATATTCCATGGTACTATCTTGTCTTTTAGGCTTCTCACTTGTTTTTGATTTCTCCTCTTCTTTCTTTACAGCCTCCCCCTTTTCTTGCAACTTGTCCTCAAGTGCTTGGACTTGAGCCACGGCCTCGACATGTGAAAGTGTAGAATTTTCCTCCAATAGCTTGGGAATCCTAAGAACATCAAGCTCGAGTGGAGAAAAACTCATAGATTCGGCCTTAATGGCTTTAGTACCTACAACACAAGAAGATATACCCTTCTCAAGCATTTCAAGATCAAGCATAGGAGATATTTTAAACAAATCATGAGAAGAAGTAGTTGCATCATTCAAGCATGCATCAATCTCTAAACAAATAGGACAACTACATCCATCAATACATGTAGTAGTAACAAGAGACAAATCATCATCAACATGTGAGAAAGAATCAAGCATGTGAGACTCACAAGCATCATGAAGCAATAACTCAATGGAACTTACACCTAACAAAGAATAATCCTCAAAAGGATGTTTCATTGCTTCATATATATTAAAAATAACATGATCCTCTCCACATTTCAAAATCAAACTACCTTTTTCCATGTCAATCAATGTACGGGCAGTCCTCATAAATGGCCTTCCTAAAATCAAAATATCATCCCCACTCCCTTCTTTTGACATATCAAGCACATAGAAATCCACAGGAAATAATAGACCTTTAACACAAACCAACAAGTCTTCTACTACTCCATGTGGTCTTCTAACACTTCTATCCGCTAATTGGCATATCATAGGTGTCTTATGCATGCAATCAAGACTCAAGGCATGATAAATTGAAAGAGGCATAACATTAATGGCTGCACCTAAGTCTATCAATGCATGAGAAAAATGTGTGTTGCCAATCTTGCATGGAATTGTGAAGGAACCGGGGTCCTCACATTTTATAGGGAGTTGAGGCTTCATGATAGCACTCACAGATGAGGGTAATTGTACCCTTGCATTAGGCCTAAATTTTCTTTTATTTGTACAACAATCTTTCAAAAATTTGGCATACTTAGGAAAGTTCTTAACTACATCCATCAAGGGTACATTAACATGAATCTTGTGGAAGAAATCATATACCTCTTGATCAAATTGTCCCTTTACTTGCTTAGGGACCACTTGTGCTTGTGGAAAAGGAAGCTTCTTCATAATCTCTTGACTTTGCTTTCCTTCTTCCTTCCTTGAACTCTCCTTTCTTGTTTCACTTTGCTCGGCCTCTCCCTCTTTTTCCTTACTAAACAACTCGGCCATAGTCCCCTTTTCCACCTTAGATGGTGGTTGCTCACATATGATCTCCTCAATGTTTTCATCCTCATCATCTCTACAAAAAGATGCATCATTAGGAGCAAAAGAAGAACTAGAAACATTAACATCAATTGAAGAATTTAAAGAGGGCTTCTCGGCCTTCCCTTGTCTTTTGTCTTCTTGTACTCTTTCTCCCAACTCCTTGCCACTCCTCAATGTGATAGCATTAAGATTAGCTTTAGGATTAGCAACGGTGTTGGATGGTAATGTAGAGGCTTGAGCATTGGCTGCACTTAATTGGTTAGCAAGCATATTCATTTGAGAAGTAAGGGCATCAATTTTAGAGTTCATGTTCTCACACTTGTTACCCATACTCTCTACCTTGTTCCCTAAGCCATCATACATGTTTTTATACAAAGAGTTCATTTCAATCAACTGCTTACGTAACACATTCACATCATTAGAAGAGTTCGAATTAGAAGAACTCTCAATTGGAACAAGCCTCCTATCACTATAAGAATTAGAAGAAGGTGTAAGAGAATTACCACTTGGATTGTAGCTTTGAGAAGAGCTACCTTGAGACAAATGAGGTGGAGGGTCACGGCCAAAGGTGTTTTGATAGGATCCTCTTTGTTGATTGTCTTGTAAAGCCACATTTGGATTTGAATAGGAGAAATTAGGATGGTCTCTCCATGAAGGGTTGTAAGTATTAGAATAAGCTCCTTGCCCTTGCCTCCCACCATAGGATTGTTTTCCATTGTAGATAGCATTTACTTGTTCAAACTTAATAGGACAATTGCTTTCTACATGCATAGGTGAGTCACAAAAAGTACAAGAATAAGGGACAAGTGCTTGAGAAGTACTTACATTGCTCACTTGAGATATTTGTGGAGCCAACATTCTCCCAATCTTGGCAGCTAGCAAGTCCACATATGAATCATTAAGAACTGAGGAACCTACCATATTCACATTTCTCTTTTCCCTTGTAGAGTATTGAGCACCACTTGAAGCCATCTTGTCAATTAGTTCCCAAGCCTTTAAGGAAGTGAGGTCAATCAAGCATCCACCACTAGCGGCATCAATGTTAACTTTGTCTCTTGGAATCAAGCCCTCATAGAAATATTGGACTAAATTCTCACTAGAAATTTGATGGTGTGGGCATTTAGCCAAAAGGCCTTGGAATCTAGTCCAATACTCATAGAGACTCTCATCCTCTCCTTGTTGGACCCCATAGATTTGCTTTCTCAAATTGGTGACCTTGGAATTTGGAAAGAATTTATCTAAGAAGAGTCTTCTTAGCTCGGCCCATGTGCTCACTTTCACATAAGAAGGGTAGTTGAAATACCACTCCTTTGCTAAACCTTCAAGAGAAAATACAAAAGCCTTAGCTTGAACATCATCAACATTTACATGCATAGGCTTCATAGTATCACAAACCAATAGGAAAGTATGCAAAAACCTATGACAATCCTCTCCTGGTAACCCATGAAATTTAGGCAATGCATTAATCAAGGAGGATTTAATTTCAAATTGAACATTAGTAGGAGGAACATATAAGCCATAAGGATTATCATGCCAATTAGGTTGAGTTAATTGCCTAATGCTCCTCTCCTCTCTAGGGTTATGCAAGCCTTCAAATTCATTATTAACATGGCCATCATCATGCAAATTCTCATTCCCATTCCCATGGCCCTCATTATGCACATGCTCATGTCCTAAGATACCTTCCATTGTTGAATTACAAACCAAATGAGAATCAAGAATAGGTTGTGATCTTCTCAATCTAGAAATAGTCCTTTCAATTTCTGGATCTAATTCAACAAAAGAGGTATGTTTTCTTCGGGTCATGCACTAATCAAGCTCAAGAAAATTAAGAACAAAGAACAAGCTAAACTAAAATGCAAATCAACATGAAACAATTCAAAACACACAAAAGCAAGAGAAATAATTTTTTTTTATTTTTTTTATTAAACTCAATAGCAACAAAATGAAAAAAAAATAACACCAAACAAGTAGAAAGAGAGTTAGAAATGCTCAATCAAGAAGCTTTGGCAATTCTGGAATTCGCACAGTAGGCTCTCTGGAGACAGTGAACTTGTGAATTTTCTATCAGCAAATCCACATGATAAATTCCCCTGAAACTTTTATGAGAAACACAAGAGATATACAGGAAAATTATATAAAACTTTTAGATTAAAAATCCTTCCCAATCGTTCCCAGAATTTTTCACAAGTTGGTCCTCAAGTCTGGAGAAACAGGATTTCGTCCAGAAGACCTTCAGAGCTTCTAACAAACTTTCAAATAGGAAAATGGAAAAATTGAAGAAAATCCTAAACACAAGAAACAAAGATAAGACAGCGATAAGAAAAATGAAACTGGAATCAATCAATTTGAACGCACAAAGAGGAAGATATGCTAACTCAAAATTGAAACAGGGTTTTGGAATCCTCTGTAATGGCTCCCTGGACCTTGTTAGATTGTAAAATTTCCACAGGACACTTCCCACGTCCAAAATTGACCAAACCAATTTTAAAGTGAAGCTAGGATATAGAGCTTTCAATGAAATAAATTTCAAGTTCAAATTCCCTCAGACTCATTCCCAGTTAATTTTTCAATTTCAGACAGAGACACTAGAAACAGAGTATTTTCAGCTCTACACCAAACCAACGAAAATTGCACTAATTTTTTTTTTTTTCAAAACAGAATAAAAACACTCAAAACACACAAAAAACACTAAACAAAACACAAAACACAAATTTTTATAATTTTTCAAAAAAATTTTCCAGGAACACTAAAAATGTAAATTAAGTACTAAACAACCTTAGAATTAAACTTAAACCATTCCCCGGCAACGGCGCCAAAATTTTGATAGGAAATTAGTCGCTTATCCTCAAAATTACACTAAAGCTAACCCTAATGCAATATAGGGCCAACCCTAGGTCATCTCCCAAGGAATGGTTTTAAGTCTAATTGAAAGTTATCTAGTGAAATAAATCAACCAAAGTTTGTAGGAATTTAGTTACTAGCTAATTATCTAAACTAATTACCTAATGTGCAAGTAATTAAAATGCTAGTGAAAGTGAGTGAAATGAACTTCCCTTTTTACAATAATGGAACCCTAGAGATTAGTTGATTTTGGACTCATTATCTTCTCATGATTAGGCTAAGTTTAGCTTCCCTTTCCTCTTGACTAAAGCTGTCATGACTTAAGAAAATTATCCTAAGCCAATTAACCTAATTAGCTAACCTCCCTAGGTCTTAGATTAAAGTCCCTAGTTCAATTAACCAATTGGTGAAGACATTAGCCAAGTGATTCACTCAAAATCCTCTCTCAACAGCCATGGTCAAACACATAAATTGAGCAACCACAAGATTATGTCAAGCTACTCAACAACACAAGCATTAACACCACAAGATTATGCAATATTAACACAAGAAATTCACTAATTGAAAAACACAAGATTATGTGCCAAACAAAGAGTGGCAAAATTCAGTCATGGCTGTCCAAGGAAGAAATTAAATGAAACAATCCTCTCTCTTTACATCAACATCAAATTCAAATTAGAATTTATAAGCTAAGATGATTAAACCCTAGATTAAGGAATCTAACCATCTAGTAAAAAGAGAAGAGGATAGGAAACAAAAGAACTTAGCCAATTTGAAGCTCAAGACTCATCCTCCATCTTCATCTCTCTAGGATTCCACAAAGAAACTTAGCCAATCTTCATCTTCAAGAACCCTAGTGATTGCTTGTGAAGGCCAAACTCCATAGCTCTTGAATGATGGAAATGAGCTTCAATCCTTGTGAAAATGGAAGGGATGGAACGAAAATGAAGAGAGGAGAAGAATGGTATGAGTTTTGTGGAGGTTTGGTGGCTGAAAATGGAGGTTAGGGTGCTGGAAAATGAAGAACAAAAGAGAGAAAATGAAGAACACTATGAACAAGAGAGAGAGAATGTGGAAGATGAATGAGATATGTGTTGGATCCCATTTGGGCTTAAAATGGCGTGCTCCTTGGTGTCTCCCATCAGCTGAAGCTTAATTAAAATAAGGAAAAAGAAATTAAAATGTAAATGGGAGCCTTGTCACACTTGCAAGGTGGCAACTTCCTATTGGTTTGTAGATGATTCCAATGTGTGCCTAATTTCCCATGTGTCATCCACATCATTTTAGCTGATCTAATCCCTCAAAATAATCATAATTCACGTGCAAACCATCAGCCATTGTCCTCAAGGAGTGTTGACCTCAATTGCCCAATTGATGCACAAGTCACATGCCACCTATGTCACATAAATCACATAATTCAATTAAATAGCATATGATATAATAAAATCTAATTCATGTCCAGAATTAAATTCATAATTAGAAGGGAGAATTTATTAAATTAACCAAGTTTTAGGCTGCACAAAATTATATAAAAATTTTCACACAAAGGCAAACCAAAAACTAGGACAAACTAAGACACTTAAGAAAGTGTTGACTTTTTTATTTAATTACTCCCAAACTAAAATGAATTTTAAAAATATAATTTCACCATTCATCAACTGGACATAAAATGCACTTTGTCAATTTTTCTTGTACATTTTCTCAAAAGTTCATTTTTTGGACCAAAATGCCCCTAGTGCACTGATCTTAGAAACTTAGGCAAAGTTCCAAATCTAATGCAATGTGTGCACTTGAAGGTGATAAATCATTAATAAAATGGTCCTAATTGACAAATAAAAGTGGGTAACAAATGTGTTCTATCACCATGCGCCGTGGTGCATTGCACGAATTTGATAGATATCAGTTGTCAAAATGATAACACAAAGAGCGAACTTCTGATCCATCTCAAATCTCGATCCAATGTCCAATTGAGGCAATTTTAGCTTTTACACAGAGTTTTCTCTTGGCTTTAGCTAATGGCATAGGTTTTACACTCAAATTCATTTTCTAAAAAAAGTTGGACACCAAAACCCATTTTACCACTTTTTCACAACAATCTCACAAACTCAGTGTCCCAATTCAACCACAAGTGCCAAAAGCCTACATCAACTCTCTGACTACACTCAATAGACTCCAGCGGCTAGTGTAATGCACCAAACACAACCAAAAACACTTATTCCTTAAAATGACCACTCAACCTTAATTTGTTACAAAAAATAAAGGGGAGGAAAATCATGCACAAAATAATAATTTTCATTTCAAATCATTCAAAATACACATGTTCCTACATGCACAAGTATTTTGGCCCTATCCACAGGATTACAACCAAAACGCACTAACCTAGGGCACAAAATACACAAGTTGTACACTAAGCTAATGTAAGTAGTACAAAAATAATAACATGTGATCCTAGTTGGCATTTATACAACATTAATACACAAAAATATAGGCATGAAAGTTATAACCTCCTCCTATATCCTCCAGATACAGGAGAAGATTAACAAAATTACCATGTAAAACACCCAAATCAATAATCATATATTTAGTTTGAAAAGCTTAGGCCTAAGACTCGTTTGCAAAATCATCGAAACCATAATTCATTAGAGCAATATACAGCAAAAGTAAATCATTTACATTTGTCTCAATCATTGCATGCATTAAAAACAGGAAATTAGGTTGGAATACGGGCTATACACTAGGCTGTGTAGCACGTGGGCCGTGGCATATGGCATAAAGCCACACACCCAACTTTTTGTGTCATGCGCCATGGCACGCCAGTCTAAAATTCCTACTATCATTTTGACAACAAAATTATGAACTTTTGACGTGCGCAAGTTTCACATATGATGTTTGATTAGAGTGATTCAAGCACCCACACAAAGTTTATCTCATAAGCTAGCTAATGAGATAAGTTTGGACATAATCTAATGGTCTAATTGAAATTTAGATACTCAAATGCAAAAAGTCACTTTTTTTGAAAAATTTTCATACCCAAGCGCTCAATTTGATCCCTTTCTCTCATTAAACCACACAACTTGAACTAAGTCCAAAAGGACCTATTACACCTGATTAACCATAATATAATACATTTACACACATATATAAAAATCTAGCCATTCAACAGCCTATTTTCACTTTTTACAACTTCACACAATTTGACATAATTTAGACTTTTTTCAACACATTCATATATAACCACATCCATAATATATTTATTACTCAATCTCATCCCCAAATTACTCATTTTATCATAATTCCACACTTGGGCTTAAGATTTACCATTTTCACTACACTTTCCGTGCAAACTCACTCAAATCTCAGCCCTTGATTCATTTCACCTCATATATACACAATATGGGCTAAGATTCCATAAAATCGCAGCCCAAAACATGCATGCAACCTTATGGCAACTTATATACACATATATACATGAATTCTCAATTCATTACACAATCTCAGAGACTTCCACAACAACGACACCACTATGTCAGTCCTATCTCTCTCCTTTTACCCTGATCACTGATCTATCCTAAAAAAATGCAACCACGAGGGTGAGACAAAAATCTCAATAATAGAATAACCCACTCCTATTGACTATCACATGAACCTATATGAAAGTAAAACATAATATACCATTTAATATAACATATCATGTATTTCATTTCAAGTATCACTCATATCAAACAATTCATTACTTTTACACTTGTTTCACCACTTTTACAGCATATAGCAATATATTGCATCATATAGCATGATCACTACTGACCGAACCTCTAAAACACCTTAACACAAAACCATAGGCTTGCCTTAGATTAATGTACACACTCATTGGCCTTGAGCTTACCTTTAGTGGTAGAATCGCTCGGCCAAAGGTATTTTATCTCACTTTAGGACTATGGTTTCCCCTAATACACATAGTGGTGTATTGTTGACTCAAACACTGTATCACACAAACACTAAGGAGTCCTAAATCTCCTAACACTGCACCTCAATAGACACTAAGGAGTTCTTCTCCAACATTGCACCTCCAAAGCCACTAAGGAGGTATAATTCTCCAACATCGCACCTCGTCAGGCACTAAGGAGAATATGCCATATGGTCTTATTACCACCTCTCCACTTAGGTGAACTCCCACCCCTATAACCATGCTTTCCAAACCATTCATAGGTTCCTCATTCACCACTTTATATACTTCCTCACACATAACTAAACTTATAGCTGAAGAGCAATTTACATTCATCACAAGGGAATTGAAAATGGTAAATCCCAATGAATTATAAGTTTCTAAATTTTAATTAAATTACATTTTGAATCTTTTACTAACTAAAGCTTCAGAGTTGTTTTAAGTTGTTTTTATAGGCATAAATTTGTGAATCCTAACATTATTGGAATAAATCAAGGAAAATCTTAAAGAAAGAAGTCAGAAGATTAGGTATAATATGTTTAAAAGATTGGTTATTACTATTAAAAAATGATTCTTGAAATTTTAATTGCCTTATCTTGCATGAATTTGCTTGATTTTGTGCTTCTCTCTCTATGATTGCATACTCACGCATGAAACATGTATGTTCACTTGTGTGAAATAGCACTTAGGATATCTTCACTTATGATTTGTGCTAAATCATGCGCAAAGACATTAGTTCTGCTTGCATGACATAGAACTTAGTGAATCATTATTCCTAAGTTTTGTCAATTCATGCATGATAAAGGAAGGCTTACTTGCGTGAAATGTCTTCCTAAGAGCATGGTATTCAATAGTAGTCATTTCATGCATGAAAATAATTTATGATCACACGTAACTTTACCTATATTTTTTGTGTATTAGTTAAACATTATATTTGTTTCCAGCTCACACATGAAACTTATTTGTCATAGATGAGAAATAGCACTTGGTTAGTTAAAAGTGCTAAATCACACATGTAATCATTTTAGTCTCACGTGTGATCCTACATTATCTATATATATCTTCCTCGTATGCCTTTCATTTTCACGTGTCAACCAATGTTTGTTTTTCTAGCTGTTACTCAATTCTTCTTTCTTAACTACCTCTCTGATTATTCTCTGGCCATTTTAGTACTCAAATTGTTGTATCCATCTCTTCTAATCTGCTTCTCATCCCTTACTTCACTATAAACTCATCTCTTTCTTCAACCTAAATTTATCTCTTCTCTAAAAATTCTCTGTGATGGCATGAACAAAGGGAACTAGAAAGAAAACTAGTGAAGAGGTTATGAAGAGAAAACTCATAAAAGCTCTAATTGGAAAAGGCAGTAAATCACCTTCTCGATCATCCAAGAGGCTCAGAATTCTAATAAAATCTAAGGAGCCTACTTTTACATCAGAGCATGCTATAACTAATCAACAAGAAGAAGTTATGATCAAAATTGGCCAAGACTTGTCCAACGATGGTAGCAATATGCCTTCAAGTAAAGTTTTAAAGGCAAGTATTAGAGAATGAAAGCTTTTAAGCTTCAAGCATTAGTCCAAACTCAATTAGTACTTATCCTCTACTGTGGTGGTCACAAGTCACTACACCAAATATGATTCTTTTATCAAAGCTTATAACTTTGATATAGATGAATATTTGAGTGACTATAAAGGCTTATTGGAGCTTGATCTCTTTTACTCAGCTGAAGTGGTGAAGGCCTTCTATGCTAGCTTTGGATAGGACAAACACAAGAAGACTTACAAGGCTAATGTTTGAGGGTGTCCAATGTACTTCACTCTAAAGAGCTTAGGACATATACTTGGTCTTAAAGTAAGGGGTCTAGAGCTTTAAGGGTTTGATCATGCTAATCAAAGAAATGCTCCCAGACAACACATGAATAAAGAGAAATACAAAGCAATTATGATAACAAAAGATGTACCTGAGGAAGCTTTGAAGCCTGGTTTCATCTTCAGACTAACTTCATTCCCATTCAAGCATCATATGCAAGCATATGTTATGGCAAGATTCTTTTTCAACAAGAGAACTGCCTTCAACATTTACATTGAGTTCAAGACTGAGTTCCTAACTAGATTGATCAAGAATCAAATGATCAATATGTGTCACTACATATTGACTAAGATGCTGCATGTTTCTAAAGTTGGCACAAAGAGGAAGAAGGAATAAAAGAAAGAAAGAAACCTTTATTTTGTATAAGTCGTATTTGCTATTCTAAAAAGATTTTGAGTCAAATACACTAAAGGAGTAGTGTTAGAGCCAGAAGAATTTAATAGTACTGCTCTCTACAAAATGAAATTCAAGCTGGAAGTGAAATCCATCACATTCAGTTCTATGAAACTTCTTCAGTATAAAATCACACATGATTTTCCCATTCACTCACAAGAAAATGCACCAATGGATAGAATCACTATTCCAACAATTTATCAACTTCCAAAAACTATATAAGTGATTCATTTTGAATCAGAACAAGAACTAATGATCTTTGAGCGAACATATTATCATTCATGCATTTAAAGAGCTTTCAAATTGTGCTTTTAATTATTACTTCATTATTCCTGAAAAGAATTGTGAAAAGCTCTCAAAGGTTTATAAGCTTTCATTTGTATTCTCATTTACTCTTTAAGAGAGTCTTTTGTAAAAAGCTTATACTATTTTGTCAAAAATCTTGAAAAGGGACTTTTTAGGTATTTATAATAACTTGCTAGATTGTGGCAATGTTTGTTAAGTGAGTTAATACAAGGTTAGTCTTAAGAGTTGTACTATGGTGGCAAGCACCCATTGGAGCTTGTGATTTTAGTTGAGAATCTCAAGTATGATTTTGAGGATTGGATGTAGGCCAAGTTTGTGGCTGAACTAGTATAAATCTCGAGTATATTATCTTCTTCCTTCACTCTTTTCAAGTTTTCAAAAGTTTTTGAGTGTCACCTAATTCATCCCCCTCTTAGGTGCTAGCCTATCCTAACAAAAAAGAACATGGCTGAGAGGCTTAGTGAAGAAAAAGAGAGTGAGGATAAGAAAGGATTAACAAAAAGAAGGTTTAACGAAGGAAGAAGCAAATCAAAGTCAAGAGCTTATGAAGAGACTTCCTTTCCCACAAGCACAAGTAGTCCCTAAGCAAGTGAAAGGGCAATTTGATTGAGAGGTATATAATTTCTTTCATTACCCTTGATGGATTTTGTTAAGAACTTTCCTAAGCATGCAAAATTTTTAAAGGATTGTACAAAAAAAAGGAAGTTTAGGCTTAATGCAAGGGTTCCTTTACCATATTCTGTAAGTGTTATAATGAAGCCTCAACTCCTTATTAAGTGTAAGGACCTAAGTTCTTTCACAATCCCATGTAAAATTAGCAATATAAATTTTTCAAATGCATTGATTGATTTTAAGGCTGCTATAAATGTGATGCCATTATCTATTTACCAAGCCCTTGATTTAAATTGCACGTATAAAACACCAATGATTTGTCAATTAGCAGATAGAAGCGTTAGGAGACCACATGGAATAGTACAAGACTTATTGGTTTATGTTAAAGGTTTATTATTTCCTATGGATTTTTATATGCTTGATATGTCTAAGGGGTGAAAGGGGATGATGTGTTGATTCTTGATAGACCCTTTATAAGAATAGCCTGTACCTTAATTAACATGGATAAGGGTACCTTGATGTTAAAATATAGGGAAGATCAAATCAATTTCAATAACTACGAGGTAATGAAAAGACCTTTGATGATTATTCCCTACTTAATGTGAATACCATTGAAATTTTTCTTGATAAGGCTATTGAGCACTGTGCATTTCCCTTAGGGTCTGTTTGATTTGAGGGGAGGGGAGGGGAGGGGAGGTGAGGGGAGAGGAGGGAAGGGAGGGGAAGGGGAGGGGAGGGGAGCTCCCCCCCAATTTGGAGGGGAGGCTTTGGAGGGAAGGGGAGGGAAAATTTTAAAAATTTCCCCTCCCCTTCTCCTAACCAAAGGAGGGGAGGGTCCCCCTCAACCAAACGGGGCCTTACTTACTCATGAATCTATACTTTCTACCGCTTATGTCTCTTGCTCTTGCATTGATACTTTTGTGTGCTAAAATTGTTTAGATGTTGATACATACTTGAATGATACCTCTTCTCATGAATTATGTAATGATGATAAAATGTCTACTATGCTTGAACTTTATAGGCATGAGAAGGATATTGTTTCTTGTGATGTAGGTACACACACTAAAGGGGCTAATTTTAAAGAATTTTCTCCATTCAAGCTTGATGTCTATGAGGTTCCCAAGCCATTGGAGGAAAATTCTTCTCTTGAAAACCCTAAGGCTGTGTACTCTCTTAGCATTTTGGAGGAGATCATGGCAAGTAGTGAGGACTTGAAGATAGAGTTGAAGATAGCTTAAGAAGTCAAGGAGGTTGATTTACATAATTCTTCCATTGTTCTAGTGATAGTTTCTCTTTTATGCTTTAAAACAAGCCATTTCACGTGTGATGGTCTTTTACTTCCATGTAAGATTTTTTTTCTCAAAATTGGCTTTGGCATTCTACTAGCCAAGCCACGCGCGAGAGCATGTTAGTTCCATGCAAATTCTGTCATACAGATTTGGGCTTAAGTTCCTACTAGCCAAATCACGTGAGAGGACAAGATGGTTGCACTCAATATTTGTCACACAGAACTAGTTTTGGGTTTTTATTAGCCAAACCATGCGTGAGACCAAGAGGATTGCATGTGAGTTTTTGTACAAAGAATAGATTGCATTTTCTTATACTCTAAACCTGATATGTCATATATTCATATCTAGAATGTTGATACAAGCCCTTTCACATGTGATATGTCAGGAAGCATGTAAGGAATAACACCAACAACTAGTAATATTATTTTAACGACCTATCAACTGCCAAAACTATATATGTGATAGAATTAAAATTTGAACCAAAACTTTTGATCCTTAAGTAAACTTTTCTTTATTTGAGTATTCAAAAAGCTTTCAAATTGTGCTTAAACAATTAGCATTCATTTGTCATTCTTGAAAAGAATTGTAAAAATGCTCTCACAAGTTTATAAGATTTTAACTATAATTTTATATACTCTTTAAGAGAGTTTTTCTGTGAAAGTTTATCTCATTCTTCTGAAATCTTGAAAAGTTACGAGTTGTATGGTGCTATGCTCTTTTGGTGTTGTTTTAGTTGAGGATTATGATGATTTTAAAATTTGAGTCTTGGGCCCAAGCTTTTCAAACTCAAAATTTTGATCACAAGTTTTATTGTGTGTGGTGATTATGTTAATCCTATCCTTTTATGGTGATGCGATAAGGGGAGGGTTACATGGGATGTTCTAGATATTGCACATAAAGGCATAGAAGGAGTTAAAGAAAACAAAATGAGCACACTAACTCAAAAGTATGAGCTCTTCAATGAAGCTTGGAGAAAGCATTAAGGAAATGCAAGATACACACATATGATGAATGAGTTTGCTATACTTGGAAAAACTTATACACAAAAGGAGAAAATCTAGAAAATTATGAGAGGACTTTTTGCTAAATGGCAACCTAAAATCATTTCCATTGAAGAAGTAAAAAGTAATTCCATGAGATCTGTCGTAGCATTATTTGGAAGTCTTGCCAAGCATAAAGAAAGATTATCAATGCTGAAAGAGGATGCTGAAAAGAAGAAATCAAGATTATGATTCTGAGACTAGTGACAGTGAAGATCCTGATAAGGAAATGACCATTTTTGTCAAAAAGTTTGTCAAATTCTTTGGGAAGAAGAAATTCAATAAGAAATTCTAAAAGAAGAAAGAAAAGGAAATCATCTGCTATAAGTGTAAGAAGCCAGGACACATTAAGGCTGATTATCTCCTAAAATAAGAGAGTAAGAGTTACAAGTATGACAAGAAAAAGTTCAAGGCATTTCTAAATTAATTTGGGGTGACAGTGATGAGGAATTTGCAGAAGAAAAGAGGCCAAATCTCTGCTTAATGGCCAAAAGCAACTTTGATCAAGTAAATAACTTAGACTTTGATTCTGAATTTGATTTTACTCTTGAGGACTTAAAAATTGCTTTTGAAGTATTAAACAATGAATCATTTTTGCTCATGAAAAATCTTACCCAAGTTAAAAAGAAGCTTACTATTTCTGAAAAAGAAAACATGACTCTTAAAGCTGAAAATGATGTTTTGGAAAAGAATATTTCTATTTTGGAAAAAGAAACTCATTGTGTAGATTGTTCCCTTCATATATTTGAGAAAGAAGATTTAAAAAAAATATTCTTGTAAAATTTGTTAAGGTAGAGATAATCTGAACAAGATTTTGAGCCAACAAAGAAGTGACTTTGATAAAGCTTATATAGGATACAAACCTAAAGAAAAATAAAAGTATGATAATAACTTTTTTATTCCTGCTACTATGACTAACTCATCCAAATCCACTCATTCTTATTGCAATAAAAAAAGGCACATGACTAAGTCATGTATCAATAGAAAGCAAGGGTTGGGTGAAAATATAAAGTGGGTTCCAAAAGGGTCTACTAACCTATCAGGACCCACATAAATTTAGGTATCTAAGAAAACCTAACATTTGTGCAGGTTACAAGGAGAGGCACAAATAAAAAATGGTATCTAGATAGTAGCTGCTCTAAGTATATGACTGGTGATAACTTCATGTTCCTATACATGGTAGAATCTAAAGATAGTGGGACTATCACCTTTAGAAACAAGGAAAAAGGTAGAATTCTTGGTACAGGTAAGGTTGGTAAAAATTCTTCTAACTCTCCATATATTGATAATGTTTACTTAGTTGATAGTTTAGGATATAACCTTTTGAGCATAAGTAAATTATGTGATAAAGGTTATGAGGTTATATTTAATTTTATGCATTGCATTGTAAGAGATGAACAAATAGGAAAAACCATCTTAAAAGGGAAAGGAGTTCAGAATGTATACTTAATCAATCTGTGTGATGGTGACACACTAAATACAAAATGTCTAATCTTTGTGAATGATGAAAGCTAGCTTTAGCATAAGAGATTAGCCTATGTTAATATGAAGTAATTAGACAAATTGGTAAAGAAGGATTTTATTATTAGGCTGGCAAAGATCAAATTCAAAGTTAATAAGCTGTGTGATGCTTGTATGGAGGGAAAGTAAAACAAGACTACATTTTATAATGAAAATGTTGTTTCTACCAGAAGACCTGTTGAGTTGCTTCATCTAGACTTAATTGGTCCTTCAAGGGTAAAAAGCCTTAAGGGTAATCTCTATACTTTTGTTATTATTAATGATTATTCTAGATTCATATGGACTATCTTCATGTCTCACAAAGATCAAACCTTTGAATATTTAAGTGACTATAAAGGATAACTGGAGCTCAACTTAAACTACTCAGTAGAAGGGGTGAAGGCTTTCTATGCAAGCTTTGGCTGGGACAAGCAAAAGAAAATGTATAAGGCCAATGTTAGAGGCTATCCTATGTTCTTCATAGCCAAAAGCTTAGGACACATTTTGGGGTTAGAAGCAAAAGGTCTACAGCTTTAAGAATTTAATCGAGCGACTTAGAGGAATGCTTTTAAATTTCACTCAAATGAAGATAAATACAAAGCAATCATGATGACAGAAGAAGTGCCAGATAAGGAACTTAAGTTTGGTTTTGTCTTCAGACCCATAACTTTTCCCTTTAAGCATAGAATGCTTCCTTATGTTGTGGCAAGATTCTTTATTAACAAGAGGATTGCCTTCAACACCTATGCAGAGTTTGAGACTGAGTTGCTGACAAGACTAATCAAGATGCAGAAGATTAATATGTGTCATAACATATTGACCATGATACTATATGCCTCAATAGTGGACTCAAAAAGAAAGAAGGAGAAGAAGAAAGACAAAAATCTCTATTTTCTAAATGTAGTATCCATAAGATTAAGGAGATTTCAATCAAGTATACTGAAGGAGCAATACTAAAGGTTGAAAATTCAAAGATACAACCCTATTCAAGATGAAGTTCAAACTAGATGGGAACAATTTTGTTCCTCAGAAAGAAGATGAACTTGTTGATTCTGTTGTAGCAAGAAAAAAGACGAAAATGAAGAAGACTGCTAGAGCTACTGAAACTACTAGGGCCTCTACCTCTCAACCACAGCCATAGATGCTCACTCCACTAAGTGACATGTCAAATTCCTTCTTGTATACAATTCTCAATGGAATTGAAGGCAAACTTGATTATGCTGTAGTGCATTTGAAAAATGATAGAAAAGGCCTTAGTGACATGATGCTATACTTAAATAAAAAATTGGATAGAATCATGGATCACCTAGGGATCTTTGAGGTACAAGCAAGAAGTATAAGGTAAGAAGATGAGGTTGGTCCATCCAAATTCAAAGAAGGTTCAGTTCACACAGTTGATTCCTCTTCAACATATAAAACCTAATTTCACCTACATCATTAACCCTTCCTCCTAAGAACAAGAAAATCTCATCTCCTAATATGACCAAGGCTTTTCCATTCATCTTCACCTTAAAAATCAACCTATTGAGTATTATATGAAGATTTTGAAAGGCTATGTGAAAAATTGAAATTGACCGAAGGGTTGCATTTTTGAACGGTATATTTATGAAGAGGCTGTTGGCTTTTGTATTGAGTACCTGAGTCATATTAGCTATGTTGAGCTTCCAAAGTCTCGACATATGGGTAGAATAGGTGGAGAGGGGATCATGTGAAATAAAGTCGTTACTATCTCAAGTATATAATGGGAGCAAGCCCACCTATATGTGTTGCACAACATTGAAGAGGTTAAAGAGTATGTAGACAAGTATATAGCTAAACTTAGAGGGATAATCTCAATAGATCATAAATTTAGTATGCCAGGAAACACAATAAAACTTTTACAAGATGGTTTAAGGAGAACATTTTTCAAATGCTTAATGTTGATTCCAATTCAGTTTATAAAAAATTAAGATGGTTAGCTAACGGTCTAAGCATACAGGCCATTTCTTACACTGCTTACCTTGTCAATGGATACACATTTTATATAAGGGAGCAAGATGATAGGAGCACAATGTAAAATAATAGTGTAACTCTTGTAGCTCATTCCATGCATATTTCTAACACTAAGTATAAAAATCCTATCTATGAAAACATGTCATACTTTGGTGTAATTAAGCATATATGGGATTTAGATTACATATTCTTTCAAGTTCTAGTCTTTAGGTGCAAGTGGATTGATTGAAAAAATGGCTTGAAATTTGATTATTAATTTAGACTTATACAAGTCAATTTGAACAAAGAAGGGTATAAAGATGAGCCTTTCATTTTGGCACAACAAGCCAAACAAGTGTTTTATATCCCTGAACCTACTAATAAGGGACGGTCTATTCTTATATTACATGAAAAAAATAAATGAAAATGTAGTTGAAGATGATCCATTTGAAGGGACATCAAATCAAAGTAACGACATTGCTAATAAAGCCTTATACATGACAAATGATCACAATGAAGCATTTGGATTTCAAGAGGGGTAAATTATTTTAGCATAAGAAGAAAATATTTCAAGAAGGGGGAAGTAAAAAATGAGGGTCAAGGAAACGAAAAAGAACGACTTGAACATATAACCTTTGAATTAATTGTGCCATTTTTTTTCATGTTTGAATTAATATAGTTGATTAATATTTGAATTAATTATGCCATTTTTGTTTTATGCTTGAATTAATATAGTTGATTAATATTTGAATTCATGATGCCATTTTTAGTTCATTTTCAATTAATATAGTTGATTAATGTTTGAATTAATTATGGTTGATTAATTTTTTGAATTAATCATGGGTTATTAATTTTTGAATTTATTGTGTTGTAGATAAATGGCTTTAGATTCCAACTCTATTGAAATCCCTCTATCAAATCTCGCTATAACTTCTACTAATGCTCTGTCATCACAAAAAGAATTGGAGCAGGAATATAACAATATCCAGCGAGGCCTGACAATAATGAAAGAAGTTACAAAAACAAGAGCTATAAAGAGAAAAACAACAGTGCAATGGAACAAGAAAAGGCAAGCTATCAAATCTATAAAGTTTACAAGTTATATTAGGGTTCTGGCAAAGACAACTGTACCTATCACGCAGAAATCATGGCACAAAGTTGATCAAGCCATAAAGCACATTGTTTGGGAGACCATACCTGTAAGTTACATTTTACTAAGTTATATTCTATTATAGTGTTTTAAATTGATGCACCTAACACATTTATTTTATTTTATAGTTAGGATTTGAAATAGACGAGAGTAAGAAGGATTCTTTCCTTTAAAAGGCTGGCAGGGCATTACAGTCTTTCAGAGATTTTATCACACAAAAATATTTAAAATACCCTGATGTTGAATTTGCAGCCCAAGTTCCTCCCCTATTATAGCCTTTAGTAAAGCAAGAAGATTGTGATCCTTTTGTTACCTCTCGGCATGAGAAGGAATTTAGGATATTTGTGTTTCTAATATTTAAATTTTGGTGCCTTTTATTGAATGTATATATTTGTACTGATAGGATATTTTTGTTATTGATTAAAGGAACTGAGCACCCAAAATAAGGAGAGAGTAGCCAAGAATGAATACCCTTACAGAGCAGGGAGGTTGGGTATGCAGGCGTGGAGTAGAAAGAAGTGGAGATCGAGAGATCAGATGTTACTATATTCCACTAAAGGCTCAGGGCTTTGGCACAAACATACAAAGATGGAGTAATTGACAACCCTTATGTGAAATAGGTTACTAAAAAAATTGTAAGTATTATTCTTATTTATCAATTAATAAATGATTATGAAAATGCATACTAATCACCTCTACTTTTCACAAGATTCCCTCTCCTAGGAAGTCTCACAAGGCAAGCTTCCTAAGCATAAGGATATCTTAGCTAGAGCGTTGGGGACCCCTGACCACCCTGGTCGTGTCAGGGGTATCGGCTTCAATGTCATGAAGAAGCAATACTTTGTCAAGATTAAGAAGCAAACATCGACTTCTTTATCTAAGGTCCAAGAGTTAAGAGAAGAGCAAGCTATTATAAAGTAGCAGCTAGAAGCCCATGCAAAGTTAATTGACATACTATTGGAGGGGCGAATCCCTAGGAGGCTTTTGGCTGACATTAGGCCTAACAAAGAAGATAGCTGCACAATCCCTTCAAACCAAATACCCAAGGTAATACATTTTATCTTCTAAATTTGCTTAACTAATTTTTATCCAAAAAATTGACATTGTTTGTTTATTTAGGGTGAGAATGACTGCAACTGTTTAGTAGACGATCCTTCATGCAACATAGTTGCAATGGGACGTGTGTATAACATTACTGGGGATACAATCTATAACCTTCCCCTTCCACCCGATTACATTAAAGTTTACTTGCTTGTTGCAATCGACCACAAGTATCCATTACCTTATCCTACCGATGAGATGCAGACGGTAAGAGATGCATTAGGGAGCTTCATTGCATGGCCCAGCCACCTTGTTATGGTGGGTAGACCAAAGCAGACAAAGGACCCAACGTTGCCAAAGGACTTATTGCCAGTAAAGAAAAAGGTATATATGATTTAAATAATAATTTAGAATCTTTAATATATATATATATATGTCTAACTTTTTCATTGTATAGCTAAGGGGGAAAAGCAAATTGAAGGGCAAGGTGTTGGGCCATACCAAAGAGTCAGCCACGGTTTCGCAACATCTAATTCCTATGCCTGTTGTAGAAAATAAATTCTGTGATTCTCTTAAAACTTATGCTTTGGCTACGAGGATGATTCGTGAAGTGCCGATTGGGGATATCATTAATTTTGACAATGGGCTATTTGGTATAGCATCATTTAAAGTTATTCAAGATGAAATTTTAAATAAAATCCTCGAGCAGGATATGGTGAGCACTAGTTTGATGACTTTCTACATGAGGTAGTTCTTTAATATTTATCGGTTAATTACTTGAATTATTTATGTGTGTTTGTATGCAAGCATATTAACTTGTATGTTTTTTCACCCAAGTTACCTTTATACCTTATTCGTGGTTCCTGGTGGCCTTGAGTCGAAGATCAAGTTGGTTAATCCTTATGATGTCTCTCCCCACAATAATATTACAAAGGAAGCTCTTGAAAATCAAGCAAGAATACTTTCAAATCAATTTCAAGAAAGGAGAGTAGAGAAGGATGCTTTATTTCCCACTCCTTACTGCCAAGGGTGAGTTGTTAATACTTGTTACTAGTAAATTTTTTTTATATTTACTTGTTTGGTAACACATACTATTTCTTGTTAGGGGACATTGGATGCTTATTGTGGTTAAGCCTGTTGCTCTAAAAATATGGTATCTCGATCCCTTTAATAGAAAGCTAAGCAACATGGAAGATATGATGGTACTTTTTAATGAGTAAGTTGGATTTTTTTACTTGTTATTTCTTATTATTTTTAGTTTCCATTCATCTATATTTCTCACATTCATTCCATAATTCCTTCTTAGAGCTGTGGTGTTGTATCACACTGCGACTGATAAGACTGTGTCCCCTAAGATGAGGGCATTCGAATCATCAGAGAAATGGGTCACTGTTAAGGTATTCATTTAATTGGTCAAGTTTTTAATCAAGAAACTATCTCATATTATATTTTACAATTTCATTGATATGTGTTTTTTTACAGTGTGCACTCCAGCCAGATCAGAGTAATGACTGTGGTTATTGCTTGATGAAGTTCATGAAGGACATTATCACCCATGCCCCTACCACATTATCTAACAAGGTATATATATTAAACTTAATTACACTTCAATTATAAATTTTAACCACTTTTAATTAGCTACCTATTAACTTGAAATTGTTGTGACTATTTGCTTATAGTACTTCGAGGACATCTGCTACATTTGTTATACGGTTGCACATGTTGAAGAAGTCCTTAAAGAAGTGGCCCAATGTGTTTTCACTATGTGGGTAGCAATAACAGTTAGGCTGGTATAATAGTTAGTTATGTATATATACACATTTTTTAGGCCAATTTTTATGGGATAGTCCACTTAGATTTGAAACTTTAGTTTGCAAATAAGTTGAGTATAGATTTTTAGATTTTAAGGCTAAATGTATAGGAATTTTAATGTTAATTAGATAGTAGACATTATTAGAAAAATTCTTATATTGCATTATTTTGTTGATGGCTGGTTGTCTTTTATCTATATGTATTTGTATCTTTATGTAGGGGGCTGCTTTAAAAGCAGCCGCCCTATTGAAAAAAATGTGCCATAAATATTTGACAGTTATTTCAAAATAACTATCAAGTATCAATATACTTGATGCTTATTTCCAAACAAGTGTCAAGTATTTATTCAAGGGAGTGCATATTTAGTTCATATACTTGATAGTTTTGTTTAAATAACTGTCAAGTATTAGCTAAATATTTAATGGTTTTTAATTGTCAAGTAAGGTTTTTTTAATATATGTCACACCCTTAAACCATCAAGTATTGTGAAAAATAAGCGTCAAGTATGGGTATTTTTTGTGGTCATGAAACCAAACCTTCCTTTCACCAACTTATTGAGGAAACAATTGTTGAAGATCCTAAGGACCAAGGAACTTAAAATTGAAGACAAATACCTCTAACTACTGAAGGTTAAATTGAAGACATTGATCTTGAGCTTCCTTAAGATTCTCCTAAAGCTATTGATGGCTCAGCTACTGCATTGGATCCCATTCCATCTATGGATCTAAATGACTCTTCTACCTAGGCAAATATTTTATCTACTCAACCCTTCAATCCAGATTCTTTGTGTGATATCTCAGACATTGAGTTTCCTCTCTCTTGGGAAGGCCTGCATCTTTTGGATGATGCCAAAGGGGGAGAAGATATACTAGAGAGATAGGCTAGACTTAAAGGGGAGTTATAGAACATAGCCGTAGGAAGAAATCTTTTGTAAAGGTTTTATGTTTTTCATCGATAAACTATTTTGCTATGCCTTGTACTCTATCTTTTATCAGTGAAATATTTGAAGTTATTAATTCATGTGCTCAAGTTATTGATTGTAAGTTTAATGATTCTGTACTTTTAATATCTATACTCCCCTATTTGATTAAGGCGGAGCTTTGTATTGAGCATAACTAAGAACCTTAATCTTAAGGTTTTATCATCATCAAAAAGGGAAAAATTGTTGGATTGTAGGTTTTGATTATTACAAAACTTAGAGAAGAGGTATTTATTATGTGTACAGATAAATAAAGAATCATAGATGAAAAAAAAATCTCAAGAGCATGAAGAATTAAGAGAAGATAAAGAACTATAGGATAAGTCATTTAATTCTCTTAGATTCAATGTGAAAACTTTGAGAGCTTAATCATATTTCATTATCATTCAAATGAATGCATCATCTTTTGCTCATAAGCCTCATTTATGCACATTAAGACTCATCTTCATACTTTCAAGCATGCAAGTTATATCATTTTACCTTGTAGTTGTAATGTTCACCTTGACATTAACAAAATTCACCACACAATCATAACAAACAATCATAATTAGGAGCAAGGATTTACTCCTAATCTCACATTATATATATAAGGGATAAAACTAATAATCTTTTAAAAATAATTGAGGAATATTTGGGATCTCATAAAAACCCTTCATATTAATAGTCTGAGCTCAAAGTTAATGATTTATATAGGTATTTGAAGTATGAAAAAGTTTTGGAAAGCAAAACACTTCAAAACAGGGCCAAAAATGCCATTTTTGAGTGTTTTGGTCCAGGCGCCGTGGCTCGTTGTCCATGCGCCATGGCATGTGGCATAAAGAGCTAAGTTCACTCACTATACCATGTGCCACGGCTTGTGTGAAATGCGCTGCGGTACACGTGTTCATGACAACAATGCTGTCATGACAACTTTTTTAGACAAACTTTGAACTCGCACCATTTTTGTATCCGATGTCTGATTGGAGTGATTCAAGCGCCCATGCAAATTTTATTCTATAAGCTAACTAATGGTATAAGTTTCATTACAATCCAACACCATATGAGAATTTTAGGAACTCGAATGCAAAAGTCAATTTTTAAAGTGATTTTCAAGCATCCAAATACCCAAAACTCATAACTTATACCATTAACCCATTGTGAGGCATAAACCAAGTCCAATAGACCAAAATACACTTGAGTGAACATTCAAACACACAAAAACATATCAAACACAGAATTTGGCCAATCAATGGCCATTTTGCCTAATATGGCCAAAAATACACAATTAACACTACAAGCACTATTTGGCCTCTATTGCCACATAATACCTTACAAATATATTATCACCACATAGATCAAACATTCCTTGCACTTGTATTAGTATTTTAGCCTATCACCATAAAAATTTCCACATATTCACGTCATATATAATATTGGCTAAAATACAAAACAACATAACATAAAGCAAGTGCAACCAATCAAAATGATATGCATTCCTAATTAGGAACATATAATATCATATAACAAGTTTATGTACACCGCTGAAGCCAAAATTAGGCATTACTATTCGTGATGTAGTAAATCTACTAGTCCTTGCCTGATTCCTTTCCCTGCTTAGTCTCAGAAGTAGAACTTGTAAAATGATAATCCACGGGGTGAGATAAAAATCTCAGTAACTAAGATAATCTATATTATTGATTAACAAGCCAAGTTATAAACAAGCATTAAAATAAGTAACATAATCACATCATATAAGATCACCATAAATTTCATGCATGATCCCTAACCATCTGGTCCTCCAATACTCTTGACCGAATCGATAGGCTATTTCATAGAACCAAACCACATGTATGGTCCCCAAGCTCACCATCCATGGTAGGACTACCCAGCCAAGGTGTACTAAATCACTTCTGGACTACTGGTTCCCCCCATTACAAGTAATTGGGGTGTCGTTACTCCAACACCGCATCTTACGGATGCTAAGGAGCATAGTCTCCAACTCTGCCCCCTTTTGAATACTAAGGAGAGTAAGTCTCTAACACCGCGTCCATTTTCGGGCATTAAGGAGAGTAAGTGCTGCACCTGGCATCCCGAGGTGCCAGCAATGCCATATGGACTTAATCTTTACTATCTCCACTAGAGTGAGCTCCCACCCTCTAATATGTCTTATTTCACTACATATTTCCACTTGACCATGCATAAACAACTTTCCAAACAAATATAACAAAATCTTACCAGTTACTTCAAAAAATAAGGAATTTCACAAAGCAAAACTCTACTCATTTTCTAAAATAGTTAACCTCTAAAGAATTCATACATATGTACTCAACAATTCATAGAAAAGCAACTTGAGAATAACTTATATAAGATAATAAATAATGCAAATTATCTAGTTACCTCAACCCTTTTATTACTAAAAGGTTACCCGTGGTACTAATTCTCTTCTTATGTCAAGGTAAGTCTTCCCACACCATAATTTACAACAACAAGTACTAACATAAGTACCATTAACTACTAATAACCTCCCAATTCTCCCACTTCTCACTCAAATTCTCAAAAAATAGGCTTGTTAAGATTAGAATTTGTTCACACAATCCCTTTAAGCCTCCGTCTACTCTATCATAACATAAAATTTAATATCTCAACTTATTACTCTTCAACACCCTATGATTAAGTTAAGGCTTGATCCAAAATTTACCAAAAAGAAAGTAGCTTCCTATTACCACATGTCCAAGATCAATAACCTAAATTAAACCCTTTAAAACATTGACTCATGGCTTAATCCAATCAGACCAAATTCTCACTCTTCCAAATCCCATGAAAAATGAGATGAAAAGGTAGAGGAGAAGGGTAGGAAACTTACTTAAGAGTTTGAAGGCTTAAATTATCTTCAAAATCCTCCCAAAATGATGCCCTAGCAGTACCTAAATTTCCCCCTTCGTGCTCTAGGTTTTCCACCCTAAAATCTGCCAATTTTTGATGATTTGTGAAATTTTAAGTTGTCTGCTGTGCCGTGCGCCGTAGTGCATGCCATGCAAGTCACAACTCACGACGTAGCAAGCAACAAGTTGATTTTGCTCTCCCCAATGCCTCCCAACTTGATCCGACTTTTATCCTAACTCAATTTAGAGCCAAATATGACCCAAAAATCTAATTAGCAACCCAAAAACATAATTAAATAAATTAATCATATTTTTAACTAATTTATCCCTTAATTAATCAAATTTTTCATATTTGAAGTTTTAGGATGTTACAGTAGTGATTCATAGAAGTTTGGCTTTTCACTACTTGCAATATTACATGTGATTCTATATGGTCACTCACGTGATTTAGCATGTTAGGCTCGCCAATTGACATTTCACATGAGAATCAAGAAATGATCCACGTGTGATTTGTCACTTATATTTTATGATGCCTTGACATTACTTTAATGTTCCAAATCATGCAAGCAAGCCTTGGTCTACACACAAGATTTGTTAAGTTGTATTTCATTGCATTTTATCAAGAGCCATTTCATGCATAAGAGAAGATAGTAACCACGTGTGATTTTGCATTAGTTCTCTTGAACACACTTTGCCAAATTGAGTCTTAAGTCTTTTCAAGCCTTGTTCCAACTATATACTTGCGTGATCTGTGATTCACAATTCCACATCTCTTGATCATGTAAAGTCTTTCCTGAGTGCATAATGGTTTCACACATGATATGTATTCTAGAATGGCTTAAGTTTTGTAACTTTCTATTTCACACGTGAGTGTTGTTGTGTTTCATGCATGATTTGTCTTCTCAAATGGTTTAGATTTGAACAAGCCATTTCATATGTGATGGTCTATTGATTCCATGCAAGATTTTTTTTTCTCAAAATTGGCTTTAATATTCTGCTAGCCAAGCCATGCATGAGAGTATATTGTTTCCACACAAGTTCTATCATACAAGTTTGAGATTAACTTCCTACTAGCCAAATCACATGTGAGGACAAGATAGTTGCACGCAAGATTTGTTACACATAACTGGTTTTGGCTTTCTGTTAGCCAAACCACATATAAGAGCAAGAGAGTCATACACGAGTTTTTGCACACAGAATAGATTGCATTTTCTTATACTCTAAACCACGCATGAGACACCCTAAGGTTCATACCTGATTTATCACATATTCACATCTAGAACTTTGATACAAGCTATTTCACATGTGATATGTCAAGATGCATGTAAGAAATAACACCAACGACTAGTAACATAGTTCCAATGGTCTGTCAACTGCTAAAACTATATATGTGATATAATTCAAGTCTAAACTATAAATTTTGGTCCTTGACCAAAACTTTTCTTTATTTAAGAATTCAAAAAGCTTTCAAATTGTTCTTAAACATTTAGCATTTATTCATCATTCTTAAAAAGAATTGTGAAAAGGCTCTTATAAGTTTATAAGCTTTCAACTATAATTTTATGTACTCTTTAGGAGAGTTTATCTGTGAAAGTTTATTTGATTCTTTTGAAATCTTGAAAAGTTGTGAGTTATACTGTGGTGGTAAGCATCCATTGAAGCTTTTGATTTTAGTTAAAAATCTCAAGTATGATCTTGAAAACTAGACGTGGGCCAAGGTTGGCTGAACTAGGATAAATCTTGTGTATTTCATCTCTCTTTCATTCACACTTAAGTTCTTCACTTCTTGACTTTTTGAAAATCTTTAACTGTCATCCAATTCACCCCCTCTTAGGTGCTAACCTATCTAAGATTAAGGTGTCCACTTAATTGAAATAGGTTATGCTTTGCATATTAGGGAATGTATCTAGATCATAGCATTATCTTAATGCTAACTGTATTTTCCCATATACATTTCTTAGTCATCCTTCCGTAACCCACATTATAGCCTAATAAAGTTCACTTGATTCTTGATTAGAAGTGTTAATTTATGGTGGAGATGTAGAAGGGTTACAACTTATGGTAGGGTTTATCTTAAGGAATCTTGAGTGAAATTGAATACCTTATACACTTTAAGTGATGAGAGCAAACACTTAATATAGAGAGGCTTACTCTTTGACATTAATTCTTAGTAAGAGTCTATTTGTGATGTGCATAATTCCTTCTTAATTATTGCCACATTGATTGATAATTTGCAAAAGTTCTTGAGATAGTGATTGAGTGACTTTAACATTGTTTTCCTCTAGTTTCTTTGTGTTATTATTTCTTTTGGGACCTTTTTCACTTGATTTTCCCAGAGTACAAAAGATAAATGTGGGGGAGTTGATAGAATGCATTTTTTACATACTTATCTATGTCAATTATGACTAGTTATTAAGGTTTTGGTATCAAAAGTACACACATATTGCATTATATTTGGAAAATTGTCCAAGTGTCTAGGTTTCAATATACTAGGGATATTTTAGTGTAAAAAATAAACTTTTGGGAAAACGCATAAGAGAATTGACAAAGTGCATTTTATATCAATAAAATGAGTGGTCAAATTAAATTTTTTGAAATTTATTTTAGTTTCAAAGTAATTAAATAAAAAGTTAACAATTTCTTATGTGTCTTAGTTTAACATAATTTTTGGTTTGCCTTTGTGTAAAAATTTTTACATAATTTTGTGTAACTTAGAACTTGGTTATCTTGATAAATTCTCCCTTATAATTATGAATTTAATTTTAGACTTTAATTAGATTTTATTATGTCACATGTTATTCAATTGAATTATATGATTTATGTGACATAGGTGGCATGTGACTTATGCATCAATTGTGCAATTAAAGTCAATACTCCTTGAGGTCAAAGCTGAGCACATAGGACATGATTTTTACATTATCTAGGGGATTAAATTAGCTTGAAAATGTGGATGACATATGAGAAATTAGACACACATTGGAATCATCACTAGTACAAAATATGAAATTCAAGGGGCACTTTCTACATCGGTTGAAAGGCAAACGATGTAGAAAGTTAAGGCGGTGGCATTTTTGTAATTTTGGCAACGTGTATTACAGTTTTTACACCAGGTGAAAAGGGAACCGCTGTTTAAAAATTCTTTCTACAGTGGGTGCATGATCACCCGCTGTTGAAAATAGAGTTTTTACAACGGGTGGAAGGCACCTACTATAGAAAACGTGATTTTCTACAGCGGGTGCGTTGACCCACTCTAGAATTGATTTTCTAAAGAACCTTCTTTTCTTATTGCCATTAAAGAATGATATTCAGTTGAGGGTTTAAATTCTCTTTCTATTTGTGATTGAGTTTCAAGCTCTATGTTTCTTTAAGGTTATCAGGAATTCTCTAGCTTTTAAAGGTTTGACTGTAAAAATAGGTTTAGGAATATTTGGTGTAAAATCTACTCCTTGTAACTTATAGTTTATACTAGAATTATCTAAAGACGTTCTAGGTATACTTATTGGGATATTTTCTTTATTCTTAAAGAGGTGGATTTATTTAATATTTCATAAGTAACATCTCCTTCAGAGGTAGTGATTATTTCCTTTAATTTTCCTTGTTCTAAAGGGGCAGGTTTGGTGAGTTTTGGAAATACCCATTTATCTAGAATTTGTATTTCATTATGTTTTAGTTTCTTAGGTATGATAACCGAAGTTTTTGAAGGATCTCCTATTTCTATTAACATAGTTTCTCCTTTTAGAGTTTCTTTTTAGCTTTAAAGTTTTGGTGAGTTTTTTGTATTTTAAACATAATCTATACTATACTACCATATAAGTGGTACCTTTGGCCCAAGTTCCTATACTTCCTATTTCCATTACTAAAGCTTCTCAACAATTATTATCTTTTAGTCTGGTAACATAATTAGGAAAACAATCAAAATATATCAGTCCTTCAAATAAATTTGATTGTATAATTCCTACAATTGATTTTTGAAAGTCTTTTTCTTGTCTTCTGTCCCTTAAGCAAATGAATATAGGTTCGTCTAAACCTAATCGAAAATTAGGTTTAACTGCAACCTATATCATTTCTATATACATCCAATTATATTTTTCTTTAAATTTCTTAATAGTTTCTTTAGGGATCATATAGATATATTGTCTTTCTTTATTAATTCCTATTTATTTTTCTACTGTTTGCGTGACATATGAAAAATCAAAACTAGTAACCCTATAAACTTCTTTTTCTTTAAAAGTCGACATTAACCAATTGGTCAATAATTCCTACATTATTTCTGAAGTTATCTCTGATTCTCTAGTAATTTGATTATTTCCTATTTCTTCTATTTCCTCTGATTGTTTAGGTTCATTTATTTCTTCATTAGACTTAAGACTAAGACTTTTAACACTTAATTTATCTTCCTTACTAGAATCAAATCCTATTATCCTTTTAAACTAATCCATTAATTTGTTTTAACTGTTATTAATCCTACTGTTTTATACTTTTCTAGGTTTGACGGGAACACCACTGCCTAATCCAACGATCTTACACTCACTGCCGGGTATAGGCTCTCAGGCTTACCAACGTTTCCACTAGAAAAGAAGTAAAATAGTATAACTAAAATAGTTTAAACAAATAAATTGACAAATAAAAAAGAACAATGGCTTTGATACCAAAGGGAGGTGCGGCCTAAATAGATCGAAACAACAAATAATATTTCTATCATACAGTAAAACAGAGTAAAACAGAATATTACAAAATAATAATATTATTAAACAGAAGAGTACAGCGGGTATACTTACAATGAAATGAAAGAAGGAATGCAGGAGTACGGGATTGGGAAGACTAAATAAGGAAGAAGAGAAAAGAAAAGCACACAAAAGAACCTGATGCCTTTAAACTAAGAGCAGCAGAATTTATAGAGATATTCCAAACTCTAGTTTATCTTAACCTCAAGTTATTTACAATGGTTAGGGTTCAGTTACTAAACCTTACCCGTGACTTCTCTACTTTATCGGACCATAATTGCTTCAACTTCTTTCCTTCTTTTTCCTGTTCCCATTTTTTCTTTTATCTTCATACAACAAATTTCTTCATTCTTTCTTCTACTTTATCTTTCTTGTGATGGCCTGTCGAATTAGCTTATTCATCATTCCTTTTTACTTTCTTCTTTCGGCAGAACATGACATTGATTGCTATTTCTTCTTGTGAACCACTAGTTGAAAGTCTTCAAAATTAGCTCTATAAATGTCTTGTTCGATATTTATCTCTTCCTCTGTTTCTATCCATTGAGTGGATGACCCTACATCTTCTGACGCTACTTCAGAGGCTACTTCATTGATTAAAGAGGCCTATTCTTCTCTTGTCTTTACTGCTGCCAATTGGGTCATTAACTTATTCTTTTCTGCTTGAAAGGATGTTGACTCTTTAGCTTTTTGCTTTACTTCTTGCATGACTTTTTTCAATAATCCTTGGATTTTTCTTATAATTGCCTCTTTCCTTGTAAAATTTTGAATGTATTTATCCCATCATTTTACCTTAAATGTTCTTACAAGATAAAATATGGAGGGACAAGGCTATCTTTGATCCATTATAGAAAGCACCAGCTCATAATCCATGGCACTCTCATATAATAGAAAAACTAGAAGGGTTTTTCTATTTCTTTCATATTTGAATTTTCTCTGAAATAATTATAACCTTCTTCAACAATCTCAGGTAATATTTTCTTAACTAATCCAAAAATATGGAACATTTTGGAAAAGTATTTGGACACTTCTGGTCAAACTAGAAAAACCAGGAGTGATTATAATTCTTATAATATAAAAAATTAAACCAGGCTTCTTTATAATCAAAATAATTATAAACCTGATCCTTATAATTTTCAGGAAAATTTTTTACTGTATAAGGAGAATACCCTCAAGTGGTGGGAGTAAGGACTTGTAATATTTTTATCTGACTGTATGGATTTCCTTCAGACTCCTTATGTGTTATACTTATAGAATTTGTGGCTACCAGAATATATTCATAATATATTCTGTATTTTTTCAAATTTTGGGGAATAAAATTCCAATTTCCTTCAATTAAATGAGGAAAAATGGCTTGAATTGTGTCGGCTATGTTTTGCTTTCTAAATTTAGGTTCAACAGGGCATACATTCATTATAAATTCTTTTGGGACATATTGGCTAAATTCTGTTTTCTTTGAAGAAGGGCTTACTTTTGAACTTACAACTTGGTCATATGTCTATGGTTTAGAAGATTTGTCTAATACATAATCTCCTATTTTCATTAGTCTATCTGGCTTTTGAGGAGTATTTGGCTGTATTATAGCTTTACCCTTTCCTTTATCCTTCTTACTCATCTGTTACTTTTTCCTGTAAAAATTCTCTTGTTAAAAAATCAGGTAAAGAATTTTCTTTTCCTGTTATAAAATTTATTTCAAAATCAAAGCAAGATAAAATAGCTTGCCATCTGGCAAAAATTTGTTTCGACACAAGATTTTTGACATCTTTTTGTAAAACATCTTTAGCCGCTTTGCAATCAACTTTTATTAAAAAAAATTTGATTTATTAAATCTTCTTGAAATTTTGAAACACATAAAACAATTGATAAAATCTCTTTCTTTATGGTGGAATATCACTGTTGAGCCTTTGTCCATATTCTAGAGTGAAATCTTACCATTTTCTCTTTCTCTCTCTTCTAAATATTTTAAGATTCATCCATATCCTATTTTTGACGCATCAGTCACTTTCTACAGCAGGTGAAGAGTGATCCGCTGTAGAAAGTGGTTCAATTTTTTTTTTGCTTCTCAACTCCATACTTCTCCTTCCTCATTTTTGTGCCTTCAGAACACTCATTCGTGTGTTTCCCTCCCTCATCCCCCTTCCCTATACTCCATCGTCTCCCCACCCCCTTGGCCCACCGTCCCCCCCGAGCACCCGTCCCCACGCCTGTCCCCTCTCCTCCCTATCCTCGGCCCTCGCCCCCCATCCCGATCCCACCGACCCGTCCCCAGCCCCCCTCGGCCCCCACCCCCATCCACAACCCCCCCTCCCTAGCCCCTTCAACCTCCATCCCCCCTCCCCCCTTGGCCCCCGCCTCTCATCCCCAGCCCCCCCTCTCCATCCCCTCAGCACCCACCCCCTCCCCCCTGTCAGCCCCCACCCCCCACCCCTACCCCCACCCCCCATCCCTACAACCCCTTCCCTGTGGCTGCCCTTCCCCCCTTCTGCTGCTATTTCCTCCCCCTGCCTCTACTGCCTCCTCCTCCTCCTCCTCCTACTTGCTCCTCCTTTTGTTACTGCCATCACTTTTAATTGATTAGGTATGGCTCTTAATTTTTATAAAGATAATTTTTTATTTGATTGTATTTTTTTGTTAATTTATTAGGCTAATATGTGTATATATATATATAATGATAATGATAATGATTATTGTTGGGAGTGCTGTTAGTGAATTTATAAATCATTAAGTTGTTGCATGTGGTCATTTTTAAGAAGGTCCAATTTTTAACATTAGTATATTCTTTAGGAGTTGACATTTGGATCATAGTTGGATGAATGCTAGGCAAACGAGTGATGAGTATGATAATGGGGTGAAGGAATTTTTAGAATTTGCTAAGAAAAATGTTGTTAACACTAGTGCAAGGTTCTATTATCCTTGTGTTAATTGTATGAATGAGAGGAGATTAGGTGCTGCTGAAATAAGAGAGCACTTGATTTGTGATAGGATTTGTAAGAATTATACAGTATGGATTTAGCATAGCGAACGATTGAAAAGTTATAATAACACGTCTCATTACGTGGAAATTGATAATCTGGATGATGAAATAGATATGAATGAAGATCGGTTAGAGGACATGATCCGTAATGTGGGGGAAGAAGCTTTTGAATGAGTGCATGTGTATGATAACCTGTGCACTAAAGCGGAGAAGCCTCTATAACTAGGGTGCACTGATTTTAGTTTGATATTTGGGGTGTTAAACCTGGTTACCTTAAAGGCAAGAGCTGGGTAGAGTGACCAAAGTTTCACTTGGTTGCTAGAGTTACTTCAAATAATGTTGCCGAAAGGCAATGTATTACCAAATCGTTATTATGATGCCAAGAAGATCTTATGTCCAATGGGTATGAAGTATAAAAAAATACATGCATGCCCTAATGATTGTGTGTTGTACAGAAAAGAGCTTGAAGGGGAGGAGAAGTGTCCAAAATGTGAGGCACCACAGTATAAAGAAAAGGGGGCTCCTGCAAAGGTCTTATGGTATCTTCCAATTATACCAAGGTTCAAGTACTTGTTTGCAAATACTAATGCTGCGAAGAACTTGATGTGGCATGCAAATGAGAGGATATCTGATGGAAAACTTCGACATCCAGTCGATTCTTCTCAGTGGAAGAAAATTGATCAATTGTTTCCTGAATTTAGTAATGAGCCAAGAAACCTGAGGCTCGGACTTTCTACTGATGGAATGAATCTTTGTGGTAGTCTCAGTAGTATACATAGTTCATGGCCTGTTCTTTTAGTGATTTACAACCTATCACCTCGGCTGTGCATGAAACGGAAGTACATGATGCTATCCATGTTGATTTCAGGACCAAAATAACCTAGAAATGATATTGATATTTACCTAAGACCTTTAATTGAAGATTTGAAAATGTTGTGGGAGGTAGGTGTGGAAGTGTTTGATGCAATTCAAAAGGAAAATTTTAAGTTACATGCTATGATCTTTTATACTATAAATGATTTTCCTGCATATGAGAATTTGTCTGGCTATAGTGTGAAAGGTCATAAAGCTTGTCCAATTTGTGAAGAAAGCACAAACTATCATCAACTTCAACATGGAAGGAAGACAGTCTACCTTGGCCATTGGAGGTTTCTTAGACGAGATCACCCTTATCGTAAATTGAAGAAAGCTTTTCATGGTCACCAAGAGCACAATCATGCTCCAGATGCTTTGACTGGGTATCAAGTGTTTGAACGAGTGAAAGATATCAATATTGTCTTCAGTAAGACTAAAAAGAACATTGGTGCAAAAAACATATGGAAAAAAAAGGTCTATCTTCTTTTACCTTCCATATTGGCACAATCTTAAAGTGAGGCACTGTATTGATATTATGCACGTAGAGAAAAACATATGTGATAGTATTATTGGAACGCTTCTAAACATACCAAGAAAGACCAAGGATGGTGTGAACGCAAGATTGGATTTGAAAGAAATGGGAATACGAGAGGATTTACACCCGAGACTAGAAGGTAAGTGAACTTATTGTCCCCCAGCCTCTCATACATTGTGCAAGTCTGAGAAAATAAATTTGTGAGTGTTTACATGGAATTAAAGTTCCTTCAGGGTATTCTTGAAATATTGGGAAGCTTGTGTTTGTGAAAGAGTTGAAACTGGTAGGCTTAAAGTCTCATAATTGCCATGTCTTGATGCAACAACTATTACCTTTAGCTATTCGAGGTATATTGAAAGAAGATTTAAGACTTACAATAACTAGACTCTGTTTCTTTTTCAATGCCTTATGCAGTAAAGTTATAGATCCCTGTAAACTAGAAGAGTTAGAATAAGAAGCTTGTATAATTTTGTGCCAACTTGAGATGCACTTTCTTCTTACCTTTTTTTAGAAATGTAAGTGATTTACTTAGCTAATTTTTATACCAATTTGTTAATTGAACTAGGGACTTTAATCTAAGACCTATAGAATTTAGCTAAGTAGATTAATTGACGTAAGATAATTTTCTTATTTCAAAATAGCTTTAGTCAAGAGGAAAGGAAAGCTTAATTTACCCTAATCATAAGAAGATAATGAGTTTAAAATTAACTAATCTCTAGGGTTCTACTCTTGTGAAAAGGGAAGTTCATTTTACTCACTTCAGTTAGCATTTTAATTGCTTGCCAATTAGGTAATTAGTTTAGTAATTAGGTAATTAACTTGCAACTTTGGGTGATTTATTGCATTAGGAAACCTTTAGTTAAGTTAAGACCATTCCTTAGGAGGTGACCTAGGGTTAGCCCTATATTGCATTAAGGTTAGATTTAGTATAATTTTGAGGGTAAGTAACTAATTCCCAATTTAGGTTACTTATTAGACTAGTTATGTATAAATTAATCCAAGCTCACCTTTCATGAGAGAACTACCTAATGAAAGGTGTTCTATCCCATTTTCAGACAACGAATTCCCTTTACTACATAAAATTAGGATGTCGTATGCTCCAATACCACACCTTTCAGATACTAAGGAGCTCATAACCATGTCATGACTGGTCAGATGCCCCATGGTAATAGTCCATCACATGTTGCTGCACCAAATGTCCCTTGGTGCCAACCTGCCCATATAAATTTTCAATACTACTCTAGCTAGGGTGAACTCCTACTCTCTATCATAATGTGACTTTTTCACACATACAATACAATTTAAAAATTTAATCACATTCGTATTCTATTCTAAATAACTTTAAAATAAAGTATCATTAATATATGCATTATAATCTAAAAACCTTTTTATCACTTATAAATTCAAAAACATATACTTTCTAAATCAAAACATGTAATATCATATTTATAAATTAAACAACTTGTAAATAGTTAAACAAGTCAATAAATAGCAAGAATTATTTAGTCACCTAAATCTTTCTATTGCCAAAAAGGGTTACTCGTGGTACTTTTTTTCCTTTCATTTCGAACCATTCATTAAACACTTGAGCCATGACAATCTAGAAAGATTCAACACTACATGACAATTACAATTTGAACATAAGTACTTATTAATATAATTAAACTAACTTAAGCTTCTAATCTCTTCCCTTAGACAATTTTAAGAATTAATCAACTTCTACAAACTTTTTATAACTCTTACCAACCTCCTTATTATTAATACCAGATTTCCAAACTTAAAACCTCACAATTAAGGGTAAAATTGAGCCCAAAGCTTTAAATCTTAAACTTTAACCACCAAACTAGTTGCAAATCCTTAATTTAACTTCTAATTACCCTTCTACAGCTATTCAACTAGAAAACAGCCCCTTAAAACTTCTGAATTTAATTTATCTATATCTTAAACTAAGAGAAAATAGGGCAGAACATGAGAGTAGTGATAAATGGCAATTTTATATATTTTTATCTTTTTAATTTATACTTTTAAATATTTATTTAAGGCTAATTAAGTTTAATTGGATATTATTTAATTTTATTAGCCAATCTTCAATTTTTATATTTCAACCATGTAAATCTTTAATTTTAAAATATAATGATATTTTTGCACAGTTGCTATTTAATTTTATTTTATTTATACTGATCTTCTAGATTTAATTTGGAATATTGATAAAGATTATGGACTAAGGTTGTCGCTACCCTAGCAAAATAATACTAAGCTATACTAATGTAGTATTAGTGTAAACCTAGGTCGATTTTGTATGAGGAGGCTTAGTTAGAAATTTAGGTTTGAGTGTGTTACAAGTTAAGGGTGATTTGGGACAGATTTAACCTCAAAACTAAATGAGCTAATTAATCTAATTCTAAAGTGAATGGAGTATGTGTGTGTAAACCTATTAAAAGTAAGAACTCCTATGTGGAATCGGTCACCTATCCTTGTTTGATTACAACCTAACTAGTTTAGTTTCTTCTCTCTTCTCTTTAGTTTTAGTGACTTAGTTATATTAACAAAGACTTAGCTAGTACCTTGACCAACCCCAATTCAAGATTATGGTCTTAGAATGAGCCAAAGAAAAGCTAACATTAAACCTACCCAAAGTGTTACAAACATGAGCCAATTCGATCAAGAACATATGAAGGAATCAACGTGCTCAAGATTATGATTCATGAAGATATTCACATGCATTCAAGTTGGCAAGATTATGACAAGCAAGAAAACATGTTAAACTCATCAAGTTAACCAAGATTATGAATCAACTTGAAGAGACCAAAATTAAGAGCTCAAAGTAACAAAACTCAAGTTGCAATAAGCATCTCTTAATCATATGAATCATCACTTGAAATTACAAGATCAAATAGTCATATAAATTTATAATTCTAGAGAGAGAAAAGTAGAGAGAAGAAATTCAAATCTAACTAGAAAATACTACAAACTTAAGGTTTCCTCCTCCTCATGGTAGCTCCTTCAAGAACCTAGCCTTGTTCTTTAAGTGATAAATAAGATAAAGGTCCAAAATCTTGGCCATTCTGCACCTCAATTTCTCCCCAAGCAAACAAGTTTTGATCCTTGAGAAAGCTATTAGATTATGTAGAGGAGGAAAAGAGGAATAGAATGGAAGTAGTTTGGTGAAATTTGGATAGTTAGATTGAGAGATATGGACGAGAGAGAGAGTCGAAGTATAGAGAGAGAAGTGAGAGGATTTGATGAACTTGGAGTTTGAAATATGAAAATATGAGTGAATGATCTGAAAAATTGATCCTAAGCCTCTCTAAAAGTGTTTGGGATGAAATTATGGTGAGCTACTTGTTAAACAAGTTGCCACAATCCTTAAAATAAGTCGTTAGGTCAAGTGAGGTTAAGGGTAGTCTAAGTTGCAAGTTAACTTGGGTAATAATTCCAATGTTGCTCTTCTAATACCATATGTGCATGGACATGATAAGCTCTTCTTTTTTCATTATTTGCCTTGGAATTCACTCATAATGCCATTCAAATTTAGATTTGAATTTTGTTTCCAAGCTTCTCAAACACGTTACAATTATCTTAAGTTTTTATAAGTCAACTTGATCCCTTGTGTGCATGTGCATGGCAAACCTCTTATGTGCCTCATTAACCTTGATAAATTACACATTTTGAAGCCCATTCAGGTCTGAAATCACATGCTCAATGGTTTCTCCATGTGCCAAACTAAGTCTTTAACCAAAGCCTCTTTCATGCAAAGTGTCACTTTGAGTTATGTCTTTATTTGTCACACTTATTCACCTAAATTACAATTAAATCAAATATTCAAATAACCATAATATGACATTTATTTAATTAAACTATGATAGGAAATTTTTAATTTATTTAAGGTATTAAAATGGCTAGAGGAAAAGAGCCTCACAAGACATAAGTGTAAACAAGCACACACTTGGACTAAAATCAAAAGGAGACAACCTTAAAATATTGTCTTTCCCTAATAACTCTTAACTTAGGATGAATCAATTAAAAATGATTAGACTAATCATCTTAGCTCCATAAAAGACAAACTCCTAGTTTAACCCTAATTTAGTGAAAAGTGCATTTTGTGACCAAATTATCCCTAATGCATGTATTTGAACACTTGGGCAAAATTGAACTAAGAATGTGATATCAATGCATATGAAGACTCTTAACATATAGAAATGGTCCTAAAACTAATACACACATAAAAGTACTAATTTGCCCTTGAATTCCCAACAAAGAGCAAAATGATCAAAATACCCCCAATTTGCACACTTTTCACTAGGCCTAAAACCCTAATTTAACATCAAGAATACATATTTTAGAGTTTTTATCATGAGATGTGATCCTAAATGCTTAAAAAAATGTGTAAAAAATATGATCTATCATATTATTTTGGATAAGAAGAATATAGGCATACTTGAAAATCAAATCAAGAATTAAATTTTTAAAACTTTATTTATATTTATTTTGAATCTTTTAGAGTAATTTTTAATTAGGGTTATTTAGGATGATTTTATATTTTTAATAAATTATTAGGTTTTATTTGAAAAGAAAAAAAGATGCAGTACATTGCTTGGGAGAGACACATACCTTTTGGAATGAAAAAGGGGTGCACGACTTTTAATAATTAGGGAGGAATTGGGAAGACACAGATGGCTTTTTAAAAGAAGAATATAGAATTAGAGTTGGTGGCACGGCTAAGGAGCAACAAAGGCAATCATCCTTCATCATCTTCTTTCCTTCTATACAGGTAATGGTTTCTCAATTTCTTATGCTATGCTGTCAGATTTTTAGTTTTGTAAAGAGTTAAATTATTAGTGTGATCAATTATAAATTATAATTTTAAATTTTAATCATAATTTTAATATTCAAGGAAGATTTTGTTTTAGCTTTATTTTGGTTTACTCTTCTTCTCTCTACATCTAAATTTTATGCTTTAATTGTTATTATTGATTAGAGTAACTTTATGCATAATTTTTGGGTTATAAATTTTATCTAAGATTTTACTTGCTATAATTGATTGATACAGTATCATGATAGCAATTTGGCTTGGTTTGAGTGAATGTTCATACTTTGTTTCTGGTATGGCCAACTTAGAAGAGTTGTTAGATTGTAGGTTAAGAGATATTTCAATTGATTTATAACTTAATTTCTTATTTAATTGTTGAATGATAATTTTGAGAAATATCTAATAAAACTAAAAAATAAAGTTAAATAAAATCAATTCATTTTGTGGATAAAGAAGATTAAGTTTAGGTAATTTAGTTGTAATTGATTGCGCTGCTTGTGTTTATTATTATTTTTTTAGTTGAACTTGTTTTAATTATTAATTTTAATTTATTTTTTATTAATTTCATCATAAAAAATCCTCCCATTATTTAGTTTTTATAATCCTAATTGAAGTAGTTAATTTATTAACTCTTAGAGAAATGACCAACATTGTGCTTTACTGTAAAATCTAATTTTTATTAATTTTAGTGACATTCAACAGTAGTGTCAAAATTTTAGTGCCTTTGCCGAGGATTATTACTACAAACTGTTTTATTTTGGTGGAGTAGAGATTATTTTAGAGTCCACTGTAGAAAAGTTCAAAGTTAATGGGCACCAGTTAAAGCATGTTCATGATTGATTTAAGACACTCATTGTGGAGGAGTTTTCCCTTCAAGATGGCACTTAATTGATCAACTCATATCCCTTCTCTTCACTTTCAATTTATATTTTCTTATACATCCTTTGAACTATGTTCTACATTAAAGACGCTATAGATTTTAACTGCAGGGGGCATTTTTACTGTTTTTTTTATTTTTTTCCTATTTTCAATTCTTGTAAAATTTTTGTTCTTTGTTTTCTTGAAAAAAAAATTATATGTATGAAGTTACAAATTTAAGACAATTTTAGTTTGGATGCATTTAAACATGATAAGGAATTGATCTTATGTTTGAAATGCAAGTTAGGTGGCAATAAATTTGGTTTCAATGGATTAATGTGATAGTTTTTAGCTTGAGAGAATTTGAGCCTAATATTATTCCTTTTTTGTGTGTATTCTCCTCTCACTATTGTCATTCTAGAACTTGTCTTCACTCTTGGTTGAGACTATAATTGCATATGCTTGACATGAAAATAATTTAGGCATTATTTTTTTAAACCTACTTAGCCAAATAGCCATTCCATGTAATTTATCCCTTATTATCCCCTTTGAGCTTAGACCTTTTCTTTAAAATTTTAGTCAATTGATAACATAATTAATAAAATATTTTTTACCTTCATTTTTTCCACCACACTTTAGGCATTGAAAAGCATATCATAATATTTATTGGAATGAAAGAATAAGTTTGAAGAGAGATTTGGGCTATTTAAAAAAGAAAAGGAGCATAAAAGGCAAAAAAAAAAGAAATAAAGAAATAAAGAAAAATAGAAAACACTGAAAAGGTGCATGAACAAAAAAAAAACAAATAAAAGAAAAATACACAAAAGAGAGAAATAAAATCGAAATCAATTTATTTTGTTTCTTTCATTCTATATGTTTTATTTCAAATATGCTTTTCACTTTTCTAAAGTTTATTATTAGCCTTTATTTTTCTTATTTTTATACCATACCTTTACCTAAGCCCTGTTTCAACCTAAAATAAAATCTTTTTATTTTTGCATTGCATATAGCATAGATGGTGGAGACTTAAATGATAAACAAGCCTATAATAGTGAGGTTTTGATAGGAAAACTTGAGTGAAACACTAACCTATTAGCACTTGAGAGTTGAGAGTTAAACACTCGACCTTTGTAAGGGGCTATTGCTTGATCCATTCTTATCAAATGAAATTGTCATAATACTTGTTATTTTGAATATAAAAGAGATTGATCAGAATGTTAAAGTGTTGAAAAGCTATCATTGTTTCTTATTCTTTGTTGCTTCCACATTTCTTCTCTTGAATTTTAAGATTTAAGTTTTACCCAGGAGTACAAAAGTCTAAGAGTGAGGAAATTGATAAATGAAAATTTTACATATTTTCGTCCTTTTAATTTAGACTTTCAAATATTTATTTGAGGCTAATTAAGTTTAATTGGATATTATTTGATTTTATTAGCTAATCTTTAGTTTTTATATTTTAACTATGTAAATATTTGATTTTAAAATATAAATGGTATCTTTAATATTTTTGCACAATTACTATTTAGTTTTATTTTATTTGTGTAGATCATCTAGATTTAATTTGAAAGATATTGATAGAAATTATATTTAATAAGAAAAATATAGACATACTTAAAGATCAAATTAACAATTAAATCTTTAACACTTTGTTTATCTTTATTTTGGATTTTTTAGAGTAGTTTTAAATTTGAGTTATTTAGGATAGTTTTGTCTTTTTAACAAATTATTAGGTTTCATTTGAAAAGAAAAAAGACGCAGCACATTACGCATGAGAGACGCACAACTTTGGAATGAAAAAGGGATGCAAGACTTTTAATAAACAGGGAGGAATTGGGAAAGCACGGACAACTTTTATGAAGAAGAAAATAGAATAGAGTTGGCGGCATAGCCAAGGAGCAACAGAGGCGATCATCCTTCATCATCTTCTTTCCTTCAATACAGCCGATAGCTTCTCAATTTCTTATGCTATGCCATCTGATTTTTAGTTCTACGGAGAGTTAAATTATTAATGTGATCAATCACAAACTATAATCCTAAATTTTGATTAGAATCTTTGATATTTAAGAAAAATTTTATTTTAGATTTATTTTAATTTGCTCTTTTTCTCTTTACCTCTGATTTTATGCTTTAATTGCTATCTAATTAGAGTAATTTTATTGCATGATTTTTGGTTATAAATTTTAACTGAGGTTTTACTTACTATAATTAATTGATATTGCATCATAAAAGCAATTTGGCTTGGCTTGATTGATTGCTCATACTTTGTTTCAGGTGTAGCCAACTTAGAATAGTTGCCAGCTTGTGGGCTAAGAAAGATTTCGATTAATCTATAAGTTAATTTCTAATTTAATTCTTGAATGATAATTGGGGAATATACAATAATACCAAAATAACAAAGCTAAATAAAATCAATTTATTTTGGTGGATGAGTTAGTCTTGGTGATTGGATTGTGATTGATTGCGCTAGTTGTGTTAGTAATTTTTCTTAGTTGAAATTGTTTTAATTATTTAATTTTTAATTTAATATTTTAAATTAATTTAATTATAAAAAATCCTCCCAAATTTACTTTTTATAATCTTAATTTAAGTAGTTAATCCGTTGACTTTTAATGAAATGACTTATGTTGCATTTTATTACAAAATTTAGTTTTTATTAATTTTGATACTATTCAACAGCAGTGTTAAGTAGCATGTATGAAGGTTACCAAATAAATAAGAGGTCAAAACAAACTCTATTGCTTGAAACCACTTGCCCTTACATAGCAAGCTTTCTTTCTCTCTTACTTGCATCTCTCTCTTTTTCCTCTTCGGGCCACAATTTGTTCTATGTTTCTAACTTGAAATTTTGGACCATGCATCATAATACATTGAACCATGCCATGACGCATGGCATATGAGATGTTTCGCAATCTAGGTCACCCATATGATCCAAGCTAGGTCTGCTTCCCTCCAATCTTGATCAAATAATAGTCCAACAATCCAAAATATCAATTCGCCATCAAAATCCATGATCACCTAACTAGTATGTGAACTTACTAATTCACCTTTAATTAACAATTAGTGTCTCGTGTTAGGACTTCATGGTGTTACAGGTAACCTAAAGATTTAGGTAACTAGGAGTTAAATTCTAGTATATGTTAGTGCTTGCATTTATGAGCTAAATTAATTGATTATGGTATGTAAATGAATGGATTTAAGGTATGCTGCTGAGTATGCATAATATGAACATAGCCTGATGATTCTAATTGAGCTTTGTGATGGTATGCGTATTTATCACACGATTGAATGGATTCAACATTGGTTATTTTAATCATGATATGTTGATATGGATGTGACTAGATGTATGTTGTTGATTATGACTATATGATTTAATGATCATGAGAAATCTTACTAGATGAGTTAAGTGTCGTTATGGTTATGATATGCATGGTATAAAAAAGATGAACTTGAATGTGATATGATGAATATGTGAAGTATGATATGATAATGGTAATGTGATTGTTGATTGTGGTTATGAGTTATAATTTATGAACATGAGTATGATCATCTGAATCCATGTTTTGAGAGTAAATATGGAGTTTTAGCCAAGTCACCCTTCATAATTGAAAGCAGGGCTAAGTTGGTCACAGCGCTAGTCTTATATCATTTAATAGCACATAGATTTAGTTAGAAGATATAAGGAGATTGTGACCTCCCTTAATATCTGCATGATATTAGGAGGGATTAACCTAATCACTACATATCCATACCAAACTAAATTCAAAAGATTTGTTTGAAGAGCTTGGGACCTAAGACTTTGTTTTCAAAACCATCAAAATTCTTAACATTTCAGAGCAATACATGGTAAAAAATAATCACATGCATTCATCCCTTTCAAGTCATGGTTTAAAATTAAAGAAATAAGGCTAGATTATAGGACATGTGTTGTGGCATGTATCACATGCACAGTAGCATGTGGCATAGAGCCATGGCCTCCCCTTCTCCATGCCATGCACCATGATACAATGATAGAAATTTCTACTGTATATGACAATTTATAGAGTGAATTTGTGGCATGCGTCATTTCCACATATGAAAAATCTAAATTGGGGTTGTGTGGCATGACTAAACTTGTTTCCCATTAGCTAATTACTCAATTAAAAAATAAGAAAAGAAAATAAAAAGGAAATGGGAGCCTTGTCACACTTGCAAGGTGGTACCCTCCTATTAGTTTGTAGATGATTTCAATGTGTGCCTAATTTTCCATGTATCATCCACATTATTAAGGCTGATTTAATCCCTTAAATGAATCAAAAATCATCCCATTTTGCTTCAACCTTTGACCTCTAGAAATGTTGACTTCAATTACCTAATTGATGCACAAGTCACATACCACCTATGTCATATAAATCACATAATTCAATTAAATAGCATGTGATATAATAAAATCTAATTCATGTCTAGAATTAAATTCATAATTATAGGAGAAGTTATTAAGATAACCAAGTTTTAGGTTGCACGAAATTATATAAGAATTTCCACACAAAGGCAACTTGAAACTTAGGTCAAACTAAGACACTTTAGAAAGTGTTGACTTTTTATTTAAGGTTAAAGTTTAGTTTTGCCCCTGTATTATTCCTTAGAAGTGCTAGATACCCTATACTCTTAAATGTGGCAAATTTACGCTTGAACTATTTTTCAGAGGAGCAAAAAACCCCTTCAGTTAATCAACCTTTAATTTTTCTATTTTCCATTGACGTGGCATATACATGGGGCCTATGCATAGTGATATGTAACACGTGGCATGTTCTTTGGCTCTAATTTGCCCCTGAACTCTTTTTTTAGGAGTGCTAAGCACCTCAAAGTCTTTTTCTTGGAGCGCTGGGTACCCTGAGATCTTGTTAAAATAAAACTGAATAAATATTGTTGAAATATTAAGTATTTTAATATTTAATGATTTAAATATTATTTTTTAAAACATTACATCATCCAATTTAATATTTTAATATTTTTGATAATTAGCAATTTTGTATTAAAAATGAAGTGAATGAACCTCCAAGTTAATGAATGAATTTTTTCTTCTCATCTCTCCATTTTTCTCTTGTTAAGTAACTTTTTTTGTAGTATATTAATGAATAAGTGATATCTTTCAAATAAATATTTTTGTTGTCATATTGTTGGTCATGATTCGTCATGTTTATGATTTTACTATTAACACAAAATGTACAGAGAGTATTAAATTTGAGTAATGTAATATTTTGAAGGAAGATCATTAGTTAACCAACAAAATTAAGGAACTTAACCAATATTAAAAATATAAGTAAGTTCCAACATGCATAAAAGGTGTAATGATTTGAATACTATGTCAAAGAGAAGGTTGGAGATCAATATATAAAAAATAAGAAATCATCTATAAATTTATAAAATGCTAGCAAAAATAATATTTAAATATAAAAATATTAAATTGGGTGATTTAATGTTTGAAATAATAATATTTAAATTATTAAATATTAAAATACTTAATATCTTAATGATATTTATTCAATTTTATTTTAACAAGATTTCAGGATGCCTAGCGCTCTGAGAAAAAGAATTTAGGATGCTTAGTTCTCCTAAAAAAAATAGTTCATAGGCAAATTAGCACCAAAGAACATGCCATGCATTACATGTCACTATGTGTAGGCCTCACGCACGTGACACGTCAGTAAAAAACAGAAAAATTAATGATTGATTAATAGAAGAGGTTTTTTACTCCTCTAAAAAATAGTTCAGGGGTAAATTTACCACACTTAAGAGTATAGGATACCCAACGCTCATAAGAAATAAGTATAAGGGCAAAATTGAACTTTAACCCTTTTATTTAATTACTCCTAAACTAAAATAAATTTCAAAAATATAATTTGACCACTCATCAACTAGACATAAAATGCGCTTTTTCAATTTTTCTCATACATTTTCTCAAAAGTTTATTTTTGGACCAAAATACCCCTAGTGTACTGAACCTAGATATTTAGGCAAAATTCCAAATCTAATGCAATGTGTGTACTTTGATGTGATAAATCATTAATAAAAGGGTCTTAATTGATAAATAAAAATGTGTAACAAATGTGTTCTCTCAATTACCTTGCCTTCTCATACTCTATTTTTCGTGACAATTTTGAATCTCATCAAAACTCATCTCTCATTCTTTCTTTTCATATGCAATTAATTGTGTTCTCTCCATATTCTTACTGAATGATATTTAAAGATAATTACTTCCTTGAATTTGTTTGTTTTTTCCTATCTTTTCTTGGTTCATCTCTTGTGCCTTCTGTTACACCAGTATATAAGCTTTACTTACTTTTGTCAGAAGCATTTAATGCTTTTAGCCATTATCGTGTGAAAAAGGTAGTCTCTACCAAAAAGTACTATTACATTATCTCATCTACTAGAGAAACTCAATTAGGCTTAAATATCTAAGGAAAACTCCAATAAAAGAAGGAGACAGAATGCAAGCAACCTTCAAAATTTATGAGTCTAATGGATCATTTATGATTCTTAACTATAAATAGACTCATTTATAAAAGTTGGAAAGTAGAATGAAAATTGAGCCAATAAGAAAAATTTATGTTATTACTTGAGCAATAAAATTTACCTGCATTCTGTATATCATTTATTAGTTAAGAGCCTTAGTGTTCATATATCTATTCTTAGAGAGAGTTTAAAGTAGTAATAGTTTATCCTTGAACTTACTCTATTCATCCCTATTTTCTATCTTCAAAATAAAGGAACTTAAGCTCAGGAAGTTTAAGGGGATTTATCATTACCTTTGTAAGGGGGAGAGATTCAGACTTATTTAGAAGTCTATTGATGTACTGAGGCAACCAAGAGCCTAGGTTAATCATAGTAATATAGTTAAAAATCTCAAGAGGTTCTTGGGGACTGGACATAGACTCAACTGTTATGTGTCAAATCAGGATAAATAATTCATGTTAGGCTTAGCTTTTCCTTCCTCTCATGATTAATGACTTTATTCCTTCATTATCTTAATTATTTTCGTAAAGTTTATATATTTTTTGAACTAGTCAAATTCACCCTCCTCCTAGGTCATTTATAATTGTTATCATAGCCTAGTTACTAATTTTTTTACTTAAATGTTTGAGTAAAAGATCCTACTAATGGTTAATATTGTAGATGATAACCTAGGAGAAGGAATGTCAACAACCAAACTTGCAACATTCAAGGAAGATGATTATCCCTTTTGGAAAGCAGAATGATGATGTATCTTAGAGGTCAATAGGTTCCTATGATCTCTTGAGATGATAGTCTGATGAGATAAAAAATGAGAGAAAAATGGGATGACGAGGATAAGAGAAGATTGAATCTCAACGTTAAGGTGAAACTCACAATTGCATGTGCTGTCAACAGAACGAAGTATTACTACATCACTCATTACATCTTTGCCAAATAAATATGGAATGCCTTGAGGCAAGCTTATGAAGGTACTGATGGTATTAAGGAATATAGGAAAAGTAGTCTCATTTATGAATATGAGACATTTAAGATGAAAGACAGAGGAGCGATCAAAGATTTGCAAGTTCGTTTTACTCAGATTATCAACCATCTGATAAACCTTGTTAAGACTTATACTCAAGCTAAGCAAGTAAGAAAAATTCTTAAGAGTCTCCCAATGGAATGGCAACCTAAAATCACTACCATTATAAAGGCACAAGGAGTATCTATAAGCTTGGTAGTTGTACTTTTTAATAGTCTCAAAGAACATGAATTGACCTTGTTTCAATACAAGGAAGATGTGGGCAAGAAGAAGAAAGGTATTGCTCTAGAAGTCAAAGAAGATGAACTAAAAGCAAAGTTTGACAAGGATGAAGAGTTCAGGATAATGGTTAGAGGATTCAAAAAGTTCTACCAAGGAAGGAAGAACTTCATAAAAGTATTTTCGAGCAACAAGAAAGATCAAAAAGAGCTGCTGACATGTTATGAATGCAAAAAGCCTGGCCACATCAAATGGGATTGTTATTAATAGAAAAAGAAATAAGAAAAGGAGAAGAAAAAGGAAAATCCTTAGAAGAAAATGAAAGCCTTTACTGGATGGGGAGATAGCTCTTCAAATGTGAAGAAGAGGAGGAAGAAACAGTAAACTTATGCCTGGTAGCATAGGAAATAGACTTGATTGAACCATAATTAGATGAGGTAAAGTCTGATCTTCTAAAAGATAAATATAATGAATTATTTTACCTATTTAAGGAATAGTATAAATAACTTCTACGTGCTAAAAAGAAAATTTCTACATTAGAAGATAAGTTGAAAATCTCTTTTAAAAAGGAGAATTGTGTTCAAAATGGATCTGCATTGTGTGCTAATTACATATCCTTAAAATCTCATAATGACACCCTAAAAAATTATGTAGCTAGATTCACTCGGGGTACTAAGATGCTAAACATTTTGATTGGCTCATAAATGTATATCTTTGATAGGTTAGGAATTGGATATAATCTTATCACTGACACTTCTTAGAAGAAGGCTAAAAAAGGCAGCCAAATACTATCATAGTTACTTTAAATCTTCTATGCATTCTTTTAATCCATTTATTGCTTGCTGATATTGTAACAAGAAAAGGCATCATGTCAAGTCTTGCCTTCATAGGAAGAATGGTGTAACATCCCAAATTTCTAATCCTATGTTAATGACTGATTAAGGACTAAGTTAGTGATTTAATGTAGGATTAGGGTTTTAAATAGTAAAGTATTGTTTTGATCCATTAGGATGTTATATAAACAGATATGAGTGAAGGAGAAAAATCTTGAAGTAGAGTATGTGAGCATAGTGAGGATTTCCTTTACTATGCCATATACTGTAAGGGGGATAGATGTGCCATGGCGCATGGTACAGAAATTAGATTTATTAGGATATGTTTTGCTCATGAAAATAGAAGAAGAATTAGAGAAAGGAAGGTATAGTGTGGAGAAGAGTCCAAGTTCTGCTAGGGCATTGGTTTTTAGAAGCAAGAGTGATGTTTTTGACCTATTACTTATCGGGTAAGTCTCATACTGCCTTAACCACTGATTCTACCAAAATTTCTCTTAGTTTTAACTAGTGAGAAATTAAATTTGAGAACTTCAAGGAGTTGATTTCTTACCCTATAATAATAGAAAGGTTCTCTAGAACAAAACTCATACTTTGTGATTGGTTTGAGTTGGAAGATAAAACTTTCAAGCTATAGGCATGATTTGCCCCAATCTAGATAGAGTAGCGAGAGAAATTTGGCCAAGTGAAAGTTAAAGCATGTAGTGAGGGGTAATCAGTGGTAATACGCGTAATCGAGTGTAAATTGTGGAAATGATAGTGATTAGAAGTTTAATTGTGATATTTGTCAATAGTGAAATTGACTTTGAATGCCAATCTCGTATGGATTCTAGTATATGAAGTATTGATAAGTGAAGAAAGATATGAGTAAGGACATTACATGAGTAAACCTTTCTATTAGACAAAAGGGTTGAGGTAACCATATAGTTTATTATGTTTATTAACTATTATAATTGTGTAGAACTAAAGACAAAATGAGAAATTATTGTTTTATAAGTTTTTATGCATAATTGTTATTAAAAATGGTTTCAGCATGAATATTGGGTTGTGAAATGATTTGAAAGATTATTGATTTCAATTGATATATATATATATATATATGTTATGACATTACATGTTGTGGAAATATGAATGAGATGTGAAAATTTTAAAATGACCATTATCATAAAGGGTGGGAGTTCACCCAGGATATGTGGTGATATGTGTGTGTAGAGAAGTGAGTAAAAAATTCATATGGTTGAGTTAGCACCATAAGACATCTAGTGCAAAATTATACGAGTTATTACTATAGGACATCTGGGTAGTTTAGCAACTCCCTAGTGCCTGTTAGGGTACAGTTAGGAATCAACGATGCCTTTATCACAAGTGTGTGAAGAGGAAAACCATAGTCTATAGGTGGCTTAGATTACCATTAGCTAGGAGTTTCTACCACCAAAAGTATGCTTGAGTTAACAAGTGGCTGATCCAAGAGAGCCTGTGGTTTTGTATCATGAAGCATTGGAGGTTCGATAGCTAGATAATCATGCTAGAGTGTATGTATGTGGAATTCCTTTAAAAAGATGAAATTTCCTCATACTTTACTATATATTTGATATTACTTTAATTTTGTTACTTTGGCATAGTTATTTATGATAATAAGCATTGAATGAACTATATTGATTACTGAGATTGTTATCTTACTTGTGGTTATTTACAATTTTTTAAGTTTTGGCATTAGTAGATTAAAGGAAAAGGACTTCAGTTGAGTTAACATCTCTTGCCTAAGCCTTTGTAAGAAATGGTGTCATGATCGTGTAATTTGTTAGATAAGAATGTGTATAAGTTGCCTTAAGAATCAAATAATGTGCATAATGTGTTGAACATGTTGTGTTTGGTGATTTTGAGCTCTTTAGCCCTTGGTATATATATGAATCATTAATTGACTAGATGGCTAGTGGATGAATGTGTATGTGTGTGAATATGAGATGTTTGAAAATTATATGTGATGATTTGGCCATATATGACATTAAGAAATGAGAATGTGATGTTGGCCTACAAGTGGTAAAATGGGCTGATTTCAAGCCAAATATGTATATGTGTATTATATTGTGCATGTGTATGGTAAATCAGGTGCATATTGTCCATTTAGACGTGGTCAAGGCCTAAAAAGTGGTTAATGATGTTTGGTCTCGAATTAAGACATTCGAGTGACAAATTTTGGCTTGAAATGGTCAAAATGCACTCAAATGTCCAATTTTTGATAGAAATATTGAATTGAAATAAAATCAAAATAAACTTCGTGTGGGTACTTAAACCATCCTAATCGAACATAAGATGTGGAAATGGTGCATGTTTGAAATTTACACAAAAAATTTACAATTTGACAACAATTTCAAGTGTGTGCACTACGGCACATGTATCCACATGCCACAATGCACGGCACAGAGTGTCATGTCGTGGTCTCTATGCCATATGCCATGGTGCATGTGGCACAAGCCATGGCACATAGTGCTAAATTTGACTTTGTTTGTATGTATTACACATGTTTTCCTTATCTTTGATGCACATAAACTTATTGCTTCTGCTGTGCACAACATTTTATTATTTAAGAAATTTGTAAATGAATTTCTTGAAATCTTTTATTGAGATTCCAAAATTTTCAAAGTTTTCAAAGAATGATTTGGAATTGATTAGGAAGATTGCAATAGAGAATATGGTAATGTTAGTAAGGGCATTACAGATGGCATTAGAAGCTCCTTGAAGTGGGTTCCTAAAAATGACAATATTTCTAGGAAACTAACTAATAGGAAAAGACCCATTAAGAAGTAGGTACCTAAAATGAAATAGTCTTTACTTACAGGCTGTAATGCCTCAATGACATTACCATACAACCCTCCATGCAATCTACTAATCAAAATATAACATTTGAAAACTTTAAAATCCCAATATAAAACTTTGAAAATTTTCTTTATAAAAACTATTTAACTTATTCAAATTAGCATGGAGCGAAAGCATATGTCATAAACATACCCAATAGTAACTCAAAACATCACAATTCGCACTAAAAGTGAGCCATACACCGTGGCTTATGCCACATGTGCTATGACATGTGGCCTAGAGACCCCAGCTGCATACTCTGTGTCATGCGACACAGTATGTTGTCCTTCATTGATGCATGCGCCACAACACACTAGATTCTGATGTGAATTTCAGACGTGCACTGATTTCGCATCTAATGATTGATTAGGATGATTCAAGCGCCCACATTAAGCATTTTTTATAATCTAACCAATGACATTAGTTTTATTTAAAATCAATATCACGTTTGAAAGTTGGACACTCAAGTGCATTTTGACTGTTTTAAGTCAAAATTTTCCACTTGAGCATCATCATTTGAAACCATAAGTTATCGCTCACTTCTACAGCCTTGACCACATCCAAATGGACAAATAATACCTGATAGACTAATTACATAAACAATATAACATGTATACACATATTTGGCCTATGAATTATCCATTACACACTTTTGGGCATAATTTCTATTTCTCAATCTCATTCATATCCAAGGCCAAATTTCACATACATATGAAACATTCATCATATCCACATACATTACCATCCATCCACTAGCCCATACTACCACTTCATCATGTACACACATATATGCACAAGGCTAGGAAATCAAAATACCAATTACCATAAACATTTATAGTAATATGCACATGTTTTTAAATCCTATGGCAACTTATATACACATTTTCAACTACTTATATACAAATTCATTACATTAATTCTTACAAGGCTTAATTGAGAAAATCATAGTTCTTAGCCTAAATCTTTCCTTTTAGCACTACTATTGCCCAAACCTGAAAAATATAAATAACCATGGGTGAGATCAAAATCTCAACAATCAATATAGCTCATTTAATATCTATTACCACAGATAACTATGCCAAAGTAACAAAACCAAAGTAATAGTATATATATATATATATATATCAAAGCATATAGAATTTCCTCTTTTTATATCATTTCCACATAATTACCACATTAGCATGATCATCTAGCCATTAAACCTTTAATGCTCCCTGACATAAAACCATAGGCTCTAATGGCTCAACTACTTATTGACCAAAGCACATTTTTAGTGGTAGAAACACCCAGCTAAATGTAATCTATCCCACTCACATATTATGGTTTCCCCCTTCCCATACACTTGTGATAAAGGCGTCGTTGATTCCTAATCGTACCTTAACAAGCACTAGGGAGTTGCTAGACTACCTGAATGTCCCATGGTAACAATCCCAATATAATGTTGTACAGGATTACCCAGGTACCAGTCTGTAACATTGCATCAGATGTCTATAGTATCAGCCCCACTGTATGGATTTGTTTACTCACATCTTCACACACACATACAAACACATACCTTAGGTGAACTCCCACCCTCTATGATCATGCTTTTTCACATATATTCCACTGCTTTTTCACATTTACACACCATCCACTTTTGTACATAACATATATATATATATATATTCATTCAAAGCTATAAATCTTCAAACTTTCTTTTCATAAATCAATTTCATGCTAAAACCATTTACAATCCTAAATCACGTATAGAAACTAACAAAACCAATATTTCACAATTATGCAATTACTTTTACATAGTTACAATAGTGAATAAACATAATAAAGTATAGGGTTACCTCAACCATTCTATCTAATAAAAAGGGTTACTTGTGTTCTATAACCCTATTCGAATTTCTTTAGCTATTCAACTCATCATACATAACAATCTACACCAAATTGGCAAGCCAATATGAATTTCACGATTGACAAAAGTACCAACTATAGTAATCAAGCACCTAATCACTATCATTTCCTCTATTTACATTTACTCACATGTATTATGACCTATTACTACTTATGAAAAACATTAACTTCCTCACAATCAGATTCTCTCTCACTACTCTCTCTCTAGATTAGGTTAAATTGTGCCTATAACTTCAAAGCTTTATTGTTCTGATTCAAACTAGTCACAAAGTGCTAGTTTAGTCTCAGAGGACCTTTTTATTAATATAAGGTAAGAAATCAACTCCTTAAAACTTTCAAATTCAATTTCTCAATAGTTAAAACTAAGAGAAAATAAGGTAGAATTAGATGTTAAAGTAGTACGAGACTTACTCAGTAAGTAACAGGTATTGGATGCCTTAGTAGAAATCTACCTCTCCTTCACACCTAAGCCCTCTTTTCCTCTTTTTCCTTCTATTTCACAAGCTGGCACATGATCTTATTTATTCAAATTTTGCACTATCCATCATGGGAAATCCATCCTTAGCCGTATAACATGGAACAGTGAGGGAAATCCTTCCTATACTCATACGCTCTGCTTTGAAATGCCATCCTTCTACTCATATCTGTTCACATAACATCCCAATGAGTCAATACAACACTCTACCATCCATAATTCTAATCTCACATTAAGTCACTAACTATTCCTTAATCAGTATTAACATAAGAATTAGAAATTCTAGATGTTACATAGGTATGCCTCACTGTCTCTAAGAAAAAGAAATGGTACATAGACAGTAGGTACTCGATGTAACATCCTGAATTTCTTAATCTTAAGTTTAAAGGTTAATTAAGGATGAAGTAAAAATTAAAGTGGGATTAGAGATTTAAATGATTAACTAGTATTTTGACTTTTGTGTGTGTTGTATGAACATATATGGGTAATAGGAGTGTGTTTCGAGTTGAAGCAAGTATGCGTGGTGAGAATATCTCACTGTGCCATGCGTCGTGGCTTGTGCTGCATGCACCATGACACATGGACCAGAACATCACTTCTTAAGTCATGAAATGAGGTGATTTTTAGAAGAGAAAAATTATGAAACACACGAGATAGAGAGAGGAGAAGGGTTGAGGAGTTAAGTTAAGCTATTTTAGAGCGGTAGAAGGTGATTCGAATCAGTAACTTGCTAAGTAAGCTACATATAACTCTTACTTTCCATTCTACACAAATTTATCTAAAACTGAGTCATAGGGAAATTGAATCGATAGAATTTAAGGGTTTTGATTATTGCCCAATAGTAATAAAAAGGTTCTCAGAAGTTAAATTAGAGCTTTGTGACTGGTTTAGAGCTATATTTATCTATAAAGTCTTTTCTATTTATCCATTGAGTTTTTGGTCAACATGGACCAAATGATTAAAATGTGCCAAATGTGTTCAGATTGGCATATTGGACTCGTGAATAGAGAAAGGAAGCTTGAGAAAAGCTTGAGTGATAGTTAAAATCCACGGGTAACCTTTCTAGTGATAAAAGGGTTGAGGTAATTGAATAACTTCCTTTGTTTAACTATTCATTATAACTGTATGTTAGTATGCTATATAGTGCATGAAATAGTTTTGAACTAAGCATGTTTGATAGCAATGAGTGATTGTCATGTGTGAAAAGACTTTTAGTTAAAATGAGCATTGAAATGTGTGTTTTGAAATGAAAAGTATTATTTGTAAATAATGTGCAAGAAAATGTGATATGGTAAATGGAAACTTGAGGAAAGTATGACTGTAGGGGTGAGAGTTTACCCGAGTGTACAAGATGATAAAGACTATATGACAAGGTTTTCTTAGTACCTTGTTAGGGTGTAGTGTTGGAAAAAATTCTCCTTAGTGCCTTGAAAGATGCGGTGTTGGAGAAGATCTCCTTAATGCCTATTAAGGCATAATGTTAGAGATGAGAGACTCCTTAGTATCTTTAGGATACGGTGTTAGAGTCAATGACACCCCATTGTGTGTATTAGGGGAAACCATAGTCAGTATTGTGCGTTAGAACATCTTTGGCCAAGTGATTCTACCACTGCAGGTGAGCTCAAGACTAATGAGAGTGTATATTGGTCTGAGATGAGCCTATGGTTTCATGTCAGGGTAATTTGGTGGTTTGGTTGGTAGAGATTATGCTAGTATAATATGCAATATGATGAAATATCTTGGGATAACATAGAATCCTTTGTGATTGAGGAAATGTTGAGAAAGGAAATGAGACATTATATAAATTCTATTTTATAAGATTTTAATGATCATATTGTTTCATGTGATAGTCAATAGGAGTGAGTTATTCTGTTACTGAGATTTTTATCTCACCCCCGTGGTTACATGTTTATAGGACCAGGAAGTGATCAGGCTAAGGAAAGAGAGTCTAGACCGGCTTGAGTTGTGAAGTCATGTACTTTAGGTTTGTGTAATGAACTAAACTAAAATATTGTATATATAAGTGTATATGAGTTGCTATAGGGTTGCATGCATGTATTGAACTGATTTTTGGTGAAATTAAGCCCGATTATGTGTATATGTGCTGTTTGAGACAAAGGGGCTTTGATTTGAGTATGTTTGTGTTGAAATTGTTGTTTGTGTTAGTGAATCTTAAGCCAAGGGTCAAATTATGATGAAATAAAGTAATTTAGGATCTAAGATTGTATTGTGAATATGATTACGTATGTACGAGTTGAGAAATAGCCAAGTGGGCTATGTTATTCCAAGAAATGGCATAGTATATGAAATTAGTAAATTGTGAAAATTGGCCATAGAGGGGTCAAATTTTGCTATATGAATATGATTGTGATAAATTGTGGTCAATCATATGTATTAGATCCTTTTGGACTTCGTTCAAGGCTTAGTGTGGTCTAATGAGAGAAAGGGATTGAATTGAGCACTTGGGAGCACAAATTTTTTTTAGAAAAAGTGACTTTTTGTACCCAAGTGTTCAAATTATGATCGTACTATTAGATCATGTCCAAACCTATCTTATTTGTTAGTATACGAGCTAAGCTTCGTGTGGACACTTGAATCACTCCAATCGGATGTCATATGTGAAAATGGTGCATGTAAAAAATTCGTCATTCTTACTGTCAAAATGATAGCATAAATTAGGACAAGTGCGCCACAGTGCATAGAGAGACACATGCCACGGCACACAGCACAAACAAGGTGAATGTATGGCTCTGTGCCATATGCCATGGCACACTGACTGTTTGCTATAGCGCATATAACAAGTTTCAATTTTTATTTTATGTTGAAATACATGCAATTGAGATAGCATTGCTAGTGGGTTATATCCCCTATGTATTTGAGGAGTGTATGATTTATTTTCACTATGTTTTCTCTGATTGTATTGTGATTTAATTGATTTTATAAAGTAAGTGTTCAGCCAAAGCTTTTAAAATGAAATTGATTATGATGAATCATAAGAGGTAGTAGTAACACCATAATCTTCTCTTATATTGTGTGGATATATAAGAGGAGGTTACACTCTAAGCACATGACTAAGGATTTAAACTAATTCATAGATTTGCATGAGAAAGATGGTGATCATGTTACTTTTGGAGGTGATAAAAAAGGGTCGCATTGCTAGGATTGAAAAAGTAGAAAGAGGAAAAGACGTAAGCATTGAAGATGTGCTGTATGTCAAAGGTCTCTTCCATAATCTTATCAGTATAAGTCAAAGTTGTGATAAAGGAAATAGAGTCATCTTTAACTCAAAAGAATGTATTATCTAATAAAAAGGTGAAAGGGAGATACTTCTTCATGCTCATAGATAAAACAAGACTGGTATGACTTTAATTAATTATAGGGATATAAATCAAAGTCATATGAACTTGAAAGAGTACAAGGTGATGGATTGACCTGCTATGAAAAAGTTGTATGGTATAAGTCATAAGCTTATCTAAGATGCAACCATATGACTAAAGTTGTCGCTACCCTAGCAAAATAATACTAAGCTACACTGATGTAATACTAGTGTGAACCTAGGTCGATCTCTATGAGGAGACTTAGTTGGAAATTTAGGTTTGAAGTGTGCTACAAGTTAAGGATGATTTGGGACAGATTTAACCTTAAAACTAAATGAACTAATTAATCTAATTCTATGGTGAATAAATTAGATGTGTGAAAATCTATTAAAAGTAGGAATTCCTATATGAAATTGGTCACCTATCCTTGTTTGATTTCAACTTAACTAGTTTAGTTTCTTTTCTCTTCTCTTTGGTTTTATTGACTTAGTTATATTAACCAAGACTTAGATAATACCTTAACCAACCCCAATCCAAGATTATGATCTTAGAGTGAGCTAAAGCAAAGCTAGCATTAAGCCTAACGAAAGTGTTACATTAGGTCAAGCACATATAATAGAATCAACATGCTCAATATTATGATTCATGAAGATATTCGCATGCATTCAAGCTGGCAAGATTATGACAAGTAAGAAAATATGTTAAACTCATCAAGCTAACTAAGATTATGAATCAACTTGAAGAGGCCAAAATCTAGAGCTCAAAGTAACAAAACTCAAGTAAAAACAAGCATCTCTTAATCATATAAATCATCACTTGAAATTACAAGATCAAAGAGTCATACAAATTTGTAATTATAAAGAGAGAAAAGTAGAGAGAGAAATTCAAATTCAACTAGAAAATAATATAAACTTAAGGTTTCCTCATCTACATAGTAGCTCCTTTAAGAGTCTAGCCTTGCATCTTCAAGTGAGGAACAAGATGAAGCTTCAAGATTATGGTCTTCTTCACCATGATTTCACCTAAAGATAGCTTGGTTTGATCCTTATGAAAGCTATTAGGTTATGTAGAGGAAGAAAAGAGGAAGAGAATGATGGTTCTTTGGTTAAATTTAGATGGTTAGATTGAGAGATATAGAGGAGAGAGAGTGGAAGTGTAGAGAGAGAATTGAGGGAAATAAAGAACAAGAAGAAAATCTAAAAATTTGAGTGAATGATCTGAAAAATGGATCCTAAGCTAGCTAAGAAGTGTTTAGGATGAAATTATGGTTGTCTACTTGCTAAACAAGTTGTCAAAAAACTAAACACAAGTTATTAGGTCAAGTGAGATTAAAGGTAGTCTAGGTTGCAAGTCAACTTAGGTGATAATTCTAATGCTTGCTCTTTTAATCCCATATGTGCATGGATATGATCAGCTCTTATGCTCCCTTAATTTCCTTGGAATTCACTCTAAATATAGCTCAAATTCATATCTGCAATTTGCCTCCAAGCTTCCCAAACATATTGCAATTAACTTGAGCTTTGACAAATCAACTTGATCCCTTGTATGAGAGTGCATGGAACCTTCATATGTGCCTAATTAGACCTAATAAGTCACACCATTTTGAAGCCCATTCAGGTCTAAAATTTTCTGCTCAAGCTTCTCCATGTGCTAGTTGAGTTATGTCTTTATTTGTCACACTTATTCACCTAAATCACAATTAAATCAAATAATCAAATAACTATAGTGTAACATTTATTTAAGTAGACTAAGATAGAAAATATTTAATTCATCCAAGGTATTAAAATGACTAAAGGAAAATGAATATGAAAGCCTCACAAAGTTCAAGTATAGACAAGCACACACTTGAACTAAAATTAAAGGCTAATTAGAAACTTGTAAGGAGACAACCTTAAAATGTTGTATTTTCCTAATAAATCTCAACCTAGGATGGATCAATAAAAACTAATTAGACCAATCATCTTAGCTCATCAAATGATATAAATCTCAAGCTTAACCCTAATTTGATAAAAAAGTGCATTTTATGACCAAATTTCCCCTAATGCATGTGTTTGAACACTTAGGCAAAATTGCACTAAGAATGTGATATCAATGCATATGGAAACTCTTAACATATAGAAATAGCCTTAAAACTAATGCACGTATAAAATTTCCATTTTCCCTTGAATTTCCAATAAAATGCAAAAATGATTAAAAATACCCCTACTATGCACACTTTCTTACTAAGGTTCAAAACCCTAATTTAACACCTAGAATGCACATTTTAGGGTTTTCTATCATGAAATGTGGTTCTAAACGCCCAAGAAAATTGTGTAACAAATATAACCTATCACCATATCACTAAGTCCTTTGACTTGAGATCATTATGGATTCTTACATAATAACCACTAACTTTAACTTAGTCAAAAGTCACCTTTGACCAAGTGATTATAAAGGCTATGATTGAGTTTACAGATATTCATGCAGAGGAGTATAAGTGGTCAAGATGGAATTTGTCTCTTATGTTAATTGAGAGATATTACTAGGCCCCTTAATGAATAAGATTGAGAAAATATATAGCCATATTACAATGAAAAGGGATTTTCCATTGTCATATCAATCCACTCAGAGATCAGGAAAGTAATGGTCAAATAAAGGAGAATGACAATTTCATGTCTTACATTTGACCGAAATATTACATGATAAAAAGGATACGATATAGTTATATGATAGGTTTCAGCGGATCATCGATTCCCATATGAATTGGGTAGTTGCAATGTCTTGCTAGAGGTCACTTGTGACTTGTGGGCTAATAGCATAATTAGTTTACTTCCAACTTCATATAGGCCTATAAGGTTGCACACAAAAACAGCCCAATTTGAGCTATAATGACCAAGTTCATTGAATCTACAATATGTATAGATTCAATTAATATAATATAGAGTGAACAAATTATATATATGAAATATAAAATTCAAAATATAATTATATATATTTTTGAAATATATATGTATATTTGTATATGTGTATATATATGATATATATACACATATGATATATAAAATTTAAAATATAATATAATATATATATTTGAAATATATACATACATATATGTGTATTTTCATGTATACATATATATAATATAATATGTATATCTGGTATGTATATTATATTATATTGTATTAGTTTTAAATTTAATTTTATATTATAGATTAAATTTTATAACTAACATGATATGAGAGAATATCATGTCAATTTTATAATTTGAATTTATAAAATAAATTTGAATTAGATATGTTATCATCGATTAAATTTATGAGGTAAATTAAATTTAATTTTCATTGGCTCATTAAAGAAAAACTAAAACCCTAATCTATATAAATTATAGATATAGATAAGGGGACGTGCTTTTCTAGTGAGAGTTAGAAAGGGTCTTAATGGTCAAACGCCTTAAGAGCCACAAAACACCTTAGAGAAAAAGAAGAACGACTTTCAAAGATGAATAGACATTATGAGCGCTAGCACACTATTCGAGTTAGACAGTTGTTTATGTGGATACCAGTAGAAGGATCATATCTACATTGTTGGCTCCTGAGATTCAAATTCTTGTATAGAATGTGTATGGAATTCAAAACTTTAATGGTAATTCTTCTACCCACCTTGACTTAAACGAGTTCATTTGGTCCACATCGGAATAGAGGTTTTAAAATTTTTAATCTTCCAATGCACCTCCCTATCCAAACAACCTAAACTTAACAAGATGCCATATGAACTCTATAAGGGAAGAGAGCCAAATATATCTCATCTCTATGTATTTAGTAGCAAAGTGTTCATTTATAACAACAACAAAGAGAATCTAGGAAAGTTCAATCCCAAATCAAACGTAGGAATTTTTCTTGGATACTCTAGCAAGAGTAAACCCTATCATGTATTCAACCTCAGATCTAAACCATGGAAGAGTCAATATATGTTATATTTGATGAATTTCCTAAGAAAAAGAAGAAAATCTCTAATGTCGGTGATGTGACTAAGAAGATGGATAATCTTCAACTTAAGAAAAGTAACTCCACAAAAAGTATAGAAGAGAAATTAGAGACTCCAACCAAAGATAATGAAGTTGAGGAAATCCATCAACTAGTTGCATAGAGAAATAACAAAGATCATCCTTTGGATCAAGTCACTGGAGATGTCAATGAACTTGTAAGTACCAGAAGTTGAGCCAAAAATAGTTGAAGAAGCCTCATTTAATTCACATTGGATAGATGCAATGCAAGAAGAACTCAACCAGTTTGAAAGATGCCAAGTGTGGGACTTAGTGCTAAGTGTAACACTTTCCCCGAGTGTTATCCAAAAATCATACAATTTAAATAAACTAAGTGTGGTTAAGGAGTTAATCCTAAAACCAACTTAGAAAACAAACTATTTAAATCACTAAACAGATACGTGATTGTAAAAGTAAACATTTAAAACCTTTTTCAAATAAAAAAAATTATAAGTTCTACCTATAATGCATGGAAGTAAGCTAGGCGAAAGCAAGGTAAAAAGATGCTGTCATGACAGCATTAAATTGCTGTCATGACAGCCTCCTGAGCCAACTTTTAGGAGGCACCATTCTGTCATCCGGTCCCCGATCGAAGAAATTTTATAACTCACACGTCACATTAAAAGGGTACTATAAGTATACCAAATTTCAAAAATATCCAACGATTGGATTAAAAATTAGACATGTTATAAGTTTGGTCACTTTTGCTGTCATGACAGCATCTCTAAACTAACTTCCAGAGTGCACCATTTCATCATCCGACCTCTGATCAGAGCAATTTCAATGCCCACATGTCACTTTTAAAGACTACTATTAGCATACTAAATTTTGAAAAGATCCAATAGATGGATTGAATTTTATGCATGTTGCAACATCATCATTATTGTTGTCATGATAGCACTTTTACTGTCATGATAGCTCCTCCGAACCAAATTCCAGAGTGCGCCCTTTCTCCGTCTGATGTCCAATCGATGTGATTCTAAAGCTCATACAAAACTTATAAAAGGTTTTACTTATGACCTAAATTTTAGAGAAGTCCAACGGTCAGATTAATATTTGGACACCCGAATGTAAAAGTACAGTTTTTTAGTAAAAACTATTTTTAAAATTGTCCAAATCTCATCCTAATGGTCACAAACCTGTGAGAACACTTTGGACACATCAAATAGGACTAAAAACACCTAATAGAATATTTACATGATAGAAAAATCCTTTATACTAAAATTTGACTACCCGAGTGCCATTTCCCAAAATGGACTTTAAACCCCAAAATGCACAAATCACACAAGAGTGGCCAAAAACTATTTCAAATATCATATACATATATGAATACACACACTAAACATTTTCACTTGGCTCAAAGATCTCTGTGGGGCCCACACACCCACTCTCTCAATCCAAGGTGTATGTTTGCTTATAGCACACCATTTGCAATGCAACCACTTTGCATTTGCTTGTGGAATCACATATAATACTAAAATAAATATTTGCTTGTAGTGGAAACTTGGTCTTACAAATAAATCCATAAAACTACACACTATAGCCAAGTTTTCTAGCCATAAGTCTATAAGCAAACAAAAATTCATACACAAGCCATACAATCCATACATACTCACACACATATACATAATCATATCCTACTGGCACTTAATTCTAAATACATTACAATAGATTTTCTCAAAAGAAAAGGGTTGCAGTTCTTTACAATTCACAAACAACCCCTAGCTCTACTCCTTTCCTCGTCCTCCACTGGTTCCTTCGCCTGGACCTATAAATATTGTAAAGAAAGGAGTGAGACAACCACAGTCTCGGCAATAGAGAAATCAATATTTCTTATTATAAGGAAAGCCATGGTCAAGTAAATAAATAATAGATTCAAAATAACATATAATTAACTAATTAAAATGCTTGAATGCATGAGATAGACTGATATAGCCTTTTCTGACCAATAGAATGCCCCTAGTCACTCTTTAGCTTGTAAGAGGAACAAGATATAAACCAAGGCATGATTTGATCCAACAAACCGCTTATGCCCCTTCGACGTGAATCTTGAGCAGTCAAAGCTAACTCCCTCCTAGAGCCAGATCAACTTACTCTCCATGTAAGGGCTACCTTGGCCTAAGCACTCAACCTCACACTTCATATGTCGGATTCCCTCCGCTACTGAGAGGTGTCAAACACTCAATCCACTAACTACTTTAGTGTATTGAGCCCACAATACAGAAGGCAATACTGAGTACTGACAGTGAGCCATAGGATATCACAAGACTACATCTCCCCATTGGTGAATTCCCACCAAGATCATGCCTCCTGCCCTTTTTCTACCTTTCCTAAGTATTGACCACTTCAACACTCAAGGTAGTATAACTCTCATAATTCATTCCTTAAGTGGTTCCTTAGCCTATCTAAGGTACAAAACCTAGTTGCACTTCCTTAAGTGCAACTTTTCATTTTTTATGATCACAATGCATGTTAATAATCTTATTTCCATAAGTAACATCATCATTAAATAGATAGTAAACATAGATACATTATTATTAAAACAATACCCCATAAGACCTTCTAAAACACATTTTATTTTCATTCAATGATTTAAAACATGTAATGCATGCTAGATAATATTATCTACTCAAAAATAGCTAAATAAAGCAATAAAAAATATAAATTTCCTTGTTACCTCAACCTTTTGGTACCAAAAGGGTTCCTCTTGTACAAAATAGGACTTGGCTTGTTCCTTAACTTCTCAATAAGTTCAACCAACAATTCCTGCAACATATAAGTGATCCATATCACTTATCATGACAAATAGCATTAATGAAGACTATAACTCATACCACACAACTTGGGTCAATGAGTCATAATCTATCCTAATGGTCCATATATTAAACCAATCATTCACATAGTATCACTTAACCACTAAAACTATTTATTAGCCATCACTAGGCTAATTTTCAATTCATATAATTTTTAATCAATTAAAAACCTTCACTTAGTATCACCAACTTTTACCATTAGCCCTTATAATGAAAACCAAACCTTAATTGAAATCTTATTGGGCTCAAATAGCATGATTATAACTAAATCAATAGGCTTTAACCATTAAAGAGCAAAACCCATCCTATTGGTGTTTGACTTTTTTCCTAAAACTCTATTTTTCATCCAATCACCTGCTCAAAATATTAAGGCATCATGTAGAAACCCAAAACAACCTCCTAAGGACTCAAAGAAACTAAAGCTTACAAGAATAAAGCCTTTTGGATCAAATTTCACAAATTTCCTCTTATAAAAATTGAATAAAATCAAGAGGGAAGGAAGAGGATTGAAGTACGAAGTTTACCTATTATGTAGCCGAGCTCGTTATGGTCACAAAGTCTCCTGGATCCGAACCTCACTCTCTCTCTTCCTCCTCTCTTCTTCCTCTCTTCCATTCTTTTTTTTCCTTTTCCTTTTTTTCCATTTCGTTTCCACGTCCATTTTCCTCTTTAAAATGCTGATCTAACACTTTGGAGAAAATTACAAGAAAATGCCTAACATTTTTTATTATAGCACAAAAGCCCGGATCAACTTTGGTAATTTTTTCCATAGTTAAAAATCAAATAAAACCAAACTTTTGTTGAGAAAAATTTAAACTCTGGACCTCTATCAAATTATTCTTAATTTTAATTTAATTATAGATATTTTATTTTATTTTTTAAATAAATCTGAGTTTTAAAATTTTCAGGATGTTACACTAAGACCTAAAAATCATCCAGTAATTAGAACAAAGTGAATTTCAAGAACATACTGGGTGAAGGAGGCATCATTATCAAGAACAAGGCATGACTAATATCTAAGGGATACAATTAGGAATAAGGAATAGATTATGAAGAAACATTTGCTCTAATTGTAAAGTTAGAAGCAATCCGACTACTTCTAGCTTATGCTTTTGTAAAAGATATCAAGCTATACCAGATGGATGTAAAAAGTATATTTCTCAATGGATTCATCCTTGAAGAAGTGTATGTTGAACAACCACCTAGCTTTCATGATCCTCATAAGTCTAATGTTGTCTTCAAACTGAAGAAAGCTCTCTATGGACTTAAGCAAGCACCTAGAGTTTGGTATAATTGATTGAATTCTTTTCTCCTAGAAAAAGGATTCAATCGAGGGAGAATTTAAAATGTCCATGATGGGGGAATTGACATTATTTTTGGGTTACAAATCAAGCAAAAGAAGGATGGTATATTTGTTTATTAGACTAAATATCTAAGAGAGATGCTTAAAAAGTTTAGGATAGATCAAGCTAATAGAATTGATGCTCTAATGAGCTTAACCATCAAAATGGATGAAGATGCTGCAAGAATTGAATATGATTGTAAATCATATAGAGGGATGAGTGGGTCTCTTTTATATCTCACAGTAAGTCATCTAGAAATGTATATCAATAAGAAATGATTGGGCTCTGTGCAAGGTTTCAATCAGAACTAAAAGAGTCTCATGTGATAGCAATAAAGAGAATTTTTAGATATTTAAAAGATACTAATTCACTGAGACTTTCGTATCTTAGCAGAAGAAATCTATCTTGATTAGGTATTTTGATGCTAACTTTAGTTGATGCAAAACAAAAAGAAAAAGCACAAGTAGAACATGCCACTTTTTTAATAGATCACTTATTTGTTGGGCAAGCAAGAAACTAAACACTGTTTCTTTATCATCAACTAAATCAGAATACATTACTATGGGGCTTGTGTTGTTCTTAAATCTTATGGATAAAATAGCAACTTGAGGCTTTGGCATCAAACCCAAGAATATACCAATTAAGTGTGACAATACCAATACAAGATACTTGACTAAAAATCTAGTCCATCATTCTTGAACTAAGAATATTGACATTTGCCATCACTTCATCAGTGATCATATTCAAAAGAAAGAATTCTTAGTGGAATTCATTCCTACTAATCTTCAACTTGCTGATATCTTTACAAAACATATTAGAGTAGAGCAATTTATCTTCATAAGGAGAGAATTGAGTTTTTAAAATCCTAATGAATTGTAAGAAACTCTATTCCCATTATTTATTTTAAGATTATTAAAATCTGTATCTTATTCTAAGTTAGGTATCAAAGTGGTTATTAATATAAGTACAGGTCTCTTTTCAAATAAATCTTTTATTAGTGTTATAAAAAATAAGTAACACTGGTGTTCGAACATCAACACCAATACTAATGGTTCTTTTAAGTAGTTTTTGAATAATTAGTTTTGATAGTAACACTAGTGCTACATTAATCAACACCGATGTTATGTGATAGGAAATTAGTCGCTTATCCTCAAAATTACACTAAAGCTAACCCTAATGCAATATAGGGCCAACCCTAGGTCATCTCCCAAGGAATGGTTTTAAGTCTAATTGAAAGTTATCTAGTAAATAAATTAACCAAAGTTTGTAGGAATTTAGTTATCTAGCTAATTATCTAAACTAATTACCTAATGTGTAAGTAATTAAAATGCTAGTGAAAGTGAGTGAAATGAACTTCCCTTTTTACAATAATGGAACCCTAGAGATTAGTTGATTTTGGACTCATTATCTTCTCATGATTAGGCTAAGTTTAGCTTCCCTTTCCTCTTGACTAAAGCTATCATGACTTAAGAAAATTATCCTAAGCCAATTAACCTAATTAGCTAACCTCCCTAGGTCTTAGATTAAAGTCCCTAGTTCAATTAACCAACTGGTGAAGACATTAGCCAAGTGATTCATTCAAAATCCTCTCTCAACAGCCATGGTCAAACACATAAATTGAGCAACCACAAGATTATGTCAAGCTACTCAACAACACAAGCATTAACACCACAAGATTATGCAATATTAACACAAGAAATTCACTAATTGAAAAACACAAGATTATGTGCCAAACAAAGAGTGGAAAATTCAGTCATGGCTGTCCAAGGAAGAAATTAAATGAAACAATCCTCTCTCTTTACATCAACATTAAATTCAAATTAGAATTTATAAGCTAAGATGATTAAACCCTAGATTAAGGAATCTAACCATCTAGTAAAAAGAGAAGAGGATAGGAAACAAAAGACTTAGCCAATTTGAAGCTCAAGACTCATCCTCCATCTTCATCTCTCTAGGATTCCACAAAGAAACTTAGCCAATCTTCATCTTCAAGAACCCTAGTGATTGCTTGTGAAGGCCAAACTCCATAGTTCTTGAATGATGAAAATGAGCTTCAATCCTTGTGAAAATGGAAGGGATGGAACGAAAATGAAGAGAGGAGAAGAATGGTATGAGTTTTGTGGAGGTTTGGTGGCTGAAAATGGAGGTTAGGGTGCTGGAAAATGAAGAACAAAAGAGAGAAAATGAAGAACACTATGAACAAGAGAGAGAGAATGTGGAAGATGAATGAGATATGTGTTGGATCCCCTTTGGGACTTAAAATGGCGTGCTCCTTGGTGTCTCCCATCAGCTGAAGCTTAATTAAAATAAGGAAAAAGAAATTAAAATGTAAATGGGAGCCTTGTCACACTTGCAAGGTGGCAACTTCCTATTGGTTTGTAGATGATTCCAATGTGTGCCTAATTTCCCATGTGTCATCCACATCATTTTAGCTGATCTAATCCCTCAAAATAATCATAATTCACGTGCAAACCATCAGCCATTGTCCTCAAGGAGTGTTGACCTCAATTGCCCAATTGATGCACAAGTCACATGCCACCTATGTCACATAAATCACATAATTCAATTAAATAGCATATGATATAATAAAATCTAATTCATGTCCAGAATTAAATTCATAATTAGAAGGGAGAATTTATTAAATTAACCAAGTTTCAGGCTGCACAAAATTATATAAAAATTTTCACACAAAGGCAAACCAAAAACTAGGACAAACTAAGACACTTAAGAAAGTGTTGACTTTTTTATTTAATTACTCCCAAACTAAAATGAATTTTAAAAATATAATTTCACCATTCATCAACTGGACATAAAATGCACTTTGTCAATTTTTCTTGTACATTTTCTCAAAAGTTTATTTTTTGGACCAAAATGCCCCTAGTGCACTGATCTTAGAAACTTAGGCAAAGTTCCAAATCTAATGCAATGTGTGCACTTGAAGGTGATAAATCATTAATAAAATGGTCCTAATTGACAAATAAAAGTGGGTAACAAATGTGTTCTATCAATTCCCCACACTTAGCTTTTGCACTCCGGGCAAAATCAAGTGAAAAAGGTCCCAAAAGAAACTATAAGACAAAGAAATAAGAGAAAAACATTGTTTCAAGTCACTAAAATACTAGCTCATGAACTTCTACAAATTATCAATCAATGTGGCAATAATTACGAAAGAATTATGCACATCACAAACAAACCCTTACCAAGAATCAATGTCAAAGAGTAAGCCTCTCTAGGTTAAGTGTTTGCTCTCATCACTCAAAGTGTATAAGGTATTAAATTTCACTCAAAATTTCTTAGGATAAACCCTACTATGAATTTGTAACCCTTCTACATCTCCATCACTAAATAGCACTTGCAATCAAGAATCAAATGGACTTTATTAGGTTGTGATATAGGTAATGAAAGGATGTCTAAGAAATGCATGTATATAAAAAAAATAGGGTTAGCATCAAAATAATGCTAAATCAAGATATATCCCCTTAATATGCAAAGCATAACCTAACTCAATTGAGTGAACACCTTAACACAATGATGATGGAAAGAAATGATAAGAAATAATAAAACAAATGGAATGGATGAGCTAGGCAACTTTTTATTTTTATTTTTTTTCTTTCTTTTCTTTTTTTTTTCTTCTTTTTTTTTCTTTTTCTAGCAACTTTATTTCTTTTCTTTTTGACTATATTTTTTTTTTTAAATCTATCTTTGTTGTTTTTTTTTTGGTTGCCCCTAACTCTTTGAAAACAATGGAAGTAATGGATAGAGAAATGATAATAGGCATCCACTCATTTGATCTAGGACATGCAATGAATATTAAAAAGACATATAAAAGTGTAACATGCATTCCTTGGGGAAAAATAGGGTGAATATTTTTTTTTTAAGAATCAAACCAAAGGCTCAAAGTGGCTAACAAAGGATAATAAATAATAATAGGTTGGCTATTTGGCTCTTGGCTATTTTTTATGAATGCCATCTCTCATCTCCTATCAAACAAGTGCAAGATATATGGTCTTAATTAAGAAGTGAAACAAATTCTAGAGGGTAACATCACTAAGGAATTAATCACACATGAGTGTTTAGCCTCTTCCATGAATGGGTAATATGCCACTCTAATCCATTAATTCAAGGTAAAAGAATGTTCACTTCACACCTATTCAATCCTAAAAATTACCACATCTCAAGAATCAAAATATCCATTCAAGAGCTAGGTAATTAAGTAACCTCAAACAAAACAAAACAAAGAAATTTTTTTTTTGAATTTTTTTTTTGCAAAACCAAACAAAACCAAACAAACAAAACAAAATGTTTATTTCTCTCCCCCACACTTAAATCATGCATTGTCCTCAATGTATGTATAGACTAGTGATAAAATAAGGTGAGATCAATAATGAATGCATAACAAAAGTGTGGTGCAGATATTTTTTTTTTTTCAAACTAAAACACAAAACAAAGAAGTCAAATAAAGCAAATAAACTCTAATTTTCCTACTAGGTTCATCTCCCCCACACTTGAACTATACCTATCATTAAATATATCAATTAAAGGAAGGTAAAAGCTCAAGGTTAGAGAGATACAACCTTATCATGGTGGTTCAAAAACATGTTGAGAGAAGTCCTCCTCCTTTTGAAGTGATTTGGCATCTTTGTAGAGCTTGCATAGGTGACCATTGATTTGCATAGTGGAACCCGTGGCTTTATTCAAGAGTTGCAAAACCCCATAGGGAAACACCTTGGTCACTAGATATGGTCCCTCCCACTTAGACTTCAACTTGGCATGCTTATGAATAAACCTTGTTTGGAACAAGAGGACTTGATCTCCTTCTTGGAACTTTTTCCTCAAGATTAGCTTGTCATGAAGGATCCTTGTTTTCTCCTTATAGATTCTAGAAGACTCATAGGCATCCAACCTAAGCTCCTCAAGTTCTTGCATTTGAAGAAATCTCTCCTTAGCCGAAAGATGGAAATCCAAGTTTAGTTTCTTGATGGCCCAATAGGCCCTATGCTCTATCTCCACAGGGAGGTGGCAAGCCTTTCCATACACCAATCGAAAAGGAGACATGCCAATGGGAGTCTTATAAGCGGTCCGATAAGCCCACAAAGCATCCTCCAAGTGTAAAGACCAATCCTTCCTATTTGTGTTCACCACCTTGGTTAGGATTTTCTTGACTTCTCTATTTGATACTTCGGCTTGGCCATTAGTTTGGGGATGATATGGTGTAGAGATTTTGTGATGCACCCCATATTTAGCCAAGAGAGCCTTCATCATCTTATTGCAAAAGTGGGATCCTTGGTCACTTACCAAGGCCTTAGGAACTCCATACCTACAAAAAATATTAGATTTGAGAAACTTCAAAACAATCTTAGCATCACAAGTTCTAGTAGGAATGGCTTCAATCCACTTTGAAACATAATCAACACCAAGTAATATGTACTCAAAACTAAAGGATGGTGGAAAGGGACCCATGAAGTCAATGCCCCAAACATCAAAAATCTCACAAAATAAAATGGGTTGTTGAGGCATTTCATGTCTCTTACCCCAACTACTAACCTTTTGACATTTCAAGCATGCTTTACAAAATTCATAAGAGTCTTTAAACAAGCTAGGCCAATACAATCCACAATCTAAAACCTTCCTAGCTGTCTTATTTGAGCTAAAATGACCACCACATGCATGAGAGTGACAAAATTCAAGAACAGAAGGCACATCAACATCATCAACACACCTCCTAATCACTTTATCACTACAAATCTTCCACATCAAAGGTGGTTCCCAAATGTAAAATCTAGACTCTCTTTTCAATTTTTCAATGGCAAAACGTGAAGCACAAGGAGGCAAGACTCTACACTCAATATAGTTAGCAAAAGAGGCATACCATGGAGGCTTAGATGAAATGGCACACAATGCCTCATCAGGAAATGAATCACAAGGAATAGTAGGGTTAGAGTTTACCATAGTAGCTTTTAAATGAGGTAGTCTAGACAAATGATCCGCTACTTGATTGGTAGAACCACTCCTATCCCTTATCTCCACATCAAATTCTTGCATTAAGATCACCCATCGAATCAAGCGAGGCTTAGAATCTGTCTTCTTAAACAAGTACCTCACAGCAGCATGGTCAGTGTACACAACAACTTTAGAGTTAAGAAGATATGATCTAAATTTATCAAGTGCAAAAACAATAGCAAACAACTCTTTCTCAGTTGTGGTGTAATTAACCTGAGCTGAATCTAGGGTCCTAGATGCATAAGCAATCACATATGATAACTTGCCCTCTCTTTGACCAAGCATAGCTCCCACAGCAAAATTAGAAGCATCACATGACAACTCAAAAGGTAAAGACCAATTTGGGGCTTTAAGAATGGGAGGGGAAATGAGCATGCTTTTCAAAGTGTCAAAACTCCTTTTGCAAGCATCATCAAAAACAAAATCAACATCTTTTTGTAAGAGTTTAGACATAGGCAAAGCAATTTCACTAAACCCCTTTATAAATCTCCTATAAAAGCCTGCATGTCCCAAAAATGATCTCAAATCTTTCAAACAAACAGGATATGGCAAAGAAGCAATCACATCTACTTTGGCCTTATCCACCTCTATGCCATTGGAAGAAATCAAATGGCCTAAAACAATTCCTTTATCTACCATGAAATGGCATTTTTCAAAGTTAAGCACAAGCTTCTTTTCAATGCACCTACCAAGCACTTTATCTAAAGAATGCAAGCATGAATCAAAGGACTCACCATACACAGTAAAATCATCCATAAAGACTTCCATGCAATGTTCAATAAAATCACAAAATATGGACATCATGCATCTTTGAAAAGTACCAGGTGCATTGCAAAGACCAAAAGGCATCCTCCTATAGGCAAATGTACCAAAGGGGCATGTAAAGGTAGTCTTATCTTGGTCACTAGGAGCTATAGGAATCTGAAAATACCCACTAAACCCATCTAGGAAGCAATAATGGGACTTGGAAGCCAATCTCTCAAGCATTTGATCAATAAAAGGCAAAGGAAAATGGTCCTTCCTAGTCACATTATTGAGCTTCCTATAGTCTATGCACACTCTCCAAGCATTTTGAACTCTAGTTGGAACAAGCTCTCCTTTCTCATTTTTTACCACAGTAATCCCCCCTTTCTTAGGTACAACTTGGGTTGGAGACACCCACTCACTGTCAGCTATAGGATAGATGATCCCAGCACTAAGTAGCTTAACAACCTCTTTCTTTACCACATCTAAAATCAATGGGTTAAGTCTCCTTTGTGGTTGCCTAATGGGCTTAGCATTGTCCTCAAGAAAAATTTTATGTGTGCACACAATAGGGTCAATACCAGGAATGTCAGCCAAAGTCCAACCAATAGCATGTATGTTCTTTCTCAACACATCAAGTAATGCATTTTCTTCCTCAAGAGATAAAGAGTTAGAAATTATTACCGGAAGCTTCTCATTCTCAATGAGATATGCATACTTGAGATTGGATGGTAAAGGCTTCAACTCCAAGGTAGGTGGCTCTACACAAGAGGGAATGAGCTTCTTCAAGTCTAATTTGGTGGAATATTCCATGGTACTATCTTGTCTTTTAGGCTTCTCACTTGTTTTTGATTTCTCCTCTTCTTTCTTTACAGCCTCCCCCTTTTCTTGCAACTTGTCCTCAAGTGCTTGGACTTGAGCCACGGCCTCGACATGTGAAAGTGTAGAATTTTCCTCCAATAGCTTGGGAATCCTAAGAACATCAAGCTCGAGTGGAGAAAAACTCATAGATTCGGCCTTAATGGCTTTAGTACCTACAACACAAGAAGATATACCCTTCTCAAGCATTTCAAGATCAAGCATAGGAGATATTTTAAACAAATCATGAGAAGAAGTAGTTGCATCATTCAAGCATGCATCAATCTCTAAACAAATAGGACAACTACATCCATCAATACATGTAGTAGTAACAAGAGACAAATCATCATCAACATGTGAGAAAGAATCAAGCATGTGAGACTCACAAGCATCATGAAGCAATAACTCAATGGAACTTACACCTAACAAAGAATAATCCTCAAAAGGATGTTTCATTGCTTCATATATATTAAAAATAACATGATCCTCTCCACATTTCAAAATCAAACTACCTTTTTCCATGTCAATCAATGTACGGGCAGTCCTCATAAATGGCCTTCCTAAAATCAAAATATCATCCCCACTCCCTTCTTTTGACATATCAAGCACATAGAAATCCACAGGAAATAATAGACCTTTAACACAAACCAACAAGTCTTCTACTACTCCATGTGGTCTTCTAACACTTCTATCCGCTAATTGGCATATCATAGGTGTCTTATGCATGCAATCAAGACTCAAGGCATGATAAATTGAAAGAGGCATAACATTAATGGCTGCACCTAAGTCTATCAATGCATGAGAAAAATGTGTGTTGCCAATCTTGCATGGAATTGTGAAGGAACCGGGGTCCTCACATTTTATAGGGAGTTGAGGCTTCATGATAGCACTCACAGATGAGGGTAATTGTACCCTTGCATTAGGCCTAAATTTTCTTTTATTTGTACAACAATCTTTCAAAAATTTGGCATACTTAGGAAAGTTCTTAACTACATCCATCAAGGGTACATTAACATGAATCTTGTGGAAGAAATCATATACCTCTTGATCAAATTGTCCCTTTACTTGCTTAGGGACCACTTGTGCTTGTGGAAAAGGAAGCTTCTTCATAATCTCTTGACTTTGCTTTCCTTCTTCCTTCCTTGAACTCTCCTTTCTTGTTTCACTTTGCTCGGCCTCTCCCTCTTTTTCCTTACTAAACAACTCGGCCATAGTCCCCTTTTCCACCTTAGATGGTGGTTGCTCACATATGATCTCCTCAATGTTTTCATCCTCATCATCTCTACAAAAAGATGCATCATTAGGAGCAAAAGAAGAACTAGAAACATTAACATCAATTGAAGAATTTAAAGAGGGCTTCTCGGCCTTCCCTTGTCTTTTGTCTTCTTGTACTCTTTCTCCCAACTCCTTGCCACTCCTCAATGTGATAGCATTAAGATTAGCTTTAGGATTAGCAACGGTGTTGGATGGTAATGTAGAGGCTTGAGCATTGGCTGCACTTAATTGGTTAGCAAGCATATTCATTTGAGAAGTAAGGGCATCAATTTTAGAGTTCATGTTCTCACACTTGTTACCCATACTCTCTACCTTGTTCCCTAAGCCATCATACATGTTTTTATACAAAGAGTTCATTTCAATCAACTGCTTACGTAACACATTCACATCATTAGAAGAGTTCGAATTAGAAGAACTCTCAATTGGAACAAGCCTCCTATCACTATAAGAATTAGAAGAAGGTGTAAGAGAATTACCACTTGGATTGTAGCTTTGAGAAGAGCTACCTTGAGACAAATGAGGTGGAGGGTCACGGCCAAAGGTGTTTTGATAGGATCCTCTTTGTTGATTGTCTTGTAAAGCCACATTTGGATTTGAATAGGAGAAATTAGGATGGTCTCTCCATGAAGGGTTGTAAGTATTAGAATAAGCTCCTTGCCCTTGCCTCCCACCATAGGATTGTTTTCCATTGTAGATAGCATTTACTTGTTCAAACTTAATAGGACAATTGCTTTCTACATGCATAGGTGAGTCACAAAAAGTACAAGAATAAGGGACAAGTGCTTGAGAAGTACTTACATTGCTCACTTGAGATATTTGTGGAGCCAACATTCTCCCAATCTTGGCAGCTAGCAAGTCCACATATGAATCATTAAGAACTGAGGAACCTACCATATTCACATTTCTCTTTTCCCTTGTAGAGTATTGAGCACCACTTGAAGCCATCTTGTCAATTAGTTCCCAAGCCTTTAAGGAAGTGAGGTCAATCAAGCATCCACCACTAGCGGCATCAATGTTAACTTTGTCTCTTGGAATCAAGCCCTCATAGAAATATTGGACTAAATTCTCACTAGAAATTTGATGGTGTGGGCATTTAGCCAAAAGGCCTTGGAATCTAGTCCAATACTCATAGAGACTCTCATCCTCTCCTTGTTGGACCCCATAGATTTGCTTTCTCAAATTGGTGACCTTGGAATTTGGAAAGAATTTATCTAAGAAGAGTCTTCTTAGCTCGGCCCATGTGCTCACTTTCACATAAGAAGGGTAGTTGAAATACCACTCCTTTGCTAAACCTTCAAGAGAAAATACAAAAGCCTTAGCTTGAACATCATCAACATTTACATGCATAGGCTTCATAGTATCACAAACCAATAGGAAAGTATGCAAAAACCTATGACAATCCTCTCCTGGTAACCCATGAAATTTAGGCAATGCATTAATCAAGGAGGATTTAATTTCAAATTGAACATTAGTAGGAGGAACATATAAGCCATAAGGATTATCATGCCAATTAGGTTGAGTTAATTGCCTAATGCTCCTCTCCTCTCTAGGGTTATGCAAGCCTTCAAATTCATTATTAACATGGCCATCATCATGCAAATTCTCATTCCCATTCCCATGGCCCTCATTATGCACATGCTCATGTCCTAAGATACCTTCCATTGTTGAATTACAAACCAAATGAGAATCAAGAATAGGTTGTGATCTTCTCAATCTAGAAATAGTTCTTTCAATTTCTGGATCTAATTCAACAAAAGAGGTATGTTTTCTTCGGGTCATGCACTAATCAAGCTCAAGAAAATTAAGAACAAAGAACAAACTAAACTAAAATGCAAATCAACATGAAACAATTCAAAACACACAAAAGCAAGAGAAATAATTTTTTTTTATTTTTTTATTAAACTCAATAGCAACAAAATGAAAAAAAAAAAATAACACCAAACAAGTAGAAAGAGAGTTAGAAATGCTCAATCAAGAAGCTTTGGCAATTCTGGAATTCGCACAGTAGGCTCTCTGGAGACAGTGAACTTGTGAATTTTCTATCAGCAAATCCACATGATAAATTCCCCTGAAACTTTTATGAGAAACACAAGAGATATACAGGAAAATTATATAAAACTTTTAGATTAAAAATCCTTCCCAATCGTTCCCAGAATTTTTCACAAGTTGGTCCTCAGGTCTGGAGAAACAGGATTTCGTCCAGAAGACCTTCAGAGCTTCTAACAAACTTTCAAATAGGAAAATGGAAAAAATGAAGAAAATCCTAAACACAAGAAACAAAGATAAGACAGCGATAAGAAAAATGAAACTGGAATCAATCAATTTGAACGCACAAAGAGGAAGATATGCTAACTCAAAGTTGAAACAGGGTTTTGGGAATCCTCTGTAATGGCTCCCTGGACCTTGTTAGATTGTAAAATTTCCACAGGACACTTCCCACGTCCAAAATTGACCAAACCAATTTTAAAGTGAAGCTAGGATATAGAGCTTTCAATGAAATAAATTTCAAGTTCAAATTCCCTCAGACTCATTCCCAGTTAATTTTTCAATTTCAGACAGAGACACTAGAAACAGAGTATTTTCAGCTCTACACCAAACCAACGAAAATTGCACTAATTTTTTTTTTCTTTTTCAAAACAGAATAAAAACACTCAAAACACACAAAAAACACTAAACAAAACACAAAAAACAAATTTTTATAATTTTTCAAAAAATTTCCAGGAACACTAAAATGTAAATTAAGTACTAAACAACCTTAGAATTAAACTTAAACCATTCCCCGGCAACGGCGCCAAAATTTTGATAGGAAATTAGTCGCTTATCCTCAAAATTACACTAAAGCTAACCCTAATGCAATATAGGGCCAACCCTAGGTCATCTCCCAAGGAATGGTTTTAAGTCTAATTGAAAGTTATCTAGTGAAATAAATCAACCAAAGTTTGTAGGAATTTAGTTATCTAGCTAATTATCTAAACTAATTACCTAATATGCAAGTAATTAAAATGCTAGTGAAAGTGAGTGAAATGAACTTCCCTTTTTACAATAATGGAACCCTAGAGATTAGTTGATTTTGGACTCATTATCTTCTCATGATTAGGCTAAGTTTAGCTTCCCTTTCCTCTTGACTAAAGCTGTCATGACTTAAGAAAATTATCCTAAGCCAATTAACCTAATTAGCTAACCTCCCTAGGTCTTAGATTAAAGTCCCTAGTTCAATTAACCAATTGGTGAAGACATTAGCCAAGTGATTCACTCAAAATCCTCTCTCAACAGCCATGGTCAAACACATAAATTGAGCAACCACAAGATTATGTCAAGCTACTCAACAACACAAGCATTAACACACACAAGATTATGCAATATTAACACAAGAAATTCACTAATTGAAAAACACAAGATTATGTGCCAAACAAAGAGTGGCAAAATTCAGTCATGGCTGTCCAAGGAAGAAATTAAATGAAACAATCCTCTCTCTTTACATCAACATCAAATTCAAATTAGAATTTATAAGCTAAGATGATTAACCCTAGATTAAGGAATCTAACCATCTAGTAAAAAGAGAAGAGGATAGGAAACAAAAGAACTTAGCCAATTTGAAGCTCAAGACTCATCCTCCATCTTCATCTCTCTAGGATTCCACAAAGAAACTTAGCCAATCTTCATCTTCAAGAACCCTAGTGATTGCTTGTGAAGGCCAAACTCCATAGCTCTTGAATGATGGAAATGAGCTTCAATCCTTGTGAAAATGGAAGGGATGGAACGAAAATGAAGAGAGGAGAAGAATGGTATGAGTTTTGTGGAGGTTTGGTGGCTGAAAATGGAGGTTAGGGTGCTGGAAAATGAAGAACAAAAGAGAGAAAATGAAGAACACTATGAACAAGAGAGAGAGAATGTGGAAGATGAATGAGATATGTGTTGGATCCCATTTGGACTTAAAATGGCGTGCTCCTTGGTGTCTCCCATCAGCTGAAGCTTAATTAAAATAAGGAAAAAGAAATTAAAATGTAAATGGGAGCCTTGTCACACTTGCAAGGTGGCAACTTCCTATTGGTTTGTAGATGATTCCAATGTGTGCCTAATTTCCCATGTGTCATCCACATCATTTTAGCTGATCTAATCCCTCAAAATAATCATAATTCACGTGCAAACCATCAGCCATTGTCCTCAAGGAGTGTTGACCTCAATTGCCCAATTGATGCACAAGTCACATGCCACCTATGTCACATAAATCACATAATTCAATTAAATAGCATATGATAATAAAATCTAATAATTCATGTTCCAGAATTAAATTCATAATTAGAAGGGAGAATTTATTAAATTAACCAAGTTTCAGGCTGCACAAAATTATATAAAAATTTTCACACAAAGGCAAACCAAAAACTAGGACAAACTAAGACACTTAAGAAAGTGTTGACTTTTTTATTTAATTACTCCCAAACTAAAATGAATTTTAAAAATATAATTTCACCATTCATCAACTGGACATAAAATGCACTTTGTCAATTTTTCTTGTACATTTTCTCAAAAGTTCATTTTTTGGACCAAAATGCCCCTAGTGCACTGATCTTAGAAACTTAGGCAAAGTTCCAAATCTAATGCAATGTGTGCACTTGAAGGTGATAAATCATTAATAAAATGGTCCTAATTGACAAATAAAAGTGGGTAACAAATGTGTTCTATCATTATGAAAAATACGTAAGCCCATTGTGAAGTCATCAATTTACCACTACCAAGGAGATGAGTCTAACACATCCAGATGACTTAAGTATGGATAAGAACAA
>NW_026555336.1:15656907-15703133 GCF_029017545.1 Prosopis cineraria | reverse complement strand
TGTTGAACAACCACCTAGCTTTCATGATCCTCATACGTCTAATGTTGTCTTCAAACTGAAGAAAGCTCTCTATGGACTTAAGCAAGCACCTAGAGTTTGGTATAATTGATTGAATTCTTTTCTCCTAGAAAAAGGATTCAATCGAGGGAGAATTTAAAATGTCCATGATGGGGGAATTGACATTATTTTTGGGTTACAAATCAAGCAAAAGAAGGATGGTATATTTGTTTATTAGACTAAATATCTAAGAGAGATGCTTAAAAAGTTTAGGATAGATCAAGCTAATAGAATTGATGCTCTAATGAGCTTAACCATCACATGGATGAAGATGCTGCAAGAATTGAATATGATGTAAATCATTAGAGGGATGAGTGGGTCTCTTTTATATCTCACAGTAAGTCATCTAGAAATGTATATCAATAAGAAATGATTGGGCTCTGTGCAAAGGTTTCAATCAGAACTAAAAGAGTCTCATGTGATAGCAATAAAGAGAATTTTTAGATATTTAAAAGATACTAATTCACTGAGACTTTCGTATCTTAGCAGAAGAAATCTATCTTGATTAGGTATTTTGATGCTAACTTTAGTTGATGCAACAAAAAGAAAAAGCACAAGTAGAACATGCCACTTTTTTAATAGATCACTTATTTGTTGGGCAAGCAAGAAACTAAACACTGTTTCTTTTATCATCAACTAAATCAGAATACATTACTATGGGGCTTGTGTTTTTCTAAAATCTTATGGATAAAATAGCAACTTGAGGCTTTGGCATCAAAACCCAAGAATATACCATTAAGTGTGACAATACCAATACAAGATACTTGACTAAAATCTAGTCCATCATTCTTGAACTAAGAATATTGACATTTGCCATCACTTCATCAGTGATCATATTCAAAAGAAAGAATTCTTAGTGGAATTCATTCCTACTAATCTTCAACTTGCTGATATCTTTAAAAACATATTAGAGTAGAGCAATTTATCTTCATAAGGAGAGATTGAAGTTTTTAAAAAATCCTAAGAATTGTAGAAACTCTAATTCCATTATTTATTTTCTAAACTTATAAAATTAGTATCTTATTCTACTTAGGTAAATTTTAATATATCTCTCTTCATACATCTTGAGGTTATAAAAATGTACCTTTAAACTAATCTTGTCTTTAAAGTTGAAAATTGTTTGATAAACACTAGTGCTACATTCAACCATGTATGTGATAGGAAATTAGTCGCTTATCCTCAAAATTACACTAAAGCTAACCCTAATGCAATATAGGGCCAACCCTAGGTCATCTCCCAAGGAATGGTTTTAAGTCTAATTGAAAGTTATCTAGTGAAATAAATCAACCAAAGTTTGTAGGAATTTAGTTATCTAGCTAATTATCTAAACTAATTACCTAATATGCAAGTAATTAAAATGCTAGTGAAAGTGAGTGAAATGAACTTCCCTTTTTACAATAATGGAACCCTAGAGATTAGTTGATTTTGGACTCATTATCTTCTCATGATTAGGCTAAGTTTAGCTTCCCTTTCCTCTTGACTAAAGCTGTCATGACTTAAGAAAATTATCCTAAGCCAATTAACCTAATTAGCTAACCTCCCTAGGTCTTAGATTAAAGTCCCTAGTTCAATTAACCAATTGGTGAAGACATTAGCCAAGTGATTCACTCAAAATCCTCTCTCAACAGCCATGGTCAAACACATAAATTGAGCAACCACAAGATTATGTCAAGCTACTCAACAACACAAGCATTAACACCACAAGATTATGCAATATTAACACAAGAAATTCACTAATTGAAAAACACAAGATTATGTGCCAAACAAAGAGTGGCAAAATTCAGTCATGGCTGTCCAAGGAAGAAATTAAATGAAACAATCCTCTCTCTTTACATCAACATCAAATTCAAATTAGAATTTATAAGCTAAGATGATTAAACCCTAGATTAAGGAATCTAACCATCTAGTAAAAAGAGAAGAGGATAGGAAACAAAAGAACTTAGCCAATTTGAAGCTCAAGACTCATCCTCCATCTTCATCTCTCTAGGATTCCACAAAGAAACTTAGCCAATCTTCATCTTCAAGAACCCTAGTGATTGCTTGTGAAGGCCAAACTCCATAGCTCTTGAATGATGGAAATGAGCTTCAATCCTTGTGAAAATGGAAGGGATGGAACGAAAATGAAGAGAGGAGAAGAATGGTATGAGTTTTGTGGAGGTTTGGTGGCTGAAAATGGAGGTTAGGGTGCTGGAAAATGAAGAACAAAAGAGAGAAAATGAAGAACACTATGAACAAGAGAGAGAGAATGTGGAAGATGAATGAGATATGTGTTGGATCCCATTTGGGACTTAAAATGGCGTGCTCCTTGGTGTCTCCCATCAGCTGAAGCTTAATTAAAATAAGGAAAAAGAAATTAAAATGTAAATGGGAGCCTTGTCACACTTGCAAGGTGGCAACTTCCTATTGGTTTGTAGATGATTCCAATGTGTGCCTAATTTCCCATGTGTCATCCACATCATTTTAGCTGATCTAATCCCTCAAAATAATCATAATTCACGTGCAAACCATCAGCCATTGTCCTCAAGGAGTGTTGACCTCAATTGCCCAATTGATGCACAAGTCACATGCCACCTATGTCACATAAATCACATAATTCAATTAAATAGCATATGATATAATAAAATCTAATTCATGTCCAGAATTAAATTCATAATTAGAAGGGAGAATTTATTAAATTAACCAAGTTTCAGGCTGCACAAAATTATATAAAAATTTTCACACAAAGGCAAACCAAAAACTAGGACAAACTAAGACACTTAAGAAAGTGTTGACTTTTTTATTTAATTACTCCCAAACTAAAATGAATTTTAAAAATATAATTTCACCATTCATCAACTGGACATAAAATGCACTTTGTCAATTTTTCTTGTACATTTTCTCAAAAGTTCATTTTTTGGACCAAAATGCCCCTAGTGCACTGATCTTAGAAACTTAGGCAAAGTTCCAAATCTAATGCAATGTGTGCACTTGAAGGTGATAAATCATTAATAAAATGGTCCTAATTGACAAATAAAAGTGGGTAACAAATGTGTTCTATCAATTCCCCCACACTTAGCTTTTGCACTCCGGGCAAAATCAAGTGAAAAAGGTCCCAAAAGAAACTATAAGACAAAGAAATAAGAGAAAAACATTGTTTCAAGTCACTAAAATACTAGCTCATGAACTTCTACAAATTATCAATCAATGTGGCAATAATTACGAAAGAATTATGCACATCACAAACAAACCCTTACCAAGAATCAATGTCAAAGAGTAAGCCTCTCTAGGTTAAGTGTTTGCTCTCATCACTCAAAGTGTATAAGGTATTAAATTTCACTCAAAATTTCTTAGGATAAACCCTACTATGAATTTGTAACCCTTCTACATCTCCATCACTAAATAGCACTTGCAATCAAGAATCAAATGGACTTTATTAGGTTGTGATATAGGTAATGAAAGGATGTCTAAGAAATGCATGTATATAAAAAAAAATAGGGTTAGCATCAAAATAATGCTAAATCAAGATATATCCCCTTAATATGCAAAGCATAACCTAACTCAATTGAGTGAACACCTTAACACAATGAGGATGGAAAGAAATGATAAGAAATAATAAAACAAATGGAATGGATGAGCTAGGCAACTTTTTATTTTTATTTTTTTTTTTCTTTTCTTTTTTTTTTCTTCTTTTTTTTTCTTTTTCTAGCAACTTTATTTCTTTTCTTTTTGACTATATTTTTTTTTTCAAATCTATCTTTGTTGTTTTTTTTTTGGTTGCCCCTAACTCTTTGAAAACAATGGAAGTAATGGATAGAGAAATGATAATAGGCATCCACTCATTTGATCTAGGACATGCAATGAATATTAAAAAGACATATAAAAGTGTAACATGCATTCCTTGGGGAAAAATAGGGTGAATATTTTTTTTTTAAGAATCAAACCAAAGGCTCAAAGTGGCTAACAAAGGATAATAAATAATAATAGGTTGGCTATTTGGCTCTTGGCTATTTTTTATGAATGCCATCTCTCATCTCCTATCAAACAAGTGCAAGATATATGGTCTTAATTAAGAAGTGAAACAAATTCTAGAGGGTAACATCACTAAGGAATTAATCACACATGAGTGTTTAGCCTCTTCCATGAATGGGTAATATGCCACTCTAATCCATTAATTCAAGGTAAAAGAATGTTCACTTCACACCTATTCAATCCTAAAAATTACCACATCTCAAGAATCAAAATATCCATTCAAGAGCTAGGTAATTAAGTAACCTCAAACAAAACAAAACAAAGAAATTTTTTTTTTGAATTTTTTTTTTGCAAAACCAAACAAAACCAAACAAACAAAACAAAATGTTTATTTCTCTCCCCCACACTTAAATCATGCATTGTCCTCAATGTATGTATAGACTAGTGATAAAATAAGGTGAGATCAATAATGAATGCATAACAAAAGTGTGGTGCAGATATTTTTTTTTTTCAAACTAAAACACAAAACAAAGAAGTCAAATAAAGCAAATAAACTCTAATTTTCCTACTAGGTTCATCTCCCCCACACTTGAACTATACCTATCATTAAATATATCAATTAAAGGAAGGTAAAAGCTCAAGGTTAGAGAGATACAACCTTATCATGGTGGTTCAAAAACATGTTGAGAGAAGTCCTCCTCCTTTTGAAGTGATTTGGCATCTTTGTAGAGCTTGCATAGGTGACCATTGATTTGCATAGTGGAACCCGTGGCTTTATTCAAGAGTTGCAAAACCCCATAGGGAAACACCTTGGTCACTAGATATGGTCCCTCCCACTTAGACTTCAACTTGGCATGCTTATGAATAAACCTTGTTTGGAACAAGAGGACTTGATCTCCTTCTTGGAACTTTTTCCTCAAGATTAGCTTGTCATGAAGGATCCTTGTTTTCTCCTTATAGATTCTAGAAGACTCATAGGCATCCAACCTAAGCTCCTCAAGTTCTTGCATTTGAAGAAATCTCTCCTTAGCCGAAAGATGGAAATCCAAGTTTAGTTTCTTGATGGCCCAATAGGCCCTATGCTCTATCTCCACAGGGAGGTGGCAAGCCTTTCCATACACCAATCGAAAAGGAGACATGCCAATGGGAGTCTTATAAGCGGTCCGATAAGCCCACAAAGCATCCTCCAAGTGTAAAGACCAATCCTTCCTATTTGTGTTCACCACCTTGGTTAGGATTTTCTTGACTTCTCTATTTGATACTTCGGCTTGGCCATTAGTTTGGGGATGATATGGTGTAGAGATTTTGTGATGCACCCCATATTTAGCCAAGAGAGCCTTCATCATCTTATTGCAAAAGTGGGATCCTTGGTCACTTACCAAGGCCTTAGGAACTCCATACCTACAAAAAATATTAGATTTGAGAAACTTCAAAACAATCTTAGCATCACAAGTTCTAGTAGGAATGGCTTCAATCCACTTTGAAACATAATCAACACCAAGTAATATGTACTCAAAACTAAAGGATGGTGGAAAGGGACCCATGAAGTCAATGCCCCAAACATCAAAAATCTCACAAAATAAAATGGGTTGTTGAGGCATTTCATGTCTCTTACCCCAACTACTAACCTTTTGACATTTCAAGCATGCTTTACAAAATTCATAAGAGTCTTTAAACAAGCTAGGCCAATACAATCCACAATCTAAAACCTTCCTAGCTGTCTTATTTGAGCTAAAATGACCACCACATGCATGAGAGTGACAAAATTCAAGAACAGAAGGCACATCAACATCATCAACACACCTCCTAATCACTTTATCACTACAAATCTTCCACATCAAAGGTGGTTCCCAAATGTAAAATCTAGACTCTCTTTTCAATTTTTCAATGGCAAAACGTGAAGCACAAGGAGGCAAGACTCTACACTCAATATAGTTAGCAAAAGAGGCATACCATGGAGGCTTAGATGAAATGGCACACAATGCCTCATCAGGAAATGAATCACAAGGAATAGTAGGGTTAGAGTTTACCATAGTAGCTTTTAAATGAGGTAGTCTAGACAAATGATCCGCTACTTGATTGGTAGAACCACTCCTATCCCTTATCTCCACATCAAATTCTTGCATTAAGATCACCCATCGAATCAAGCGAGGCTTAGAATCTGTCTTCTTAAACAAGTACCTCACAGCAGCATGGTCAGTGTACACAACAACTTTAGAGTTAAGAAGATATGATCTAAATTTATCAAGTGCAAAAACAATAGCAAACAACTCTTTCTCAGTTGTGGTGTAATTAACCTGAGCTGAATCTAGGGTCCTAGATGCATAAGCAATCACATATGATAACTTGCCCTCTCTTTGACCAAGCATAGCTCCCACAGCAAAATTAGAAGCATCACATGACAACTCAAAAGGTAAAGACCAATTTGGGGCTTTAAGAATGGGAGGGGAAATGAGCATGCTTTTCAAAGTGTCAAAACTCCTTTTGCAAGCATCATCAAAAACAAAATCAACATCTTTTTGTAAGAGTTTAGACATAGGCAAAGCAATTTCACTAAACCCCTTTATAAATCTCCTATAAAAGCCTGCATGTCCCAAAAATGATCTCAAATCTTTCAAACAAACAGGATATGGCAAAGAAGCAATCACATCTACTTTGGCCTTATCCACCTCTATGCCATTGGAAGAAATCAAATGGCCTAAAACAATTCCTTTATCTACCATGAAATGGCATTTTTCAAAGTTAAGCACAAGCTTCTTTTCAATGCACCTACCAAGCACTTTATCTAAAGAATGCAAGCATGAATCAAAGGACTCACCATACACAGTAAAATCATCCATAAAGACTTCCATGCAATGTTCAATAAAATCACAAAATATGGACATCATGCATCTTTGAAAAGTACCAGGTGCATTGCAAAGACCAAAAGGCATCCTCCTATAGGCAAATGTACCAAAGGGGCATGTAAAGGTAGTCTTATCTTGGTCACTAGGAGCTATAGGAATCTGAAAATACCCACTAAACCCATCTAGGAAGCAATAATGGGACTTGGAAGCCAATCTCTCAAGCATTTGATCAATAAAAGGCAAAGGAAAATGGTCCTTCCTAGTCACATTATTGAGCTTCCTATAGTCTATGCACACTCTCCAAGCATTTTGAACTCTAGTTGGAACAAGCTCTCCTTTCTCATTTTTTACCACAGTAATCCCCCCTTTCTTAGGTACAACTTGGGTTGGAGACACCCACTCACTGTCAGCTATAGGATAGATGATCCCAGCACTAAGTAGCTTAACAACCTCTTTCTTTACCACATCTAAAATCAATGGGTTAAGTCTCCTTTGTGGTTGCCTAATGGGCTTAGCATTGTCCTCAAGAAAAATTTTATGTGTGCACACAATAGGGTCAATACCAGGAATGTCAGCCAAAGTCCAACCAATAGCATGTATGTTCTTTCTCAACACATCAAGTAATGCATTTTCTTCCTCAAGAGATAAAGAGTTAGAAATTATTACCGGAAGCTTCTCATTCTCAATGAGATATGCATACTTGAGATTGGATGGTAAAGGCTTCAACTCCAAGGTAGGTGGCTCTACACAAGAGGGAATGAGCTTCTTCAAGTCTAATTTGGTGGAATATTCCATGGTACTATCTTGTCTTTTAGGCTTCTCACTTGTTTTTGATTTCTCCTCTTCTTTCTTTACAGCCTCCCCCTTTTCTTGCAACTTGTCCTCAAGTGCTTGGACTTGAGCCACGGCCTCGACATGTGAAAGTGTAGAATTTTCCTCCAATAGCTTGGGAATCCTAAGAACATCAAGCTCGAGTGGAGAAAAACTCATAGATTCGGCCTTAATGGCTTTAGTACCTACAACACAAGAAGATATACCCTTCTCAAGCATTTCAAGATCAAGCATAGGAGATATTTTAAACAAATCATGAGAAGAAGTAGTTGCATCATTCAAGCATGCATCAATCTCTAAACAAATAGGACAACTACATCCATCAATACATGTAGTAGTAACAAGAGACAAATCATCATCAACATGTGAGAAAGAATCAAGCATGTGAGACTCACAAGCATCATGAAGCAATAACTCAATGGAACTTACACCTAACAAAGAATAATCCTCAAAAGGATGTTTCATTGCTTCATATATATTAAAAATAACATGATCCTCTCCACATTTCAAAATCAAACTACCTTTTTCCATGTCAATCAATGTACGGGCAGTCCTCATAAATGGCCTTCCTAAAATCAAAATATCATCCCCACTCCCTTCTTTTGACATATCAAGCACATAGAAATCCACAGGAAATAATAGACCTTTAACACAAACCAACAAGTCTTCTACTACTCCATGTGGTCTTCTAACACTTCTATCCGCTAATTGGCATATCATAGGTGTCTTATGCATGCAATCAAGACTCAAGGCATGATAAATTGAAAGAGGCATAACATTAATGGCTGCACCTAAGTCTATCAATGCATGAGAAAAATGTGTGTTGCCAATCTTGCATGGAATTGTGAAGGAACCGGGGTCCTCACATTTTATAGGGAGTTGAGGCTTCATGATAGCACTCACAGATGAGGGTAATTGTACCCTTGCATTAGGCCTAAATTTTCTTTTATTTGTACAACAATCTTTCAAAAATTTGGCATACTTAGGAAAGTTCTTAACTACATCCATCAAGGGTACATTAACATGAATCTTGTGGAAGAAATCATATACCTCTTGATCAAATTGTCCCTTTACTTGCTTAGGGACCACTTGTGCTTGTGGAAAAGGAAGCTTCTTCATAATCTCTTGACTTTGCTTTCCTTCTTCCTTCCTTGAACTCTCCTTTCTTGTTTCACTTTGCTCGGCCTCTCCCTCTTTTTCCTTACTAAACAACTCGGCCATAGTCCCCTTTTCCACCTTAGATGGTGGTTGCTCACATATGATCTCCTCAATGTTTTCATCCTCATCATCTCTACAAAAAGATGCATCATTAGGAGCAAAAGAAGAACTAGAAACATTAACATCAATTGAAGAATTTAAAGAGGGCTTCTCGGCCTTCCCTTGTCTTTTGTCTTCTTGTACTCTTTCTCCCAACTCCTTGCCACTCCTCAATGTGATAGCATTAAGATTAGCTTTAGGATTAGCAACGGTGTTGGATGGTAATGTAGAGGCTTGAGCATTGGCTGCACTTAATTGGTTAGCAAGCATATTCATTTGAGAAGTAAGGGCATCAATTTTAGAGTTCATGTTCTCACACTTGTTACCCATACTCTCTACCTTGTTCCCTAAGCCATCATACATGTTTTTATACAAAGAGTTCATTTCAATCAACTGCTTACGTAACACATTCACATCATTAGAAGAGTTCGAATTAGAAGAACTCTCAATTGGAACAAGCCTCCTATCACTATAAGAATTAGAAGAAGGTGTAAGAGAATTACCACTTGGATTGTAGCTTTGAGAAGAGCTACCTTGAGACAAATGAGGTGGAGGGTCACGGCCAAAGGTGTTTTGATAGGATCCTCTTTGTTGATTGTCTTGTAAAGCCACATTTGGATTTGAATAGGAGAAATTAGGATGGTCTCTCCATGAAGGGTTGTAAGTATTAGAATAAGCTCCTTGCCCTTGCCTCCCACCATAGGATTGTTTTCCATTGTAGATAGCATTTACTTGTTCAAACTTAATAGGACAATTGCTTTCTACATGCATAGGTGAGTCACAAAAAGTACAAGAATAAGGGACAAGTGCTTGAGAAGTACTTACATTGCTCACTTGAGATATTTGTGGAGCCAACATTCTCCCAATCTTGGCAGCTAGCAAGTCCACATATGAATCATTAAGAACTGAGGAACCTACCATATTCACATTTCTCTTTTCCCTTGTAGAGTATTGAGCACCACTTGAAGCCATCTTGTCAATTAGTTCCCAAGCCTTTAAGGAAGTGAGGTCAATCAAGCATCCACCACTAGCGGCATCAATGTTAACTTTGTCTCTTGGAATCAAGCCCTCATAGAAATATTGGACTAAATTCTCACTAGAAATTTGATGGTGTGGGCATTTAGCCAAAAGGCCTTGGAATCTAGTCCAATACTCATAGAGACTCTCATCCTCTCCTTGTTGGACCCCATAGATTTGCTTTCTCAAATTGGTGACCTTGGAATTTGGAAAGAATTTATCTAAGAAGAGTCTTCTTAGCTCGGCCCATGTGCTCACTTTCACATAAGAAGGGTAGTTGAAATACCACTCCTTTGCTAAACCTTCAAGAGAAAATACAAAAGCCTTAGCTTGAACATCATCAACATTTACATGCATAGGCTTCATAGTATCACAAACCAATAGGAAAGTATGCAAAAACCTATGACAATCCTCTCCTGGTAACCCATGAAATTTAGGCAATGCATTAATCAAGGAGGATTTAATTTCAAATTGAACATTAGTAGGAGGAACATATAAGCCATAAGGATTATCATGCCAATTAGGTTGAGTTAATTGCCTAATGCTCCTCTCCTCTCTAGGGTTATGCAAGCCTTCAAATTCATTATTAACATGGCCATCATCATGCAAATTCTCATTCCCATTCCCATGGCCCTCATTATGCACATGCTCATGTCCTAAGATACCTTCCATTGTTGAATTACAAACCAAATGAGAATCAAGAATAGGTTGTGATCTTCTCAATCTAGAAATAGTTCTTTCAATTTCTGGATCTAATTCAACAAAAGAGGTATGTTTTCTTCGGGTCATGCACTAATCAAGCTCAAGAAAATTAAGAACAAAGAACAAACTAAACTAAAATGCAAATCAACATGAAACAATTCAAAACACACAAAAGCAAGAGAAATATTTTTTTTATTTTTTTATTAAACTCAATAGCAACAAAATGAAAAAAAAAAAATAACACCAAACAAGTAGAAAGAGAGTTAGAAATGCTCAATCAAGAAGCTTTGGCAATTCTGGAATTCGCACAGTAGGCTCTCTGGAGACAGTGAACTTGTGAATTTTCTATCAGCAAATCCACATGATAAATTCCCCTGAAACTTTTATGAGAAACACAAGAGATATACAGGAAAATTATATAAAACTTTTAGATTAAAAATCCTTCCCAATCGTTCCCAGAATTTTTCACAAGTTGGTCCTCAGGTCTGGAGAAACAGGATTTCGTCCAGAAGACCTTCAGAGCTTCTAACAAACTTTCAAATAGGAAAATGGAAAAATTGAAGAAAATCCTAAACACAAGAAACAAAGATAAGACAGCGATAAGAAAAATGAAACTGGAATCAATCAATTTGAACGCACAAAGAGGAAGATATGCTAACTCAAAGTTGAAACAGGGTTTTGGGAATCCTCTGTAATGGCTCCCTGGACCTTGTTAGATTGTAAAATTTCCACAGGACACTTCCCACGTCCAAAATTGACCAAACCAATTTTAAAGTGAAGCTAGGATATAGAGCTTTCAATGAAATAAATTCCACGTTCAAATTCCCTCAGACTCATTCCCAGTTAATTTTTCAATTTCAGACAGAGACACTAGAAACAGAGTATTTTCAGCTCTACACCAAACCAACGAAAATTGCACTAATTTTTTTTTCTTTTTCAAAACAGAATAAAAACACTCAAAACACACAAAAAACACTAAACAAACACAAAAAACAAATTTTTATAATTTTTCAAAAATTTTCCAGGAACACTAAAAATGTAAATTAAGTACTAAACAACCTTAGAATTAAACTTAAACCATTCCCCGGCAACGGCGCCAAAATTTTGATAGGAAATTAGTCGCTTATCCTCAAAATTACACTAAAGCTAACCCTAATGCAATATAGGGCCAACCCTAGGTCATCTCCCAAGGAATGGTTTTAAGTCTAATTGAAAGTTATCTAGTGAAATAAATCAACCAAAGTTTGTAGGAATTTAGTTATCTAGCTAATTATCTAAACTAATTACCTAATGTGCAAGTAATTAAAATGCTAGTGAAAGTGAGTGAAATGAACTTCCCTTTTTACAATAATGGAACCCTAGAGATTAGTTGATTTTGGACTCATTATCTTCTCATGATTAGGCTAAGTTTAGCTTCCCTTTCCTCTTGACTAAAGCTGTCATGACTTAAGAAAATTATCCTAAGCCAATTAACCTAATTAGCTAACCTCCCTAGGTCTTAGATTAAAGTCCCTAGTTCAATTAACCAATTGGTGAAGACATTAGCCAAGTGATTCACTCAAAATCCTCTCTCAACAGCCATGGTCAAACACATAAATTGAGCAACCACAAGATTATGTCAAGCTACTCAACAACACAAGCATTAACACCACAAGATTATGCAATATTAACACAAGAAATTCACTAATTGAAAAACACAAGATTATGTGCCAAACAAAGAGTGGCAAAATTCAGTCATGGCTGTCCAAGGAAGAAATTAAATGAAACAATCCTCTCTCTTTACATCAACATCAAATTCAAATTAGAATTTATAAGCTAAGATGATTAAACCCTAGATTAAGGAATCTAACCATCTAGTAAAAAGAGAAGAGGATAGGAAACAAAAGAACTTAGCCAATTTGAAGCTCAAGACTCATCCTCCATCTTCATCTCTCTAGGATTCCACAAAGAAACTTAGCCAATCTTCATCTTCAAGAACCCTAGTGATTGCTTGTGAAGGCCAAACTCCATAGCTCTTGAATGATGAAATGAGCTTCAATCCTTGTGAAAATGGAAGGGATGGAACGAAAATGAAGAGAGGAGAAGAATGGTATGAGTTTTGTGGAGGTTTGGTGGCTGAAAATGGAGGTTAGGGTGCTGGAAAATGAAGAACAAAAGAGAGAAAATGAAGAACACTATGAACAAGAGAGAGAGAATGTGGAAGATGAATGAGATATGTGTTGGATCCCATTTGGGACTTAAAATGGCGTGCTCCTTGGTGTCTCCCATCAGCTGAAGCTTAATTAAAATAAGAAAAAGAAATTAAAATGTAAATGGGAGCCTTGTCACACTTGCAAGGTGGCAACTTCCTATTGGTTTGTAGATGATTCCAATGTGTGCCTAATTTCCCATGTGTCATCCACATCATTTTAGCTGATCTAATCCCTCAAAATAATCATAATTCACGTGCAAACCATCAGCCATTGTCCTCAAGGAGTGTTGACCTCAATTGCCCAATTGATGCACAAGTCACATGCCACCTATGTCACATAAATCACATAATTCAATTAAATAGCATATGATATAATAAAATCTAATTCATGTCCAGAATTAAATTCATAATTAGAAGGGAGAATTTATTAAATTAACCAAGTTTCAGGCTGCACAAAATTATATAAAAATTTTCACACAAAGGCAAACCAAAAACTAGGACAAACTAAGACACTTAAGAAAGTGTTGACTTTTTTATTTAATTACTCCCAAACTAAAATGAATTTTAAAAATATAATTTCACCATTCATCAACTGGACATAAAATGCACTTTGTCAATTTTTCTTGTACATTTTCTCAAAAGTTCATTTTTTGGACCAAAATGCCCCTAGTGCACTGATCTTAGAAACTTAGGCAAAGTTCCAAATCTAATGCAATGTGTGCACTTGAAGGTGATAAATCATTAATAAAATGGTCCTAATTGACAAATAAAAGTGGGTAACAAATGTGTTCTATCATTATGAAAAATAAGTAAAGCCATTGTGAAGTCATCAATACCACTACCAAGAGATGAGTCTAACACATCAAGATGACTTAAGTATGGATAAGAACAAATTCAATTTCCATTTTAAATGAGGCAATTGTTGGACTTCTAGTTATTTAGTTTAACACCAGTGCAGTAGCAAGTTACACTAATACAATATTTGTCTATATATATGTGTGTATGCTTTATCATTTAGTCCATTCTTTTAACCTAAACATACCGGTGCTGCTCTCCCCCTCTTATAATCTCTGACCATTTTTGTAAATCTCATATCTACCATTTTCTCAAAGCGAAACAACATTCTATCCCAATCTTTCATCTCACCTCTCTAAATTTCCTAAGATCACTCGCCCTAATCTTCTATGAAGCTTGCATGAACAAAAATGACTAAAGAAGTTTTGGAAGCTCATGGTCTTTTGGTGTCTAATTTCTTCAAGGCAAGGGATATTGTGGTTAAGAGAGAAAGCTCAAGATGAGGAAATCTAAGCCTTAGTAGCAATAATGAGGTTATGGATAAAGTAGAACAAGTTGAGAACGTAAGAAAAAGAAAGGAAAGGACAAAGAAGAAAACTCAGAATAAAGAATCTGTGACTATTATAGCAACTAAACCTTTTCAAGCTACTTCAAAGAAGCTGAGAATAGTCAGGAAGGTATAAAAAACCAAAAAGGATGCTAAGCTTCATTATCCTCTGAGTTAAACTTGGATTCATCTAAAAGAACCCCTAAAGGTACACTTCCTAGTCAACCTATCTCTAAGAATGTTGAAGTACATAGCATGAAGAAGAGGAAGGGGAAGGGACCCATAATTGAAGCATTTAATGAAAGTGATGATTTTATTGGGTTTTTTTATGACTCTCTACATACAGGATGAATACCGAGTATGGCCTTGAAAATGACTATAAAAGAAGCCAGTAAATCTTGGATAGTCAATTTGACTAAGCTCAAGGAAAAGACTTATAATGGTACTGAAATGATAAAGCCCTACAAGACTTTACTGGGGCTAAATATGGCAGTGTCTGAAGTGATAAGAGCATTTTACAGCTCTCTTCAAGTCTTACATAATGGTGAAGTGCTCAAAGAAACAATCAAAGGGAAAACTTTTGACATTGCTGAAAAGTATCTGAGCACTCTTCTGAGTTTTCCAGCAAATAAAAGACTAATAAACCTATCAGAATTGTCCTATGACAAACCAATAATGTTCAAGACACTTGTACCATCCTAGGAAGAAAGTTTTGGGACCGTGGAGAAACCAACATCGATTCCAACACTTCACAGAGTAATATATCACATTCTATCAAGGTTAATTACCTACAAAAGGTCTAGAGTCAATAAGTTCATCTCTAAAGATTTAAGTTTACTGATTGCCTTGATCAAAAGGTTCAAGCTGGATGTTGCCTCCATTATCTTTGAGAAAATCAAAATACTAGTCCAACTAAGCAGAAAGAGAGATGGAAAGTATCTCATCTATGGAAATGTAATTTTTAAAATTCTAAAAAATCAAAAGATCATGTACATAGAAGGAAATGAAGTTCCGAGACATGAAGAGATCAATTTTGTCACCTTGAAGAAAATAGAGATTATAAAGGAGAAAGAAAGAGGAGTTAGAGTTCAAATAGAAGCTCATTCAGTTACAGCTCCCAGTGCTCAAGTAAGACAATAATCTTAACCTACTCAAAATGATTCATCTGTTACGCCACCATCAAAAGGTGTCTACTTGGATTCAAATGTAGTAAAGAGGTTGGATAGAAGATTCAAGATACAAGTTTAGCACTTTACTCTGTGTCTTGAAAGACAAGCAAACAATTGTGATCTGAAATTGAAGAAAGCATATACTTGGATTACTCAAAGCTAAGTTATGAGTTTAAGAGGAAGAATAACTAAACCAAGGGACTCATCCGAGCATTACTTTGCATTTAGAATGGGCACTCCTCCTAATGCCTCAGTACATGAGAGTGTTAGAAACGAACATGGTGAAGATTTTGTCTTAATACACACATCTAGCACCTTTATTTTCATTCAGAAGAAAAGAAATCGTGAAGCAAAAATCAGAATGGTCAAAAGAAAAGAAGATGAAAGTAATCTATAAATACCCTCAAAGATTGGTAATCTAAGGATTAAACCAGTTTCCTCTACTAATTTTGAACTTCGAGCAATGTTTGAAGAAAGTTTAGAAGGAGCTAAGTCTCATGCATCAGATAATAATTAGCTTGCACTGGTTATGGTAAGGATTGTAAGAAATACATTAAAATCTTTGATATTGAAGAAGAACTGGAGTCTGCAAAGTCATCTGCCTTCTATTCCTTTCTTCTCTAACATCAATTAGATAGAGGCATTTCAGACTTGATTAGAAGAAATCCTAACTTTATGTTATCTCCTACACCTCTCATTGCAATCTTAGAATTTAGTGCAGTCTTCAATCCTACACTGAGGTTTAGAAACAAGCAAGTTTGGGATGAAAGTGGCACTTCTTCTTCCTATACTCCCTCTTCCAATCTTTTTCTATTGGTTCAATTATCCAAGTCTTTTGTTGATGACAAAAAGGGGGAGAAAAGTCAAGATGTAAAAACTATGACAAGTATAGTTCAAGAGTCTGTACAAAGTAGTTTAGAAAAGCAAGGGGTTGAGGATTCGAGAAGTAGCAAGCATAAGGGTCAACCTGTTGTGAGAAGACTAAGAAGTGTTTTGCCTAGATTTAGCAAATTCAAACCAAAGCCTACAAAGGACTCCATGCTTCCTAAATCCAAAATCTCTAAGCCTTATCCTTTATCAAAATCCTTTAAGCCTCAAACCTCTCAACCACCTATGGAAACTCCCAAATCTTCATCTTCTACTACTGAGAAATTCCATAAGTTAATGAATTTCTTTAGTACTATCTTTAAAGACTAAATTGTGAACTTCTCTGATAATTTTATTTGATAAATGTTTTATTGTTAATTATACTTTTGTAAATTTCTTGGTTATATATATAGATATTTTGCTATTCTCCTACTTATTCTTTGATATCTTGTTTTATTTTCTTTAAAAAGAGAGACCGAAGTCTTTATGAGAACTAACGAATTGCATCTTAGTTTTGTCATCATCAAAAAAAAAGAGAAATGTTGAACCTTGGTTTTGATAATTACAAAATGACGAGAAGTTTGTGCGTTACAAGTCATCTAATCTTAACCCAAGTTGATCAGATTAACATTAATCTAAAATTGACTAAGTGTAAGCTTATCTATATGACAAAATTTCTTCTATCTAAGCATCTCTATCTTGTTAAGTATTTAACTAAACTATATTTCGTGTGTTTGTAATTTTCTGCTGCATCCTAATACAAATCTTGCTCTAGAACTGTTTTATCCTAAGTGTCTTTTGCACTGATATTATGCCTGTAGCATGTTATGGTTCTTCATCTCTTTGTTTATCTCTAGCTTTGTGTTCCATCTAACACTGATCCCATTTGTCCTTAACACTGGTATTTCCCCTTTCTATATGTGCAATTGATTTTCTATTGACTAATTACTCTTCTTTGTATGGTACTTTTCATATAACATGGTACTGTTGCTGACCTTTCTCTTTGTCAAAATTAAGATAACACCTATGCTATCTAGTAACACCTATACTGAATCGTGAAAATCTCTATAACACATATGCTAGTAGCATAGCATCAATGCCGCTTCTTTTCTTCCCTTACAAGGACTTAGTATTGAACATTTAACTTCTGTGTTATTTTCTCTAACACCAGTGCTAAGTTGTCTCTTTAATAATATTCTTTATTCCCTCAATATTGACAAAATCTTTGTCATTTACAAAAATGAACTACATCGGTACTATCTGAATTACACCTGTGCTTAGCCTCTCTAAAAAGCTTTTTCATCAATATAGCACCGGTACTATCTTATTTAATACTGGTACTACCTTACTTTCTTGTGTTATGTTTTTCATGATGATTTTGAATCTCATCGAAACTCATCTCTTAGTCTTTCATTCCATTTGCAATCAATTGTGTTCTGTTCATATTCTTACTGAATGATATTTAAACACAATTATTTCTTTGAAGTTATTTGTTTTGCCTATCTTTTCTTAGTTAATCTCATATACCTTTTGTTACATCGGTATATAAGCTTTATATACTTTTGTTAGAAGCATTTAATGCTTTTAGCAGTTATTGTGTGAAAAAGGGAGTCTCTATGAAAAAGTATTGTTCCATTGTCTCATCCATCAAAGACAAGCATTTAAGCTCAAATATTAAAGGAAAACTAAAAGGAAAGAGGGAGACATAATGCAAACAACCTTCAATGGAAAAATTTGAGTCTAACAGATCATTTATGATTCTCAACTATCAATGAACTCATTTATGAAACCTAGAAAGTTGAATGAAAAGTAAGCCAACAAGAAAAATTTCTATGATTACTTGAGCATTAAAATTTACCTACCTTCTGTATATCATTTTTATTAGTTGAGAGCCTCATTGTTCATATATCTACTCTTAGAGAGAGTTTAAAGCGATAGTAGTTGATTCTTGAACTTACTCTGTTCACCCCTATTTTTTATCTTCAAAAAAAAAAAAGAACTTAAGGTCAGGGAGCTTAAGAGGGTTTATCATTACCTTTGTAAGGGGGAGAGATTCAGACTTATTGAGAATTCTATTGATGTACTAAGGCAACTAATACTAGTACAAAAATGACTTTTTATAGCAGTTAAAAATGACTTTTTATAACAGTTAAAGAGGCGATATTGTTCTAAGAGTGTAGAAAGTCCATCTTTCTACATTAGTTATAAACCCGATGTAAAAACTAAAATTTTTACATTAGTTATAAAGTCGATGTTAAAAATTATATACAAGAAAAATAAAAAAATTTACTTTAACTTTTAATATCAATTGAACTTTCACGTTTAATATTGGTTGGCAGTCTAACCGGTGTTAAAACTCAAGTTTTAACACCGGTTGGCAGTCCAACCGATGTTAAAAGTCAAGTTTTAACACCGATTATTACCATAACAGATGTAAAAAATATTATATTCTACAGTGGTTATGGTAATAACCGGTGTAAAAGTATTTAATTTTTTTTTTATATATTTATTTTATTGATTTTATCCATTTCTATGCATAAAAATTGTCAAATCAGACAACTCAATTCATTTACAATTGTTTATCAAGTATTTATCAACTATACAAAACTATTTAACTATTAAAAAAAGTAACAATTGTCTAAATTGTCAAAATTACCATTCCTATGCATAAAAATTGCCAAATCAAACAGCTCAATTCATTTATAATTGTTTATCAAGTATTTATCAACTATACAAAACTATTTAACTATTAGAAAAGCTAACAATTGTCAAAATTCTGTCAACTATCAAAATTAAAACTTGTCTAAAAGTAACAAAAAACCTCACAAGTTCTCCACAAAATAGGTTGCCCAACGTATGCGGATGTCTTCAATTTCAGCTTCAGGAAATGCATCCGAATTGTCGAACATCTAAAATTTGATTCACAAAATAGGTGTATTAATCAATCTTAAATAACATAATAAAATAAAACTTTTAAAAATATATTTACCTCTTTTGTAAATTCGGTCATGCCTAATGTGATGATATTGAGCATGTGTCTCATGACATATAGACCACACAAGTTCGTCCTCACTGATTATCTATGACTCTGTATAAGAATAAATCATAAGAAATTAGTAAGAAATCTTAATAACTGAATATATTAATAAAGTATAGCATCACCTTTGGCTCAATCCATGTGGGATCCTTGAGCTCTTGTCCATGCTTTCATAAGACTACATTTTGATATATTCTCATTGTCCTATGATCAAGATCACCAAATTAGTAAATATATTAAAAATAAATAAATTAAATAGTTTAGTAAAAGTATTCTTACAAGTTTATTGTCTTCTTCATTTCTTTCCCAAGTTTGTAATGGAGGAAGTATAAAAAGACGACAGTGTTGCTCTTCATTGAAAGAACAAATAACTGCCAATGGTCCCTGCTAAATATGATATAAGTTAAAGTAAATCCATATTGAGAAAACTATTAATTAAAAATTGATCCTTATGAGTGCACATATGGAGCCATAAAAATGTCCTTTTTGACTTCATATATTCTCTGTTAGAGGTACTCGGCTGTTAACTCTAGAGTATTACCTTTCTCTGTCATATGATGAGGGCAAAAGAATCCAAACTTATCACTTTTGCTTGATGTAATGCACAAATGATGAAGGTACCTACAACAATGCAATTATATTAGTTTACTAAACTTGATGATTAAGTTTACTTATAACAATGCAATTATATTAAAGAAAAACATACTTATATCATAAATAGTTCAATGTGTGGTATGATAAGCTGATTATTTGATAGAAGTCGAACCAAATCTTCCCGTTTAGTTGTCACTATCATGTCTTTCTTACCTATAACCTCTGAATCTATTTCTAAACTCTTGAATTTGAATGATGAATCATACGCCATTAAGATAATTTGCTGACGTGGAGTCAACGAGGGTTGTGGAAGTTTAGGAGATTCAGTGAGGAAAGCTTTTACATAATAAAAAGGCAAGAAATAGTTAATAGAAAACATATATTAGGAAGTTGCTACATAATAAAGATTTATGAAATTTTGTACCACAACTTGAACCAGATTCACAAGTCTCTTGAGCCATAAGATAAAATTGCCAACAGCTTCAACCACAGTCTTCACCTCATTAGTAGGGAATAGAACCAAAGTATTTGGCACTTTTAGATTTACAACCACCACTCTCACTTGATCATCTTGAATTTGCTTGTGGTGGATAGTTGACCCCAAGCTGTAGATGCTACCAAGAGCAACCAAGCGTTTATCAAGATCTTCTAGAAATATCTCACACGGTTCACCAATATTGTCACCAGAAGGATCCCCTAACACATACTCAAGAACATTACTCCCTTTTGTACTATAAAATGCAAAAGAGGTATGAATTGGTTCAACAATTGTCTCCTGTCATGAGCTCATCATGCTCATCATCTACTCCTTCATTTGCTCTTTCATTTGTAGAAGTTGAGCTGCAAATGAAGCTTTAAACTCATCCTTAGTCTGTTGCCTCACAGTTAATATCAATGTATCAAGCTTTTCTCTAGTCACTGCACCTCCTAAATTAGGACGTGTAGGTGCTCCAAAGTAGTCCTTAATGCCCACACCATATCCAATGCCCCTTACACGACCTAGATGCTTTGGTTTGCCTGTAGCAACTATTAAGATATCATTTCTGGCCTTTAAAATGAAGCTTCCTTGCACTTATTTCTCCTTAAGAGCATCTGTAATATAAAAATAACAATATTAATTAATAATATATACAATTGTATAGAAATTTAAAGGGACAAGGAATAATAATTTTACTTACAATCTTCTCGGCAATCTCCCATGTTGTTTTTCACTTGTATAGCCTCATTTCTTATATTGATGTCCATATCTCCATTTCTCCTCTCGAGAGATAGGTGATAGTGGAGAAAGGAGTATGGAAGGATCAGATTTAGCTTCTTCTTCTCTTTTCTTCTGTTTCTCTGCCATCAATATATCATCAGTTCTAGCATAACCTCCACGAGACAGGGTATGGGGGAATTGATTGTGTTGAGCAATTTCTCGCCCTTTAGCTCATTTTTTCCTATTAATAAATTGAATTTTAGATTTTATAATTGAAGTAAATCTAAATAAAACTTAAATAATTAAAAATTAATAGATCAAAGCTTTTTTAAAAGTCCAAATCCTGATAAATTCTTCCTAAGTATTTTCATCAAGGAACTGGTATGTATCAAGAGGATTGGGATGAGCCTGACCCTTTGGCACCTTGATAAAGATATATCTTCTAACAAGATTAGTCTTAAAATTTCTCTAATGTGTTCCACAGTAAGAAATCAACTTGTATCGACAATCTTGATTAGATGGAATATCGTATATGAGCTACAATGAAGACATAAGATAATAATCAGTAATTGCCCAATAATATGTAACCATAAAAAAATTTTAATTTTTAATTATTTACCTAAATACTTTCCTAAATCTATTCCTTTACACATTCTTGCACATTAGGCCAGTGCTCAAACATAATAGAAGGCTTGGTACGGTATAAGAGGCTAAGAAAACTAACAAACTTGGCTTTATGTGGCCTTATTGGATTCCATCTCTAGTCAAATTGAATTGGTAACCTATGCCCAGCACTCCTACTTAAAGTCAGATCTCTCAATCATGTGCCACATCTCCCCCTCCTCATAGACTGGCTCTGACTCGGCTCCTTACTAGGGGTGCGCTGACTCGGCTCCTCACTAGGAGCAATATCACCAATTGATTGGCTTGTAGTGGTCTGGCTCTGAGTGTCATCACCTTGATTCTCCATATTCCTATTAATTCAAATAAATGAAATTAATTAAAAAAATAATCAAAGATAAGATAATTAAGAAAAACAATCCCACAATATAAATTTAATTGAACTAAATTAACATACTTTAATTTCAAAACTAAACTCATATAGGGATATTCTTCCATATCCCTTCATGGTGATTACTTCTTATAGCATGTTCATCATCTACTTCATCTACCACATCCAAAATTGGTAGCCCACTTGAGAAGTTAGGAGTTTCAAAAATATCAAAATTTGATTCATGATTGTCATCACTATCAATCACCCTTTGCCCTTTAAGTTCTATTGACCAATTTTTATTTGCTGGATCTATGACATAGAAAACTTGTTTAGCTTGGTCTCCATAATAAATGGCTCATGTCCAAAAGTTAGTTTTCTAAGTCAACCATTATAAATCCTAACTTATCATCATAAATACTATTGATGTCAACCCACTTGCATTTGAAAATAGGAACTTTAAATTTTGTATAATTAACCTCCCAAATCTATTTAATAACCTAAAGTAAGTCCTAAGTGCTAGTTTGGGTTTCTTATCTTTTGAACTAGAGAAGAGTACGGCTTCAGCCATTATTATAACTCTACTATTTTGCACCGTACTCTTCTCATCCAAGGACTTTGTATAAAAGGAATACCCATTAATATCGTAGGCACTCCAACATATAACATCAAAGTTAAGATCTCTAGCCAACCATTTAACTGTATTAGAAACACCACTTTTATTTAAAATGTTCTGCTTGAACTAATCGACAAAAGTCCTATTGTGCTCTTTCAAAAAGTTTTATTCAGTCATCCTCATTTGATAATTTTTTGCCTTTATAAGTTCTTTATGAGAAGATATGTAATCTTTAACTTCATCAATATTATTCAAGATATATAAATGTACTTCTTGTAATTCATCATGATTCATGCTCTTCACTGATACTTCACATGTGCCTTGACCATATTGCCTTTTCTCATGATGAGATTTAGGAAGTCCAATTGATTCTGTACTTGACAAGTAATCAGAACAAAACTCCATAGCTTCTTCAGCAATATATTTCTCAACTATCGATGCTTCGGGTCGATATGGATTCCTGACATACCCTTTTAATATTTTCATGTATTTCTCAACTGGATACATCCATCGCAAATGAATAGCACCACACAATTTTACCTTCCTTACTAGATGCAATATTAAGTGAACCATAATTTCAAAAAATGTAAGAAGAAAGTACATCTCAAGTTGGCACAAGATAGTATAAGCTACTTGTTCTAACTCTTCCAATTTATAGGGATTAATAACTTTATTGCATACAACATTGAAAAAGAAACAAAGTCTAGTTATTATAAGTCTTAAATCTTCTTTCAATATGCCTTAAATAGCCAAAGGTAATAGCTGTTGCACCAAGACATGGCAATCATGAGATTTTAAGCCTACCAGTTTCAACTCTTTCACAGATACAAGCTTCATGATATTTAAAGAATACTCCGAAGGAACTTTGATTCCATGTAAATACTTACAAAAACTTGTTTTCTCATATTTACACAATGTATGAGAGGCTGGGGGACAATAAGTTCGTTTACCTTCTGGTCTTGAGTGTAAGTCTTCCTATATTCCCATTTCTTTCAAATCTAATCTTGCATTCACACCATCCTTAGTCTTACCTAGTATGTTTAGAAGTGTTTCAATAATACTATCACACACATTTTTCTCTACATGCATAACATCAATACAATGCCTTACTTCAAGATTGTGCCAATATGGGAAGTCAAAAAAGATAGACCTTTTTTTCCATATGCTTTTTGCACCAGTATTCTTTTTAGTCTTACTGAAGAAAATATTAATGTTTTTCACACATTTATACACTTGATCCCCAGTCAAAGCATCTGGAGCATCATTGTATTCTTGGTGACCATGAAAAGCTTTCTTCAATTTATGATATAGGTAATCTCATCTAAGAAACCTTCGATGGCCAAGGTAGACTGTCTTTCTTCATGTTGAAGTTAATGGTAGTTTATGCTTTCTTCACAAATTGGACAAGCTTTATGACCTTTCATGCTATAACTAGACAAATTTTCATATGCAGGAAAATCATTTATAGTACAAAAGATTATAGCACGTAACTTAAAATTCTCCTTTTGATTTGTATCAAACACTTCCACGCCTACCTCTCACAACACTTTTAAATCTTTTCAATCAGAGGTCTTAGGTAAATATCAGTATCATTTCTAGGTTGCTTTGGCCTTGGAATCACTTCTATTTCATGCACAACCTAGGTGATAGATTGTAAATCACCAAAAGAACAGGCCATGAACCTATATATACTAGTAAGACTACCATAAGGATTCATTCCATTAGTAGAAAGTTTGAGCCTCAAGTTCCTTGGCTCATTGCCAGATTCGAGAAATAATTGATCAATTTTCTTCTACTAAGGAAAATCGACTGGATGTCAAAGTTTTCCATTAGATATCCTCTCATTTGCATGCCACATCAAGTTCTTTGCACCATTAGTATTTACAAATAAATGCTTGAACCTTAGTGTAATTGGAAGATACCATAAGACCTTTGTAGGAGCTCCCTTTTCTTTATACTGTGGTGCCTCACATTTCGGACACTTCTCTTCCCCTTTAAGCTCTTTTTTGTACAACACACAATCATTAGGAAATGCATGTATTTTTTTATACTTCATACCCATTGGATACAAGATCTTCTTGGCACCATAATAATAATTTGGTAATGCACTGTCTTTCAAAAATATTATTTGAAGTAACTCTTGCAACAATATAAAACTTTGGTCACTCTACCCAGCTCTTGCCTTTAAGATAACCAGTTTTAACACCCTGGATAACAAACTAAAATCAGTACATCCCGGGTATAGAGGCTTTTCTGCATCAGTGCACAAGTTATCATACACATGTGCTTGTTCAAAAGCCTCTTTCCCAACATCACGGATCATATCCTCTAACCGATCTTCATTCATTTCTACTTCATCATCAAGATTATCAACATCCACTTATTAAGATGTGTTATTATAATTTTTTAATTGTTTACCATGCTAAATCCATATTGTATAATTTTACAAATCCTATCATAAACCAAGTGCTCTCTTATTTCAGCAACACCTAGTCTCCTCTCATTCAAACAATTAACACAAAGACAATAGAACCTTTCACTACTCTTAACAGCATTTTCTTAGCAAATTCCAAAAATTCTTTCACCCCATTATCATACTCGTCACTCATTCGTCTAGCATTCATCCAACTACAATTCATGTGTCACCTCCTAAAGAATATAACTAATGTTATTACTTTCAAACTATTTCAAGAAACTAAATTCCTAATTAACTTAAGATTTGAAAAAAATTTGGCAAGGTCTCCCCTGAAAATTGGATTTTTCAAGACTTTTAAAAAAAATTTACAAGAGAAAATTGACAATTTTAAACCAAATAAATGATCACATGCAACAACCTAAGGCCTTATGAAGCTACTAACAACACTCCTAGCAACAATCAATATCATTAAAAACTAAATTTAAGCAATTTAGAGGAAAGAATGAATTCAAAAAAAAAAAATATCGATAGAGTCTCCCCTAAAAATTGGACTTCCTAAAAGTTTTAGAAAATTTTACATGAGAAAATTAACAATTTTAAACTAAATAAATGATCACATGTGACAACCTGAGGCCTTATAAAGCCACTAACAGCACTCCCAACAACAATTAATATAATTAAAAACTAAATTCAAGCATTATAAAATCTAAAAATTCATATTCAAGACATAACTGGGTGGCGACAGCTATAACAACGACTCAGCACTAAGAGAGTGAGGAGGGGAGAAGGAGTGGTGGCAGGGCAAAGGCATTGAGGAGGGAGGAGGCGTGCAAGAAGGAGGGGGAGGCAGAGGGGAAGGGGGAGACAAAAGGGGGTGGGCAAGGGGAAGAGGGAGGGGGAGGGGGGCAGCGAGGCAGAGGGGCAGGGGGCGACGGAAACGGAGTGGGCAACGAGCGGCGAGAGGGAGGAGGGGGAGGAAATGAGAGATGAAGTAGAGCAAATGAAGAGCAAGAAGGAAGAAGGAAACTATGTAAAGGAATGGAGTATAATTTAAAAAATTTTCTACACTAATTAATGGGTCACCCAGTGTAGAAAATCTAATTTTTACACCGGGTGACCTCCACCCGGTGTAAAAACTAACTTTTTACACTGGACTGGGTGAGTCCAGCTGGTGTAAAAAGTATAGTTTTTACACCAACTGGAGGTCCACCAGGTGCCACCCAATGTAAAAAACTAACTTTTTATACTGGGTCGGGTGGAGGTCCACCCAGTGTAAAATGTGTCAAATGCTTCAACATAATTACAAAAATGTCAACGCCTTAATTTTTTACATCGTTTGCCTTCCAACCGATGTAAAAAGTACCCCATAAATTTTATATTTTGTACTAGTATAAGAGCCCAGATTAATCTTGGTAATATAGTTAGAGGTTCCTTGAGACTGGACGTAGACTCAAGTGGTAGGAGTCAAACTAGGATAAATGATTTGCATCAAGCTCAGCTTTCCTTCCCCTTGTGCTTGGTGATTTCGTTCCTTCATTACCTTAATTATTTATGTAAAGTTTTTATATTTTTTGAATTAGCCCAATTCACCCCCTTCTTGGGTCATTTACAGCCTCGCCAGAATACTTTCATGAAGCAAATAGTCTTGTTCCTTAACTGTTTGTCTTTCACATCCACTATTTGCTCTCGCTCAGCCTTATAGGTAATATTCTCATTGAGCTCAACTTCTTCTGGTTCGATGACATGAGAGGGTTCTGGTTGGTATGTAACACTTGCCTCTAGTGTTATCCAAAAGTCACTCAAGTCAAACAAACTAAGTGTGGTTAAAGAGTTGATTATAAAACTAATTTAAAAAAACAAACTATTTAAAAAACCAAACAATCTACACAATAGCAAAATATACATTTAAATTAATTTTTTTAAAAGTATGAATAATTAATGTATAGTGCGCGAAAGCAAAATGGGCAAACAGGGGTATTTAATTGATGTCATGCCAACATTAATCTGCTATCATGACAGCTCTCTCGGGAAAACTTTCAAGAGCCAACAATTCACTATTTGATCTCCAATTGAAGTGATTTCAAAGCTCACATGTCACTTTTAATGTGTTAATAGTATATCAAATTTTAAAAAGATTTGACGATTGAATTAAAATTGAGGGGGAGGGGGAGGGGGAGACGGAGGGGGTGGGCGAGGGGGAGAGGGAGGGAGGAGGGGGCTGTGAAGGAGAGGGGGAAGGGGCAACAGAGATAGAGGGGGCAACGAGTGGCAAGAGGGAGGAGGGGGAGGAAATGAGAGATGAAGCAAAGCAAATGAATAGCAAGAAGGAAGAAGGAAACTATGCAAAGGAATCGAGGGTAATTTAAAAAAATTTTTACACTAGGTGAAGGGTCACCCTGTGTAGAAAATCTAATTTTTACACTAGGTGGACCTCTACCCAGTGTAAAAACTAACTTTTTACATTGGGTGGAGGTCCACCCGGTGTAAAATGTGTCAAATACTTTAACATAATTACAAAAATGCCACCACCTTAATTTTTTACATCGTTTGCCTTCCAACTGATGTAAAAAGTACCCCATAAATTTCATATTTTATACTAGTATAAGAGCCCAGATTAATCTTGGTAATATAGTTAGAAATCTTAGGAGGTTCCTAGGGACTGGACGTAGAATCAAGTGGTCGGAGTCAAACTAGGATAAATGATTTGCATTAGGCTTAGCTTTCCTTCCCCATGTGCTTGGTGATTTCATTCCTTCACTACCTTAATTATTTATGTAAAGTTTTTATATTTTTTGAATTAGCCCAATTCACCCCTTTCTTGGGTCATTTACAGCCTCGCCAGAACACTTTCACGAAGCAAATAGTCTTGTTCCTTAACTGTTTGTCTTTCATATCCACGATTTGCTCTCGCTCAGCCTTAAAAGTAATATTCTCATTGAGCTCAACTTCTTCTAGTTCGATGACATGAGAGGGGTCTGGTTGGTATGTAACACTTGCCTCTAGTGTTATCGAAAAATCACTCAAGTCAAACAAACTAAGTATGGTTAAGGAGTTGATCATAAAATCAATTTTAAAAAAACACTATTTAAAACACCAAACAATCTACACATTAAATTAATTTTTTTGAAAAGTATGAAGAATTAATGTATAGCATTCTAAAGCAAACTAGACAAACAGGGGTATTTAATTGTTGTCGTGCCAGCATTAATCTGCTATCATGACAGCCCTCCCGGGCAAACTTCCCAGAGACGACAATTCACTATTTGGTCTTCAATTAAAGTAACTTCAAAGCTCATATGTCACTTTTAATGTGTGTTAATAATGTGAAAATTTTAAAAAGATTTAACGATTGAATTAAAATTCGAACATGTTACAAATTTGGTTATTTTTGCTATCATGACAGCTAAATGATGACAGCACCTCTAGACCAACTTTCAGAGTGCACTATTTCATCACCTAACCTCCGATTATAGTGATTTTAGAGCCCACTTGTCATTTTAAAGAGTACTACTAGTGTACCAAATTTTAAAAAGATCCAACAGACGAATTAAAATTTGTGCATGTCCCAACATCAACACTGTTGCTGTCATGACAACACCTTAGGATCAAATTCTAGAGTGCACTGTTTCTCCGTCTAGTGAATAATTGATGTAATTCCAAGGTGCACACGAAGCTTATAAAAATTTTTTAAATTATCCAAATCTCATCCTAAGGGTCACAAACTAGTGGGAATACTTTGGACACATAAAATAGGACTAAGAGCACCTAATAGAACAGTCAAGTGATGCAAACACCCATATATCAAAATTTGACCACTCAAGTGCCATTTCTCAAAATGGACCCTAAACTCCCAAAATGCACGAATCATATAAGAGTGATCAAAAATCAATCTAAACACCATGTATTTATATAAATACACATACTAAACATTTTCACTTGGCTACAAGATCCCTGTGGGGCCCACACATATACTCTTTCTATCTAAGGTGTATGTTTACCCTTAACATACAATTCGCAATACAACTACTTTGCAATTGTGTGTAGAATCACACATATTCATATACATATACACCAAAATAAATATTTGCTTGTAGTTGATACTTGGTCTATCAAATGAATCTATCAAAACCACACACCATAACCAAGTTTCCTAAATACAAGTCTACAAGCGATAAAAATTCATACACAAGTACACAATCATATGCACATATATGTATAGTCACATCCTACTAACACCTTAATATAAATACATTACAATATGCTTGCTCAAAAGAAAGGGCTTGTAGATTTTACAATCCACAAGCAAACCCCTAACTTAGCTCTTTTCCCATCCACTACTGGATCCTTTGCTTAGACCTATAAATATTGTAAAGAAAAGGGTGAGACAACCACAGTCTCAGTAACAGAGAAATCAATATTCCTTATTATAAGGAAAGCCATAGTCAAGTAAATAAATAATAGATTTAAAATAACATATAGTTAACCAATTAAAATGCTATGGCCTTTCCCGACCAACAGAATGCCCCTAGCACTCCTTAGCTTGTAGGTAAACCTTATACCCGCTGTACCTTCATAGGCATAAAATATAAACTAAGGCATGATCTGATCCATGTGAGGGCTACCTTGGCCTAGGCACTCAACCTCACACTTCGCATGCCAAATTCCCTCTCCCACTTAGAGGTGTCAAATGCTCAATCTATTAACCACTTTAGTGTACTGAGCCCACAATATGAAAGGCAACACTAAGTACTGACAATGAGCCATACAATATCATAAGACCACGTCTCCCCATTGGTGAACTTCCACTGAGATCATGCCTCCTACCCTTTTCTACCTCTCCCAAGTATTGACCATTTTAACACTCAAGGTAGTATAACATTCATCATTCATCCCTTAAGTAGTTTCTTAGCCTATCTAAGGTAGTAAACCTTATTGCATTTCCTTAAGTGCAACTCCTCATTTTTCATGATCACAATGCATGCTAATAATCTTATTTCCATAAGTAACATCATTATTAAATAGATAGTAAGCACAGATGCATTATTATAATGCAATACCCCATAAACCCTTCTAAAACACATTTTATTTGCATTCAATTATTTGAAACATGTAATGCATGCTATATATATTATCTACTCAAAATTAGCTAAACAAAGCAATAAGAAATATAAATTTCCCTGTTACCTCAACCCTTTAGTACCAAAAAGGTTTTCCTTGTACAAAATAAGACTTGGCTTATTCCTTAACTTCTTAATCCACCAACAATTCCCTACAACATATAAGTGATCCACATCACTTTTCATGACAAATAGCATAAAAAAAGACTATAACTCATACTGTACAACTTAGATTAATGAGCCATAATCTATCCCAATGGTCCATGTATTAAACCAACTAGTCACATAGAGTCACTTAACTGCTAAAACCATTTATTAGCCACTACTAGGCCAATTTCCAAACCATACAATTTTTAATCAATTAAAAACTTCCACTTAGCATCACCAACTTTTATAATTGGCCCTTATAATGAAAACTAAAGCTTAATTTAAATCTTATTATATTCAAATAGCACAATTATAACTAAATCAATAGGCTGAAACCATTAAAAAGAAAAACCAACCTCTTGAGGCTTGACTATTTCCTTAAAACTATATTTTTTATCCAATTGCTCATCAAAAACATTAAAGTACCATATAGAAACTCAAAACAACCTCCTAAGGACGGAAGGAAACTAAAGCTTATAAGAAAAAAGCTTTTGGGATCAAAATCCAAAATTTATCTCTTCCAAAAATTTAAGAAAACTAAGAGAGAAGGAAGAGGATTGAAGTAGGGAGTTTACCTATCGTGTAGCCGAGCTCGCAACAGTCACAAAGCCTATCAGATCCCCTCTCTTCCTCGTCTCTTCTCCTCCTCTCACTCTCTCGTTCTCTTATTCATTTCTTTCCTTTTATTTTCTTGTTTCATTTTCATTTTTGAATGCTGATTTCCTCTTAAAAAACTAGTCATAATGCTTTGGGGAAAATTACAAAGAAGGGCCCACCATTTTTTATTATAGCATAAAAGCCTGAGAAACTTAAATCATTATACAATGTTCCCAAGAGACATAGTCCATTATGCAAACTTTGAATTCACATGGCTTCAACCACATTAAGCCGATCTTAAGTCTATTCCTTTGCTCAGCTTATTACTATGACCTGTAAAAATATAACCACATGGTGACATAAGAATCTTAGTAATAGAATAACTCACTACTACTAACTATCACATATAACTATAAGCAAATATAGAATAGTATATATTAACATAGCATATAATATAAATTTCACTTCAAATCACTTCATCAATATCATAAGCATGATCATCAATTTCACCACTATTCACCACTTCCATAAGCATGATCATTACCATCCAAACCTCTAAATTATCCTAACTTGAAACCATAGACTTACCTTAGACCAATACACATAATTATTGGCCCTGAGCACACCTTTAGTAGTAGAATCACTCAGCCAAAGGAGCTCTATCTCACTTTTAGACTATGGTTTTGCTTACACACATAATGGGGTGTTGTTGGCTCCAACACCACATCACAAATGCAAAGGGGCCAAAATCTCCAACAGTGCATCGCTCAAGGGTAGTAAGGAGATAATCTCCATCACCACACCTTAATAGGTACTAAGGAGATGAAATTCTCCAACATCGCATCCCGTCAGGCGCTGAGGAGAATAATGAAATATGGACTTCTCACTACTTCTCTCTAAGGCTGAACTCCCACCCTCTATGTTCATTCTTCTATATTAACCATATGCTTGTATATAAATTCATATTTATATAAATTTATACACATAAATGTAATCATATAACCACGCATTTACATATACTTATATCCTTAGAAATCCTTTTCATACATTAAACATTCATTTATCAAATATGAATATTCTAAAATATTGTTATGCAATAATATTCATACTTCCAAACAATCATAATAGATAATCGAATAAACAAAGTTATTCAATTACCTCAACTCTTTCGTCAAAAGAAAGGTTACCCTTAGATTTCAATAACTACTAACGCATCGCCACAAGCTTCTTTTCTTACTTTACATGCAAAATATGCCAATCTACATACAATTGTCACTGTTAGTCAATTTATCAAATCAACTAAAAGTACTTATTTACTACTCTAGACCACATTTATGATAGAACACATTATTACACACTTTTATTTGTCAATTAGGACCCTTTTATTAATGTCTTATCACCTCAAAGTGCAGTCATTGCATTATATTTAAAAAATTGCCTAAGTTTCTAGGTTTAGTGCACTAGGGGTATTTTGATCTAAAAAATGAACTGTTGAGAAAATGCACAAGAAAATTAAAAAATTAAATTTTTGTCTAGTTGATGAGTGGTCAAATTAAATTTTTGAAATTCATTTTAGTTTGGAGTAATTAATAAAAAGTCAACACTTTCTTAAGTGTCTTAATTTGACCTAGTTTTTGGTTTGCCTCTATGTGAAAATTTTTATATAATTTTGTACAATCTAGAACTTAGTTATTTTAATAAATTCTCCTTTCTAATTTTGAATTTAATTCTAAAATTTAATTATATTTTATTATGCTACAAGTTATTTAATTGAATTATTTGATTTATGTGACATAGGTGGTATATGACTTGTGTATCAATTGGACAATTGAGGTCCACACTCCTTGAAGTCAATGGCTGATACCTGGAACATGATTTATGTTGTATCTGAGGGATTAAATCTATAATGTCTACCTTAACATTATCAATATTCACCACATAATGATAATAAATAATGATAATTAGGAACTATAGATTGCTCCTAAGCCTATAATAAATATAAAAGGGTTAAAGCTAATAAAAAATTAAAAATAATTTCAAATACTTGGGATCCCTTGAAAACCCTCCAAATAGGTAGTTTGGCATCAAACTTAATGATTTATAAAGATGTAGCAAGTATGGAAAAGTTTGGAAGCAAGACGCTTGAAGATAGGGCCAAAAATATTTTTTTATGAGGAATATGGTGACTATGCCATGGCATGTGGCCTATATGTCGCGGCATGTGGCACAAAATGCTCAATTTTGCTTCTATACTGTATGTCATGGCGTACTTAATTTATGTTGTGGCACATATGTTAGACAATATTTTTGCTATCATGATAGCTTTTTGGGATGAACTTCTGACGTGTGCCGTTTTCACATCCAACATCTGATTAGAGTGATTCAAATACACACACAAAGCTTATTTGATAGGTTAATTAATGGTATAAGTTTTATTATGATCTGATATTGTATGTAAAATTTATGCAAGAGTCAGATTTTAAAATGGTTTCCAAGCATCCAAGTATCAAAAACTCAAAACTTATACTATTAACCCATTTTGAGGCTTGAATCAAGTCTAATAGACCAAATACACTTGATTGAGTATTCAATCACATAATAACATGCTAAACACAAAATTTTGCCACTTAAGGCCAGTTTCACCCATTATGACCAAAAGCACAAAATCACAATCACATACCATTTGGCCTCTAATGTCACATATTACACCACATATACATTATCACCACATGTATACAACATTTGTTGCATTTGTATTAGTATTTTAGCCCTTCACCATAAAAATCACCACATATTCACATTATACACAACATTAGGCTAAAATACAATATAGCATAGTATAATACAAGTGCTAACCATAAAATGTTATGCATTCTTAGTTGGCAACTCATATTGTCTTATATTTAAGTTTATGTATACACAACCCAAAGCAAAATTAGGCATTACATACAATTGCAACATAGTAAATATGCTAGCCCTTGCCTGACTCCGTTCCTTGCTCAGATTCAATAGCAGAACTTGTAAAATAATAATTATAGGGTGAAATAAAAATCTCAGTAACTAAGATAATCTACATTATCGATTAACATGCTAAGTTATAAATAAGCCTTAAATATGCATAATGAACACACCGTGTATAAATTACCACAATTACAACGCATGATAGCTAATCATTCGATCTTTCAATACTCTTAACCAAACCGGTAGGCTATTTCATAGAATCAAACTACATGTATGGTCACTAAGCTCACCATCTATGGTAGGACTACCTGACCCAGGCATCTTAAGCCACTTCTGGACTACAGGTTCCCTTTGTTACAAGTAATTTGGGTGTCATTACTCTAACACCACATCTTATGGATGATAAGGAGCATAATCTCTAACTCCGTACCCTTCTAGGTACTAAGGAGAGTAAGTCTTCAATACCATACCCTTTTTTGGCACTAAGGAGAAATATGTGCTGCACCTGGTGTCCTAAGGTGTTAGTAATGCCATATGGACTTAATCTCTACTAACTCCACTAGGATAATGTCCCACTCTCTAACATGACACGTTTCACTAAATATCTCTATTTGACCATGCATAATCACTTTCTAAACAAATATAATTAACCTTACCACTTACTTCAAAAACATGAAATTTTACAAATCAATACTCCACACATTTTCTGAAATACTTAACTTTTACAAAATCTATATATGTATATATAACCAATCATACAAAATAACTTGTGAATAACTTATACAGGATAATACATAATGTAAATTATCTAATTACCTCAACCCTTTTTTACAAACAAGGTTACCCGTGGTCATTACAAGCTTTCCCCATACCTCAATCTACAATAACAAGTACTATATATTAATTTTTAATTAATATTAATTTTTAATTAATATAAGCACTATTAGCTATCAATATCAACCTACATCTCCACTTCTCACTCCTATCCTCAACACAAAGATGCTAGTCAAGGTTACAATTAGCACACATAGTCCCTTCAAGCTCCTCTCTAACTCTATCACAACATACAACTTCATATCTCAAATTGTCATAGCTCAAAACCCTATAGAACAACTAGGTCTTAAACCAATTTATTCTAAACAACCCCTAAGCTCCATAATAACAATTATTCAAGTCAAAGAAACTCTAATTAAGCTCCAGTTATCTCATACAATTCTTAGGGTTTGAGTATAAGCTTCCCTAACACAAACCCAAAATCTCTAAATCTCCCATCCCTTTTAAAAATGACTTAAAAAAGGAGGAGGGAGTTAGTTAGATTACCTGGATGATTGAGAACCCAAATTAACTTCCAATCTTACCTATATGGAAGCCATAGCATAGTTACTCAAGACCCTTCTTCATGATCCCTACTCTCATAAAAATCCCATTTGAAATTTTAGTTGATTCACACATATTTTATTTTCAGATCTGAGCATTATGCTGTGTCATAATTTATTTATGTTGCGGCATAATAAACAATGAGATCAATCTCACTTGTATCATGCTGTCTTCTCTTGATTCGATCCAACTTTGACCCTAGCTCAACTTTTAGAGATATCTAATGATCTAAAACATCAATTAACAATTCAATACATGATCAAATTAATTACACATCATTTTTAACTAATTTTTCATTTATTGAGAAATAAATTCTATATTAAAACTCTAAATGTTACAAAATTAACTTGAATATGTGGATGACACATGGGAAATTACACACACATTGTAATCATCTACAAGCTAATAGGAAGATGCCACCTTATAAGTCTAACAGGGCTTCTATTTCCATTTTAATTTCTTTTCTTATTTTTTTAATTCAACTTTTAGCTGATGGAAACACCTTGAATCATGCTATTCAGTAATTTTCAGATCTAACATCCATCTCATTTCATCTACTTCACTTTCTCTCACTTGTTTATAATGTTCTTCATTTTTCATTTTTTGTTATCCATTTTCCAGTACCATATCTCCTATTTTCAGCCATTAAACCTCTAAAAAACTCACACCATTCTTCTCCTTTCTTTAATCTCATCTTACCCTTCCTGCATTCGTAAGGATTGAAGCTCATTTCCATCATTCAAGAGTTATGGAGTTTTGCCTTTAAAAGCAAGTTCTAGAGTTCTTGAAGATGACGCAGATTGGCTAAGTTCTTTAGCGGAATCTTAGAGAGATGAAGATGGAGGATGAGTCTTGAGCTTCAAATTAGCTAAGTTCTTTTATTTTCAACCCACTTTATTAGACATGGCAAAATACTCATGAGGGGAGTAAATTGGAGTGTTTGAGAAAATTTTGATTCTTTTAAATCCTTTTTAACAAAACTTTGCTCAAAGAAAGATTTTGACAAATTTAAGTTCTAAGTTATATGTGTAACAATGCCAATGTTGTTTTCACAAGCTCAATATGTGCATGAATGTTTAGAAGCAATTTTTAAGTGCAAGTTTGAGTAAGAGTAAGTAGAAATATCAAATTCAATTTCATACATTAAAATATAGTATTTACTAAGATTGCTAGAAATAAAAAGAGTTAAGAGAAGAGAGATTGCAAACAATGGTTTATCCTGGTTTGGCTCCTCCTCTTAAGCCTACATCCAATCCCTAAGCAACTATTTGAGATTTCTTCACTAAAACACAAGCTTGAGTGGATGCTTGCTACCTAAGTACATCCAAAGTTTAGTTTAGGCACTTCTGATTCTTTACAACAACTCACTTTTCTAGTGAGCTTCTTTTCCCAAGAGAACAACCTCTCTTGATCATTAGGAAAATCTCTCCCTCACCTTTACAAAGGTTTTAAGTATGTGTATCACTCAATTGAAACTCTCTCTAAGAGTAATAATAAGTACAATGAAACTTTAATACTTAAATAATGAAGATATAAATGATCTTGGCTCAAGAACAATGATTTTCATATAACAAGACTAATATAATCATGAATTTCATAGCTCAATGATTTTTGAGATTAATCTCATGTTCAAATCAGTTTAGAGTGTTAAATTTATAGTTCATAGCTTAAAATAAGTGTTAGAGACATCAAATAATCATTTGGAGATGTTACACAGTGAATATAGCTGCTGGAGCATTTTCCTGTGAGTCTCTAGTGCTAATTCATACATGTTTTAGAGGTTTCTCAAGCAAAATGACATATCATACTAGTTTTGGAAGTGTCACATGTATGATTTGGCTTACAGAGCATATTTAGTGCTTCTGGAGGTCATTTCTCGTATGGGATAAGTTGAATCACACATGATTGAGCACTTAGAAGCTATAAATGAAAATGGGCTTTTGGAGGTCATTTCACACATGGTCAAGAAGTGCTCTCACATGATTGTTTACATTAGTGCTTAATTACTCGTGCATCTCAACTGCTCTCACGTGTGATTATGCAGCTTCATTGTACAAAACTTCATAATGTCCTAACTCACTCAATACAACTCCAAATTTGACAAATTATATATCATTGGAAAGCTATTAAAGTATCATTTTCAATGAAATAATTTTATCCCTCCAATGCAACGTATATTTAGAGATATGATCAAAAGAGTGGATGAAAGTCAAGACTAAAAGCTGTTCAGAATCAGTATCTCAACACTAAACTTCTATAGTTTATATCTTTCTCCATAGAACTCTATTTTGAATAAGTAAACTATTATTGAAAATTTGTTGGAGTCTACTTTCAAATGAGATAAGTTTCATATTAAAATGATCTATGTAGTGAGAGTTATGACCCAAAACATGACTAAAGGTCAAAACTAATTTTTTACAGAATTCACATTTCAAAGCTTAGACTTCAAGTGTTCATGAATTTTTCAACTTAACTCCATTCTGAGTAAATAGAATAAATTTGAATAAATTATGGAGTTAGTAATTAGAACATTTCAACCTTTGTGAGACATATATGATGAAAGATGAAAACCATGATGATAGCAAACTATATCTCACTTTTTCTCTAAGAGTTAAAATGCATGTTTTGATTTAAGATTTCTCGAGCCAATATGTCACATCTAAATCAATGAGTTTAACATTAAGACTTCTAGCCTAATGATTTTATACCTATCAAGTCCAAGGCTTCCAAGGTGTATCCAACCTTATATGAATATCTTCATTCTTTTTAAGCCCTTCTTGGATCATCCTTTTCTTTATCTTTATGTTCTTCAATATTGAGTGTAGCATGCAAATAATGACTTTAACTTTATTCCACTTCATGCTTACTCTCATCTTCACTTTGGGCAACCTTAAATGATATACCATGAATAAAATGGTTAGTCCAAGTATTAACATTCCTATATCCGAGTTATGCAAGACAATACTATGAACATTCTTGGATATAGAATCAATTCAAGATAAGAAAAAATATGATAGTATAAAATAACTTTGATGCACACAAATCATCTTTTTAAATCTCATGTAATATGGAACAACATAAGTAAAAACACTTTAAATCACTTATTCCATAGACATAATTAGCTACTATATTTATGAAAGGAATTAAGTATAAGTATAGTTAACTCATCTATATTTGTCATCATCAAAACTTCAATTAACACATAATGTCACAAGTCATTATGTCCAACAATCTTCCCCTTTTTGATGATGAAAAATCACCTATGAAAAATATGCTTTTATGATAGAAAATAAGTGTTTAGCAAATCATATTTTTCATAATTACTTCTCCTATTGTCATGTGGAGAATTATGAAATTTGAGTTTTGAATTCTCCTTTCTATGACTACATCAAGGTGGCCTTGTTACATAATTTTCTCCCTTTCATTAGAAAAATATGAGCATGAGGCTTCTTGATGCTCTTAATTTGAGAAGTTCTCCTCGAAGATGATTTCTCTCCTCTTAATGACACATTTGATGATCAACCGATGAAGTATTTGGTGCACTAGCTTGATTATCCTTAAGGGATTGATTTTGATTTTGCATAGGAATTTGGAGGATTTGCTTGCTGTGATGAATGTTGATTCTTCTTTGTGTATGAATTGAACACTAATAACACAAAGAAATCAATTAGTAAATGTAGTGTCATGATAGAAATGTATCAAGATATGCTTATGACATATAGATATTAAATATGAATGTGCAAACCATTCTTTGTGCCAAAACTCACAAGTGAGACAATAGCTCTCACGTATGGTTCTGCTCTTATGTATATTCATTTAGTTTTGTTTGCTAAATCTTGCATGATACTATATTACTCTCTTGTATGGTTTTGCACTTATGAATGTACATACATATCAGAGTGCTAAACTTGAGAGTACACCATTAACTCTCACATATGGTTTTGTACATAATGAACTATGATTAGTTTTGTGTGATAAATCATGCGGGAAACCCTTAATCTCTTACTCGTGAAATGGCTGGCAAAATGCAAAAGCCATTTGTGTGATCAAAACTCACATGGAACTAGAAATAATCACATGTGAAATTGGAAGCATTAATGCATAAACATGTCTAATGCATATTCAAGTGTGGAACTATGCACAACTTAAGTAAGATATTGCATGATCAAGAGATATGGATTTGTGAATCAATGATCATACATGGGAACAACTTTAGCTTGACTTGGGAAGATTGAAGACCTAATAAAACAAAGTGTGATTGTTCAACAAGTGACAAATCACGCATGGTTACCATTAGTCTCACACATGGTTTTTCACTTTGTCACAATACAATGAAGCACAGGTGCTAAAACTTGTAAGGATAATAAAGTATTTTCACATATTGTTTTGCATGTAGAGATAAAGCATAAAGCAACATACAACAAAAGTACTTAATCATGTGTGAATACTTCTTCACACTCTTGTGATTTACCTATCAGTGTGCCTAACATGCAAAAACTCGTGAGTGACCTATAGAACCACGCATGATTCTACCTCTTCACTAAGTAAACTTTTTTTGCAAAGATCTTTATGCAAGAAGGCTATTTTTTGCAAGTTCAACATACTTAGATGAGTTTTAATGCATATAAAAGAATCTAATTGAGCTAAATATGATGCTCAAAAGATATTTTTCAAAATCATAAAACTAAGCCAGGAAGATGTTAAATATAGTTTTCATTATTAAAACTTGTCAATCATGCAATGCTCCCCCTTAATGAATGCATATAATTTAAATTTAAAAAGGTAAGGGTTTAGAAATGTTCATTTAAAGGCGTGATATGTTGATGTAGATTCTATGAAGATTGCTACCAATTTTAGCTCGAATTCTTCCTTCCTTTTTCTGCTCTTTCTTATTCTTCTGGTTGCAAGCTTATAGACACTATTATTGATGATGCAATTGCCCAACAATTCTAAGAAAGCTTGATACATTTTGATCATTCCCAGCTTTAAAAAACTTAAACTCATCATTTATCAAGGTGATCCATTTTTGTGAAGTTAGTACACGTTGATTACAAGGATACCTTGTTTTTGATAGCTTCAACAATTCATTTATAACTTTATGATTTACATGGATTTTGCCAGTAGATCTGATCCTATTCCTTCATCCATGCATTTTCTGACTTTGAAGGCTTGATAATGATTGATGAATTTGATATTGCTAGATTCTTCTAAGTCCAAGTGTCATTTCTTCTCTCCTATCATTTACTTTAGCCTCAAATTGGAATCTTAGTAGGCTAATCATTAAATTTTAGGTGATTTGTTTGGGTTCTCAAGAAGCTCTTGAAATTTAATCTGGAGATCATCTACTCTAATATTGCTTTTTCTATTGTTCATGGGAGTGGTAACTTGATGATGGAAGTTGTTGTATGTTCTCAAGCTTTACTTTATCCTTGTAGGCCATCACATAGCTAAATAAATCTCTTCTCTTTGATTGTTTGGGCTTGTTGTAGTTTTGATTCATCCATGGTATATACTTGAAATAGTCTTTGAGTCTTGCATCCAAGTATGTTTCATGCATCACCTCTTGTTTTAGATTTGCTACTTCAAGGCAAATTTCCAAGTAGCTGAAATAGTAATCATACATACTTGATTCTCCTCTAGTTCAAGCTTGTTTTAGCTACTAATAAGCATCTATCATTAAGCACATGTGATTCACCCTTAAACATGCTTGAATGGACTCTTCCTCTAGCCTTCACCTTAAGACTATATAACTAATTAGAATTAAGGTAAGATTCTATAAGATACTAACACAAATGGTATGCAAACTTTATTGGATCCAACAAGGTTAGATATTTAAAGTTCATACACTTCTCATCCTATTGAGTTTAAAATCAAATAAAAAAACATGATTATGATCATGACTTTAAACTAGAATTTTGAGTATGAGGAGGATTATAAAATGAGTTGTAAAAATAAACTTCTTATTTCACATGTGATGCAAGAGGTTGAAACAATGCTTCAAGATATGATTTTCAATAACTTGCAATTTCTCAAACTTTGATGAATGTATATGTAAGGTTTAGATTGAGATAACATCATTTTTCAAGAGGCATGTAGATTTTGCAAAGTTTCAAACTTGAGAACTTTTTAATGAGGAAACATTCTTGCATTTATACATTTAGGATCATAGCTCAAGGAATGCAAATAGGGTGCAAAGGATGTTTAACTAATGTGAGACCCTATATGATTAATGACAATATGTAGATTATGAATTTATGATCAAAACATGTCATTGATATACATATACAACTCATGCCATCAATTATCAATTTAACAAGTAAGAACCTATCCAAAATGATATGAAATAATACTAAGAGTAAGGGATAGGAATTCTCATTGATTTTGGCATAGTTGTCATTCACCTTCTCTTTTAGTCATCTTCTTGGATTTGTCTACTCAATGATGGATGACTATAAATTCCTTGATTTGATTTGAGCTTTTCTTTCATAGCTAGCATATCATGCTTACTGTTTAAATGGAATTACAAGCTTGCTAGAAAACATTAGTTCTATTCATATCCATTCAAGTAATTGGCAAATGAAACTTAAGATATGAATATTGATGCATATATATATATGAAAAGCTTGATGAAATGAAGCATGATGTTCATTTTGAAATCAAGTTTTCTTGAACTAACTTTCATGAAATTGATTGAAATCAAGTTAGTTATGAACTTTCATGAATGAAGTATTTGAAGAGAATTGAAAATGAAAATCATAATGATTTCAAATTATGATTGTTTCAAATCACACATATGAATTTTTTCAAAGGAATACATTTTATGAAATCATGATCTTTGAATGTATAAGTCATGAAAAACAGTTTTAGCTTGTGCACTAAAGATGACAAGTTTCAACGATTGACAAAGTGTGCACAATTCAGTTAGTTCATTTGGAAATCATGAAATTTGATTTGAAAACAATGAAAAATGGATTCCTAAAGGAATGCAACAAGGACTCTTATCCTAATATAAGTATATCAAAAAGTATAGGATAAGGTAAGGAATAATATCACCAATTTTGCACATGTCCTTGTGAGATTGCTTGATTCGGTTTGTGGATATTGATATTTTTTCATCTTGCTTGTGTGACATCAAAATTCAAGCTTTATTGGTTTAGCCTCTTTATGATTCTCTTGTCACATCCTTTATGTATTGCATTCTTGAGATGAAGCTTTTCTCTTCATATTCCTATAAAAACAGTGTAATCCTTTCTCATCCTTGGTATCTAATTTAACTTGGATCCATTAATGGTTAGCTTATAGGAACCATGATTCATATTCTCTAAAGAACATTGACAAGCCATAATAATTGAGCATAATGAATTAAACATGTTTTTATGCATAAAGGATGTTTTCAATTGAAATCAATATCTATGCACAAAGAGATAACCTATCAACCATTGCAAATCCTTTGTAAGAGATTTGTCAATAATGATTTTCAAAGGATACGCTATGAAAAAATTCATCTCAAAATAGTGTAGAATGTTCATTCCTAAGGTCATGACATATAACCTCAATAATTATCATGAGTGACTATGTGGAGGCCTTACCAATATTATACCTTGACCTTTGTGCTTAGAGGTTTGCATTTTCTTTACCTAATGCATATGATGTTGAGATTTTATATATGTTGCCTTGGGTGCACGTGATCCTCTCTCATAAGTTGTAGATTTCATAAGTCTTCTTCTTGGTATTTGAGAGGTCCCTCTTCTTTTGTTTTCCTCAAGGTAGTTGAATGGCACTCTATGATAGTTCATTCTTGAGGTGTAAGGTGCTTTTCTTTGTTGCTTCTTATTTTGATAGGATTTTGTATTTTTAGCTATGTGTGGGATTTGAGAGTTCTCCTAGCTAGTGTTGACTCTAAAAGTCTTGATTTGTGCTTATAAGAATCTCTCTTGGTCACTTCTTTCTTCCTTATACCAAGCTGCCCATTTTTCTTATTCTGCACAAATAAAGCACTAGAGGGACATTTTAGTACCCCTTTAACTTTAGATCCTTGAGAGTTAGCATTAGACCTTCCTTGTCCTTTAAGTACCCAAATAAGCTTGTTTCTCATATTAAAATTTCTTTTAATGTTGCATGTGTAAGAAACATGTCCAGATTTACCATAATAGTTGCAAATGATAGAATGATATACATTTTGAAAACTTTTGTAATTTGTGTGTTTGGTACTTGAACCATTTATGAAATAATCTCTTTTTCTAAATACTTTATTTTGAAAATATTTACAGTAATTCTAGCAAAATGAGAATTAAAATTGTATTTTTTTCAAAACTGAATTAGTTGTAAGTTTGAAAATTGCTCTATGAAAATTTTCAAAAACATGTGACTTGCATGCACAAAAGAGATTGGAATGATATACCTCAGATTTTGCTTGAGCTTCAAATTGTGATTTAATCGAATCTGTCATGTGAAGCTCTTCTTGGAGATAATCTTCTCTTGTCCAAGTGTATTGACTGAACCATGAAAGTGTTCAATGATTTCCCTTTCTTCAATCTCATCTTCCATGTGTTCTCCAAAAGTTAGTAGACATTTATCCTCTTGTTGTTCAAAGTCTAGAGAACTGCCAACACTTTCAAGCTTAATAAGATCATTAGCATAGATGGATTCAAGAGTATCCTAAATACTCTTAATATTAGAGCAATATTTGACTTTTAGGAAATCATTTTCAGTTAAGGCATTGTATAAAATCTCCATAGCTTTAATTGTCAAAGAAAACAATTTCTCTTCTTTCTCAGTCTAATCTCTTATAGGTCTAAAATCAAAATCATTTATACAAACTTTCCACATATCTAAATTAATGGATTGAATGTAAAATTGCATTTTCATTTTCCAAAACTAAAAATCAATATTTTCAAGAGCTAGAGGTTTTCTAATGTCAATTCCCTCAAACACTGAAAAACTTTGAAAACTTGCCATTCATAACTCTTAAGACTATTAAGTCTTTTATCCAAGAGCCTAGCTTTGATACCAAATGTTAGATATGGCAAAACACCCAATAAGGGTGAATTGGGTGTTTGAGGAAATTTTGGTTCTTTTAAATCCTTTTCAACAAAACTGTGTTCAAAGCTATATGTGTAACAATGCTAAAGTTGTTTTCACAAGCTCAATATGTGTATGAATTTTTAGAAGTAATTTTTAAGTGCAAGTTTAAGTAAGAGTAAGTAGAAATATCAAATTCAATTTCATACATTAAAGCATAGCATTTACTAAGGTTGCTGGAAATAAAGAGTTAAGGGAAGGGACATTGCAAATAATGGTTTATCCTAGTTTAGCTCCTCCTCTTGAGCCTACATCTAGTCCCTAAGCAACTATTTGAGATTTCTTCATTAAAACAAGCTTGAGTAGGTGCTTGCCATCTTAGTACATCCATAAGTTCAGTTTTGGCACTTGTGAGCCTTTACAAACAACTCACTTTGCTAGTGAGCTTCTTTTTTCTAAGAGAACACCCTCTTGATTGGCAAGAAAAATCTCTCCCTCACCTTACAAAAGTTTTAAGTATGTATATCACTCAATTAAAACTCTCTCTAAAATGAAGCTCCAATACTCAAATGATGAAGATATAAATGATCTTTTCTAAAGAACAATGATTTTTATGTAATAAGAGTAATATGATCATAAATTTCATAGCTCAATGATTTTTAAGGTTAATCTCATGTTCAGATTTGTTTGGAGTGTTAAATTTATAGTTCATGGAGTGAAACAAGTGTTAGAGACATCAAATGACCGTTTGGAGACGTTACATAGTGAATATAGATGTTGGAGCATTTTCTTGTGAGTGTCTAGTGCTAATTCATGCTTGCTTTAGAGGTTTCTCAAGCAAACATGACATATCCACGAGTTTTGAAAGTGTATCACGTATGATGTGGCTTATAGAGTTTATTTTGTGCTTGTAGAGGTCATTTCTCGAGTAGGACAGGTCATTTCATGCGTGATCAAGAAGTGCTCTCATGTGAGTTTTTGTATTGGTGCTTAATCACGCGTGCGTCTTAGCTGCTCTTATATGTGATTATGTAGCTTAACTGTGCAAAATTCATAGTGTCCTAACTTACTCAATACAACTCTAGATTTGACAAATTATATATTGTTGTAAAGCTCTTAAAGTATTGTTTTCAATGAAATAAGTTTTTCTCTCCAATGCAACATATATTTTTAACACATGATCAAAAGAGTGGACAAAGGTTAAGAATAAAAGCTGGCAGAATCAATATCTCAATAACTCAATTTTAAGGTTTATATCTTTCTCATAAGAACTTCATTTTAAATAAATAAACTATCATTGAAAATTTGTTGGAGTATACTTTCAAATGAATATGTTCACATTAAAATGATTTATGTAGTGAGAGATATGATATGAATTATGACTAAAGGTCAAACTAATTTCTGCACATTTCATGTAACATTCCGAATTTTTAAGACTAGGTTTAATTTAAAAAAAATATCTATAATTGAATTAAAATTAAGAATAATTTGACAGAGGTCAAAATTAGAATTTACTAAGCAAAAGTTTGATTTTATTTTATTTTAACTATAGGAAAAATTACCAAAGTTGACCTGGGGTTTTAGGCTATAATAAAAAATGTTGGGCCTTTTTCTTGTAATTTTTTTCAAAGTGTTAGATCAGCATTTTAAAGAGAAACTAGACACAAAAACGAAATAGAACAAAGAGTAAAGGAAAGAAACAAACGCACGAGAGAGAGAGGAAGAAGAGAGGAGAAAGAGAGGGAGTTAGGCTTGGATTTAGGAGGCTTAACGACCATTGCAAGCTCAGCTACACGATAGGTAAACTTCCTACTTCAATCCTCTTCTTTCTCTCTTGATTTTCTTTAATTTTATGAGAGGAAATTTTTAGAATTTGATCCAAAAGGCTTATTCTTTTAAGCTTTAGTTGTCCTTAGGACCTTGGGAG
>NW_026555336.1:15550235-15656807 GCF_029017545.1 Prosopis cineraria | reverse complement strand
AATATTCAAATATATATATATATATAATTCATTCCCCTTATATTACATTCATTGAATGTAAACAATTTTAGATTCAATGAACTTGGACATTATAGCTTGAGTTAGGCTGTTCTTATGTGCGACTCTGTAGGCCCATATGAAATTAGTAGTAGGCTAATTACGCTATTAGCCCACAAGTCATAAGTAGCCTCTAGCAAGACATTACAACTACCCAATTCACATGAGGATCAATGATCTGATGTAATCTATCATGCAACTGTATCACATCCCTTTTATCACAGGATATCTCAATCAAGTATGAGACATAGAAGTGTCATTCTCCTTTACCTAACCATTACTTTCTTGACCTCTGAGTGGACTGGCAATAGTAATGGAAAAACTCTTTCCATTGTAGTATGGCCATACCTTTTCTCAATCTTACTCATTGAGGAGCCCAGTAATATCTCTCACTTAATGTGAGGGAAAATTTCACCTTGACCATTCATGTTCCTCTACATGAATATCATTAAACTCAATCATAGTCTTTATGATCACCTAGTCAAAGGTGACTTTTGACTAGGTCAAAGTTCAGTGGTCATCATATAGGAATCCATGATGATCTCAGGTCAAAGGGCTTAGTGATATAGTTACATATGAGATAAGCTTACGACTTATAACATGTAGCTTTCTCATAGTGAGTTGGTCCAACACCTTATACTCTTTCAAGTGTCTATGACTTTGATTTGTATCACTATAATTAATCATAGTCATATTATCTTATTTCATCTATGATCCTTTATAGATGACTAACCAGGGACATTTAGGACAATCACTATAGTTTGTCTAAGGATATAGTTATCATAGTGAACATGCAATTGATATGATAATAAAAGAGAAATTCATTAAATAACAATGTGTATTGCATCATGATTAGCCTTAAGGCACAATTTCCAACATTTATTTCTTTCCTAATAGTAATGAAAAGGTTATCAAGAGTTAAATTAGAGTTGAATGATAGAGCTTTAAACCTATAGGCCCAATTTGGCCCTAAGGAAATTAAGGTGAAAATCATGTTTGAGTAAAATGAGACCATTTGAGGTAATGTAAAGTAGTAATTGAGTAGTGATGGACCTAAAGTAGATAAATTGAAAAGAATTTATGGCTAGTTATAGCTATAGTTAGTAATTATGTGCTTTTGGTCAAATTGGATTAACTGACTAAATTGTGCCATTGTACTTAGATTGTCATATTGCATGTGAGAGTTAAGAAAGGAAGCTTGTGAAGAGCCATAGTGGTAATTGAAATCCATGGGTAACCTTTCTAGTGACAAAAGAGTTGAGATAACCGAATAACTTTCCCTATTTGACTATCTATTGTAACTGTGTGTGAATATGCTATGTAGTGCATGCAATTGTTTTAAACTAAGCATGTTTTATAGCATTGAATGTTTATTGCATAAAAAGGAATTTTGGTTAAAAAGTAATGAAATTGTGTCATTTTGATATGGAAATGTATATATATACGAGTTAAGTAGTGATTGAAAACTTGTGATTAGTTTAGAAAGAATGATCATAAGGGTAAGAGTTCACCTGTGTGAAGTATGGTGATAAGACCATATGGAATATTTCCTTTAGTGCCTAACAAGGTGTAGTGTTAGAGAATTATATCACCTTAATGCCTTTTGGGGTGTGGTATTAGAGATTATCTTTTTAATGCCTATTGAGGTAAGGTGTTGGAGAGTTGGACTCCTTGGGGTTTGTGTGATATGGTGTTGGAATCAACAAGACCCCATTGTGTTTTATTAGGGGAATCCATAGTTAAAAGTGAGATAGAACACCTTTGATAGGTGATTCTACCACTGAAGGTGAATCAAGGCCAATAAGAGTGTTACCGGTATAAGGCAAGCCTATAGTTTTAAGTTGGAGTGATTTGGAGGAAAAGTGGTGACCATACTGTATATGTGAAAAACTGGAAAACAAGTGAAAAAAGAGTGAATTAACATATATTGTGTGCTTTAAAATGAAATATATGTTATATGCTATGATTGATGGTATACTATGTTACACTTTCATATAGTTACATATGGTAGTCAATAGAAGTGAGTTATTCTATTATTGATATTTTTATTTCACCCCCGTGGTTACATGTTTATAGGACAGAGCAGTGATTAGGGCAAGGGAAAAGTGTTTGGACTAGCATAGTGGTGTTATGGCTGTGAGGAAGCTCTGAGTTTATGTCATGAACTAGTTTAGTGTGAATTTTGTGCATATGAGTTGCCATAGATTTACATACATGTTTTGAGTTGTGAAATATTGAGATTTTAGTGAATTTTGGTGAATCTTAGCCCATGTGTGGAGTTATGTGATGAAATGAGTAATTAGGGCTAAGATTAAATAGATTATGATGTAAATTTGTAAAGTAGTGCATTTGTGGTGAGAAAAGGCCAAATGGGTTAAATTGTGAAAAGTTGAGAAATGTAAAACTTAGTCATTGAGGGGTCAAATTTTTTTATATATGTATATATGTGATATATTATAGTCAATTAGGTGTAATAGGTCCTTTTAGACTTGGTTTAAGGCTTTGGGTGGTCTAATCAAATAATGGGGCCAATTTGAGCAATTTTATGCATAAACTTTTTGTAAAAAGTAACTTTTTGCACCCAAGTGTCCAAAATTTAATCGGATTGTTAGATTGTATCCAAACTTATCTCATTAGTTAGCTTAGAAAATAAGCTACATGTGGGCGCTTGACTCACTCTGATTGAATGTTGTATATGAAAACGACACATACTAAAAATTCATCATTTTGGTGTCAAATGACAACAGCAAAATTGAACATGTGCGCCATGGCGCATGGTGTCTCACGTCATGGCGCATGACACAGAGGAGGTCTTAGTGTGTCTTTTGTGCAACATGCTGTGGTGCATGGCCCTTAAGCTGATTTATTTCATTTGTTTATAATTCATGCAAGGAATTGTACGAATGCATATAGGTTATTTCCACTGTGCATTGCTTGAATGTATTATGATTTTGATAATTTTGCAAATAAGTCTTGGGCTTAAGCTTTTTAAATAAAGTATTTATTTACTATGTGGCATTTTTATATAGTGATTTAGTTAATCTTTTTCTATATCTAGCGAATATTAGGGAGCGTTATACTTAGCAAATTCAGAGTAAAGGATTTTGAGCTCCTAAGCCTCAACCTTCACCTAAAACCTCTGAATCTCAATCCTTTCAACTACCTTCTGTAACACCCAAACCTTCATCTCCTCCTACTAAGAAATTCCATGAGTTAATGAATTTTTTCAGTACTGTCTTTAAGAAATAAATTGAGTGCCTATTTATCTTTTCTTTCTATTAAATATTCTATGTTATTATCTTTTATAACTTTTGTTGAATATATATATGTTGTATAGTTCTTCTACTCGTTCTCTGTTAATCTATTTATTTCCTTTAAGAAGAAGACACCAAAACAAATGATTTGCATCTAAGTTTTGTCATCATCAAAAAGGGGGGAGAAATGTTGAACCTTAGTTTCGATGATTACAAAATAAAAAGAAGTTTGTCCATTATAGGATATTTAATCTTAATCAAAGATTAATTGGGTTAAAACGTTAACTGACTAAGTATGAGCTTATTCGTATAACAAAAGTTCTTATATCTAAATATCTCTTTGTTAATTAAGTATTTGACTTAATTATAATCTATGTGCGTGATGCAAACCTATTGTAAATTGCTTCTAAGTGTTCTTAGTACTGGTACTAAAGGCTTTAACACCAATGCTACTTGAATAGTTTCCACTTCTCTATTGGCTCATGTTTCATATAACACCTGTCCTACTTTCTTTAACACTGATGTTATCCTTTTAAACCTGTGCAATTGAATCTCTATGCATTGAACTCTTTTCTTTGCACTTTTACCTTTTACTTAACATTCATCCAGTTCTTTATCTATGTCCATGTTTAAGTTAAGACAACACCTATGTTCTTTACTAGCAACTGTAGTATTTTTGAACAATTATCTATAACACCAGTGCTAACTATATAGCACTAGTACTGTTCTTTTATTTTCTTGTAATGATGTTTAACTGATAATGTTACTTCAGTGTTACTTTCTTTAAAACCAGTGCTAGGCTATCTTTTCAAAATATCCTTATTCACTCAAAATTGTCAAAAATCTTCATCCTTACATTGATGGATTACACCGGTACTATTAGAATAACACCTATGCTAAGCTCTTTAATCACAACCTACTCATCATAGTAATACTAGTGTTAGGACATTATAACACCAGTACTATCTTGCATTTTCATGCTTTATTTTTTATGTCTATTTTGAAAATCACCAAAACTCATCTTTCAATCCTTCTTTTCATTTGGAATTAATTGTATTTACTCTAAATCTTTATTGAATGTTATTTAGACATAATTATTTCCTTAAAGTTATACAAATTGCTTATTTTTCTTTAATTCACTGTGTTTGCCTTCTTTTATACCAAAATATATAAGCTTTAACCACTTTTGTCTAAAGCATTTAATGTTTGTAGCCATTACTATACAAAAGAAGAAGTCCCTACTGTAAAGCACTATTTTATTGCTTCATCCACCAGAGAACCTCAAATATGCTCGGATATCTAAGGAAACTTAAAGGAAATAAGGAAATAGATTACAAGCAACCTTCAACGGAAAAATTTATGAGTCTAATGGATCATTTATGATCTTCAACTTTAAATAGACTCATTTATGAAACCTAAAGAAGCATGAACAATGTGAGCCAACAAGAAAATTCTGTGATTACTTGAACATTAAAGTTTACCTACCTTCTATGTATCATTTATTGTTAGAGAGCTTTATTGATCATATGTCTACTCTTAGAGAGAGTTTAAAAGCAGAAGTAGTTCATTCTTGAACTTACTCTACTTTTCTCTATTTTACATCTTCAAAACAGATGAACTTAAGCTCAAAAAGCTGAAGGGGATTTATCATTACCTTTGTAAAGGGGAGAGTTTCAAACTTATCGTGAAATCTATGGATGTTTTGTGGCAACCAAGAGCCTGAATTGATATTAGTGATATAGTTGAAAATTTCAAGAGATTTCTAGGGACTGGACATAGGCTCAAGTGGCAGGAGTCGAACCAGGTAAATCACTTACGTTAAGATCTACTCTTTTGACACTCATTATTAGTGATTTCATTCCTTCACTACTCTAATTATTGTTGTAAATCTTTTCAATTTTTAATTAGTCCAAATTACCCCCTTCTTGGGGCATTTACACAAGGATCCTACATGATAAGCTAATCTTGAGGAAAAAGTTTCAAAAAGTAGATCAAGTCCTCATGTTCCAAACAAGGTTTATTGATAAGCATGTCAAGTTTAAGTCTAAGTAGAAGGGACCATATCTAGTGACCAAGGTGTTTCCCTATGGTGTTTTGCAACTCTTGAATGAAGCCATAGGTTTCACCATATAAATTAATTGTCACGTAGCAAGATCTACAAAGAGGCTGAACCACTTCAAAAAGAGGAGGACTTCTCTCAACATGTTTTTGAGCCACCGTGATAAGGTTGTGTCTCTCTCACCTTGAGCTTTTACCTTTCTTTGATTGATATATTTGATGATTGGTATAGTTTAAGTGTAAGGGAGATGGACCTAGTAGGAGTAGAATTTGTTTACTTTAGTTTGTTTGTTTCTTTTTAGTTGTTTGTGTGTTAAAAAAAATTTTGCGCCATACTTTTGTTATGCATATATCCATATTGATCTTAACTTGTCCCATCATTAGTCTATGCATACATTGAGGACAATGCATGAGTTAAGTGTGGGGGAGATAAATAAACATTTTGTTTTCTTTGTTTTGGCTTGTGAATTTTTTTAAAAGAATTATAAAAATTTTGTACTTTGTTTTGTTTTGTTTGAGGTTACTTAATGACCTAGCTCTCGTATGGATGTTTTGAAGATTGAGATATGGTAATTTTTAAGATTGAATTGGTATAAAGTGAACATTCTTTTACCTTGAATTAATGGATTAGAGTGGAACATTACCCTTCATGGAAGATGCCAAGCACTCATGTGTGATTAATTCCTTAGTGATATTACCATCAAGAATTTGTTTCACTTCTTAATTGAGACCACATATCTTGCACTTGCTTGATAGGAGATAAAAGGTGGCATTCATAAAAAATAGCCAAGAACTAAATAGTCAATCCTATTATTATTGATTATCCTTTGTCAGTCACTTTGTGCTTTTAGTTTAACTCTTAAAAATAAATACTCTCCCTATTTTCCAAAGGGATGTATGTTACACTTTTATGTCTATTTAATATACATTAGATGTCCTGGATCCAGTAAGTAGATGTCTATTGTCAATTTTTTATCCATTACTTTTTATCCTCTATCGTCACACCATTATATTCATTATTTCCATTACTTTCCTAAAGAGTTAGGGGAAACTAAAAGAAATAAAAAAGTAAAGAAATATTTGAAAAATAAATGAAAATAAAAGCAATAAAGATGCTAGAAAAAGAAACAAAAGAAGAGAAGAAGGTGAAAAAGAAAAGAAAGAAAAGAATAAAAGTTACCTAGCTCATCTACTTCCATTAATTTCATGATTTCTTGTCATCTTTATCCATCCTCATTATGTTAAAGTGTCCACTCAATTGAATTAGGTTATGCTTTGCATATTAGGGGACATTTCTTAATCTTACCGTTATCTTGATGTTAACCCTATTTTTCTTACATGCATTCCTTAGATATCCTTCCATTACCTACATTACAACCTAATAAAGTCTACCTGATTTTTGATTGCAAGTGCTAATTTAGTGGTGGAAATATAGAAGGGGTACAAACTTATGGTAGGGTTTATCCAAAGGAATTTTAAGTGAAAATTGAATACCTTATACATTTTGAGTTATGAGAGAAAACACTTATCCTAGATAGGCTTACTCTTTGACATTAATTCTTAATAAGAGTTTGTTTGTGATTGTTGGATTGAATATTTTGATGATTTAGAGTGATGAAGAATCCACAGAAAAAGAAGAAGCAAATATATGCCTCATAGCCAAAAGCCATTCTAAGCAGGTAAATGATTTAAACTTTGACTCTGAATTTGATTTCACATTTGAAGAGTTAAAAATTTCTTTTGAAGAACTGCATAATGAGTCCTTGCTTCTTATGAAAAATCTTTCATAGGTTAAAAGAAACTTTCTATCTCTAAAAAGGAAAACTTGTTTCTTAAATCTAAAAATGATGCTTTGAAAAAGAATGTTACTGTTTTAGAAAAAGAAACCTTGTGTGCTGATTGTCCTCTTCATATTTTAGAAAAGGGAGATTTGAAAAATACTCTTGCAAAATTTATTAAAGGTAGAGATAACCTAAACAAAATCTTGAGTCAATAAAGAAGTGTTTTTGATAAAGCTGGCATAGGCTATAGATTGAATAAGAAGCAAAAATATTATAATAAATTCTTTCTTCCTATTACTATGACTAACTCACCTAAATATACTTGTTCCTACTGCAACAAGAAAGGGTATATGATTAAGTCATGTATCCATAAGAAGTAAGGGTTGAGTAAAAATATGAAGTAGGTTCCAAAGGATTCTACTAACCTACCAGGACCTAAACAGAACCTAAACAGATTTGGGTACCTAAGAAAACTTGACATTTGTGCAGGTATCAAGGAGAGTTACAAATGAAAAGTGATATCTAGATAGTGGCCGCTCTAAGCACATGACTGGTGATAGCTCTATCTTTCATATATGGTAGAAACCAAAGTTAGTGGAACTGTTACCTTTGGAAACAATGGAGAGGGAAGAATTCTCAGTATAGGTAAGGTTGTTAAGAATTCATCCAACTCTCCTTGTATTGATAATATTTATTTGGTTGATGGCTTAGGACATAACCTCTTGAGCATAAGTCAATAATGTGACAAGGGTGATGATGTTATTTTTAATGTTATGCGTTGCATTGTGAGAGATGAACAAAAAAGAAAAACCATCTGAGAAGGAAACAGAGTTCAAAATTTATATTCAATTAATCTCTATGATGATGACTCACTAAATACGAAATGCCTCATCTCTATGAATGATGAGAGCTAGCTGTGGCATAAGAGATTAGCTCATGTTAGCATGAAGCAATTGGGAAAGCTTGTAAAGAAGGAACTTGTATAGAAGGCAAGTAAACCAAGACTACATTTCAAAGCAAAAATGAAGTATCTACATCAAGGCCTCTCGAATTGCTTCATCTAGATCTAATCAGTCTTTCAAGGGTAAAAAGTTTAAGGGGTAATCTCTACATGTTTGTTATAGTTGATGATTATTCTAGGTTCACATGGACTATCTTCATATCTCACAAGGAACAAACCTTTAAATATTTTATGGCATTTGTAGCTAAAGTACAAAATGAAAAAGGTTAGAAATTTATAAAGATAAGAAGTGACCATGGTAGAGAATTTGACAATTTCAACTTTATTGAGTTATATAAAGAACAGGGAATTAGTCATGAAATCTCAGCTCCTAAAACACCTCAACAAAATGGAATTGTGGAGAGAAGAACAAAACCTTAGAGAAAATGGCAAGGACCATATTGAATAAGAAGAAACTTCTTAAGTATTTTTGCGTGTTGCCATGAGTATAGCATGTTACATTACAAACAGAGCACATATCTAACCTATTTTGAACAAAACTCCATATAAGCTCTACAAGGAAAGAAAGCATAACATCTCTCATTTGTTTGTATTTAGCTGTAAGTGTTTTATACTCAACAATGGTAAGGATAATCTAGATAAGTTTGATTCTAAAACTAATAAAGCTGTATTTCTTGGCTATTCCAATGGTCTAAAGCATTTAGAGTCTTTAACAAAAGAACCTTGTCTGTTGAAGAGTAAATTCATGTTAGATTTGATGAATCCTTATTAGATGAGAATAAAGAAGAAGAAACTATATATCTTCCTCTTGATGATCTCTTACTAAAAGAAAAGGAGGAAAATCAAACCAATAATGATACCATAACTAATGATCAAAGCAGAGAGACAAATAATCTTCCAAAAGGTTTGAGATATAGCAAGTCACATCTTATTGATCAAGTCATTGAAGAAGTTGGTGATAGAGTTAAGATAAGAGGTTTACTTAGAGAAGTATGCCATTTTAGTCCTTTCTTTCTAATATTAAACCCTTTGACATTAAAAAATCCTTATTTGATAAATATTAGCTCATGGCAATGCAAGAAGTGTTAAACCAATTTGAGAGAAGTTAAGTTTAGGACTTAGTACTAAGACCAAGTGATCATCTTGTAATTGGGATGAAATGGGTCTTTAGAAGCAAAGTTGATGAAATTGGTATTGTGGTAAGGAATAAGGCCAGGCTAGTAGCTAAAGGCTATAATCAAGAAAAAGGTATTGCTTATAATGAAATCGTTGCTCCTGTTGCTAGACTTGAGGCTATTATACTTTTACTTGCTTTTGCTTGCATTAAAGATTTCAAACTTTATCAAATGGATGTTAAAAGTGCATTTTTTGAATGGACTAATCAATGAAGAAGTTTATGTAGAGCAACCTTTAGGATTTGAGGATCCATCAATGCCAAACTAGGTCAAGAAATTAAAGAAAGCATTGTATGGACTGAAGCAAGCAGCAAGAGCTTGGTATGACAGGTTAAGTACTTTTCTATTAAACAATAACTTCAAAAGAGGAATGGTGAATAAAACACTGTTTCATCAAACTGAAGGTAGTGATATCCTTGTAGTTCAGATTTATATTAATGATATTATTTTTGGGGCTACTAATGAGGTTCTTTATGAGAAATTTGCTAAGATTATGCAAGGTGAATTCAAGATGTCTATAATGGGAGAGTTGAACTTCTTTGTTGGGTTACAAATTAAGTAAATGAGTGGGATCTTCATAAGCCAAACTAAGTATACTCATGAACTGCTGAAGAAGTTTGGATTTAAAAATTCAAATCCAAGTAACATACTTATGAGTACATCAATCAAGATGGATAAGGATGAGAAAAGGAAGAAGGAAGATCAATCAAAATTCAGGTAGATGATTAGATCACTACTCTTCTTACTGCCAACAAACTTGATACCATGTTCAGTGTTTGTATGTGTGCAAGATTTCAAGCTGATCTAAGAGAATCGCATCTAAAAGATGTGAAAAGAATCATTAAGTATTTGAATAGAACTACACAGCTAGGACTTTGGTTTCTAGAAGGAAGAAAGCCTGAATTGATCATTTATTCAGATGTTGATCATGAAGGATACAAGATAGATAGAAAGAACACAAGTGGAACTTGTCAGTTCTTTGGTGGCTCACTAATATCATGGTTCAACCAGAAATAAAATAACGTGTCCTTATTATCATGTGAAGTTGAATACTTGACAGTTGGAAGTTGTCGTGCATAAATTCTATAGCTAAAATGGTAATTAAAAGATTTGAGAGTTCATCTTAAGGAAATTCCAATCAGATGTGACAATACTAGCCTATAAACTTAGCTAAGAATCTTGTCCAACACTCAAGAACCAAGCAAATTAACATAAGACATCCTTTCTTAAGAGATCATGTGCAAAAGAAGGATATCATATTGGAATTTGTGCCTATCACTAAGCAACTAGTAGATATTTTCACCAAACCTCTAACTAAATAGCAATTTACATTTATAAAAAGGGAATTAAGAATGGTAAATCCCAATGAGTTGTAAGATTCTTAAATTTAATTGAATTACATTTTGAATCTTTCACTACCTTAATCTTTAGAGTTGTTTTAAGTTGTTTATGCATAAGTAAATTTGTGAATCCTGACTTTATTATAATGAATCAAGGCAAATCTTAAAGAAAGAAGTAAGAAAATCAAGTATAATGTGTTTAAGAGATTGGTTATTACTTTTAGAAAATGTTAATTGTATTTGCCATATCTTGCTTGAAATTACATGATTCTGTGATATTCTCTATGTGGCTGCGTATTCATGTGTAAAAGGACCACATACACCTAATTAACACCACATAACACATATATATCACATTAATAGCCAAATTTGGCCTCTCAATATCACATTACACAATTGTAGACTTATATGAGGAATACATATATAACACATAAAAACAAATAGACTTGTTCTACTTTCAACCTTCTGACTCTTACATATAGGACTCCACCTTACTATATGGTTAGGAATCACATATGTACTCAACCTTTCCAAATGGGGCTCCACCTCACCATTTGTGTTGAGTTCCCACATATTACATAATTCACATTCAACACAATCAACACATATATACACAAGTAGAACAAGTTACACAACATCATACACTTGCTTGTTTAGCATCTAGGCCTACCCACATACCCTCTCACCAAGGCACCCTCAATGAGATGCAATATCATATATATATATACAAGTAAGTTTCATAACACAATTCACTTTCTCATATTCACATACAGTTATGCATCCTAGTTAGCAAGTTAACTCTATTAACACATTATACATTCATTTACACTAGTGGTAGTCATACCATTACCAATCGAAGCTACTCTTTTCTCAGTTTCTTTCCCAACCTTCTTGTGCTCTCTTCACCTAAGTTCAAAAGTAATAGAGTGAGACATACATCTCAGTAACTCAGAGATAACCCTAATTACTGGTTAGTAAACAAAATTATAAATAAGTCATAAAGTAGCATGTACATCAGTAAAAGTAAAATCATATGCATATAAAGGAATTCATTCTCATCAATCTCATTATGCCCATGCAATGCATTTCTGGTTCCACCTAGCTGAGTACTCTCTAAGCTCAGACCAGGACTTCCAGTCACAAGAAATAGGGCCCACCATACTATTGCTTAGACTAGGTAATCTTCTCTATATATGGGTAGTCTCCTAAGTACATCATGGTAAGGTTAAACTCTATGCTTTGGATTATCGTGTCTTCCTAGCCTCACACAAAGTAGGACTGTGAACACCGTATTTTGTTCGAGTATTTTTTTATTTAATAATAAATAATCAAAAATATAAAAATATAAAAATGAAATTTAATCCTTTTTAGGATTATATTTTAAAAAAAATAATTAACAGAATTTCACTTTTCTAGATAATCTTTATTAGCTAGGATCTTATTTTTTTTAGTTTATTCAAAAATAACCAAAAAATATAAAAATAAAATTTAATCCTTTTTTAGGATTATATTTTAAAAATATAATAATTTAACAAAATAAAAAAAAGGGGATTAAATCTCAACCTTCCAAGATCTCTCCACTCAGTTAGATGTAGACAGGAGAAGGAAAAGGACAAGCTAGAAGAACCAAGCATGCACAGATCACACACGAAACACAAAAAAAAAAAAAGAAGCAAAGCCCAGATGCAGCAGAGAAAGAAAGCAAAAGGAAGCACGTAAACACATAGCCACACAGACACGAAAGCACTTTGAGCCAGACGCATGCATGCTCAGCAAAATAAAGCAGAAGGAGTAGCAAGCAACCAACATACGTACACACTTTCAGCTAGCAGAAAAAAGGAAATGGTAGCATGCAGAGCAGAAAACTGAGGAATAAAAGAAGCATAAAAAGGGAGGAGGAGTAGAGGAAAAAGGATACATAGAAAAAAAGCATGCCAGTCACGAGAAGGAGGATTGAGTAGAGTAAAGAAAGCCACGGGGACAGACCCAAAAGACCGAGCAAAAATAGAGCACAAATAAAAGGAAGAAGATAAATAGAGACCGAGCGATGGAGAGAGTATAGAGGGAGGAGAAGTTTAAGAGAGACAGAGAGGGAGAGTGAGAGAGCATTGAGAAGAGAAGCTGAATGGAAGAAAGCATGAAAGTGGAGAAATAAGGACGAGAAAGAGTAGATGCAGAAAACTAAAAAAATAGAGCATGTAGTTGGACGAGAAAACGAAGCAGAAAACCAAAACAGTAAAGCAAAAAAAGATAGAGCATCGAGAGAAAAAAAAAAGAGAAGAAAAAAGGAGGAGAAACAGTAAAAAACTGAAGAATGAGAGAGCATGAGATCGAGAGAGAAGAGGTAAAGAAAAAAAGAGAGACCGAGAGGACGAGAGAGAGAACAATTCTGGCTGGAACAAAAGGCAAAAAAATAGAGGATGAAAAAAATAGAAAAAGGGAGAGAAGAGAGTGATGAATCTGGAGGAGTTCAAATGAGGGATCCTGAGATTTGTCTTTCTACTTCCTGGAAGAACAAGAAAGGCATCCAATTTGCGGATTTTCATCACAACGGCTGCATTGATGATAACAAGTTCAGGAACCTCGCCTACTTTGCTGACAAGTACCTGAATATTAGGTCACCAAGTTCTGATTTATTTATTTTTTTTATGTATTTCATTTCTTTAGGTCATCTGCCTCATTAGATCAATTGTCTTCTCTGATTAGTTTCATACGTGTGTAGCTTTGTATATTCACACAAACTGATCACCCAAGTTAAACGTGTTTTTTTTTTGGATCAAAAAATTTCTCTATGATGTTTGACAATGTTAGCTTCAATTAATGTTGCTTATGTTGTTGGTAACTTATGGTGAAATGCATTTTTTTAAAAAAAATTACACTTAGTTGTTTCTTAAGCCATAATTATAAGGATTATTAGGCCATTTTAATAATTAAAATTTAAATTTGCCTGAATGTGACCATGTGTGTTCAATAGACATAGCTTCAATTGTCTCAAATAAAATTAGTTGTGTGAAAATCGTATGAGTCTCCATAACTGATTAAAATGATTTCTTTTTATAACCTATATTAATAATTTATTTAAGTCTCATGAGAGATTTCAAGAATCTTCATAGAGAATTAAATTAATTATCTTATTCTGTAGGATAATAAATCCTCACAGATATCACAATTCTCAAATTTATGTGAATAATGTAAAAAAATTAATAAACATTTTTATACTATTAATTAATTAAATTAATAAATATAAATTATAATCATATTGTCTAATTAAATCTTTTGGTCATGTGAGATTTTTGAATATCCATACACCTCTAAAATAATCGTCTTATTGTGAAAGTCAATAAGACTTCATAGGTATAGCAATTAAGATTTTTATATTATAAAATGAAAATTATATAATTACGTATTAAAATATTTAAAAAAAAAATACATAATATTTAATCCTTTATGGTGTGAGGATTTTGAATCTCCGTAGATATTTAGGATAATCATATTACCGTATAAACCGATAAGGCTATACAGGTATGATGATTAAAATTCTCTAAAAACATATATATGCATGCTTGAATAAATTATTACTAACATATAAATAACTTTAATTCTTTTATTGTGAGAGATTTTAAAATCTCCGCAAATATTTAGAATGATTGCGCTGTCGTATGAGCTAATAAGGCTCTACAGGAACTGCGATTAAATTTTCAATCATAAAATATAAAAAAATAATAATTTTAAATCCTTTTCTTTTCCAAAAATTCAAAAATTGAGAAAATAGTTGAAATTAAATTACTTTTTACAATTTAAAACACGCATATCAAAATTTCAGAAATTGTTTTATTTGCAAAATGGTGAATCATTTCTAATTAATTTCTCTTCAAAAAAATATTTTCACCAACAAACTTTTAAGCCCGAACTACGTGGACTTTGATCCCCACTACAGGGTACGTAGGCCTCAGAGTCAGATTCTGAGTCAAGTCTTCCCCATAAATAAATAAACATTTTTCGCTTAATTCATATTTTTTTATATCAAACACATGAATATAAAAGGGATAATTAAAATAATTTTAAAACCACATTTATATAGCACAACAAACTTCAGGTAACCGTTCTTACGAACGGGTGTTATGGGGTGCCTAACACCTTCCCCATACTCAATCGACTCCCGAACCTATTTTCTGTTTTCGCAGACCACCCTTATCCACCATTAAATGGTTTTTTGAGATTTCCCTCAAAATCTTGGTGGCGACTCCTATTTCTCCGGTCTTCCTTTCGAAGGCCGGAACCTCTGCTCTCGCGCTGTCCGCGTCGTATTTCTGGGTGCTACAAGGACTATGACCCCCTACCCTAGTCTAAGATAACCTTATGGATCATTCAATATCCTAGGTTCATCGTGATGGAGTCAAGCTCTACTCTTTAGATTATTAGGATTTCTTCTCTTAGGTCTATCCTAGCAAAGTCAAGCTTTATATTTTGGATCATTAGAACATCTTAAACCTCCTCATGGTAGGGCTGCATCCCCCTACCAAAATTCAGGGTATATCTCGCGGATGCGATGCATGTCAATGCATATGCCACTTCAAATTCATTTCAATCAATACTCACACACCCACATGCATATACTTTCAAAATGCAGCTACTCTATTAGTTCATAACATAATGCATGTAGTTATATCAAAATACTTGAAAACAATTTCACAAACAAATAAGTAAAAGTGTTACTCTGGTTACGCTTAACCCTTACTACTAAGAGTTACCAATCATACTAAGCTCTCAGGGGTGCAGATTCTCATGAGCAACTCCATAAGTGCTCAATCTACATATACAATGCTGCTCTGTCAATTTTCAACACTTCACATCAGCACAAATTTGGCTAAACCAAATCCCTTAACACAAATAACAGTTTAATTGAATACTTTTTAATTCACTTATGCATTATTTATGGTCATTAGCCCTATAGGCTACTCAAACAGCCATAACAATCTCCTAACACATTATTCAACAAAAATTTTGCCATTTAACCTAGCTTTTAGGCTATTTTGAGCTTAAACTCTTAAAGCTCAATCATTCAACTCATACTAGCTACAAAACCTTAGTTCTCTATTCGATATCTCATTTTAACCCTTTCTTTTAGATTGCAATACCTTAGAACTTCATGATTTGATTTCTCAACTAGTGAAATTCAATAAAAAATAAGGTAGAAATGAAGCTTGGGATTGCACGCTACTTACCCAGCAAGTTATTAATTGAAGCAGGCTCTTGAGCTCTAGATATTGCTTACCTTAGCAGAGATAGACTCCTCTTCCCTATAGATGCATTTCTAGCCTATTTTCTTCTAATTTCATGGGCTGATCATGTCAACACCTAAATCACAATCAATCCACTAATTAGTAATTTACAATCCACTAGTTAGTAATTTACCGCTAATTAGCAACTAGTTCTTAGGATTAAAATTTAAGATGTTATAGACTGCAAAAGATAAGAGTAGAAAAATTAATAGAACACATTTGTTATAGTTTTATTTTTCAATTAGAACCCTTTTATTAATGTTTTATCACCTCAAAGTACACTCATTGCACTAAAAATAGAAAATCACCTAAGTGTCTAGGTTTAGTGCGTTATAGGTATTTTAGTACAAAAAAAAGAACTTTTGAGAAAATATACAAGAAAAACTGACAAAGTTTATTTTATGTTCAATTAGTTAGTAGTCAAATTAAATTTTTGAAATTTATTTTAGTTTGGGAGTAATTAAACAAAAAGTCAACACTTTCTTAAGTGTCTTAGTTTGACCTAGTTTTCGGTTTGCCTTTGTGTGAAATTTTTATATAATTTTTTACAGTATAAAACTTGGTTATTTTAATAATTTATCTCTTTTAATTATGAATTTAATTCTAGACATTAATTAGATTTTATTATGTCACATGTTGTTTAATTAAATTATGTGATTTATTTGACATAAGTGGCATGTGACTTGTGTTACATCCTAAAACTTCAAATCTGAAAAAATTAATTAATTAAGGGATAAATTAGTTAAAAATATGATTAATTTATTTAATTATGTTTTTGGGTTGCTAATTGGATTTTTGGGTCATATTTGGCTCTAAATTGAGATAGGATGAAAGTCGGATCAAGTCGGGTAGCATTGGGGGTAGCAAAATCAACATTTTGCTCACTGCATCATAAGCTGTGGCTTGCGTGGTGTGTGCTGTGGTGCACAGCACAACAAGCAACTTAAAATTTTTCAAATCATTAGAAATTGATAGATTTTAGGGTGGAAAACCTAGAGCACAAAGGGGGAAACTTTGGGCACTACTAAGGTTTCATTTTAGGAGGATTTTAGAGACAAATTGAGCCTTCAAACTCTTGAGTAAGTTTCCTACCCTTCTCCTCTACCTTTTCATCTCATTTTCCATGGGATTTGGAAGAGTAAGAATTTGGTCTGATTGGATTAGGCCATGAGTCAATGTTTTAAAGGTTTTTATTAACTCTAAAGGTTTAATTTAGGTTTATTGATCTTGGATATATGGTAATAGGAAGCTACTTTCTTGTTTGGTGAATTTTGGATCAAGCCTTAACTTGATCATAGGGTGTTGAAGTGTGATAAGTTGAGATATTAAGTTTTATGTTGTGATAGAGTAGAAGGAGGCTTAAAGGGATTGTTTGAAAAATTCTAATCTTAACAAGCCTCTTTGTTGAGAACATGAGTGAGAAGTGGGAGAATTGAGAGGTTATTATTAGCTAATAGTGCTTGTGTTAATTGAAAATTAACATATAGTACTTGTTGATGTAGATTATAGAGTGAGAAGACTTACCTTGACACAAGAAGAGAATTAATACCATAGGTAACCCTTTTAATAACAAAAGGGTTGAGATAACTAGATAATTTGTATTATTTATTACCTTGTATAAGTTATTCTCAAGTTGCTTTTCTATGAATTGTTGAGTATATATGTATAAATTCTTTAAAGGTTAACTATTTTAGAAATGATAAAGTATTGCTTTGTGAAATTCTATATTTTTAAAATAAATAGTAAGATTTTGTTATATTTGTTTGGAAAGTTATTTATGCATGGTCAAGTGGAGATATGTAGTGAAATATGACATATTAAAGGGTGGGAGGTCACCCTAGTAGTGATAGTGAAGATTAAGTCCATATGGTATTGCTGGTACCTCGGGATGCCAGGTGCAGCATTTACTCTCCTTAATGCCCAAAAATAGGTGCGGTGTTAAAGACTTACTCTTCTTAGTACCCAAAAGGGTACGGAGTTGGGGACTATGCTCCTTAGCATCCGTAAGATGCAGTGTTGGAGTAACAACACCCCAATTACTTGTAATAAGGCGAACCAGTAGCCTAAAAGTGGTTTAGGATACCTTGGCTGGGTAGTCCTACCATGGATGGTGAGCTTAGGAGCCATACATGTGGTTTGATTATGTGAAATAGCCTACTAGTTCGGTTGGGAGTATTGGAGGACCGAATGGTTAGGGATCATGCATGCAAATTTATGGTGATCTTATATGATGTGATTATGTTACTTATTTTAATGAAAGTTTAGTTCAATATTTCAATGAGGGCTTGATTTCAAGAGATAAGGTTAACATTGATGCTGCTAGTGATCGATGCTTGATTGACCTCAATTCTGTAAAGGCTTAGGAATTAATTGACAAAATAGCCTCAAGTAGTACTCAATACTCAGCAAGGGAGAAAAGGAGTATCAATATGGTTAGTTCTTCTATACTTAATGATTCACATGTGGACTTACTTGTCGCCAAGATAGGGAGAATGTTAGCTCCATAAATATCTCAAGTGAGCAATGTAAGTACTTCTCAAGCACTTGTCCCTTATTTTTATATTTTTTGTGACTCGTCTATGCATGTAGAAAGCAATTGTCCTATAAATTTTGAGCAAGTGAATGCTATCTACAATAGGAAATAAGCTTTTTGTAGGAGGCAAGGGTAAGGAGCTTATTCACATGCTTACAACCCTTCATAGAGAGACCATCTTAATTTCTCCTATTCAAACCCAAATGTGGCTTTGAAAGAACTAACCAAGAAGAGCACATCAAAACTCCTAAGGCTGTGAATTTCAAGGGAACTCTTCATCAAATTACTTTCAAAGAAATCAAGGCTATGAGTCTTTCCCTCATATGTCCCAAGGTAGTTCTTCCTATAATTATAATTATAATGGTAATTCTCTTATACCTTCTTCTAATTCTTATGGTAAAAGGAGACTTGATCCAATTGAGAGTTCTTCTAACTCTAATCCTTCTAATGAGGTGAATGTGTTACGTAAGCAATTGATTGAGATGAATGCCTTATATAAGAACATGTATAATGGCTTAAGGAAGAAGGTAGAGAATATGGGCAACAAGTGTGAGAACATGAATTCAAAAATTGATGCCCTTAGTTCTCAAATGAATATACTTGCTAACTAATTAAGTACAGCCAATGTAAGCTCATACATTACCATTTAACACCATTGCTAATCTTAAAGCTAATATCAATGCTATTACATTAAGGAGTGGTAAGGAGTTGGGAGAAAGAGTACAAGAAGCCTAAAAAGTAGGGATGGTTGAGAACTATTCCTTGAATTCTTTACTTGATGTTAATGTTTCTAGTTCTTCTTTTTCTCCTAATGAAGAATCTTTTTATAGGGATAATAATGATGAGAATATAGAGGATCATTTGTGAGCAACCACCATCTAAGGTGAAAAAGAAGAACTTGGCCATATTGATGATCAAAGAAAAAAAAAGGAGAAACTAAGAAAGAAGAAGCAAGAAAGGAAGGTTCAAATAAGGAAGAAGAAAACCAAAGTCAAGAGCTTGTGAAGAGACTTCCTTTCCCCTAAGCATAAGAACTTCCTAGTCCCTATGCAAGTGAAAGGGAAATTTGATCAAAAGATATATGATTTTTTTCTTAAGATTCATGTGAATGTACCCTTAACAAATGTTGTTAACCTTCCCAAGTATGCAAAATTTTTTAAGGATTGTTGTACAAACAAGAGAAAGTTTAGGCCTAATGCAAGAATTCAATTACCCTCTTTTGTGAATGCTATAATAAATCCTCAAGTCCCTATAAAGTGTGAGGACCCTAGTTCTTTCACAATTCCATGCAAAATTGGCAATACAAATTTTTCAAATGCATTGATTGATTTATAGGCTTCTATAAATGTGATACCATTATCTATTAACCAAGTCCTTGATTTAAATTGCATGCATAAGACCCCGATGATATGCCAATTAATGGATAGAAGCATTAGGAGACCATATAGAATAGTAGAAGACTAGTTGGTTTGTGTTAAAGGTCAATTATTTCCTGTGAATTTCTATGTTCTTGATATGTCTAAGGAAGGGAGTGGGGATGACATTTTAATTCTTGGAAGGCCATTTATGAAGACTACATGCAAACTTATTGGTATGGAAAAGGGTAGTTTAATCTTGAAATATAGAGAGGATCATGTTATCTTTAATATATGTGAAGCAATGAAGCATTATTTTGAGGATTACTCTTTGTTAGGTATGAGTTCTATTGAGGGGTTTCTTCATAGTGCTTGTGAATCTCACATGATTGATTTTTCCTCACATGTTGATCATGATTTGTCTCTTGTCACTACTTCATGCATTAATGGATATGATTGTTCTATTTGTTCAGAGATTAATGCATGTTTGAATAATACAACTACTCCTTCTCGTGATTTGTTTAAAATGTCTCCTATACTTTATCTTGAAATTCTTGAGAAGGGTATATCTTTTTGTGTTGTAGGTATTAATGTCATTAAGGTTGAATCTATGACTTTTTCTCTACTCAAGCTTGATGTTCTTAGGAATCCCAAGCTACTAGAGAAAATTATGCACTTCCATATGTTGAGGCCATGGCTAAAGTCCAAGCACATGTTGAGGACAAGTTACAAAATGGAGGGGAGGCCATAAAGATCAAAGAAGGACCAATTAATGGAGTTGAGCTTGAAAAAGAGAGAAAGCAATCAAAACCGAATAAGGAGCTTAAATTTGAAGAAGAGGCCATACCTCCTAGTGATGAAAAGGTTGGAATTCAAGGAATTGATTTTATAAAGCCAAATGGTAATCTGAATGATATTGATTGTATGCTTGATGATTTTGATGATGAGTTGGCTTTATTTCATAGAACTTATCCCAATTCTCTATTCACTTGTGGTTGTTCACATAATCTTTATGCCCTATTTGTTTAGAAATTGGTTCACTTGTGTTTGAAAAGAGTAGTACTCATTTACTTGATGAAATAATTGATGACGCATGTTTGTTGAAGTTAATCATAAGTGCACTTATTTGGAACCCAATATGCTTGAGGAAGGGTTCTTTGTTGATTTTATAAGTCTAAATGATGATATGGCCAAGGACTGACATTTACTTAGAGGATTTATCATTGCAATGGAAGAGACCTTGGCTAATGATGAAGAACAATAATGACATGGAGTTATGGAGCCTCCACCCAAGATTCTTGGATGGAGGATCACAATGAAAAGCTTCATGCTACTCCTTAAAGATAAAAACTTCAACTTTAAGAGCATGTGGAGATTTAAACTAAGGTTGTATCTATCTAACCTTGAGCTTTACCTTGCTTTGTTTGATATACTTGATGATTGGGTATAGTTCAATTATAGGGGAGATGACCCTAGTAGAAAAAAATTAGAATTTCCTTGCTTTGTTTTATTTGTTTCTTTTTGGTTATTTGTTTTGTTTAAAAAAAAAATTTGTACTTGCACTTTTATCATGCATGCATCCATTTTGATCTTATCTTGTCTTATTATTAGTCTATGCATGCATTGAGTACAATACATGATTTAAGTATGCAGGAGAGACATAAACATTTTGTTTTCTTTTCTTTTAGGTTTTGACAAAATTTTTGAAAAATAACTTTTTTTTGCTTTGTTTTATTTTGTTTAAGGCAACTTAATGACTTAGCTCTTTAAATGGATACTTTAATTCTTGAGATATGGTTGTTTTTAGGATTGAATAGGTGTGAAGTCAATATAATTTTTCGATGCATAACGCGCGAGCACAAATGAGAGTTCTCATTATCCCACACGCTGTGGTGGAAGATGCATGTGACGTGGCACATGGTGTAAAATTTTTACTTAAAGGCTAAGTCAGATCATTAAAACAGAAAGAGAAGGAAGGGAAAACACAACTAGAGAGGAGAAGAGGTTCATGTCTACTATGGCATTAATTATCTAGTGATTTGGAGTCTACTACAACTAGTGACTTGTCGGGTAAATATCATGCAGCCCTAAGCTTAATTTCTACTCCATTTTCATTAGATTTAGTCGGTTGAGAAATCAAATCAAGAAGTTTTAAGATGTTGTAATCTAACAGAAAGGTATAAAATTGATTATCAAATACGGAACTGAGGTTTTGTGACTAGTATAAAGTTGAATGATTAATCTTTGAGGATGTAGGCTCAAAATAGCCTAAAAGTTAGGTTAAATGGTGAAAATTTGTTGAATAAATGAGTTAGGAGGTTGTTATGGTAAATTGAATAGCCTATAAGACCAATGACTATAGATAGTGGACTTGTAAATTCAAAAGGTATTAAATGAACTATTTTATGTGTTAAGAGATTCTGTTTAGTCGAATCAGTGCTTATGTGAAGTGTCAAGCATTGACTGAGAGACATTGTATTGTGTAGATTTAGCAATTATGACATTGCTTTTGGGAATCTATACCTCTAGGAGCTTAGTATGATTGGTAACCCGTAGTAGCAAGGGTTAAATGTAACTAGACTAAACCTTTTATTTATTTGTTTGTGAAATTTTTGCAAATATTTTTAAATAACTATGTGCATTGTGTCGTGAACTGATAGAGTAGTAGCATTGTGAAAGAATATGCATGCGAGTGTGTGAGTATTGATTGAAATGAATTTAAGCTGGCATGTACATTGCCATGCATCACATCTGTGAGTATATCCTGAATTATGGTAAGGGGATGTGGCCTTACTCTAAGGAGGTCCAATAAGTCTTGATGATCCAGAGTGTAAAGCTTGGCTCTGCTATGACAAACCTAGGAGAATCTTGATGATCCAGAGTGTAGAGCTTGGCTTTACTACGACGAGCATAGGAGAATCTTGATGATCCAGAGTGTAATGCCCTCACTAACATTACAATACGATTCACTACAAAAAAAAAATCACTAATTACTTCTAATTTTTGAGTTAAAATCGTTGAAAAATATTGGGATCCCAATAAAAGATTTCTAGAAAAATATTTTATAATCATTTGGGTTATTCAACCCCATACACAATTACATATATAGCAGATGCATATAGATTTGGTGCATCAAAGGTTAAGAAAACATATGCATCACTTAAAAATAAAGTGTAAATTTACACCGTGCACCACAACTCATGCCACATGCACCATGGCATATGGCATAGAGGCCACAATCGCCTACTTTGTGTCATGCACCGCGGCATGTGAGTACATGCATCGCGGTGCACATACCTGAATTTGCTGTCAAATGACAGTTTCTAATACAAAATTTAGATGCATGCCATTTCCACATACGAAATCTGATTGGGATAGTTCAAGCACCCATATGAAGCTTATTTTGAAATCTAACTAGTGATACTAGTTTCATCTTAATTCAATATTTTTATTAAAAATTAGATACTAAAGTGTACTATGACCATTTTCTATCAAATTTTTGTCACTTAAGTGTCTCATTTTGAAAACAATTGTCATTAGCCATTGTTTAGGCCTTGACCAAGTCCAATTGAACAAAATACACCTAGTTGGCCATACATATGCACAATATAACACACACACACAATTTTAGCCTATAATCTGCCCATTTTATACTTTGGGCTAAAATCACATTCACTTTTCTAGTCTCCTATATAGCCAAAACACTCCATAAAATCTCCACTCATTTCATATACACATATAATTACATCCATCTACTAGCCCTTTTAGTCATTTCATCATTCACACACATATAAGGCTAGGGAGTTCAAAATCACAAACCATACCACAATCATATCTCATGCACATGTACAAAACCTATGGCAACTTATACATATATAAGACTAATATCAGCTAAATTCATTACACCATATCTTATAAAGATTTAGGCAAGAGATATCAACTCAACCTATATCTTTTCCCTTTGACCTACTAGTACCAAAATCTAAAAAATGTAAATAACCACAGGTGAGATAAAATATCAATACCAAATATAGTTCATTAAATGTCTATTACCATAAATAACCATGCTAAAGTAACTGAAAACATTATATAGCACACACACACACACACATATATATGTATCAAACATATCAATACTAAATTATCTTTTACGCATATAAATCACATTTCAAATACTTTTACACCAAAGCATGATCAACTATCCACCAATCCTCTAAAGCTTCCTGACATCAAACTATAGGCTCTTTTGGATCAACCATTTGTTGACCTGAGCTCACTTTCAGTGGTAGAAACACCCGGTCAAAGGTAATCTAACCCAACTACAAACTATGGTTTTCCCTCTTCATACACTTGTGATAGAGGTGTCATTGACTCCTAACCATACCCCTTAGACTGCCCAGATGTCCCATGGTAACAATCCTATAAGATGCTATACCAGATTACCCATGGTAACAGCCTGTAAAATGCTGCACTAGATGTCCTATGGTGCCAGCCCAACCATATGGATTTTTCACTCATAAATCTCCACACACACACAACCCCACATATTTTGGGTAAACTCTTACCTCCTATGATCATGCTCTTACACAACTTTCATTACTTATACACCTCTCCACAACATATATATATATATATATCCATTGAAATCAATAACTTTTCAAATTCATTTCACAATGCAGAGTTCATGCTAAAAACTCATAAAATTCATAATTTAACATTTAACATTTATTTCTATACAGTTATAATAGTTAATAAACATAATAAACTATATGGTTACCTCAACCTTTCTGCTCGTTAGAAAGGGTTACCCGTGTAACTTCAACCCTATTCAAGCTCCTCTCTCGTAATTCGTCCATCACACACTATAATCTATATAGAATTGGCATTCAGAGTCAATTCGTCTATTAAACAAAAGTGCCAATTATCATAATTAAACACTAAATTGCTATTAAATCCACATTTCATACTCAATTATGCACATTACCACTAATCATCCCTCATTTCAAGCCTTAACATTGTCTAGCAATTTTTCTCTCACTACTCTCTCTCTAGATTAGGGCAATCCTTGCCTAAAGCTTTAAAACTTTATCGTTTCGGCTTTAACTAGTTACAAAGCACTAGTTTAACCCCAAAGAACTTTTTATTAATCTTGGGTAAGAAATTAACTCCTTAAAACTTCTGAACTCACTTTCTCATTAGTTAAGACTAAGAGAAAATAGGGTAGATTTGGAGATTAAGGAAGTACGTGACTTATCCAATAAGTAACAAGTTAGAAACACCGTCCTTGCTCCTGATTTAGCTTGCCCTAACACAGCCTTAGCTCTTCTCCATACCAGACCTCTCTTCCAACATTTCTCCCTTTTGTTTTTCAAGATAGACATGTCCTTATTAATTTGATTTCTGCTCCATATGCAACGGCACATCTGCCACCCACCTCAGTGCGTGGCACAGTGAGGAAAATCCTCACTATACTTGTGAACACTGTATTTTGTCCAAGCATTTTCTAAATTTAACAAAAATAAAAATAAGTAACCAAAAAAATATAAAAATGCAAAAATAAAATTTAATCCTTTTAGGATTATATTTTCAAAATAAAAAATTTTTAATTTAATTGATAGGGCTTAATTTTATCTTTTTTTTTATTAGGATTTTATTTCTTTTAGTTCATTAAAATAATCAAAAAAATCTTGTTTAAATTTTTAAAATCTCCCAAATTATCTCAATCATCCAAAATATTGGGAGTCAACTTTTGAGAGCTAACTTTTCTCTCTTTAAATCTTAGTTTTCATTAAATATATATATATATATATATACATCTATGTGTGTGTGTGTTTAAAAAAAATTAATTAAAAGAAACAAAAAGAAAATGGCTTATCACAAGCCTTATGCGGTTCACATACACTCACTTTCAACATAGAAAAAAAAAGGACAACCGCACGGCCACACAGCTAAAAAGGAAATGCAGAAGAACGCTAAAGGCAAACTTAGGAAAGATCAGACATGAAAAATGCTCAGTCATGCAGAGAAAAGTGGAGAAACACAGCACACACACACGTAAAGAAAAGGAGCCAGAGACGCATGCAGAAAAAGAAACACATGCACGTACGAAGAAGCAAAGAAATGTAAATGCTGGACACACACGCGAGTAAAAGAAATTGGGGTTTAGAAATAGAGAAAAGGAGAAAGAAATAGAGAAGACGTGCACGGCAAGAGGAGGAGCCCAAGCTTCAACAATAAAGGGATCTCTCACACAGAGTCTGGAGGAGGATACGGAGAAGAAACACTAGAGACTAGAAAAGAAAAAAAAAAGACAGGAATGGAGGAGGAGACTGAAAAAAAAAACTGAGACGTGAAAGAGGTTGGAGGCTAAGAAAAATAGAGGCCAAGAGGATGAGGGAAAAGGCTATTTTGGCAGAAAAAAACAGGGACCAGGGGCTAAAAAAGGAGAGAGTGAGTCTGAGAAAAACTGGAGGAGACGGAGGAAAGAAAAACTGAACGAGAGAGAGAGCACAGGGATGAGAAAATGAAAAACACAGCATGGAAAAGGAGCAAAGAACCTGGACGACAGTAGAAAAGGAGAGGAAGAGAGGAGAGAAAAGGAGGGAACACTGATTCAAAACTGAAAAAAAAGAGCCAGAAACGAGAAGTAGAGCACTGAGAAGAGGAGGAAGAAAAGAGCACAAGAAGTAAAAAAACATAGGAGAGACAAAAGAAAAAAGAGACAACATAAATGTGAGGGAAAGGCAAGTCCAAGGAATAAAAGAGAGAGATGGAACAAAACTGGAAAGGGAGAGAGGAGAATAGAAACAGAGCATAAAAGAGGGAGAGTGAGGGAGCGAGAGGACAATGATGGAGTACTCTGATGTGAAGGTGTTCAGATATGCATTAACATTCAAACACATGAGTAAAGGGACGAAGAGATTAACAGCACACTCACAGAAAAAAAGAAAATGCAGAACAGAGCATGCATGTACACGTGGGTACTGAATAAGACTATCTTCTTCTTCTTCCCTCAGTTACGTGGGTTCGGCTACTAGAAATGCACAGGTTCTGATTCAGTCCATTAGTTGGAGGAAGTGATATGGCTTCGAAGCACATCTTGAAAGAGCTTAAGGACTTGCAGAAAGATCCATCAACCTCATTCTGCATAGGTTCTAATACAAGTTTTTCATACCTTCATGTAGCCTTATATTATATCATTTCCTAATCTCAATGTATACATAGCTTGTTATAAGGTACAGTAGTTGAAGGTGATAGATATATCATTACAGATTTGATTTTGGCCGCCTATAATTAAAACTTAGACATACTTTTACAAATTAGATTCTTAAGCTAAAAATCTTGATTATATAATGAATATGTTTTTGAACAACCCATATCATAAGAAAAAAATTTATCAAAATAAAAAAATTTAAATCCCCATAAAATGATCCTCTATCGTGGAAATCAATAAGATTTTGTGAGTGCGAGGATCAATCTTGTAAGCATTTATATGAGTTTCAACAGCCCATTATTAAATTTTTTTATATAATAAATATTTAAATCTCACGTGAGATTTTAAGAATCTTCATAGAGAATTAAATTAATCACATTATCGTGTAGGATAATAAATCCTCACAGATATCGTGATTCATAATTTATACGGTAAATAAATAAATGAATTTTGTAAATAAAATAAAATATTTTTATAATTTTAATTAATTAAATTAATGAATTTAAATTATAATTATATTTACCAATTATATCTTTTGGTCGTGTGAGATTTTTTAAACTCTGTAGATTTTTAAGATAATCATACTATCGTGTGAGTCAATAAGGCTTCGTAGGTGTAACGATTAAGATTTTAATATTCAAAAATATGTGTCGTATAATTACGCATTATAATATATTTAAAGTGAATATTATTTAATCCTTCTATCGTGTGAGACTTTGAATCTCTGTCAGATATTCAGGATAATCTCGTGTCGTGTAGATCAATAAGATTTCGCAGATAAGAGAGCAAAACTTATATTTTGAAATTAACCCTCCTTTTATAATCCAAATTAATAATTTATTTAAGTCTCATGTGAGATTTCAAGAATCCTTGTAGAGACTTAAATTAATCACATCATCGTGGGGATAATAAGTCCTCGCAGATGTAGTAATTCTCAATCTCTATTATAAATAAGTGATTTTTGTAAATAATCATTTAATATACAATTTAAGAAACTTAATTAACCAAATTAATGTATTTAAATTGTAACCATATTTATCAATTATATCTTTTAGTCATGTGAGATTTTTGAATCTCCGTAGGCTTCTAAGATCATCGTATTATCGTATGAGTCAATAAGATTCTGCAAATATAACGATTTAGTTTTTAAAATATATATATACATATATATATATATATATATTATATAATTAATTAAATCAATTAATCAAATGTAATTCCCTTATCGTGTGAGATTTTAGAATCTCCGCAAATATTTAGAATAAATCATATTACCGTATAAGCTAATAGGGCTATACAAGTATGATGATTAAAATTCTTTAAAAACATATAGACCTACTTAAGCAAACTATCATTAACACTTAAAAATAAATAAATTAAATTGCTAAATTCTTTTATCGTGTGAGGTTTTGGAATCTTCACAAATACTTAGAATAATTGCATTACCGTATGAACCAATAAAACTCTGCAGGTATAACAGTTAAAATTCTCAATCATAAAAAATAAAAATAATAATAATAATTTTAAACTCTTTTCTTTCTTTATTCCAAAATTCAAAAATAGAGAAAATAATTAAAATTAAATTACTTTTTGCAATTTAAAATACACATATCAAAATTTTAGAAATTGTTTTCTTTGCAAAATGGTGAATAATTTTTAATTGATTTCTTTTCAAAAAATATTTTCACCAACAAACTTTTAAGCCCGAACTATGTGGACTTTGATCCTCATCACAGGGTACGTAGGTCTCAAAGTCAGATTCTGAGTCAAGTTCGTCCTCTCTCATAAATAAATAAACATTTCTCACTTAATTCTTATCATTTTTATCAAACACATGAATACAAAAGGGATAATTAAAATAATTATAAAACCATGTTAAAAGAGCACAACAAACTTCAGGTAACCGTTCTGACGAACGGGTGTTGTGGGGTGCCTAACACCTTCCCCATACTCAACCAACTTCCAAACCTATTCTCTAATTTTGCAAACTACCCTTATCCTCCCATTATATGGTTTTTTGAGATTTCCCTCAAAATCTTAGTGGCGACTCCTTGTTCGATCCGGTTCCCACCGCAAAGGCGGGGGACCTCTGCTCACGCGCCGTCTGCGTCGCATTTTTCTGGCTGCGACAGTTGGCGACTCCACTGGGGACAGGTTAGAGACTCAAGCCTATATAAGTTTGTTGTGCTCAAAATATGATATGGTTTTTTTTTTGTTATTATTATCCTTTTTAATTTGTGTGTGCCTTTTTCCCCTCTTTTCTCTTTTCTCTCTCTTTTTATTTTTTTTTAACATGTCTTAAGATAGATAGCATGTGGAACAAATCCTAGGATAGAAGACTTTTATTTGTACATATATCTGTCTCTGTGTTTGACCTGATTAATAGTTGAAGGTTGGGTAGCATATGGGAATAAGATAACATGCTTGCATGCTCTTATCACACACTGTGCACTTACACAATTTGACACACACATATTTTGGGCCCTATACCTGGGTCTATGAGTACCATAGGTTAATAGAGGTTAGTAGTGGTTTCCTTGTAGAGTTTTTAAACTCTCGGAGGTTACCATGAATACCTTACCCAAGCTGTTACTTACTTAGTAAATTCGGTCCCTGTAGAGCTTATGTTCTCAGAGGGTCAAAATTACTAAGTGAGGTCTTCACCATATTGTGAGGGCATCTTGGGAACCTTCTATCTATCAGGACTATGAATCTACCCTGGAGCTACATGTTTTAGATAAAAGCTAGTAACCAACCATTTTAGCTCATACCTGACGATTACAAAGATAAACAGACTTAAGCTTCCTTAAATAAGACACAAAATGAGAGCATGTTTTATTGCATCATTATCATCATCATGACATATCATTCGTGCACACTACCTTAAGGAAAACAGCTATTGGGTACCTTATGCTAGAGCAGGTATTGAATGTCATTACACTAATTAATGTTAATGTGTCACAAGGATGCCACTAGCATTAAATAACTAAGCTTTGCCCATGGGTCTTTAACCCCAGTGACTATAAATTCATAACATTGAAGAGTTGATGCATTTTGTCAGCTAATTCCTGTTAAACAACTTCTCTTGTTATAGGGTAAAATAACACATTTCGTTTTGAAAGTAAAACATTAGCCATGTATTAGTTTGACTATTCATAGGCTAATTGTTAATCCTTTCTCCCTATAGTGCAATAAGCACTTGGAGGAGATTGGAAACTTCTCATTTCCAAATGATAAATTAAGCTTTATTTAACAAGAATTAGTTGACTTTTGTACATAAATGTCTGAAAACCAACTATCCTTTTTTTTTCTCCTTAAAAAAAATAAATTATAAGGCTACTACTCTTACGACTTTAATCATGTAGGGATTTTAGTCTCTTGTAGGTTAATAATTATTTTCCATTTCCCTATGATGCAATAAGCATATGGAGGAAAGGAAATTTTATTTGGCATAAATGAGGTAGCCTTGTAATCACTTAAAAAAAACAATAACAAATTATGAGGCTATTACTTTCATGACTTTAATCATGTAGGGATTTTGGTCCCTTGTAGGTTAATAGTCATTTCCATTTTCCTATGATGCAATAAGCACCTGGAGGAGATTGGAAATTTCTCATTTACCCAAATAACAAATAAAGCTTTGTTTAACAAAAATTAGTTGATTCTTGTGCATACATATTTGAACACCAACTACCCTTGATTATTTTTTTTCTTTTCTCCCTTAAAAAAAACAATAACAAGTTATAAGGCTATTACTCTCAGGACTTTAATCATGTAGGGATTTTAGTCCCTTGTAGGTTAATAGTTATTTTTCATTTTCCTATGATGCAAAAAGCATATGGAGGAAGGAAAATTTTGTTGGCATAAATGAGGTAGCCTTGTAATCACTTGAAAAAAAAACAATAACAAGTTATAAGGCTATTACTCTCATGACTTTAATCATATAGGAATTTTGGTCCCTTGTGGGTTAATAGTCATTTCCATTTCCCTATGATGCAATAAGCATATGGAGGAAAGGAAGTTTTATTTGGCATAAATGAGGTAGCCTTGTAATCACTTAAGAGAATGCATAAAGTTACAATATTTTTAATATCCAAACTCTTTTTATAGGGATTGTCGAATCACCTTGTGCTTTCTTTAGCATAGAGGTTTAAGGCACGAGCAAGCACACTTGCTTATTTAACCCTTGTTTATAGGCAAGTAGCAAAAAAAATGAATGATATTTGAAAATTCTCCCAATTTGATCACAAATCTTATGTCTCTGAGTGAGATTCAAAATTCTTTCAATTTGGCCTCCTCCCCAACGCAAAGTTGTAAATAAATAAATTGATATATCTTTTCATCTTGACCCCCCACTTGATTTCACAATAATCATCTATTAGAGTAAGGCCATACATAGCAAACAGATACATTTGCATCCATGCATTTTCCTATCACATGCCATGATAAAAAGACCTTGAAAATTTTGAAATATTGGATTTTTAGGTCCTTTACATGGGAAGGTCATGGTCCCCCACCTTACTTGCCACGATGCCAGTCATTTTCTCACTCCTTGCCTATTGCCATTATCTCATCCATTCAAAGCACATCAACATTTCACAATATACTTTCATACCCTTGATCGTCAAAAATGATATGGTAGGTGTGGATGCTAGCATTCACTTGGGGCGCAAAGTCTTCCTGATCAAGTTGTGAGGTTAAAAATAAAGAGGGGAGATAAAGAAATCAAGCCCAAATATCACACTCATCAACAAGGTCATTCACCATCAAAGCGAGTTCAAAGATATTGTTTCTAACATGTCTTATCTTCATTGCGTAATGTCTGTATGGTCAAACTCTATCACTGGAAATAATCTTATTTAACTTTATCAATTTTGTAATCATATATTTTCAATTGACACCCCTGTTCTTGTTTTATCCCTTGACCATCAAATTTCTCTTATCCCATCCATTACTCCCTTAACGTTTGGTATTCCCAATGAAAAATCACAATGGATATGGAAAAGATCAACTTGAAAAAAATGCCCTTATTTCATGAAAATATAAAAATAACAAAAAAAAGAGAAAAAATAAAGATAAAAATAGACTGATTAGAGAGATAAAATAACATGCTCCCTTAGCAAGTTAAGTTGAAGATATGAGGCATTTTTTTCTTCTTTCCTAAATCTTGAAAGAGTTTCCCCTAGTCACCCATATTGAGCCAGGAGTAGTGTTTCTTTCATTCACCTGTTTACAAATATCATCGGGGTAGGGTACTCGAACATATGTTTATACTGAATTTTCAAATTCCAAGAGAGGATCAAGACTTTCTTTCACCCCATTAAAGCCTTTTTTTAACCCTCCAGATTTATCCATTCAGATAATTTCTTTCCATTTCCAAGCTCATGAAAGCAAAGCTCAAGAGCTAAGAATAAATATAAAAAAAAGAGAAAAAAGAAAAAAGAAAAAAATACTCCAACAGATGGACAATCAAAAAAGAAAATTATCCCTCCACTAGCATTCACTCATTGAATGGGACATGAAGAGGAAAATTGAAAAGGGAAGGAAGGAAAAAAAAAACAAAGAAGAAGAAGAAATAAAGGAGAATTTTTCTTCTTTTTCCATTGATAGCTCCATAGAAATTCCAAGTCTTGCAAGATCACATGTCCAAAAATAAAAAAGCAAAAAAATTCCATTGTGATTTTGCACCTATGTTTAGACCATCACATCCTTTCCATTTTCAACCCGCAATTTTATCTTATTCTGCTACATCAGAATCCCTGAATATTCTCTCTTTTTAGGTGAATTTTAGCATAATTTTATGTTAGAGTAGAAGAAGAAAAAGGTTGAAGGAAGAATTTACATAAGGGGCACAGAACTTTTGAGCCAAATATCTTTTTATTTTATTAGCCCATTTACCCAGGCCACATTATAAACCCCATAAGTCCTTATTGAGATTTGACTTGTTTGAATATAATCAGGGCAGTTTTCTTATTGAAGATCATTTCAAGATGCAGATTGTTGAAATTGGGGCAAGCTTATAGCTCAACATAAAATCTTTTACTCAAAAATTGTGTCATTTTTATAGGGACAGACAAAACGAAGAGGGAAACCTTCTTTCAATTTCCATATTCATTCCCTTTCATCTCTATACTATCCAAAGACACATCATACAAAATTTGGGTAGTCCTCAATTTTACCATCACTTTCCATTTCATAGTTTGGCTTATCCACGTGATGTCTATCCTTCATACATTCCTTACACCCAAATGGAGATGCCTCTAAATATTCCCAACATTCCATTGATTGGCCACTCCATTTCATTTTCAAACACAGCCTTTTATTTATGATGATTAGAATCTCCGCAGATATTTAGAATAAATCATATTACCGTATAAGCCAATAGGGCTATACAGGTATGATGATTAAAATTCTTTAAAAACATATAGACCTACTTAAGCAAACTATCATTAACACTTAAAAATAAATAAATTAAATTGCTAAATTCTTTTATCGTGTGAGGTTTCGGAATCTTCACAGATACTTAGAATAATTGCATTACCGTATGAACCAATAAGGCTCTGCAGGTATAACAGTTAAAATTCTCAATCATAAAACATAAAAATAATAATAATAATTTTAAACTCTTTTCTTTCTTTATTCCAAAATTCAAAAATAGAGAAAATAATTAAAATTAAATTACCTTTTTCAATTTAAAATACACATATCAAAATTTCAAAAATTATTTTCTTTGTAAAATGGTGAATAATTTTTTATTGATTTCTTTTCAAAAAATATTTTCACCAAAAAAATTTTAAGCTCGAACTACGTGAACTTTGATCCCTATCACAGGGTATGTAGGCCTCAGAGTCAGATTCTGAGTCAAGTCCGTCCTCCCTCGTAAATAAATAAACATTTCTCACTTAATTCTTATCATTTTTATCAAACACATGAATACAAAAGGGATAATTAAAATAATTATAAAACCATATTAAAAGAGCATAACAAACTTCAGGTAACCATTCTGATGAATGGGTGTTGTGGGGTGCCTAACACCTTCCCCACACTCAACCGACTTCTGAACCTATTCTCTGATTTCACAGACCACTCTTATCCTCCCATTATACGGTTTCTCGAGATTTCCCTTAAAATCTTGGTGGTGACTCCTAGTTCGATTCAGTTCCCGCCGTAAAGGCCAGGACCTCCACTCGCGCGCCGTCTGCGTCACATTTTTTTGGGTGCGATAATACTCACACGCTCTACTTCAAGACCCCACTCTTCTACTCATATTTATTCATATAATATCCCAATAAGTCAATATATCCTTCATTACTCAGAACTCTAATCCCTACATTAAATCACCGATTCGTCCTTAATCAGTCATTAACACAAGATTAGAAATTCGGAATGTTACACAAAGCATAGTGCTTGACTCCACCATGACAAACCTAGTGTAACATCCTTCTATATTCACTCAATATAGGAGAAGATTAATAGAATCATCACAACGAAATACACCATTTAGTAATAATATTACTAGAAAAGCTTTAGCCGAAGACTTATTTCGTAAAATCATCAAAAATCATAATATATTTAAGTAACACATAGCAAAAACAAATCACACATTTATATTATGCATAGTAGACACAACCCATGAGCATTCCCATTTCAATTGCATGCATTAAAGTGAGGAAAATTAGGTCAAGAATTGGTCCATGCACCGCGTTAGGCAGTGCGTGCGTCGAGGCTTGTAGTGCGTGCACCATGGTGTAACATCCTGAATTTCTAATCCTGCGTTAATGACTGATTAGGGATGAATTAGTGATTAATATGGAATTAGGGTTCTGAGTGGTGAAGTATTATACTGACTCACTGGGATGTTATATGAATAGATATAAGTAGAAGAGTGGAGTCCTAGAGTAGAGCATATGAGCATAGTGCGGATTTCCTCTACTGTGCCACGAGCCGCGATAGGTGATAGATGCGCCACGGCTCATGGAGTAGAAATTAGATTAATAGGACATGGTAATGGAAAATAGAAGGGAGAACATGAGAAAAGAGATTAGACATAGAGAAGTACAAGGAAGCTATTAGGGCAAGCTAAATCAGGAGAAAGGATGGTGTCTCCAACTCGTTACTTATTGGGTAAGTCACATACTACCTTAACCTTTGAATCTACCCTATTTCTCTTAGTTTTAACTAATGAGAAAGTGAATTTGAGAGTTTTAAGGAGTTGATTTTTTACCCAATAGTAATAAAAAGGTTCCTTAGAAACTAGTACTTTGTAACTAGTTTAAGTTGAAATGATAAAGTTTTAAAGCTGTAGGCAAGAATTGCCCTAATCTAGAGAGAGAGTAGTGAGAGAAAATTGCTAGAAAATGTTAAAGCTTAGAACGAGGGGAAATCAATGGTAATGTGCGTAATTGAGTGTAACTTATGGATTTGATGGCGATTAAGTGCTCAATTATGACAACTAGCACTTTTGGTCAATAGAGGAATTGACTTTAAATGCCAATTTTATGTACATTCTAGTGTGTGATGCATGAATTATGAGAGGAGCTTGATTAGGGTTGAAGTTACATGAGTAACCCTTTTTATTGAACAGAAAGGTTGAGGTAATCATATAGTTTATTATGTTCATTAACTGTTATAACTATATAAAAGTGAATATCAAATGATAAATTGTAAATTTATGAGTTTTATGCATGATTGTTATTGAAATAGTTTTTAGCATGAACTTTGCATTGTGAAATGAATTTGAAAAGTTATTGATTTCAATGGATATATATGTATGTGATATGGAAGTATATATGTTGTGGAAAGGTGTATAAGTTACGGAAATTGTGAAAGAGCATGATTATAAGGGGTAGGAGTTCACCCAGGATAAGTGGGGTTGTATGTGTGTGGAGATATGTGAGTAAACAATTCATATGGTTGGGCTAGCACTATGGGACATCTGATGCAGCATTATACGGGCTATTACCATGAGTAATTTGGTACAGCATATTATGGGACTATTACCATGGGTCATCTAGGCAGTCTGGCAACTCCCTAGTGCCCATTAGGGTACAGTTAGGAGTTAACGACACCTCTATCACAAGTGTTTGAAGAGGGAAACCACAGTCTATAGGTGGGTTAGATTACCTTTGATCGGGTATTTCTACCACTAAAAGTGAGCTCGAGTCAATAAGTAGTTAATCCAAAAGACCTGGTTTCATGTCGAGGAGTTTTAGAGGATTGGTAGATAGTCGATCATACTAAGGTGTAAAAGTATTTGAAACATGATTTATACACGAAAGTGATAATTTAGTTATGATATACTATATATGTGCTATATAATGATTTCAGTTACTTTGGCATGGTTGTTTATGGTAATAGACATTTAATGAGCTATATTTGATTACTGAGATTTTTATCTCACTCGTGGTTATTTACATTTTTTCAAGTTCTGGTACTAGTAGGTCAAAGGGAAAGGATATAAGCTAAGTTGACATCTCTCACTTAAATCTTTATAAGATATGGTGTAATGATTTGTAAATTATTAGCCAAAAGTATTTATAAGTTCCCTTAGGACTTGAGCATGTGCATATTATGGTAAATGTTATGTTTGGTGAATTTTGAACTCCCTAGTCCTAATATATGTGTAAAAGATGAAATGATTGGATGGGCTAGTGGATGGATGTAATTATGTGTAAATATGAGATGGGTAGAGATTATTTGTAGTGATTTGGCCATATATGAGAATAAAGAAATGAAATGTGAATTTGGCCCAAAGAGAGAAATGGGCGATTTACAAGCCAAATTTGTGTATGTGTGTTATATGGTCAATTAGGTGTGTTTTGTCCATTAGGACTTGGTCAACACCTAGAAAGAGGCTAATGACAATTAGTTTCGAATTGAGACACTTAAGTGACAAAATTTTGCTACAAAATAGTTAAAGTACACTTTAGTATCCAATTTTTCATAGAAATATCAAATTGGGATGAAACTAGTTTCATTAGCTAGATTTCAAAACAAGCTTCATGTGGGTACTTGAACCATCCCAATCAAACATCGTATGTGAAAATAGCATGCATTTGAATTTTTTATCAGAAACTAACATTTGATAGCAAATTCAGGGGTGTGTGCCATGGTGCATGTACTCTAATGCCACAGCGCATGGCACAAAGCGAGCAACTGTGGCTTCTGTGCCACATGTCGTGGTGCATATGGTATAAGCTGTGATGCACAGTGCTAATTTTTATTTTATTTTTTAGTGGTGCACATATTTTCTAGATCCTTGATGCATATAGGTTTATTGCTTCTGTAATGTGTAATAAGATTTATGCTTAAGTAAGTTATAAAATGATTTCTGAAAAAAAATTTATCTAGGATCCTAAGGTTTTCAATGTTTTTAAAGTAAATAATTTTGATTTTATTAGTAAGATTAAAGTGGAGCGTATGGTAATATCAGTAAGGGTATTACACACAATGTGCAATGCATACGCTGCGACACACCTGTCCAAATTTCTGCTATTATTTTGACGACAAAATGATGAACTTCCAACATGCACCATTTTCACATACAACATCTGATCAGAGTGATTCAAATGCCTACAAGAAATTTATCTCATCATCTGGCTAATAAGATATTGGACACAATCTAACTATCTAATCAAAATTAGACACCCGAGTGCAAAAAGCTACTTTTTCTAAAAATTTCACGCACCTAAGCACTCAATTCGATTCTTTTCTCTCATTAAACCACATAAGGTCTTAAATCAAATCTAAAAGGACCTGACACACCGAATTAACCACTTTATATTACAATCATACATATATATTCAAATTTGACCCCTCTACAGTCAATTTCCACACTAATAAACTTTACACAATCTTAGCTCCAAATTACTCATTTCATCATAATTTCTTACTTGGGCTTAGGATTGACCAATATCAACCACAATTTCAACACTAATATACTCAAATCATAGCTCTTGAATCATTTCATCACAAATACATACAATTGGCCTAAGATTTCACAAAATAACTACTCAAGTCATGCATGTAACCCTATTTCTATATATGTGGTATATGTGTTATGCCTCATATAAGTCCATAAGTGTGTAATATGGCATTAAGAGGTCAAAATGAGCATTTGATGTGTTATATGTGGTATTAGTTATCAATCAAGTGTATGTGATCCTTTTGGATTTGGTTCAAGGCCCAAAGTGGTTTGATGGGACAAGGAATGAGAATTGAGCACTTAAGGTGCAAGTTTTGAATGAAAAAAGTGACTTTTTGTGCCCGAGTGTCCAATTTTACATTGGACCATAAGATCAAGTCTAAACTTATTCCATTAGCTAGTATATGTCGTTAGCTTTGTGTAGGTGCTTGAATCACTCTGATTGGATGTCGGATGTGAAAATAGCATGCTATAGAAGTTCAGCTTCTGAGCTATCATATGATAGTAGAGATTGCTATCATATGTACCGCGATGCACGATGTGCCATATCGTGGTGCATGGCATAGAAAAGAATAGAGTCATGGCTTTGTCCACATACTGCGACACATAATGGTGTGAGCCGCAAAACATGGCCCTTTTTCAAGGTAAGGGTATTGTGTTTTATTAAGTTGTATGATTGCATTTACGCTTTTATTAGCCATCTTATTTGAATATATGTTTTAAGAGGTTGGGATCCCTTGATTTGAAAACAAATAAAGGGCTATTACTTAGGTATTGTTGTGTTTGTGTTTATTGATTCTGTGATTGGGAATGGTAAAGTTTGAAATAAGTAGGGACTTTACACTAAGGGGCCTAAATCTATAACACCTCACCTCAATAAGCACTAAGGAAATAATCTCCAACACCACACCTTAATAAATACTAAGGAGATATAATTCTCCAACACTATACCCTGTCAAGTACTAAGGAGTATAATACTATGTGGTCTTTCATTTCTTCTCCTTATGAGTAAACTCTCACCCCTATGATTATGCTTCTGTATAAATTATATTTCATATACATATAAAACCATATATAAATAAATATATTATAGAGCATGCAATTCATAAACTCAGTTCATTAGAAATCAATTTCATGCATTAAACATTCATTTGGCAAACATGCTTATTCTAGAACCTTTTCATGCAATAATACTCATACTCCCATACAATTACAATAGATAATCTAATAGAGAAAATTATTCGATTATCTCAACCCTTCTATCACAAGAAAGGGTTACTTGTAGACTTTCACAACCGCTAATGTGTTATTACAAGCTTCCTTTCTCAACTCACATGCGTAATATGCCAATTTATACACAATTGGCACTATTAGTCAATTGAGCTAATTTACTAAAAATACTTAATTTTTGCTTAAAGCTATATTTAGCCGTCCATTCCTTTCCACTTAGCCACTCTAGGTTCATTACCACTCAATTATCACTTTATATCACTTCCAACAATTCCATTTCACTTTTACTCAATTTTCACCCCTTTTTCCTCTAATTTAGGCCAAATTTAAGCTTATACCTATAAAGCTTTTATCATTCTGCCCCAAACTAGTCGTAAAGCCTTAATTTAACTCTCGAGAACCTTTTTATTACTATAAGGTAATAAACTAACCTCATAAATTTTTCTAATTTAATTTTTATATAACTTATATGAAGAGAAATTATAGTAGAATCAAAGTTAAGGGCTGTATGAAGCTTACTCGATAAGCTATCAATTAGGAATGTTTTTCAAGACCTTAGAATTGCTTGCCCTAGCATAACTCTAATCACTTCTCTTCTCCCTTCATATTTCCCTCTCTCTTTCATTATGTTTTTATAAGCTAATTCACTACTTACCACTTCATGTTTTGATCCATACACCACAGTGCAAGCAGCTTGTGTTGCGACACATGGCATAATGAGGAGAATCTTCACTCTGTGCACACGATTTATTTCAATATCCCAAAGGCTTAAATCATCAACTCTTCATCTAAAATTCTAATTACTCATTAATTACTAATTCACCCTTAATTACTAGCTAATTATAGGATGAGAAAATCAAGATGTTATGACAGTCATTAAGCTTTATGCTTTACTTCAATTGCTTCAAACTCAGGTATGTTGTTTAATTTTAGGAAAATCTCAATCAAGAATCACTAGACAAAAATTATATCAGTCAAGAATCACTTGCTCTCTATAACCTTTCCCTTTATCCACCAGATAAAGGCGAAGATTAACTAAATCACTAGACTAATCACTATAATTAGTAAACAATTTCTTTATTTGAAAAGCTTAAGCCTAAGACTTATTTGCAAAATCATCAAAATCATATTGCATCAGAGCAATATGCAGCAGAAATAAATCATATACATCTATCTCAATCATTGCATGCATTAACAACAATAACAACAACAAGGCTTTATCCTACTAGGTGGGGTCGGCTACATGAATTGTAAGACGCCATTGTGCTCTATCATTTACCAAGTTTTTAAAAATATAATTAATTAAGAGATCACGTTCAATAATTTCTAAGAGTGTTCTTTTAGGTATTTCTCTACCCTTCTTAATAGGGCTTAAAGTTATATGTTTCACTCTTCTCACTGGTGCATCTCACAGCCTTCTTTGCACATTCCCAGACTATCTCAAATGATTTTCTACTATTTTTTCCTCAATAGGTGCTACCCCCACTTTTTTGCGTGCTCATTTTGAATTTTATCTTTACGAGTATGTCTGCACATCCATCATAACATTCTCATCTCTACTACTCCAACTTTATGCTCTTACTATCTCATTAAAGCCCAGCATTCACTACCATACAACATAGGTAGTCTGATAGCAGTACGATAAAACTTTCCTTTAAGTTTATTAGGCACCTTACGGTCATAAATAACTCCTTTAGCTTTTCTTCAATTAAACAACCAGCTTGAATCATATGTAAAATATGCCCATTGATTTCGCCATTATTTTGAATAATGGCTCCCAAATATCTAAAATTTTCCACTTGAGGTATAATTTGATCTCCTAATTTCACTTTCAAATTACTATCAATTAGTCTCTTACCAAATTTAGAATATAAATATTCTGTCTTACTCCTACTCTGACAAAAACCTTTTGACTCCAATGCCCTCCTCCATAACTCAAGTTTGTCTTTGCTATAAGAACTATATCATATGTGAAGAGCATACATTTGAGAATTTCCTCTTGAATATGTTCTATCAAAACATTTAGGACCAAGTTAAATAGATAAGGACTCAAAGATGATCCTTGATGTAGTCTAATCTTTATAAGAAAGTCCTTTGTTTGACCACTAGACGTTCTTATACTAGTTTTTACCCCCTCCACATACATATCTTGTATAACTTTAATATAAGCAATCCATACTCCCTTCTTTTCTAAGGCTTTCCAAAGCACTTCTCTTAGTATATGAAAATAAGCTTTTTTAAAATCAATAAAAATCATGTGTAAATCTTTAACTTTGTAACGATACTTTTCCATTAATTCTTTTAGTAGATAAATCACCTCTATAGTTGATCTACCTAGCATAAAACCAAACTAATTCTCAAAAATACTTGTCTTCAATCTCAACCTATGCTCAATTACTCTCTCCCATAATTTCATTGTGTGGCTCATGAGTTTAATCTCTCTATAGTTAGTACAATTCTAAATATTCCCTTTATTTTTATAAATAGGAATTAATGTACTACTACTCCAATCGCCAGGCATTTTCTAGACTACAATTTTCCCTAATACACACAATAGGGTGTTGTTGACTCTAACACCGTATCACACAGACACTAAGGAGTCTAAATCTCCAACACCACACCTTAATAAGCACTAAGGAGATTGTCTCCAACACCACATCTCAAAAGGTACTAAGGAGGTATAATTCTCCAATATCACACCACGTTGGGCACTAAGGAGAATATGCTATATGATCTTATCACCACCTATCCATTCGAGTGAACTCCCACCCTTATGATCATACTTTTTGAACCAATCATAGATTCCCAATTACCATTTTATATACTTTCTAATACATACCATATATATATATTTACATACCATATGAAATCAAATATGTCAATACTTTTATTCGATTAAAAGCTATTTGATGCAATATTCACAAGATGTCATAAATCATGCTTGGTTGAAAACTATTTCATGCACTACATAACATTATTTAGCCATCTATTCTTTTCCACTTATCTGTTATAGGTCTATTACTACTTAATTAGTACTTCACATCACCTCAATCGGTCTCATTTTAGTTAAACGACATTTTCACCATAAAATCTCTTTGAATTAGGGCCAAATTGAGCCTATGGGTTCAAAACTTTATCATTCCTCTCTAAACCAATTGCAAAGCTCTAATTTAACTCCTAAGAACCTTTTTGTTACTATTAGTAAGAATCAAACCCTTAAAATTTCACTGACTTAATTTCTCTATAACTCATTCAGAGAAATTTAGGGAAAATAGAAGATAAGGTTATACGTAACTTATCCACTAAGTTACTAATTAGAAGCACCTTCCACGACTCCCAAATAGCTTACCCTAGCACAATAGCCCTTCTTCTCTTCTCTTTTTATGTGTTTTTGATTTCTCCCTTTTGAAATTCATGAAATTTCATGACTTAAGAAGTCACTTTTTGGTCCATACGCCGCAATGCGTGGCACTGTGAGAAAAATTCTCATCACGTGTACTTGCTTAAACTTGAAACACAATCCTTCCACCCATATCTATTCATTTAACATCCTAACGAGCCAAAGTTTCAAGTAATCATCTAAATCTCTAATCCTACACTATTACCACTTCACCCTTTATTAAAAGATAATCATGAGATTAATAAATTTAGGATGTTACATTCTCAGAACTCAAATGGATACTTGTTGATTCTGGTTAGTCTTTTACCAATAAATATTCATTTAGGTTTTAACAATAACTCATTCTAAATTAACGGTAGTTCATTCAAGCTCATTTTTTATTCTAGTTTTGAGAACAATTGGTCCTTTACTGATATAAATTTCCTTCGGCAGTCCTTGGATGCTATTTTCCCTTTAATTTTCTAAAGCACTCAAAATTTCCAATTTCATTCAAGCTTTGAACTTCAATCCTTTCATTAATTTTTGTGAGCTTTTGTAATACTTCTATGACATGAATCCGCTTGTGAATTTTGCTTAAATATTTTTCAATTGGTTTTAAATTAAAAAAATTAGAGCTTGATTATTAAATTTTATAGCTTAATTTTCATGAGACTTTGTGCTCCCTCTTGGAATTTTTCTGTGCTAAGCCTCTTAGAAGTTTTTGATTGTTATATTTGTGCATGAAATGTTAAATTTCATTACATTGATTGTTAAATTTGTTAGCTTAGGTTAGTTAATTAAATTTAGTTAGACAATAAAGTTTATGTTTGGATTGTTAACTTAGGTTAGGAATTGTTGTTGGCTAGAATGTGATTCGTTAAATTGTATTGTTGTATTTTCAATTGTAAATTTATTGGAAAATCTAACTTTTAGGGGAGATTGTTTTGAAAAATTTTTAAAACTTATTATTTGGCCCCTTCTTCTATATGGAAATGGCCAAAGAATATAGAGTTGGCTTCCCTCTTACCTATTAGATAGGATGGAAGCCAACTCTAAAGAATATTGTTCTTTAAAGAATTGTAAATTTCCAACTTCAATTGGAAATTATTGTGAATGCATAATGTATTTATTTCTAACTCTAAAGAATATTTTTAATATAGAACTTGTTGTTTGGCCCATCCAAATGGATTTAGTGGTAATCCATATACTTCATCATGTTTTAGGAAGACAAATTAAACATGGATTGTAATTGGATAGATGCTAAACAAATGAGTGTAGAGTTTGCTAATAGGGTTAAGGGTTTCTGGAATTTGCTATAAGCAATGCTAAAGATAATAGTGGGAGGTTTTATTGTCCTTGTAAATACTATTTGAATGAGAGGTGGCTACATGCAAATGTGATGCATGAACACTTAATTTGTGAGGGTTTTCTTAAAAGTTATAAAGTATGGATATGGCATGGTGAAAGACTGAACATGCCAATGCCAACTACATCTCAATCATGGGATGTTGATGTTGATGTTGATACTGATGATGATTTGTTGATCGGTTAGAGGACATGATCTGTGATACTGGTAAAAAGGCTAGTGAGCAATCCTAGCAGTGAAGAATGCTAAAAAATTTAGTATTGCAAGCAATATTTATTCTAAATATAAATATTAATATTTTTTTAAAAATATATAGTTATAAATATTAATTAAAATAATATATAAATAAATTACATAAGAAGTTTAAAATATATCTTCATTTCATTTATGTAATAAAATTATTTTTATAATAAATACTAGAGTAAACCATATTTTTAAATATATGTGCTTGATAATTTAAAAATATATATAGGACAATTAATTTTTATGGGGGCAACTGCAATTTTAAAGTGGGGGCAAGTATAATTTTGACAAAAAATGTGATTTTTTTCAAATTTCATTGGGACAATTGCCTCCTCTTTCTATATGTACAATGATACAAAGACACCTTTATATCTAGGGTGTAAGGAATTTAGTCTATTGAAAGCAATGTTAGAAGTGGCGAACTTGAAAGCTAGATCTGAGTGGAGTGACAAGAGTTTCACTAAAATGCTTGAATCATTGCAATTGATGCTTCTAAAAGACAATGTGTTTCTGGTTCATTACTACGAGGCAAATAAAATTCTATGCCCACTGGGCATAAAGTTTAAGAAAACATATGGATGCTTAAATGACTACATACTGTACAAGAGAAAGCATAAAGAGGAGTTTAAGTGTCTAGTATGTGAGACACCAAATTATAGAGAGAACAAAGCTCCTACAAAAGTACTATGGTATCTTCTAATTATATTGAGGTTTGAGCAATTATTTACTAATAAATCTCTTATATTGAGTGGATATATAGGGAAGGTTACATCATCCAACAAGCTGGAAAGGAAACATTTTGGTATTTCATGGGAGCGAAATACATTAAAAAATCAGGAGGAAACATTAGTGCTAAAGTCCTCGACTTGATAAGGCCATTAGTTTCACAAGAACAATGGGATGAATTTGTTGCTTAACGTCTTGCAAGACAATTTCAAGTAAGAATAATGAGATGAATTAATTTTTTTATTATTGTCAATATATTTAATTTTATAGATATGATTATATGTGGTTTGCATAAGAGTTGAGCCATAAAAAGAAAGAGTTGCATGAGAAAGATCTATACCCTTACAAGAAGGGGCACATAGGATATGCAGGAATTGAGCAACAAATGATAAGTTAATTTTTATACTATACAATTTTAGCTTATTTCATAGATATATGTACTATACTAACATTTAAATTTAATTAAATTCATAGATCAAGCGAGAGGGTTTAGGGGTAAGCTCAGTTTCATGTCACAGACTCTTCATAGAATGTCGAACCAATAAAGAAGGAAACATTATTGATAAATGTGTTCAGGAGCTTGCCGACAAGTGTGTAAGTACATTAACTTAACATTTTTTAATACTCCATCAACTAATTTAACTTTCTTTCTATATATTGCACAGGTCAAGATTGAGAAAAGTGGCACGCCTGATGATGACGTCTTGGGTAAGGCATTAGGTAATCCCGAACACCCAAGTCGAGTTAGGGGACATGACTTCAGTGTTTCGAAAAAACAAATATTCAAGTCACAGAAGAAGGCAAGGTCAACAGAGAATGTAGGTACAAAGGCTAAGATTGCCACCCTAAAAGAGGAGCTACTAGGCAACAGGACATGATTGAAGCTTTGCTAAAGGACAAGGAGAGGCGAGAGGCAAAGTTTCATATTAGTCCTAGTGGGAAAGGTAGTTACAGTGTCATGCAACCTATTAAAAATCTCTGAGGTAAAATATTATTAACTTATTTCACTATTTCAATTTTTTATAACTTTAATATAGTATATTACTTGTTAATATAGGGTGAGAGCCTACGTGAGTTGTTGGCAAATAGGTCGAATCATGTGGTTGCTATCAGTCGGGTGTTTAATTTACCGAGAGACATACTACATAATATGCCACTCCTTGCATTCTATGTACATGTTGCTATTGATGTGCCGAAGGATTTGAACTATCCGCTACCTATTCCCACCGAGGACACAAGGATTGTTGGAGAGGCAATAGGTAGTTTTGTTGGATGGCAAGCTAGTCAAGTTAGGATGCCAAGCCTAAAAAAACTAGCAAAGATGCACAGTTAAAAAAGATGATGCCCCGATATAAGCTCTTCTCTAAAAAGGCAATCTCCCATAAAGTTATGTCTGAATAAGAGCCTCAATTGCCAAGCAACATAGAAATTTACTCCAGACGTATGCAACGATTCATAAGTCTAGTCCTCTGGTCCTGCAAATCTCGTTCGAGGCTAGTATATATGGCAAAGACCGATATGATATGCTTTCACTTGATGTTATTAATGAAGTGCTTTAACATGATATGACCAATCTCACTATCCTCAACTTCTACATATGATAATTTTTTTCCATATATGAATAGTTAATAGTTTAAATATAAACTAATCCATTTATTGTATTTATAATAGGCACTTGTATGAAAAATTTGCTGTCCCTTTCGATCTATAAATGAAGTTCATCTTCGTGAGTCCTCAAGAAGTAGGTGCACATGTCTTAATTAAAAGTGACAAAATTTTAGAACAAGCAAAGCATTAAGCAAAAATTTCAAAGCAAGGGCTCAAAAGGAAACATTATTTATAATACCATATTGTCAAGGGTAACGTAATTCGCACTTATCTTAATAATTTTTTATTTTTAATTTAATGGATTAATTACAATTTTGCAACACTTGTTAAATACTATTAGGGATCATTGGATGTTGATCGCCATCGAACCATTCAGCAACACTCCAAAGATATATTATCTTGATTCTCTTGGAAGGGAACCAGGGAAGAGACAAATTTTATTTGAGTTGATTAATACATAAGTGCTTAAAGTATTCACATATTTATTTAATTATTTCAATTTCATACTAACATATTTTTTACTATTTCATTAGGGAGTTGTGTTATACCGCACTAACACAAAACAATCAATTCCAAGGTCCTTTGTAAATTTTGATGTGGCCTACATTTGGAATATAATTAGGTAATTAGAATTATTTATTAAATTGAAATTTAATGCATTAATACATATTCATCAATTCTTTAATTTTTAGTATCTAAGACAAAAGAAATTTAATGCATTAATACTTTAAATGTCTGCCACATAAATGATGCATATTAATCATATTATTTATTCTTTTTTTAGTAATAAATGAATATATTTTATTCTAAGTTGATGCCATAGACACGTATTTTGTCTACCCCAAGAAGTTATTGGATTATTTTATTCGAATAAAACAGATATTCAAAATTCAACGTGAGACCTTTCAAATATATGGAAGTATAGGTCCCAATCACACAATTGACTTGGGGAATGAGTCTGCTAACTTTATCCTTACCATAATGAATTGAGATTAATTAGCATTTCTAAGAAATTAATACTAAAATAAACCGAAAGATAAGGTATATGAAGCATATTTTATAAAGTGGACCAGCCCGACAAATGGAGATAGTCAAAGATATAAATTTCAACATAAAGATGATATGAACGTTGACAAATACTATATGCTTCATGCATGTGTGATAAGCAATTTATTATAATAATCTCATTTATTATTATAATAAAAGTTCAACCAGGACAAAAGAGATAATCTAGATCACATTCTAGATGTGCCTGCAAAGCCCTTTATTTGTATTTTCCAGCTACATAATAATCATAGAAACAACAATGTATACTAATCACAAATATACTAAAAATCAAAGGAAATGAAATGAAAATAAAATATAAAAACTCATATCTTCAAAAAGTTAGATTAAATGATTTTAAAAATCGGAATAATTATTGTACAATAAAATTTATTATTGAGCATATTTAAAAAGATATTCAAAGTCATTTTTTCCCCAGAATGAAGATAATATAACTCAATTTAATTCTTAGAAAAAAACACTCTGACTTTTTAAAATCATTTAAAATAAATGTTTAACGATATGAAATCTCTAGGTGTAATTTTTTTTCCCCAAGAAATAAACCATGTTCAAGGACAAAACACAACGTTATAGCTGGTTCCTCCTGGGCAAGTGAAGGTGCTTGTTGGATCATCCATGGGGTAACTGTAAGCAGCAGGGCACCTATCCTTAAAGAACTTGGAATACGTAGTGGCCGTACAGTTCCTTGAACCTGAAGTACAACAATATTGATCCGACCCAAACACTGTGCAAGGATTCTGACACCCTCCGGCAACCTTCAATTCCCGGGGGCACTGATCGGCGACGTCGCCGGTGCACCGGATCGTGTTGTTGCAGGCGGTAGAGTTTGGACTGATCTCCAACGGTACGTTGAACCCATCCACCAATGAAATATCGAAGAAATCCATGTTGTTGTATTGATTCAACGAGAATTCAGCAAGTGTGTTTGGAGGCGTACCGGTTTGGTTGCACTCGAGGAGGCCGCCGCAGTCTCCGGTGAGACACGTCCCCCGTCCCGATTCGTCGAAGCTGCAGTTGGTTCGTGGCCAGATGCGAGCCTTAGAGGTTCCGGCTGCCATGTCGAGGGCCCAGATTTCGCCGGAGTTGAGCCTTCTGCCTCCGCCGGGGATGGCAGCTGCCCACACGGTGTAGGAGCAGTTGTTTGAGATGTTGAACATGGCGGCTCTGGCTGTGGACGCGAAGAAGAGTGTTATGAGGACGAAGGAGAAGATTGGGATGGTTTTGATTATGATCGCCATGGTTGGAGTTTAATTGAGAAGGTGTTTGAAGTTTTTTTGCCCTGAGAAAATGGTGGGGGTGATGATGGTGTTTTATAGGATTTGAGGAGAGTGGTGAATTAATGAATAGAGGCGTATAGGTTTGGCCTTCGTTGTTCTGAAAATTCATAGAATGATGTGTTAATAGTTTGATTTTCAAGATAAATTATTCCTAGTCAAGTCCTTTGAAAATGAATTCTATAAGGAAAATAGAACTGATGAATCATTGTGCTGGTCCAACTAAGATTGGCCTAAAGTAAACTATCTCTGAAAACCTTTTCACATTATTACTTGAATTTGTATGACTTATTCGGCAAGTTAAAGTCTAAACAAGGTAGTATTAATCTGTTTATTTTATAATAATTTTTTATTTGATTATTAATAATAGAGTAATTACATTGATTTTTCTTCTATTTTAACTTAATTATATAAACATTCCCTATATTTTTAAAATTTTATTTTCGTAGCATTTATAAAATATTTACAAGTTCCAATGAAAGTGAGGTTTGGCGCAATGGGAGAAGGGAGGAGGAAAGGGTTGCTACATCAAACTGTAATTCATGAGTAAATAAATTAAAAATAAAAAAATCTAATAAGAGGTAGCATTTGTTGTATAAAAAGCTACCTCTTATAATTCTCAAAATTAAAAATACTGAAAAGAGGTAGCTTTTGTTGTTACAAATGCTACCCCTTCTAAAAGGAAATTAAAAATAAAAAAAAAAGCTTAATAAAAGGTAAGCTTGTGGTACAAAATGCTACCACTCGTAACTAAACAAACATTAAAAATACTGAAAAGTGATAGCATTCATACTTATAAACGCTACCTGAAGTTTATTTTAAAAAAATAAATAAATTACGCTCATGGCTTTTCAAAGGAAACGCTGCCAGGGAGTATTTGAATACTTTTTAAACAACTCATATCAGGTTATATCTTAAAGTTAATTTTTTTTTACTTTATTTTTGATTTATCTATAAAAACGCCCAGGTTAAATTTGAGGGATTTAATAACTTTTAAACAATTAGGTAAAAAAATACTGAATTTTTCTATATATTTTTATTTTAGTGTTGTTGGTTTTTACATTTATTTTATACTTATTTAATTAATAACATGAGGTAGCATTTCATGTGGAAAGGCTATTTAACTGTTTCGAAACAGGCTGTAGCCTTTCTTACTGTAAATGTTACCTCTTGTTCATTTTCAAAATTATAAATAAAAAATAATTGATAGGCAGTAGCATTTCATTTTGAAAAGTCACCTAATATTTTCAATTTCATTTTAGCAGCTTTTCTTTCTTAATTGCTACTAAGTGTGTGCTAATAAATCTTATTTCCGTAGCATGTTTGGAGTGAAGGAGAGAAAATTGGAGGAGTGGGAACGAACATAAGAGTGAAAAAGATAAAGTTTATTTTACATTGTTAGTAAAAAAAAAACAATTAGGCGTGGTGTTGCAAGACGTGTTAGAGACGTAAGGTTTTAAAAGGATAGAAGAACTTGACTTCTAATCAAACATGGGGAACCCGGGCTCCCTTATCACAGTTTACCCAGATATGAAAATGCGACGTAAAAAAAATTAATGTAGATGCAGGAAAGCAGAGATACATTAATTAAAGAAAGATGTGATAGACTATGCCGGCTATATAATGAAAAAATAAAGACTAACACAACATAATAAAAAGAAAAATAAAATAAAGTAGCAGATGCAGAGTCTAGAAATTTGATTGATAGTTTGTCGATGCTGATGATGATTGTTGAGAGAGAGCTCCTCTATTTATAGATGATCCTGGCTAGGTGCATAAGCCTCATAATTGCCACTTTCCTTGAATTTAGGAAGCACTTTCTCCATCGTGATCACTCATTATGAGTGATGGTCTTGACTTAATGGCTAAGGCAACATAAATATTCTTTTTTTATATAATTATTTTAAAGTCAATTAAGTTGAATTGGGCTTGGGCTTCTAAATTCACAATTTGGGTGCAAATAAGGCCCCCCGCATACAAATTGGTCGGAGTCTTCATAGGCCAATTTTGTATGAATGTTTCCATTGGCCTCATTTGCAAGCATTGCGTGAGTAGTATATCTTGGAGGATTGGCTCGTTCCCATTCTGATTGATAGTTGATCTGGTACTTTATTTGAAGGACGTTCTTGTGGTTGAGGATTAGGGACCATGTGGTCTAGCTTAAGATCAAATTTCTCAAGGTTTAGGACCTTAAAGGCTAGTTTTAGAATTTAAAGACTGGTTCTGTAAAATCTAGCTACTGTAGGGCCCCTGTAGAGAGAGCCCTTTAGGAGAGAGCTCTCGTGGAAAGGGCCCTTACAAAACTTGCCTTTCTGACTTTAACCCTTATGGTGCCGGCCCTTATGGTTACAGCCCATGTGACTTTAGCCCTTGCGGTATTGGCTCCTTTGGTATTGGCCCTTACAGTTCTGGCCCTAATGGCTTTGAGCCCTATGACTCTGGCCCCTCTGGTGGTGCTTGTAACCTCCTTGAGGTTAAACCATAATTAACTCTAAATCATGGTAATCTAAGGCTTAACCCTTAAAAATTACCAAACTATAAGGTTTTATAAAAGGAAATTTCTCAAAATCTTTTTGAAAGAATCTCAATTTTCATCAATTCAAATCCCAAACATAATTTAAGGACTCCAAACTGGAGTTTTGAAAATAAAGTGGAAGCTTGCAAATCAATTGGGACCCAAATAATGAGTTTTAAAACTCAAAAACAAATTTTGTGTAGAAAAGGACACGTGCGCCACGGCTTATGGCTCGTGTATTGCGACGTGTCTTCTCTGTGCCATGCACCGTGGTGTAAGACGCCATGCTACGGTGCATAGCATGAAATTTGACAAATCAATGCTGTCATTTGACAGCCTAGGAGGTAAACTTTCGACGCATCCTAAATCTCCGTCTGATATAATTATAAAATAAAGACTAACACAACATAATAAAAAGAAAAATAAAATAAAGTAGCAGATGCAGAGTCTAGAAATTTGATTGATAGTTTGTCGATGCTGATGATGATTGTTGAGAGAGAGCTCCTCTATTTATAGATGATCCTGGCTAGGTGCATAAGCCTCATAATTGCCACTTTCCTTGAATTTAGGAAGCACTTTCTCCATCGTGATCACTCATTATGAGTGATGGTCTTGACTTAATGGCTAAGGCAACATAAATATTCTTTTTTTATATAATTATTTTAAAGTCAATTAAGTTGAATTGGGCTTGGGCTTCTAAATTCACAATTTGGGTGCAAATAAGGCCCCCCGCATACAAATTGGTCGGAGTCTTCATAGGCCAATTTTGTATGAATGTTTCCATTGGCCTCATTTGCAAGCATTGCGTGAGTAGTATATCTTGGAGGATTGGCTCGTTCCCATTCTGATTGATAGTTGATCTGGTACTTTATTTGAAGGACGTTCTTGTGGTTGAGGATTAGGGACCATGTGGTCTAGCTTAAGATCAAATTTCTCAAGGTTTAGGACCTTAAAGGCTAGTTTTAGAATTTAAAGACTGGTTCTGTAAAATCTAGCTACTGTAGGGCCCCTGTAGAGAGAGCCCTTTAGGAGAGAGCTCTCGTGGAAAGGGCCCTTACAAAACTTGCCTTTCTGACTTTAACCCTTATGGTGCCGGCCCTTATGGTTACAGCCTATGTGACTTTAGCCCTTGCGGTATTGGCTCCTTTGGTATTGGCCCTTACAGTTCTGGCCTTAATGGCTTTGAGCCCTATGACTCTGGCCCCTCTGGTGGTGCTTGTAACCTCCTTGAGGTTAAACCATAATTAACTCTAAATCATGGTAATCTAAGGCTTAACCCTTAAAAATTACCAAACTATAAGGTTTTATAAAAGGAAATTTCTCAAAATCTTTTTGAAAGAATCTCAATTTTCATCAATTCAAATCCCAAACATAATTTAAGGACTCCAAACTGGAGTTTTGAAAATAAAGCGGAAGCTTGCAAATCAATTGGGACCCAAATAATGAGTTTTAAAACTCAAAAACAAATTTTGTGTAGAAAAGGACATGTGCGCCACGGCTTATGGCTCGTGTATTGCGACGTGTCTTCTCTGTGCCATGCACCGTGGTGTAAGACGCCATGCTACGGTGCATAGCATGAAATTTGACAAATCAATGCTGTCATTTGACAGCCTAGGAGGTAAACTTTCGACGCATCCTAAATCTCCGTCTGATATCCGATTGAGGTGATTTTGGTGTCTACACAGAGCTTTCTCCTAGCTCTAGCTAATGACACCATTTTCACATTCAAACTCACTTTCTATAAAAAGTTGGACACCAAAACCCATTTTGACCACTTTTTCACAAAATCTCCCAATGGGGTGTCTTAACTCAATCACACATGCCAATAGCTTACACAAACCATCTGACCACACTCAATGGACTCTTGTAGACTCGTGAAATACACTATACACAATCAAACACACTTATTTCACAAAATCACTACTCAACCCTAATTTTCACAAAACATAAAAAGGGGAGGAATTATTGCACAAACTCAGCCATTTCATTTCAAATTTCATAAAATATATATGTTTCTACTTGCACAAGTATTTTAGCCTTATCCATGGATTCATAACCAAAACTCACTAACCCAGGGCACAAAATACACTAGTTATACACAAACCTTTATATATCCAAACCACAAGAACATCATCATTACCTAACTCTTGAAACTTATCAACAAAAAATTCCATACACTCTATTTTATCAACTCATAATCAGTACCCATTCATACCTAATGGGCTCATTAGATTCTATTAATGCACATTAACCTCTCCTAACTACCTCATAAATATCAATTTTTGGATAATAAATGCTCCTATAGACTAACCACTTCTAAAATCATCAATGTGGTGTTTTAATACACTAAACAACTCTCATTATACTCATTTTAACCAATGGAATCAAACCCATACTCCTATGGACTGAAAATCCATCTTCTAACTTAAACCCTACCATAAATCATAACAAATGAGAGAGGAAAAGGAAGAAGAAGGCACTATAATCTTACCTTTGGTCTTTGGGAGCTTTAATTTATCAATAATGGGACCAAATGTCATGCCCTAACAGAGCCAAAATCGAGCTCTTTATTTTCTTCCTCTTTTTCTCATTTGTTTTCATGCAACTCACGAACTAATTTATCTGATTTTTGGCCATGCGCCACGACAGACCAACCACGCACCACGATGGGTGGCACAGAAAATAATTCTTCTCTTTTTCATCCTCATTCCTTGCTTAAGTGACCTACCTTTGATTCGTACCCACTTCTAGGGTTGAAATCACATTAATTATGCCAAGTTAAGTCCCTTCTGGCCACACACCTCATTAACTCACTAATTACCCTCATCATGTTAATAAACCAGTGTTAAAATTTTTTAGACGTTACAGTGCTGGCCCTAATGACTTTAGGCCCTGTGGCTCTGACCCTTCTAATGTTGGCCCTAATAGCTTTGGCATCAATGGTGCTGGCCCTAATGGCTTTGGCCTCAATAACTTCAGCCGCTCTAGTAGTGCTGGCCCCAATGACTTCAGCCCCTATGGCTCCAGCCCTTTTGGTGTTGGCCCCAATAGTTTTAGCCCTAATGGTGCTGGCCCCAATGGCTTTGGCCCTTGTGGCTTTGACCCCTATGGCTTCGGCCTCTCTAGTGCTGGCACCAATGGCTTTAGTTCTAATGGTGCTGGCCCCAATGACTTCGGCCCTTATGGCTCCAGTCCCTTTGGTACTTACCCTAATGGCTCTGGCCCTTATGGATCCGGTCTCTCTAGTGCTAGCCCCAATGGCTCCGGCCACTCTGGTGGTCCTAACTTCAATGGTGCTGGCCCCAATGACTTCGACTCTTATAGCTCAGGCCCCTCTATTGTTAGCTCCTATGGCTTTAGCCCCAATAGTGCTAGCCCCAATGACTTTAGCCCTTGTGGCTTTAACCTCAATAGCTTTGACCCTTGTGGCTGTGGCCTTTCTAGTGCTAGCCCCAATGGCTTTGGCCTCAATAATTCTAGCCCCAATGACTTCAGCCCTTATGGCTTCGGCCCCAATGGCTTTGGCCGTTGTGGCTTCAGCCCTTGTGGCTCCAGCCCTTAAGAACAGGTGAAATCAAAGATCCTATATCCTCAAGGGTACGGATTATCCCTATCTATGTATTTTGGATATGGCTTCAAGAAGGTAGGGTGGCCAATTGGCCTCAGCTCTAGTCCATATATATCCTAGATGGTGTCCCTCAGGGCCTCGATATTCACTAGTTAGTTTCGAGGTTTGTTCTAATGCTTCAAGATCATTACTGTGCCCTTTGGGCTAGTCGTGCCTGGCTCATGTAAATAATACAAAGAATTACTTAAAGAATTAGTGTGAGCAAATATTTAGGGGGTTAGGAATGTCTTTTACAAATGGGAGACGTTGAGGGCCAATGTCTATATTGATTCTTGCTTGATGTCCTCCAAGTGGCCCTAAATTTAAACCTACTTTTAGAGGAGTGCTTCTCAATGATGCGGCTATGTTCTTCATGCCATCATGCAAAGCCTACATCATGATCTATTGTCGTTCCTTCTCCCTGTGTTCTGACGTTTCTAGGGATAGTACAAAGAACCTTTGGTTCTCTTCCAGTTGCTTATCTATCTAGTCTTGAATCCCTCGCAACACTTCTGTCACAAGACTATTAGATATGATCAATGGGTTAGCTTGTCCACTTCCTAGCTTTGAGCCAGGGCTTGTACTGCTGCTATCTATTGACATCGACACTATGTGCTCACGATGTTCAGCCACTTTAGCATCAGGCATTAAGTGTTCTGACCTTACGTGTGCCGAGGTCCCTTCTAGTTCATGCGAACTAGCACCTATTTCATTAGTCCTTTTGTCTTTTCACGTCTTTGCCATCTTCATTACATAGGTCCCACTAGGCATGCCAACAATTATTCGTAAAAGAAAAACAATCAAGCGTGGTGTCACGAGGCATGCTAAAGACACAGAGTCTCAAAAGGATGGAAGAACTTGACTTCTAATCAAACACAGGGACCCGGGCTTCCTTACCACTGTTCACCCGGATGTAAGAATGTGAAGTGAAGAAAATTAATGTAGATGCAGGAAAACAGAGATACATTAATTAAAGAAAGATGTGACGAACTATGCCGACTGTACAATCACTACTACAGAAAGATGTATAATTGATGCCCTATAATTGACGTTTATTTAAAAAAAATGACAAATAAAAAAGGCGGAGAATACTTGACAGTTTCTACGAAACAAGCGTCAAATATTTAAGTAAATACTTGATGGTTATTTAAAGATAACCGTCAAGTATATATATTTGATGTTTTTTATAAATAACCATCATATAAAGCAAAAATTTACATGTCGGTCTTCAATAAACAAACGTCAAATTAATAGTAGAAAAAAAAATTAAATTTTTTCACATACTTGACGCTTGTTTTGAAATAACCGTCAAGTTTGTCTGCCATATACTTGACGGTTGTTTTAAAACAAGCGTCAAATATGTAATACTTGACAGTTATTATGAAATAACCGTCAAGTATTGTCATTTAAATTTCCTCCAGATTTCTTTTTCGCTCTCCATTTCTGCAAATCCTTCGTCTTTAGAAACAAACCCAGAGCCACCAAAACCCATTTTTCGTCACTCTAACTGCCAAAAAACACGTTTTCAATCTTGATTCTTGAGGGGTTTTTGATTCTCGGCCTCCATAAGTCTCGTGGGCACTCGTTCGTTGGGATTCTCGGTCTCTATCACTCTGCATCAGACTCTCGTCTCTGTTTTTCTGCACAGTCGGTGTTCCCTCTTCTTGTTGAGGTAGGTTCTTACTTTCCCAATCATTAATCTTCATTTTGAATGTATGGGTTGTTGATTTTGATTTTCATACATAATAAATAATTTTTGTGTTATTTATTTTGATCTGCATTGTTGTTCTTCTCAGTGAGTGTTTGAAGTTTTGAGTTTTTGGGTACTTAATTATTGAATTAAGGGATCATCTAATTTTTTTGTTGATACGAGGAGATTCATTAAGGATATGAAAATAGTATACCACCTAATTACCTTGTTTTTAATATTTTTGATATTTTAAATTGATATTTATATAGTGTTTGATGTGGTTTAATATGATTTTAATTAAAATTGAGTTTCTTATTAATGTTGTTATTATTGTTGTTAGATCATATATAGTCTCATTATGGATAACTTGATTTTTTTAAAGGCATAAAGACCTGGTAATACTCATTTTAAGCCGTTACATATACTATTAATTTTTTAAAATTATTCTTGAATATAACTTTATGTGTTTGTTGTTGTGGATGTTGTTATTGTTGTCATTTAGATTAATAGGAAGAGGGGATAAGGCCCGATAAACTCTCTTTTTTAAGTTGTTATGCTGTCGAAATTATTTCAATGGCTAGCATTAAAATATAATTATTAGTTTTAAACAAGATTAAAGAGGGAATGTGCAAACATGTGGTTAATGACTTATTGACTAATTGATCTTTGTATCTAATTCTCCCACTATCTAGGAGTAGTCAAAGTCACTAATCATATTTCCTTCTTAATCTTTCTAGGAATTATGGATAAGGAATGGATGTCTGTCAATCGTCTATCCAAGGAATATTGGGATGGGGTGACAAATTTTGTTAAGCTTGCAGTTAAGCATGTGGAGGATCCTACTAGGATTGTTTGCCCATGTTTAAAGTGTGGTCTTGTGAAGTGGGTTAGTCCAGATACTTGTGAAGAACACCTCGTGATTAATGGGATGGATTAAAGTTATAAGTGTTGGACAATGCATGGAGAGACAAGAGATGATATTGGTTGCAGCCAGAAGCATAGTGAAAGCTGTGCATCATCTCCTGATGATTTTGACACATGCACACTTGAGGAAGATTGTCTTGAACAGATGGCCAAAGCAGTTGAAGAGGACCTCGAGGATTATTCGGAAATGTTTGAGAAGTTGAAAAGTGATGCGGAGACACCGTTGTATGCTGGTTGTAGTGCATCAAAGTTGTCAGCAGTGTTAAAATTGTACAACATGAAGGCAAAACATGGATGGAGTGATGCAAGCTTTACTGAGTTGCTTGGGTATTTGAAAGTAGAATTACTTCCTAAGGAAAATGAGCTTCCTTGTCGAACATATGATGCAAAAAGTATTGCGATCAATTGGCATGAGTTATGAAAAGATACACTCGTGCCCTAATGATTGCCTTTTATTTCGGAATGAATATGCGTCGTTAACCGAGTGTCCGAAGTGTAATGCCTCACGCTACAAGCAGAACGGATCAAGTCCCATAAAGGCACTATGGTATTTTCCAATCGTGCCTAGATTTAGACGCATGTATAGCAGTGCAGAAATTACGAAAAACTTAACATGGCATGCGGATGAAAGGATAAAAGATGGCATGCTTCGTCATCCTGCTGATTCTCCACAATGGAGAAAGATTGATTATGAGTACCCTGAATTTGGGGAAGAGAGTAGGAATCTATGCCTTGCATTGTCTACCGACGGGATGAATCCTCATGGGATTCAAAGTAGTAGCCACAACACTTGGCCAGTCATTTTGGTGATTTATAACCTTCCTCTATGGCTTTGCATGAAGCGCAAGTATATGATGTTGTCCATGCTAATTGCAGGACCCAAGCAACCTGGGAATGACATAGACATATATTTGGCTCCTCTAATTATGACTTGAAGATCATGTGGGAGTCAGGTATAGAGGTATATGATGGGTATAGAGAAGAAAGATTTAATTTAAGAGCTATGCTCTTCGATACAATCAATGACTTTCCTGCTTATGGCAATCTGTCAAGGTATAGCATTAAAGGGCAACTTGGATGCCCTATTTATGAAGAGGGAACACATTCTATAAGGCTTCAACATGGGATGAAGAATGTTTACCTCGGCCACCGTAGGTTTTTACACCAAGAACATCATTATCGGCGGTTGAGAAAAGCGTTCAATGGAAATCCAGAAGAAGGTAAGACACCTTTACCGTTAACTGGTGATGAGTTGTTTGAGAAGATTAAGGATTTGGATATTGAATTTGGCAAACCATTTGCAAGGCACCTTGGGACAACCGGATGGAAGAAGAGATCTATTTTCTTTAAACTCCCTTATTGGACCACCTTGGATGTTCGGCATTTTCTTGATGTCATGCATATTGAAAAAAATGTCTGTGAGAGTCTTATTGGGACTTTACTCCAAGTGTCAAGAAAAACAAAAGATGGCATAAAAGCAAGGTTGGACATGGTCTCTTTAGGAATAAGAGAAGAATTAGCACCCCAAGATAAGGGGAACCGTACCTTTCTCCCTCCGGCAGCTTATACGCTATCTACGAAAGAGAAAACTGCATTTTGTGAGTTCCTTAATATAGTTAAAGTTCCTGAGGGTTACTCTTCAAATATAAAAAATATTGTATCAATGAAAGATTTGAAGTTGAAGGGCTTAAAGTCTCACATTGCCATGTTTTAATGGAGGATTTCATTCCAGTTGCTATACGTGCAATTTTACCCCTTAAAGTACGAGGGACGATCACTAAGTTATGTTTGTTTTTTAAGTCCATTTGCAGTAAAGTGATTAACCCACATAAGTTGCCAAGGTTGCAAGCTCGAATTGTATTAACACTGTGTGAGCTTGAGATGTATTTTCCACCGGCATTCTTTGATATTATGATCCACCTAACTGTTCACTTGGTTAGGGAGGTTCAAATGTGCGGGCCTGCTTATTTAAGATGGATGTATCCTATTGAGCGCTATATGAAGATTTTGAAAGGCTATGTGAAAAATCAAAGTCGACCGGAGGGTTGTATTGTTGAACGGTATATTTGTGAAGAGGCTGTTGACTTTTGTACTGAGTACCTGAGTCATATTAGCTATGTTGGGCTTCCAAAGTCTCGACATATGGGTAGAATAAGTGGAGAAGGATCATGGGAAACAAAGTCATTACTATGTCAAGTGTACAGTGGGAGCAAGCCCACTTATATGTGTTGCACAACACTGAAGAGTTTGAAGAGTATGTAGACAAGCATATGGCTGAACTTAGGAGGGACAATCTCAATAAATCAGAAATTTGGTATGCTAGGGAACACAACAAAACTTTTACAAGATGGTTTAAGGAGCACATTCTTCAAAAGTTAAATGTTGATTCCAATTCAGTTTCTAACAAATTGAGATGGTTAGCTAACGGTCCAAGCAGACAGGCCATTTCTTACACTGCTTACCTTGTCAACGGATACACATTTTATACAAGGGAGCAAGATGATAGGAGCACAATGCAAAATAGTGGTGTAACTCTTGTAGCTCATTCCATGCATATTTCCAGCACTAAGGATAAAAATCCTATCTATGCAAACATGTCATACTTTGGTGTAATTGAGCATATATGGGATTTAGATTACATATCCTTTCGAGTTCCAGTCTTTGGGTGCAAGTGGATTGATCGAAAAAATGGCTTGAAATTTGATTACCAATTTGGCTTTGTACAAGTCAATTTAAACAAGGAAGGGTATAAGGATGAGCCTTTTATTTTAGCGCAACAAGCCAAACAAGTGTTTTATGTCCCTGACCCTGCTAATAAGGGGTGGTCTATTCTTATGTTACATGAAAAAATAAATGAAAATGTAGCAATTGAAGATGACCCATTCGAAGGGACATCAAATCAAAGTAACGACACTGTTGATGAAGCTCTATACATGAGAAATGATCACAATGAAGGCATTTGGATTTCAAAGAGGGGTAAATTATTTCAGCATAAGAAGAAAATATTTCAAGGAGGGGGAAGTAAAAAACCCAAGTCAAGGAAACAAAAAGAGCAACTTGAACATGTAACCTTTGAATTAATTATGCCATTTTTGTTTCATGTTTGAATTAATATAGTCGATTATATTTGAATTAATCATGGTTGATTAATTTTTTGAATTAATCATGGTTGATTAATTTTGAAATTTTATTGTGTTACAGGTAAATGGCTTCAGATTCTGAGTCCACTGAAATCCCTCCATCAGATCCCGCTACAACTTGTACTGATGCTCCGTTGTCACAAAAAAAATTGGAACAGGAATATTACAATATCCAGCGAGGCCTAACAATAATGGAAGAAGTCACAAAAACAAGAGCAGCAGGGAAAAAATATCAGTGCAGTGGAACAAGAAAGGCCAAGCCATCAAATCTGCAAAGTTTATAAGTTATATTGGGGTTGTGGCAAAGACAACTGTACCTATCACGCAGAAATCTTGGCGCAAAGTTGATCAAGCCACGAAGGACATTGTTTGGGAGACTGTATCTGTAAGTTGCATTTGACTAAGTTATATTCTATTATAATATTATAAATTGATGCACCTAACATATTTATTTTATTTTACAGTCAGGATTTGAAATAGACGAGAGCAAGAAGGATTTTGTCCTTCAAAAGGCTGGGAGGGCATTACGGTCTTTCAGACATTTTATTACACAAAAATATTTGAAAGACCCTGATGCTGAATTTGTAGCCCAAGTTCCTCCCCTATTACAGCCTTTAGTAAAGCAAGAAGATTGGGATGCTTTTGTTGTCTCTCGGCGCGAGAAGGAATTTAAGGTATTTATGTTTCTAAAATTTAAATTTTAGTGCCTTTTATTGAATATATCTATGTGTACTAACAGGATATTTTTGTTATTGATTAAAGGAACTGAGCGCCCAAAATAAGAAGAGAGTGGCCAAGAATGAATACCCTTACAGAGCAGGGAGGTTAGGGTATGCAGGCGTGGAGCAGAAAGAAGTTGAGGCCGAGGGATCGGATGTTACTATATCCCGCCAAAGACTCTGGGCATTGGCACGAACAAATAAAGATGGAGTGATTGACAACCCTCGTGTGAAAGAGGTTGCTGAAAAAATTGTAAGTGTTATTCTTATCTATCAATTAATAAATGATTATTAAAAGGCATACTAATTAGCTCTACTTTTCACAGGATTCCCTCTCTCAAGAAGTATCACAGGGCAAGCTTCCTGAGCATGAGGATATCTTAGCTAGAGCGTTGGGGACCCCTGACCACCCTGGTCGTGTTAGGGGTGTTGGCTTCGGTGTCACAAAGAAGCAATACTTTGGCAAGATTAAGAAGCGAACATCGGCTTCTTCATCAGGTCCAAGAGTTGAGAGAAGAGCAAGCTGTTATGAAGCAACAGCTAGAAGCCCAAGCAAAGTTAATTGACATGCTATTGAAGGGCCAGATCCCTGGGAGGCTTTTGGGTGACGTTAGCCCCAGCGGAAAAGATAGCTGCACAGTCCCTTCAGACAAAATACCCGAGGTAATGCATTTTCTCTTTTAAATTTGCTCAACTAATTTTTTATCTAAACAACTAACATTCTTCATTTATTTAGGGCGAGAATGACTGCAACTGTTTAGCAGACAATCCGTCACGCAAAGTAGTTGCAACGGGACGCGTGTATAACATTGCCGGGGACACAATCCATAACTTCCCCTCCCGCCCGATTGCATTAGGGTTTCCTTGCTTGTTGCAATCGACCCCAAGTATCCATTACCTTATCCTACCGATGAGATGCAGACGGTAGGAGATGCGTTGGGGAGCTTCGTTGCATGGCCCAGCCACCTTGTTATGGTTGGTACACCAAAGCCGACAAAGGACCCAAAGCCGCCAAAGGACCCCTTGCCACCAAAGAAAAAGGTATATATGATTTATATAATTATTTAAAATCTTTAATATATATATATATATATGTCTAACTTTTTCATTGTATAGCCAAGGGGGAAAAGCAAATTGAAGGATAAGGTGTCGGGCCATACTAAAGAGTCAGTCACGGTTTCGCAACATGCAGTGCCTATGCCTGTTGTAGAAAACAAATTCCGTGACTCTCTTGAGACCTATGCTTCGGCTACGAGGATGATTCGTCAAGAGCCGATAGGGATATCATTAATTTTGACGATGGGCTATTTGGTAGAGCATCATTTGAAGTCGTTCGGGATGAAATTTTGAATGAAATCCTCAAGCACGATATGGCGAGCACTAGTTTGATGACTTTCTACATGAGGTAATTCTTCAACATTTATTAGTTAATTTCTTGAATTATTTATGTGTGTGAGTATGCAAGCATATTAACTTGTATATTTTTTCACCCAAGTCACCTTTATACCTCATTTGTGGTTCCTGGTGGCCTCGAGTCAAAGATCAAGCTGGTTAATCCTCATGATGTCTCTCCCCACAATAATATTACAAAGGAAGCCCTTGAAAATCAAGCAAGAATGCTTTCGGATCAATTTCGAGAAAGGGGAGCAGCGAAGGATACTTTATTTCTCGCTCCTTACTGCCAAGGGTGAGTTGTTAATATTTGTTACGAGTAAATATTTTTTTATATTTATTTGTTTGGTAACATGTGCTGTTCTTGTTAGGGGACACTGGATGCTTATTGTGGTTAATCCCGTTGCTCCAAAAATATGGTATCTCGATCCCCTTAATGGAGAGCCAAGCAACAGGGAAGATATGGTGGTACTTTTTAATGAGTAAGTTAGATTTTTTTACTTGTTATTTCTTTTTAATTTTAGTTTTTATTCATATATATTTCTCACATTCATTCCATAATTCCTTCTTAGAGCTGTGGTGTTGTATCGCACTGCGACCGACATGACTGTGTCCCCTAAGATGAGGGCATTCGAATCTTCAGAGAAATGGGTCACTGTTAAGGTATTCATTTAATTGGTCAAGTTTTTAATCAAGAAATTGTCTCATTATATTTTGCAATTTCATTGATATGTGTTTTTTTATAGTGTCCATTCCAGCCAGATTAGAGCAATGACTGTGGTTATTGCTTGATGAAGTTCATGAAGGACATTATCACTCATGCCCCTACCACATTATCTAACAAGGTATATATATAAAATTTAATTACACTTCAATTATAAATTTTAAACAATTTTAATTAGCTACCTATTAATTTGAAATTGTTGTAACTATTTGCTTACAGTACTTCGAGGACGTCTATTGCGTTCGTTATATGACTGCACATGTAAAAGAGGTCCTTGAAGAGGTGGCCCAATGTGTTTTCAATATGTGGGTAGCAACAGTAGTTAGGCCAGTACAATAGTTAGTTACATTTATATACACATTTTTGGGCCAATTTTTATGGGATAGGCCACTTAATTTTGAAACATTAGTTTGCAAATAAGTTTAGATTTTAAGGTTAAATGTATAGGAATTTTTATGTTAATTAGATAGGAGATACTGTTACAAACATTCATTATATTGCATTATTTTTTGCTGGCTGGCTGTTTTTTATCTTTATCTGTATCTTTATGCAGGGGGCTGCTTTAAAAGCAGCTACCATATAAAAAAAATTATGTCATTAATACTTGACGGTTATAAGGAAACAAGCGTCAAGTATTTATGGCCAAAAGAACATTGGCCATAAATACTTGACGCTTGTTTTGAAAATTTGACTAAAACTACATGATAAAAAGAAAAATAAAATAAAGCAGCAGATGTGGAGTTTGGAAATTTGACTTATAGTTTGTCGATGCTGGTAATGACTGTTGAGAGAGAACTTCTCTATTTGTAGATGATTTTGGCTTGGTGCCCAAGCCCCATGATCGCCACTTTCCTTGAATTTAGGAAACATTTCTTCCATCATGATCACTCATCATAGGTGATGATTTTAATTTAATGGTCAAGGCTTCATAAATATTAATTTTTTATATAATTATTTTAAAGCCAATTAAGTTAAGTTAGGCCTGGGCCTCCAAATTCACAATTTGGGTACAAACATGCATATATTGGAAAAATATCTGTGTTGTTTCTATGTAGTTGATTTAATTACAACTCAATCTTAAAGTTTAACTAGTTTGCTCAATCTCTCAAATTTCAACCATTTAATTAGTTGGTCCTTATAATTTCAAAAAATATTTAGTGTTTCATAAACCAAGTTGTAAGTGTAGCTGGTGACAAATTAAAAAGATTAAAGAGCTAAAACTTAAGGATTGGGTTGCTCAACTTATTGTAATAATTAATTTGAAATAATTAAAAATTACCTTGACCAAATATTTAATTAAATTTTCTTATATTTTTAATTCATCTAAATATCATATTATTTTTATTAAAATGTATTCCCATGGGATAAAATAAAAGAAATACAGAGCGTGAATATATATATATATATATAATTGAAACAAAAAGGTACATTTTTTCCTTAATTTTTTCATTTTCTTTTACTTAAAAAACTTGGAGGCAGGCTTAAGCCCTGCTTTTATGAGTTTATGATCATACGTCGTCGTGATTACTGACGCAAGCATTTAGTTTTTCAAAGGGGAGAAAAATCAACAAAGTCGTCTCAAGGGAAGTGGAGAAGCCTTTATATATATAAAAACTTCCTTACTTCCTTTCACATATCAACCGGCCAATTTTAACGGTTGTCGTGACCGGATTGATAAACGATTATTATTTTTTTTTTTTACCTTCAACGAAATTTATTTATTTAATCTCTTATAAAATGTGTAAATCTTACCTGATATTATTTAACCATTTCTATTAACTAAATTCTTAACATGTAATCAGGTGCGTATACACTATTCTTCATCTTTCTTTCTTTCTTTTTTTTTTTCATTTATTCAGTGGTTCACTATATATACACAACAAACAGTTTCTAAGGATTATTAATTAAATACTGATTGTGGTAAAAATGTAGAGGAGTGGTGTGTACAGAAGGTTGGCTTCACCACAAGTAATCACTCCATTTACAATACAAATCAAAGTATATGTAAAATAAATTCAAAATGAGTTGTTATGTAAGAAAATAATTGTTAAGTTTTCATAGGATGACATTACTTCTCAAGTTCAATATATTATTGGTCATTACGTTGTTAAAAAACATTGAAAGTACACCGAGTTTGAATTCTGAATACATGTTATATTAAACTGTGTCAGAAATATAATCCTGGTCCCACCAGAATATAATGTTATAAATATAATCAACAAAAATGTTAAAAAATGTAATCTTTTGTCATTAAAAATTAATATAGCCATGAAATATTTTACAAGCAACTCAAAAGTCCAAGCCAAGATACAGTTTGGTTGGCTAAGAAAGTCAAAAACATATCTGAATAATGATATGTTGTGGTAAAAATTGCAAAAAACTAGTTGGGTGAGGGAGAAATATTATGGTGGTTGTTCAAAATTCAATCACTTACGCTTCTAGACGTTTTATTAATTTTCAAATTTCTTTCATGTGATTGCTATTTTGAAGTTTCATTATAATTTGCTAGAGACAATTTAATTTCTCTTTTATTATTTTGATGTCAACACGGCGATGCTGTTGAATTATCCTTACTTAATTAATTAATCATTTTGTTCACAAGCTTATCCCGATTCTTGGTTTACTACACCAATGGACGTTCTAACAGGAATTCAGGATCTAAACAGAAAGAGAAAGAAAGAAAGTAAGAAGGGAAAATACCATTTAAGAATCGTTGAGAAAATTTAGTAACAAATAAGAATCAAAAGATTTTAAAATAGTACTACAGAATTAGAGGATGAATTTAAAAATATTTTTTATGAGAAAAGACTATAATAAATACAAATAGGTACTTGTTAATTAGTTAACAAATAACTACTTGTTGAAACCTAATTTATACTTGTCTCTTCCTACAATAAATTTTTTTTCATATTCTTAAATTTGTCAATTAACAAATGCCTTCTTGTGAAATTTGAATCCGTACTTGTTAATTGACTAATGATTACTTGTTAAAACATGATGTGTCTTTGTTCCTTCATACAACCAAGCTCTTTTATATTTTTGAACTTATCGATTAACGAATGGCCTCTTGTTAATACTTATTAATTAACAAAAAATTACTTATTAAAACATGATCTATAATTGTCCTTTCTTACAACCAAGGTCTTTTAAATTTATTTGTCAATTAACGAATGACTCTTTGTTAAATACAAATGAATAATCATTAATTAATAAATGACTACTTGTTAATTAAAAAAGAATAGCACGGGTATTATAGTCTTTTCTTATATAAAATTATTTTCAAATTAGTCTCCTTTGTCATGCAGTGATATTTTAGAATTTTTGATTCTTATTTGATATTAAATTACCTAAGTGGTTCTTGAATGATATTTTTCTAGGAAAATTTTTGGTGAGGTTCACATCGACCCCACAAACCTTTGTTTTAGTGCTTAAAAGACATAAATAAATAACAACTTATTTATATAAAATTAGAAGTAACTTATTTTATTCTACAATAAACTATTTTAGAATTTTTTATTTTATTTATATTAAAAATATAAATAGTAATTTGTTCTATTTTAAAATTTACAATCTCTTACCTTGTTGATGGATGATATACAAGTATCTCTAAGCAACCTTTAATGTTAGAGACATATTTTAATTCTAATGAGTTCTCCAAACTTAATTTACCTAAATTTTTTTGTTTATAAAAAAAAAGAATAAATAACATGTTTCATTTTAATTTTTTTATCCATCTACACCTTAAAAATAAAAATAACAAATCATTTTTACTAGATAAAAGGATTTCCATTTTAAAATTTGTTGTCACGTGTGCATGTTAAAATTTGTAATATACTCAATTTGAATCGATGGACTGAAGATCTTTCAGAGCAATTGGAGCAAAGAATGAAGTAAAATAATACTTAGACAAATTAGGATAATTACCTTCAAGGAGGTTGTGTAGTCCATGGAAGCTCTAGATTAGAATTTGGTGTGGACAGAATACACTGGTTGAGAGAGAGAGAGAAAGAGAGAAAGAGAGTGCAAGTCACTCTAAACATGGCAAGACAAAACACTTGCTGGGCATGTCTATATAAATTGCTTGTAATAAAAATATAATAACCAAAATGTCCCAATCAATTTAAATAGGATCGTTGATAATATCTGCTATATATGTGAGTCTCTTCCACTATATATCTAAATTGAATTTTCTAGCATATTTTGGTTTATTCAATTAGATTCATTCCATTTCAAAAATACACTATTACAAAATTAAATTTTAATGATATATCTTTTGTCACAGTTCATAAACAAACTGTGGTAGTAGTATATTTATTGGCACTTTGATAAATAAAATAAAAATAGATCATTTACGTCGAAAGTTATTAACAAAACTATTGCCAAAAATATATAAAATAAAATAAAAAATTAATTAATTCTATAAATTAGTAATTATATTCTTAATTATTTTCTATTAATTGAGTAATATTTAATATATATGAATTACATCTGAAATAAAACATACGAAATTAATTTTATTTGAAAAGTTATATTATTTTATGAAAATAATTTATTAATTAACAAATATAAATTCAGCATATTCAATTTAAATTTAAATTAATTAGTAATTCAAATCCCAAAGTTTAATAACCTTAAATCAATTATTTTAAAATTGTGTCTGAATTAATACATATTTAATTTTATTATTTCATAAATATGTTTGAATTAAGTGATATTAATAAAGAATTAAGTGGTATTAATAATATTGTCAAAAATGTGTCTTAATTCAAACACAATATATAGGTACTTATGACATTAATGATTGATAAAAAATTTTAAAATCATAAAAATAATTTTTTTCAAAATCTAACATATTAATTATGTCTTAAATAAGAAACAATTTAAATATAAAAAATGAATTATAAAAAAAAAAAGATGTGTATTTACGGCAACAATCTCCCATGGGATTGTCGCCATAAATGTGTCTTTAACCCATAAATATGTTTTTAAAAAGACACATTTATGGACTTATTTATGACAACAGCCTTCCATGGGACTGTCACCATAAATATGTCTTTTAAAAGACAAATTTATGGCTCATTATAATGACAGCCTCCCATGAGACTGTCGCTATAAATGTGAAAAAACTCATAAATATATCTTTAAAAAGACACACTTATGGACTTATTTACGACGACAGCCTCTCATGAGACTGTCGCCATAAATGTGAAAAAACTCATAAATATATCTTTAAAAAGACACACTTATGGACTTATTTACGACGATAGCCTTTCATGGGATTGTCACTATAAATGTGTCTTTAGACACACTTATGGACTTATTTATGACGACAGCCTCCCATAGAACTTTCACCATACATGTGTCTTTTAAAAAGACACATTTATGGCAATAGGCCTAAGAGCGCTTGTCACGGTAAATGTTGAGCTAGATTTTAAAAAAAAACTTAAATTTTTTTTTCATAATTTTGTCAGAATTAAGAAACATTTAATGTGTCTTAATTCAGACATAATAGGTAGACTTATTAAATTAAGGATTAATAAAAAATTTTAAAATCAAAAAATTAATTTTTTTTCAAAATCTAACATATTAAATATGTCTTAAATAAGGAACAATTAAAGTTAACAAAAATTATTTTAAAAACTAGAGGCAATTTATGGCAACAGTCGCCTAGTCAACTATCACCATAAATGTGTCTCAACTCATAGCTCTTGCCGTCTGAACACTCACCTACAGCTCTAGCTATCTCAGTCGCCTACAGCTCATTCAAATCTCCTGTAGCTCATCTACCCCAACGTGTCTTCCCCATAGCTCATCTTCCTCATAGTTTGTGCTCAAGCCCCTCATTCCCCCTTGGCTCGTGCAGATGCCGCAGCTCATCTTCCCTCTTACAACTCCAGAGCATCGTTGCCCACAGCTCACCGCCACCTTCAGTTGCTGCATCCCTAGCTCGCCGCCACTATTTTCATCATGTGTTTTCCTTCCCTTGCCCCTGCACATCTCAACTTTCAAGTTCTTTTTTTAATTTCTTAATTAGCTTTTTATGCTTCACAAAATTAAATTTTTTACTATTTTTTTGTTTTTATGTTCTTTTTAGTAATTTTTTTAGCTTGTTTCTTGATAATTTTTAAACACCTATTGTCATAAATTCATTAGAATGTTGTTTGATGGTTGTACATGATAGTTTGAATTGGTTGTTGATTAGAGCTAATAATTATTGACAATTCAATTGAATTTAATCATTAAGATTTTTTTTAATTTTTTTTAAATTGGTGTTTTGGGAAGGTTAAATAGAACAATGTATTTCAATTATCCTTTTAGCTCTACAAAATAATTAACCTAAATTTTGTTAGTTTTTTTTTACCATTTTTCTGTTTTAGTTTTTTTCTTAACATAATTTTTGGATTGTTATTTGACGATTATATCTGATAGATAAATTGGTTGTTAATTAGAGTTGATAATTTTAAAAATTCATTGAGAGGTTAAATTAAACAAATTGAGGGGTCTAGTGATTTTGAAATCTTGCTTTGTGAGCTGTTATATTGCCAATTTTTTTTAAATTTTAAATTATAAATTATTTATTGATATTTGAAATAGGTAATGATGAATTGTAGTTGGATAGATGTTTTGCGAATAAGTGATGAATATGAGAGAGGGGTAGATCAATTTCTAGAATTTGTAAAGAACAATGTTCCTAATAATAAAGGATTATTTTATTGTCCTTGTGTTAAGTGCTTGAATGGGTTGTGATGAAGTCCTATAGAGATTAAGGATCACCTAATTTGTTTTGGATTCTACAAAGCATATAGACAGTGGGCATTGCATGGTGAATCTTGAAAATATGGTATGCCACAAGTGGAGAATGATGATATGGATTTTGGTGATCAAATAGAGGATATGTTATGTGATATTGGCATTGAAGCTGTTGAGAAGTAGAGCCAGGAATAAGGGTCGGGTCCAGAGAGCTGGGCCTGAAAGCCCTGTTTAAATAAGGGTTCGGGCTTTGAAAATAAATTTTTTTTAAAGTAATCGGCCTTGAGGGCTTAGCCTTGATAAGCCCTGTAAAATAGGGCTTGGGCCCGGGCTGCCCTTCAAGCCCTGTTATATTATTATTATTATTATTATTTTAATAAAACACATATTTGAAATCAATGACCTGCTCACCTGATCCTACATACATTATATTATTATTAATTTTAATTTATTCTAAAATTAATTTAATATAATTTAATAAATATCAGTGTATAGTATAAAATTTATGATATTTTTTATTTTTCTATAATTATTATGTTTGTATATTTATAAAAAAAATGAACTATTTTTTAAATGAAGATTTAAATTTTATTACTAGACTTCTAATGTATGTTATTTAATTTCTAAAAAATTATGATGATTTTAATTTTTTTAATTTTAAAATATTTTAATTTATTTATAATGTTTAATTTTATTTTAATTTTTTTATTTTTTAAAAAAGAGGTTACGGGCCTGGCCCTGAGCCTTGAGTATAAAGGCCAGGTTTGAAAAATGAAGGTCAAAATGAAAAACTGGGCTTTAGGGCTTAGGCCCTAAAGGGCCGAGCCCATAAGGGCTAGGCCCTTAAGGGCCGGGCCCGCTCGTATTCTCAGCTCTATTGAGAAGTTGCACAAATATGATAGCTTGTGAAATGATTTAAAAACACCTTTGTATCTAGCATTAGTATAAAATATAATTTTAACTACATATTTTTCACTACAGTTTATAGGAAAACTGTGGTAAAATAAGTTATACTTGCAAAAATATAAATAAGGTGAAAAATGTAAGATTTATGGCTACAAACATACAATCCACCTATCACCGTAAATGATTTGATAAGCCATTAAACAAATAATGTGATTAAAATAAATCATTAATTTAATTTTTAAATTTAAATTATTAAGAAATACAAAGTTGTATGAAATATATATATATATTTAACGTGTCCCAATTTAAAATTCAGACATATAAATTTTAGTTATTTTAAAACTAAGATTATTTTTAATTTTTATAAATATTTTATTATAAATATATATGTAAATTTAATTTGTCTAATTTTAGGCATAATAAATATGCCTGAAATCAGAAACCAACGACAATAGCATTAAGAACGCCTGTCGCAGTAAGTATGTCTGATTTCAAGCATATTTGTTATGCCTCAAATCAACACTTATGGCGATAGACATGATAAATGCATGTTGCCGCATGTCCAATTTAGGCACTAAATGTGCTTGAATTCTATAAAAAATTAATTAATTAATAATTAAAAGTTTTACATAAATTTTTTTTAATTATCTAAATTTTTAATATATCAGAATCTAGATATATTAAATGTATCTAAATTGAGACATATTAAATTTAAATTATTAAAAAATTAAGATTATTTTAATTTTTATAAAAATTTATTGTAAATATATATGTAAATTAAATTTGTCTGATTTCAGGCATAATAAATATGCTAAAATTAGAAACCTACAGTGACAAGCATTCTTTCTAATTTTAGGCATATTTATTATGTCTAAAATCAGCACTTATAGTGACAGGCGTGATAAATGCTTGTCCCCATATTCCATAAAAATAATTAGTTAATAATTAAAAGTTTTACATAAATTTTTTTAATTAATTAAATTTAATATGTTTGAAACGAGACATTTATATGTATGGATTTAGACATATTAAATTTAAATTATTAATAAAATTAAGATTATTTTAATTTTTATAAATATTTTATTGTAAATATATATGTAAATTAAATTTGTTTGATTTTAGGCATAATAAATATGCCTTAAATTAGAAACCTACGGCAATAGGCATTAAGAACGCCTATCGCTATAAGTTTTTTTAATTTCAGGTATATTTATTATGCCTGAAATCAGTACTTACGGTGATAGGCATGATAAATGCCTGTCGCCATACTCCATAAAAAAATAATTAATTAATAATTAAAAGTTTTACATAAATTTTTTTAATTATCTAAATTTTTAATATGTCTAAATCTAGACATAATAAATGTGTCTAAATCCAAACATATTAATTTTAAATTATTAATAAAATTAAGATTATTTTAATTTTTATAAATATTTTATTGTAAATATATATGAAAATTAAATTTGTCTAATTTTAAGCATAATGAATATGCCTGAAATCAAAAACCTACAGTAACAGGCATTAAGAACACTTGTCGCCATTAGTTTGTTTGATTTCAGGCATATTTATTATGCCTAAAATCAGCACTTACGGTGATGGGTGTGATAAATGACTATCATCGTATGTCCAATTCAAGCACTAAATGTTCCTGAATTCCATAAAAAAATAATTAATTAATAATTAAAACTTTTACATAAGTTTTTTTAATTATTTAAATTTTTAATATGTCTGAATCCTGACATATTAAATATGTCTGAATTCAAACATATTAAATTTAAATTATTAATAAAATTAAAATTATTTTAATTTTTATAGATATTTTATTGTAAATATATATGTAAATTAAATTTGTCTGATTTCAGGCATAATAAATATGCTTGAGACTAGAAACCTATGGCGACAAGCATTAAGAAAGGTAGTAACTCATTTTGATAGATATAACCCAACGCTTTTAAAAAGATAAGCGTGATGATGGAGTATATGTGATGATTACTACCCAAAAAGAGAAGCATTGCTTTGCACGATGTTATCACAAGAAAAGTATTGGGGGGACAATGATAGTGAAGGAAAAATAAAAACCCAAATTGCCTTCCCAGGGTGATACTAGTAGAAATGAGACAATAATCATGCTGGTGGACAATAATTTGAGAGGGAGATCCTTCACCACTAACTCTAATTGAGAGTGTGTCATATAAATCCCCAACACCACTGATGACAATAGCAATCCTTCTAGTAAAATGACATAGATAGATGAGTAGGACCTCATCAATGAAAGGAGACAAATGCCATACCAAGTAAAGACCCCACATTAATAAGGAGCAGGACAAGTGGATGCATGGCATATCTTTTACACCTTTTATGGCATTGAGCAACCTACCAATTACCTCATAGGTGCTTTGAAGAAAATTAATTGAATAAGGAATAAATGATTTAGGTTTGATGCCCACCTATTGTTGAAGTTGAGATCTCCATGAAGAAATCACAAATAAGAGTTTAAAAAAAAGTTGGCTCAATTTTAGAAAATAATGAGATTCCAAATAAGAGTCTCATAGGAGGTGGACCTGATATCACTCACCTTTCTTCGTTGATGATCTTTTGCTATTTGAATAGGCCAATTTATAATTTCTACTTATTCTCTAGTTAGGAAATTAATTGGGATGAAACAAAAATGAGCTTTTCAAATAATTAAATTCGAGCAGAACATTCCAAGTTAAGTTAACTAGTGATGTAATATCTTGGATTTCTAGTATTAGAGTATGACATTTGTATGCCTAGTAAGAGTATTTTATGCCTTAAAGGAATGTGTAGGTAACTATAAGCATTACGAGAAGTGTCAGTACTCAATAAGGCAAGTCTAGCTTATGTATGAGCAATAGTCTAGCCAAGTAGTATATTTGGGGAAAAGTATCTAAATAATATTTTATGAAAATATGTGCTATCTTGTAACATTCTAAATCCTTAATCCATAAACAAATTACTAATTAAGGGTAAATTAGTAAATTAGTAGATTAATTAAGTTAATTATGATTTTGGATGACAAAATGACATTTTGAGTTGTTGGACAATTGTATGATTAGGATAAAGTGGAAGAATCATAGTGTGGAATGAAGCTGTGAGTTAAAGTGAGAATTATCTCAATATGCCACGTGTTGCGGCATATGTATTATGCATCATGGCTCATTGGTCTTTGACTTTAAATGCATGATAGCTCGTGATTTTAGAAGGAAAAGAAGTAAGAAACACAAAAGGAGAGGGAGAAAGAGTCATCTCTATTAGGGAAAAGGTTTTTAGGCATTTAGGAGATAGTTTTCAACTTGTTACATATCAGGTAAGCTTCATATATTCCTACTCTCCTATTCCACCCCAATTTCTTAGTTTGAGATATAGAGAAAATGAATTGGAAAGTTTTGATGGATTGTTTTCTTATATGTTAGTTGTAAAAAGATTCTTGTGAGTTAAACTAAAGGTTTATGACTGGTTTGGTGGTTTATGTTTAAGTTGAGGTTATTGGCTCAATCTAACCAAAATTAGGAAGTTTAAAAGTGAGGAAAATGTCCTATGGATTGTGTTGAAGTGAATAGAAGTTGTGAAAGGTCTATGGAGGGTGGTTAGCACTTAAGGTTGTTAAATGAAAGTCATTAGATGTTTAAGTATGCTTAGTTTAGTTTAATTGTGTTAATAAGTACTTATAGTCAATATGGGATTGACATATAGTGCTTAATTGTATAGATTGATGTGGTTTACGAGTTGTTTTGAGCAAGGGTTAGTAAGGAAAGTGAAAGTAACAGGGGTAAACCTCTCTCGAAATAAAAGGGTTGAGATAATTGGATAATTCATTCTATTTATTAGCTTGTTAAATTGTTTGCTAGTTGTTTTTTAGTATATATAATATGGCATGAGGTGATCTAGACTTGTATGATTTAAAATTGATAAAAGTGGAAAATAGTTTTGAAATATAACTTGAAATAACTATTTTAATGGTGTTAAGTTAAACTAGAAATGAATTGTAAGTAAAATAAAGTATAGTAATTATATTTATATGCATATGAAAAGACATGATCATAATAGAAGGTGGAGTTCACCCTAGGTAAAGTAGTGTGAAAGTCCATATAGCATTATTGATATATTTTTCTTAGTGCCAAAATGGGTGAGATTTTGGAGAATTTCTCTCCTTAGTGCCTGAGTGGGTGTGGTATTTGAGATTATACTCCTTATTATCTATATGATGTGATGTTGGAGTAACGATACCCCAATTGTGTGTGTGATAAGGGGAATTCATAGTTCAGAAGTGAGATAGAATACTTTTGGCAAGGTGATTCTACTATGAAATGTGAGCTCGGATCAATTTATACATAATTGATCTAGTAGAGCATGTGGATTTAGTTAGGGTAGATGTGGAGGTTTGGTTGGAAAGAATGATCATGCATGCAATTATTGACACATATTACCTTTTATACTCCAAGTATGACATTAAATAGTAGGGGGTTACTAAAAGAGCATTTACAAGCATACACAACGGAACTCCTTTAAAATAAACTTCTTTCTTATTTGCTCTTTAAAACCATACCCTTTTGTTTCTAGATTAATTTAAAATCTTCTTTACCTCTTTTGTAGCATGGTACTTATCACCATACATGGCAAGTATATCATCTTATAACATATTCATAAAATAAATATAAGAGTTTCATAGTAGTTTGCTACCTGTCTCAGCTACTTTCTCTTAAGCCTATAATATTGGGGTACATTTACAAGTATCAAATCATATCATAAGAATTTAATACTAGGGTTAAACATAACATAAAATTTCTTTAATAATTAAAATATACACCTTAGTCTACCTTGGCTTAACTTAACTTAGGGACCAAATTAGGTGACCTATATTAGCATATAGACACTTGATTGTATCATAAGATTAAACATTACATTAGAACTTTAACTCTAAATAGTAATTGACTTTGCATCATATGGCTTTAAATGAGACTTGTCTCTTAACCCATAATGTAATATCTTAAATTTTTAATTTAGGAAACTAATTTCTAATTGGCAGTAAATTAGTGGATTAATTGAGTAATCAAGATTTTGGAAGGTAAATTGGTATTTTGACTAGTTGGATTAGTGAATGGTTAGGAATGGGTAAAAGAATGACAGTCTAAAGTAAAGTGTGTAAGCTGCAATGACAAGTTTCTCACTGTGCCACGTGCTGTGGCATGTATATCTTACACTATGGCACATGGCATAGAATATAGATTAAAGATGCATGGTCAACTCATGAAACTAGAGTAAGGAAAATGGAAAAAGAAATGAAGGAGAGGATGAAAAGAACTGCTTTACTTAGGCATGCATTTTCTGGGTACCAGGTGATATTTCCAACTAGTCGCTTATCGGGTAAGTCTCTACCTCCCTATGCTCTTGTACTACCCCAATTTCTCTTGGATTAGGATATAGAGAAATTGAATCATTGAGCTTTAAGGGGTTAGTTTTTGAATAGGTAGTTATAAAAAGGTTATTGGTTATGAAACTATAATTTTTTGACTAGTTTAGGGTTTAACAATTGAGCCTTGGAGCTGTGAGCTCATCTTAGATTAGGGGTATTTTGATGGGGTGTTGCTACTTATGTTGAACTTTGGGAGGTGATTTGGCCATTATGATGGCCTAAGATAAATAGGCTAAAGTAAGCCACAAAAGTGTAAGCGAGAGTTATTAGTGCTGAGTAGTGTGACTTAGCCAATTTTATACCTAGCATTGAGTTTGGGAACTAATCAAGGGTATTGTTTTTATAAATTGTGTAAATTAAAGTTGCTCATGAAAATCTACAAGTTTCGTGTACTGAGTGCAAATGGTAAAATTTGGTAGTATATGTGAGCTAATTGGATAAACTCTTTTACCTATTATCTTGTAAAGTTACTTATAAGCTATTTTTGAAAATTATTTATATAAGTTAAAGGCATATTTATATTATGATTTCTAAGCTGATAGAGTATACTTATGTTATTATTGGTAATACGTGCGTGACAAAAGTAATGCTTGTGGTGCATGTGATAAGTATGTGATAGTGATGCGTGAATGCATGTGTAGTGTGTAAATGTGGTTGCATGTGAAATTGAAACCCTAGTCATAGGCAATGGCATGTGGCTCTACTTTGTGTAAGGCTAGGAAGTCCTAGTCTAGAGTGTTGACTACAATTCGCTAGTAGGACTTAGGATTACAACATGAGCATTCATATAGCTAAAGGTGGGAATTTACCTTGTGGAGATGTGTGAATTATGGTTCTTAATGTATGTGTAATGCTTGCTACCCTGTGAATACCATAATCGACGAGTATGGTTGGGCTACTCCTTGCCACTCTATGAATGGTTTGTAGGGGAAGTATTCAATACCTTGCCAATTAGTTCTAAGAAAATTAATAGTCTAGAGGTGGTAAAGAGGTACTAACCCTATCTCTTTCACTAATGGTGAGCATGGATCGATGAAAGAGGTCTTGTGCATAGCCTATAGGTTTTGTCGAGAGATTTGGAGGTTTGGTGGGACATACTAATGTGACATGTTCATGTATTGTTATTTATGTCTTACATATTGGTATGATTGTAATCATGCATTTATATACATATGTCATAAGCTTATTATCTTTATAACAATGCTACTCTATCCCTTATAGATAATTTTACTTATTTAATAGGTATTTGAGATTATATAGATTGGAATTTTTGTCTCACCTCATTACTTGATGTTTATAGGTCATAAGAGTTCATCAAAGCCAAGAAAGGAAGCAAGAGAAGAGTAGCGGCTGTATAATTGTAAATAGCATTTAAGTTGCCAGTAAGGATGCTTACATGGATAGTTATTGTTTTGGGTGACTTACTTGTATTGGTTTTTGTGCATTTTAGTCATTTGTGATGCTAAATGTGTATTTGTTGGTGGACTTAGATGCTACTACAAGCAAGTATGTAATTCTAACATTTTATGGAAGCTTGCCCTATGGTATGCGTTATATTCAGTGTTCTAAGTCTGTGGTACTTAAATGGTAGGTACCTGTATAAGGCTATGAATAATCTTTTCATGGGCAAGATATGAGATTTGTAAATGTTGTGACTTATTCTAATAGTGTGTTGATTGTGCTTATGTAGTCATGTGAGCGTGCTAGCTCATATAAGTCCTCTTATGCGAAAAGTGGTGTTGAGCAGCCAGAATGAGCATGTGGTTATGTATATGTGTTATTGTGTGTTAGTAACATGTTCTTGGTCCTTTTGGATTTGGTTTAAGATCTAATGAGGTAAGAGAAGGAATTTGAGCACTTTTAGGTGCTTAATTTTTAAATAAAAGTGCCTCTTTACACCTAAGTATCCAAATTAAGTTTGGATTGTTAGACAATGCCCAAACTTGTTTCATTACTTAGTGTGTTTCTTGATCTTTGAGTAGGCATTTGAATCACTATAATCAAACGTCGTGTGTGAAAATGGCACATGTCAAAAAATTCATGATAGGTGAGCTATTGTGACAGTAAAATTTGGCATGTGTGCAATGGTGTATGACCTAATGGTTTTGTACCACATGTCATGGCGCATGTGGTATAAGCCGTGGTGTATGGCCCTTTTTAGAAAAAAATAATTATTTTTCTCTTTTTACAGGGTGTGATATTTTTACATTTGAGAACCCTTATAGTATACATATAAACTTATGTTTAGATACTTTTAACTTAAGTCAGGATCTTGCATTTTCAAAACTAACTTTTAAGGTTTATGATTGTATACTCTAGTGCTATGATGGTATGAGTAAGCAAAGTCCTAAATTAATGCAAGGGACTTCATAATTTAGTATCAACTTCTTTGGTTTTACCTGGTTATATTTCCTTATTCATTCTATCCCTTTTAGTTTGCAACTTTTATACGTTCATTAATATTTTTTTTGTGCCCTTTCACCTATTTCACCTCTTTTTCCTTGCTTAGATGAGGAATATGAAGCTACAGTGAGAATGAGATGTGGTTGAAATCTGCAAAGTTCTTAGGGTTAGGAGGCTTAGATTCTGGAGGTGCCATCAAAGTAGCCTTAAGTACCAAAGTAGCCCTAAGGGAATGACCTGGTGCTAACATGGTTGTTGAAGGTTATGCTGGACATTTAGTTGAGTCTTAGTAACTGTGATGTCCTAAATAGTAATAGGAATCACAAGGGCTTGAGACTTGAGCAATAGGCAAGGCCTGGAGCTGAGATGACGCTAAAAGCTGAAGTCAATCTAAGGTATGTGTGAGGCTGGAGCAGTAGTCTGAAATGCGTGAAAGTAGGCTGGAGACCTTCCATCCATTAAGGAGTAGGACAATGAGTGATGCTAGAGTTAGGAAAAATTAGGGGATCTTTATTATCAGAGCTTGAAGGACATTTTTGCTATTTAATCTGCCAATCTTTAATAAACATGTGAAGGAGGGTGACGCATAGAATTAGATAGAAAGAATGGAAATGATATTTGAGGTCACCTGTAAAGTCCCTAATTAATTCAAACTTTACCATTCTCAGTGACACAATTAATAAAACAATCATAAATCAGTATTAGAGTAATAGCCCTTTAATTATTTTCAAATCACAGGATCCCAACTTTTTAAAACATATATTCAAATAAGAGGGTCAGTGAAAGCGTAAACGTAGTTATATTACTCAACAAAACACAACATTCCTACCCTAAAAAACGACCATATGCCAAGATATGGTACAAAGCAACGTGATCTATTTCTATCTATGCTATGTGTCTCAACGTGGTACACTATGCGTTGCGGTGCACATGACAACAATTTTTGCTGTCATATGATAGCTTGAAAGGTGAACTTTCACTGTGCGTCATTTTCATAGCCGACATCCAATTGGAGTGATTCAAGAACCCACACGAAGCTTACAACATATACTAGCTAATGGATTAAGCTTGGACTTGATCTGATGGTCCAATATAAAATTAGACACTCGGGGGCCAAAAGTCACTTTTCTTTCAAAAACTTATACCCTAAGTGCTCAATTTTCATTCCTTGTTCCACAGGACCACTTCGGGCCTTGAACCAAGTCCAAAAGGACCATATATACTTGATTGACACTACTAATTACCTATATCATGCCATTTACTCAAATTGACCTCTCAATGCCATATTACATACTTGTAGACTTATATGAGGCATAACATATACAACAAATATTCACTTATATATAATTAAACTTATTTCACTTTCAACCCTCTAACTCTTACATATAGGGCTCCGCATCATCATATGGTCAAGAATCATAAATAAATTTAACTCTTTCAAATGAGGCTCCGCCTTACCATTTGTGTCAAGTTCTCACATACACAAACACAATCATCACATCAATTTTCACATATAACACATAAGCACAAGTGAAACAAGTTACATAATAACAGACTTGTTTACCATCTAAGCTTACCCATGTACCCTTCACTAGGGCACCCTTAGTGAGATGCAACATCACACATATATATAAGCAAGTTTAATAACACCATTCATATACACACTTACTCATGCATCTTAGTAGGCAACTCAAACTCTATATACAACTTTATATATTCATTTATACATTTAGTAGTCATAACACTACCAAATGAAGCTATGCTTTCCTTATTTCCTGTTCTGACCTTCTTGTGCTTTCTTCACCTATGTTCAAAAGTAACAGAGTGAGACATACATCCCAATAACTCAAAGCTAACCCTAATGACTGGTTAGTAAGCAAAATCATAAATAATAGATAAAGTAGCATGTGTTTTAGTAAAAGTAATATTATATGCATATATAAGAATTCATTCTCATCAATCTCATCATGCTCATACTAATGCATTCCTAGTTCCACTTAGCGAAGTAATCTCTATGCTCGAACCAGGACTTTTAGTCATATAGAATAAGGCCCATCATGTTATTGTTCAAACTAGATAATCCTTTTTGCATATAAGTGGTCTTTTAGGTCTGTCATAGTGGAGTTAAACTCTACACTTTGGATCATTAGGACTTCTTATCCTTATCCAGAGTAAGACCATGACCCCTTACCCTAGTCTAAGGTAACACCATAGATCATTCCATATCCTAGGTCCATTATGACGGAGTTAAGCTCTACACTCTGGATCATTAAGATTCTTCTTCTAAGTCTATCCTGATGGAGTCAAGCTCTATACTTTAGATTATCAGGACTTCTTGGACCTCCTCACGATAGGGCCACATCCTCCTACCATAATCTAGGGTATTCTCATGGATGTGATGCATATCAATGCACATGCCACCTCAAATTCATTTCAATCAATACTTATGCACTCACATGCATATTCTTTCACAATACCGATACTCTATCACTTCATAACACAATGCACAAATTTATATAAAAATACTTGTAAATAATTTCACAAACAAACAAGTAAAAGGGTTACTCAAGTTACTCCAATTACCTTTTACCCTTGCCACTAAGGATTACCAATCACACTAAGCTCCCAGGGGTGTAGATTCTCACAAGCAATACCACAAGTACTCAATCTACACAACACAATACCCCTTATCAATTCTTAACACTTAGCGCAAGTATTGATTCAGCTAAACTGAATCTCTTAACACACAAAATAGTTTAATTAAACCCTTTTTGAATTCACTTATCCACTATCTCTAGTCATTGGCTCTATAGGCTATTCAAAGGATAATAACAACCTCTTAACATATTCATTCACCCAATTTTACCATTGAACTTAACTTTCTTAGGCTAAATAAGCCTAAATCTTGAAAGCTTAACCATTCAACTCTATACTAGTTGTTCTATATTTGATAGCCTATTTTAAATCTTTCTTTTAAATTACAACACCTTATAACTTCATGATTCAATTTCTCAACCGATAAAATTCAATGAAAATGGGGTAGAAATGAAGTATAGGGTTGTGCAATACTTACCTAAAAAGTCACTAATCGAAGTAGACTCCAAACCTCTAAATATTACTTGCCCTAGTAGATAAGAACCTCTTTTCCTCTCCAGCTGCATTTCCTAGCACTTCTTCTTTTAATTTCATGAGTCGATCATGTCATCTTTAAGTAATTCCTACATAATGCGCTATAGCACATGCAACTTCCGTTGTGGCACGTGGCACGGTGAGTCCAATCTTACTTGTGCTTGTGCATTATACCTTAAATTGTCATTCTATCCTTCAATCTTATCAATACAACATCCAATCAATACAAAATATCAACTCAACATCTAAACCACAATCAATCAACTAATTACTAACTTACCTCTGATTAGCAACTAGTCCTAGGATTAAAATTAAAGATGTTACATCACCCCATGTTCTTTAGAACAGAAAGTGGTGTTAGTTATAGTATAGCTGGTAAAGGATACTAAGCACTGATAGAATTCTATAAGGCCATCTGATGGTAGTCGGCTTAACTAGAAGCATTTTAAAGAAAAAATTTTCAACTATCACTTTCCTGTGACCTTTAGAGATTAGAAAGAAGCATAATTCTACACCTTTTAGCAAGGTGATACATATGAAGAGGTTTTCATGAAGAAGTTTAACTAGCTCTCTAAGTTTGTGGCTTATTTGTATGATCAAGATGACAGTAAGTGGAACGCAAATCGGTTTCTTAAAAAGATGTGCCCGGAGTATTGAAGGTAGATAGCCCTATTAAGTGATACTACTTATAAGGAGATGTGTAACTAGAGAAGAAGAGGGATAGTTATGAATGGTTTTCTTCTTCTTTAGATCCCTTGAGAGGGATATCTAAGAAGAGCAATGTTGGTACTAGTGGCTCTAGGTCTATGAGTAGGAGGATTATGGATAGGAGACCTCTATCTAGAGGTATAATTAGCTAGAGCAAGAGAATTAGTAGGACCAGGATTTTGGAACTTCACAATAGTCATGGGAAATAGCTACTAGGCTAACTTCTTATGTGAGTATTGCACGCTTTTCGGTATGTGCAACTTGTAGAAGAGGCCACATGGGGAGATATTGGGTGTGTTATGTCTGTGGTGATTTGAGTCACTTTGTAACGGATTGCCCAAAGAATTGAAATAGGGTTTCTGAGTAGTGACCAACTATGCTGGGCCGAGTGTATACCATATCTCAAGAGGAGGCCCAATCAAAACAGAACTTGATTACATGTAAAATTTCTATTCATGGGCAAGAAATTTAGGCATTGTTTGATTCGAGGGCTACCCAATCATTTGTGTCTTGTGAATGTGTTGAAAAGTTACCTTTTCTTATGTATGAGTTCCTTTTATAGTGAAGGTATCTACCCTATCTGGATTGCTAGATAATCCTAGCAAAGTCTATTTAGGTAAAGAATTTGAACACTTTAAGTGCTTAATTTTCAAAGAAAAGTGCCTTTTTTCACCTAAGTGTCCAAATTAAGTTTACATTGTTAGATCATTCTCAAACTTACTTCATTAGTTAGGGTGTTTCCCAAGCTTCGAGTGGGTACTTGAATCACTCCAATTAGACTTCATGTGTGAAAATGGTGTATATTAGAAGTTTATAACAGATGAGATGTTATGGCAATAAAATCTAGCATGTGTACCATGACGTATGTCACAGAGTATGACCTGATAGCTTTGCACCATATGCATGTGGTACAAGCCACAGCACATGACCCTTTTTTTGAAAAAAATAATCATTTGTCTCCTTTTTCTAAGGGTATGGTATTTTAACATTTGAGAACCTGTATAGTATACATATGAACTTATGTATGGGTACTTTTAACTTAAGTCAAGATTCTGCATTTTCAAAACTACTTTTAAATTGTGATTATGTACTCCAGTGTTGTGATTTTATATGTATTTAAAGTTAGAAATCAACATGAAGGACTTTACATATGATCTCATTAAAATTCTCTTATATGCCTTTCAAGCTTGTCATGCTTTAAGTGATCAAATTGGGTATCATCATTAATAGCCCACAATCAAATAACATATAAGCAACATATACACATTCTTTAACATAGACAAAGCTTGAAATATTATAAACTTGTCCTTACGCTCTTGGCCAAGTACTTGCTCCTTATGGCTCTTAGAGCTTTCATAGCATTCATACATTAGCTTTCAAAGTGATGGAAACATCAACTTTAATGTAACATCCTGAAATTCTAAAACTCAAATTTATTTTAAAAAATAAAATAAAATATTTCTAACTAAATTAAAATTAAGAATAGTATGATATAGGTCCCAAGTTTAAAATTTTCTAAGCAAAATTTGGTTTTATTTTATTTTTAACTATGGAGAAAATTACCAAAGTTGACCTGGGCTTTTGTGTTATAATAAAAAATATTGGGCCCTTTCTTGTAATTTTCCCCACAATAGTTTTTTTTTAAAAGGGTAAAGAAAATAGAAAATGTAGAAATAAAACAAATGAAAAGAACAAAGAGCACGAAAGAGAGAATGGACAAGAGAGTGAAAGAGGAAGAAAGTGAGGGAAGCTAGAGCTCAGATTTGGAAGACTTTGTGGCCGTTGCAAGCTGGGCTACATGATAGATAAACTCCTTACTTCAATCTTCTTCCTTTCCTTTTGGTTTTCTTAAGTTATTGAAAGAGGTAAATTCTAGATTTTTATCCCAAAGCCTTTATTCTTATAAGCTTTGGTTTCTTAAGGATGTTTTGGTAGAACTTATTGAGAAGTTAAAGAATAAGCTAAGTCTTATTTTGTATAAGGGAAACCCTTTTGGTACTAAAGAATAGAGGTAAAAGGGGAATTTATATTTTTTATTGCTTTGTTTAGCTATTTTTGAATAGATAATATTATCTAGCATGCATTACATGCTTTAAACAATTAGATGCAAATAAAATGTGTTTTAGAAGGGTTTATGGGGTATTGCTTTAATAATAATGCATCTATGTTTACTATCTATTTAATAATGATGTTACTTATAGAAATAAGATGATTAACATGCATTGCGATCATAAAAAAAATAAGGAGTTACACTTAGGGAAGTGCAACTATGTTTGATATCTGAGATAGGCTAAGGAACCGCTTAAGGGATGAATTATGAGTGTTATACTATCTTGAATGTTGAACTGGTCAATACTTGGGAAAGGTAGAAAAAGGGTAGGAGGCATGATCTTGGTGGGATATGACTCACTGTCAGTACTCAGTGTTGCCTTTCATATTATGGGCTCAGCACGCTAAAGTGGTTAGTAGATTGAGTGTTCGACACCTCTCAGTGGGAGAGGCAATCTGGCATATGAAGTGTGAGGTTGAGTACCCAGGCCAAGGTAACCCTCACATGGAGAGTAAGTTGGGCTGGCTCTAGGAAGGAGTTAGCTTTGACTGCTTAGGATTCATGTTGAAGAGGCATAGGCAGTTCGGTGGATCAAATCATGCCTTAGTTTATATGTTGTGCCTGTGGAGGTACAGTGGGTACCAAGTTTACCTACAAGTTAAAGAGTGTCAATAGGCATTCTGTTGGTCAGAAAAAGCTATATCGGCCTATCTCATGCATTCAAGCATTTTAATTGGTTAATTATATGTTATTTTGAATCCATTATTTATTTACTTGACTATGGCTTTCCTTGTAATAAGAAATATTAATTTTTCTGTTACTGAGACTGTGGTTGTCTTACCCCTTTCTTTATAATATTTACACGTCTAAGTAAAGGATCTAGTAGTAGATGGTAAAAAGAGCCAAGCTAGGGGTTTGCTTGTAGATTGTAAAGATCTGTAACCCCTTTCTTTTGAGCAAGTACAATGTAATGTATTTATGATTAGGATGCCAGTAGGATGTGACTATACAGATATGTGAATCTGTGTACATTGTGTGCTTGTGTATGAATTTTTTACTGCTTGTAAACTTGTGTTTAGGAAACTTAGTTATGGTATGTGGTTTTGATGGATTAATTTGATAGACTAAGTTTTCACTACAAGTAAATGTTTATTTTGGTGTATAAACATATAAATATGTATGATTCTGCCCGCAATTGCAAAGTGGTTGCATTGTAAATTGTATGCTAAAGGCAAACATGCACCTTGGATAGAGAGAGTGGGTGCATGGGCCTACGGGAAGCTCTGAGCCAAGTGAAAATGTTTAGCATGTGCATTTATATAAATACATGGTATTTAGATTGATTTTTGACCACTCTTGTATTATTTGTGCATTTTAGGGGTTTAGGGTCCATTTGAAAAATGGCACCCGGGTGGTCAAATTTTGATGTATGGGGGTTTTTTCATCATTTGAATGTTCTATTAGGTACTATTAGTCCTATTTGACATGTCCAAAGTATTCCCACAAGTTTGTGACCCTTAGGATGAGATTTAGATAAATTTGAAAATGGTTTTTACCAAAAAGCTGCACTTTTGCATCTGGGTGTCCAAATTTTAATCCGACCATTGCATTTTTTTGAAATTTGGGTCACAAGTAAAAATTTTTATAATCTTTGTATGGGCTTTGGAATTACCTCGATCGGGCATCGAACAAGGAAATGGTGCGCTCCGAAAATTTGTTCGGAGATGTCATGATAGCAACAATTGTTGAAGTTGGGATGCACATGAATTTTGATCCAACTATTGGATCTTTTTGAAATTTGGTAGACTTATAGTACTATTTGAATTTGACGTGTAGGATTTGGAATCACTCCAATCAGGGGTCAAATAATGAAATGGTGTACTTTGAAAGTTAGTCTAAATGTATTGTCATGATAGTAAAAATGCCAAACTTTTAACATGCCCAAATTTTAATCTATCCTTTGGATCTTTATGAAATTTGGAACACTATTATTACTCATTAAAAGTGACATATGAGCTTTGAAATTACTTCAATCAGAGGCCAGACGGTGAATCGGCACCTTTCGAAAGTTTGCCCGGGAGGGCTGTCATAATAGCAAAATTAATGCTGTCATGACATTAATTAATTGCCCTTGTTTGTCTTGTTTGCTTTCGTGTGCTACATATTAATCCTTTATACTTTTTTAAGAGTTTTATATGTGTGCTTTGCTATTATGTAAATTGTTTAGTGATTTAAAGGATTTGTTTCCTAAGTTGGTTTTAGGATCAACTCCTTAACCATACTTAGTTTATTGGTTATGGTGCGTTTTTGGTAACACTCAGGGCAAGTGTTACATTTAACCTCAAGTCAATGCTAACACATGTCATGTATTAATCTCCTATACTTGATGAACATACTTACACAACTTCCCCAAACCTCTAGGACACTATTCATGAGGTTACCTAACTTTATTGTAGAATCTTCATGACTAGGTGTTCTTGGAGAATTGGCTTCAAAGGAACTTCATCTTGACTTCTTTGTCTCATCAAGACTAGCTTTAGGTGGTAACAAGTGCCCTTAAAATTCAAGCTTAGTCTAGGCCCAATCATGGAACATAAGGCCCATTAACTTTAGACTTGTAAATTCTCAAGTTTTTGCCCAATTAATTTATATTCTAGAATTATACATTAAATTTTAAAAATCATAACTAATTCTAAAAAATTATTTAGGCATGATTTCAGTGTCGAATTCACTGTTCACCATAAACAACTCATAAGCTCGAGAATTACACTGTTTCATATTTTGCTACTACATTTTCCAGATTTCAAACCAAATCTTGAAAATTCATAACTTATTCATTAAAACTCATATGAGCATGATTTTGGTGTCTACTTAAATTAATTGAACTCAATTAAATGGGAAAAATATAAAAAGGACAATCCATCATACATATATTTCCAGAGTTCCCACAAAATTCATCATTATAAAATCTCTTCCTATCACTTCCAGATTTTTAGCCTTAATTTAAAAAATTCATAACTTATTCTGTAAATATTTAATTTAGGAGTAATAGGACAATTTTTAAATATTAACATGTCTTCTATTAATGTCCCAAACATGGTGGTCAAATTCAAAATACAAATTTCAAAAATCACCACAAAATTAGACAAACTTGAATCTAGATAGTGATGAACTAGTGTTTAAATCTCATAGATTAACTTAGGGTTTGAATCTCATGCATTCTCTTAGACATTTCTAGCATTAAATACACATATGAATCAACATTAAATAGAACTTCTCAAGGTCCCAAAACTTCAAGTAATTCTAGAAAATCAGACAGCATAACACCCAAGATAAAATAATATGCAAGCTTCTAATCTTATGGTTTCCATCATGATTTTGAACAAGCAATGACATCTACATATTAAACACATACTTTTGTGCCATTTCAAGCACCCAAACCCATGTCCAACATGGTGGAGAAAGAGATCAAGCTAGCAAAACTCACATGTAAGCTTGGAAACTAAGAGAAAGTGGAAGAAAACTTAAAGAAATTATGGTTTACTTTTGAGATTTGACTTAGAGCTTCAAGATCTCCCTCTTCCTCTTCTCCTTCTCTCTAAAATCCTCTCACTCTCTCTCTATCTAAAGATGTTGCATGAAATTACAGAGTGAAGAAGGAAAGAAGAAGTGGTCTTCACTTTAAAAACACAAGGCTTCCTTCATAAGACTCATTAATGGCATTCTTGGTAATTTTAGCTTACATGGTGTCTTCTTTTAATCTTTTTTCCCACTTGCTTTAATTTAATTGAGATATAAATTTTGAATAATCTTTTCTCCTTTAATGACAAGTGGTTTGATCTTGTGTTAGATGTGGGGCCCACTGGCTTCTTGGCACACTTTTCAATTATGGGGCCAACTGTCATCTTTTACTATATTAATTGGGAATTATGCCCACTATATGCATATTTTTGCACGTATTTTCATAAAGACCCATATAACTTTTCTTGGACATTTCACTTAGGCTAGATCTTATATTGTTTTGTGTGCCAAAACACCATACTTGTTGTAAAGAGTTTGCCATTGACTCCCAAAATAGTACTATGTTTCACACTATATAGATAATGTTAACCCTAGGTTGATTCTCTTGAGGAGGCTTACTATGCTTAATTAAAGCGAACCAATGTGAATTAAACTACTCAAAGGGTTGATTGATTTTGATTTTATTTTTTTTAGAATGAAAAGGAGAGCTTTAAAATTAAATTAAAGTGTTTCTAATGGTTTCTTATGGAATGGTGGGATCTTAGAGTTAGTGAGTAAGTCATTAACTTAAAAGTTAATTAAGTTGGCTTTAGATTACTTTACCGTCTTGGCCTGAAATAAATAAAACTAGAAAAATTATCTTTAGCCTCTTAACCTTCCTAACAACCACCCTAAGTCCTAGATTATGGTCTTTAGTTCAATTAATTAGGTTAGTTTTAAGCATTGACCAAGTGTGATGTGAATTATGCATAAGTGATTCGACCCTTCCCAAAAGGCATGTAAACTCCTAAGATTATGATGAGAAAACAAGAAATCAAGTGTCAACTACTTATGATTATAATGTAGAAAATGCAAGATAAGACACTAATGGAAATCATGATCACATCTACTAATGTAAGGAAGTACCAAATACAAAAACATAATCAAATCACCAAGTTCTAAAAAATACACAAAAATGAACTAATATTATGGCCTAAATACAGGATGAAATAATCCAAAATTATGACCTTACAACATCATGACATTGACGAAAACTGGGGTAGAGTAATTAAAAACCAAAGAGATGTTTAGTATTTAGCCTTATCCTCTTCCTCCTCCTCTAAGAGCCATAAGCCTCTTAGCCTTTAAACTCCATGGAAGACCTCTTCTTCATGCCTTGGCTGAATTAAAACTCACCTACCATTAGAGATGAAAACCTTAGATGGATGAATGGATGGAGACTAGGGTTGTGTGTGTTTTTTAGTGTAATGTAGATGATGGACAAAATTTGTGAAGAGAGATGGTAGAGAAGAGATAAGAGAATAAGAGAAATGAGTGGATGAGTAAATGGAATGAGTCTTTGAGGAAATTACTCTACCTTTGAATTAGTATGGATGATTGTGTGAGTGATGAGTAATGTGTATGTGAGTTGGCTGAAATTATATGTGTGAATAAATCCTAGAATAAACTTGGACACAAAGAGGATTAGGTCCATATTAGAAGGGAGGCAAAGAATCTAGTTTCAAAGTGATTTTGTTGGTTACAAATCTAATTTTCCAAATCACAAAGTCAAAACAAGGATTAATGAGAGTATAGGAGTTTCCTAATTAGAAGATTTGGGTGCTGTGGTGTCACATGCTTGTCATTTTGAATTTGAATTTAAATTTTGTAGCTCCCTCTCCTCTTCTTTCAAGGCCTTCCATGCCTAACTCAAGCCTAAAACTTTCCTTGATTGCCTTTAGCCTAATTGACACAAGTCCAAGTGCACTTTTTCACCTAAGGCATAAAATAACATTTGATTTAATCCAATAATATATGTGTGACAAAATAAATTATATTTTTACACAATAACTTAATTATTTAAATGGGAGAATATTTATAAGTAAAATTCAAGAGCAATTCCATGTGAGAAGCACGATATAAACACATGCACATGCAAAAGCCCAAACTAGGTTAACCAAGTCAATGACCCTAAAGTGTGACTTTTATGTAATATCTCCCAAGCCAAAATGAATTTTTGAAAACCAATTAGACCATTATGAATCTCAAAAAATTTGACATTTAATCCAACAAAAGCCCATTTTTCATAAAAAGTGTAAATTTAGACCAAAATAACCCTAGTGCACATATTCACCCGTTAGGTGATTTTATAACTTTTAACACTAAGAATGCATGTAGTTAGAGAATATATCATCCAAAATAAGTTCTAAATATATGGATAAAGTATTAAATAATGTGTCTAGTGTAACATTTTGATTTTCTTAATCCTGTGATTAGTTGTTTACTGAGGGTAAAGTGGTAATTAGTGTGAGATTTGAGATTTAGATTACTATATAATGATTTGACTCATTGGGATATTGTATGAACATATACGGGTGAGAATATTGTATTTCAAGTCAAAGCAGGTGCATGTGGTAAGAATTAATCTCACTGTGCCACGCGTTGATACTTATGGTGCATGCACCACGGGGCATGGACTAGAAAATAACCTCTTAAGTTATGAAATCTGGGTGATTTTTAGAAGGAAGAAATAAAAAATGCACTAGAAGAGAGGAGAAGAAGGGCAAGTTAGCTAGGGCAAGCAATTTCAGGTCATTGGAAGGTACTTCTGATCGATAACTTAGTAGGTAAGCTATGTATAACTCTTACTTTCCATTCTAACCAAATTTCTCTAAATGAGTTATAGAGAAATTAAATTGGTGAAATTTTAGGGGTTTGATTTTTGCTCAATAGTAATAAAAAAGTTCTTAAGAGTTAAATTATAGTTGTGCTATTGGTTTAAAGCTGAAAAGTAGTGCTTTGAACCTGTAGGCTAGATTTGGCCTTTAGAGAGAGAGATTTTAGGGTAAAATATAGTTTTAATGAAACGAGACTGGTAAAGGTGATGTAGAGTAGTAATCGAGTAGTAATAGACTTAAGATGGATAAATGGGAAAGAGTTTACGGCTGAATATAGCCATAAGTAATAAATATGTGTTTTTGATTAAATTAAACTAAATGACTGAATTGTGCCAAATGTGTTTAGATTGGCATATCGAGCGTGTGAGTTGAGAAAGGAAGCTTGTGAAAAGCTATTGTGGTAATTGAAATCCACGAGTAACTTTTCTAGTGGCAGAAGGGTTGAGGTAACTAAATAACTTCCTTTGGTTGACTATTTGTTGTAATTGTGTATGAGTTTGCTATGTAATGCATGAAATAATTTTGAATGGAGCACATTTTATACCATTAAATGTTTATTTCATAAAAGAGATTTTGATTAAACAAATAATGAAATTTGTGTAATTTGTTGTGAAAATGTGCATATGTAAATATATGAGTAAAGTGATGATTTGGAACCTATGAATAGTTCAAAAAGCATGATCATAAGGGTGGGAGTTCACTCGATTGGAAAGGTGGTGATAAGACCAAATGGCATATTTTCCTTTGTGCTCGATGAAGCGTGGTGTTAGAAAATTATACCTCTTTAGTACCTTTTAAGGTGTGGTATTGGAAAAGATCTTTTTAATGCCTATTGAGGTGCAGTGTTGGGATATCAAACTCTTTAGTGTCTGTGTCATACGATGTTGGAGTCAATAACACCCCATTATGTGTATTGGGGGAAACTATAGTCTAGAAGTGAGATAGAATACCTTGGCTGGGTAATTCTACTAATAAAGGTGAGCTCAAGGCCAATGAGATTGTACATTGGCCTAAGGTGAGCCTATGGTTTCATGTTGAGGTGATTTGGATGTTCAGTCAATAGTGATCATGCTATGTGATGCAATATGTTGCTATATGTGGTATAAGTAGAGAAAAGTGGTGAAACAAATGTAAAAGTGATGAAATGTTTGATATGAGTATTATTTGATATGAAATATGTGATATGTTATATAAAATGGTATATTATGTCTTACTTTCATATAGTTGCATGTGATAGTCAATAGGAGTGAGTTACTTCATTACTAAATTTTTATCTTACCCCCATGGTTACATTTTTACAAGATAAGGCAATGATTAGGGCAAGGGAAGCGGGTCTGGGCTGGCTTAGAGTTGAGAAGCCATATGATTCTAGAGTTTGTGTAATGAATAGGAAAACTTGTGTGTGTATGCGTAAATAAGTTGTCATAGGATTGCATGCCTATTTTAAGTAGTGATTTTATGAAATCTTAGCCCATTTGTGTATATATATGATGAAATAAATTGCGGGTTAAAGATTTGGGTGTATAAATGTTGAAAGTATAGTGAAAATGGTGAATCTTAAACCCATGTGTGAAATTATGAGGAAATGAGAAATTTGGGGCTAAGATTGAGTAGTAAATATGATGTGTGTGGTTATGTGATAGAGAAAAGGGCTAAATGTTGGTAATTTGTTAAATTATGAAATGTGAAAATTGGCCTTTGAGGGGTCAAATTTTGATATATGTGTATAATTGTTATATATTAGGATTAATCAGGTGTATTAGGTCCTTTTGGACTTGACTCAAGGCCTTGTGTGGTTTAATAAGAGAAAGGGATCAATTTGAATGCTTGGATGTACAATTTTTTTTTAGAAAAAGTCACTTTTTGCACTTGGGCATCTAAAATATGATCAGACCATTAAATCGTGTCCAAATATGTCTCATTAGATAGCTTATGAGATAAAGCTTCATGTGGGCACTTGAATTACTCTGATTGGACATCGTATATGAAAATGGCTCATGTCAAAAGTTCATCCTTTTACTATAAAAATTGGTAGATAGGGATGCGCAACAAAAGATTAAAATTTTAAAGTCTTTATCCTAGTATGGACCGAACGAACTCATTTAAGTCAAGGTAGATAGAAGAGTTATCTTTTAATTCTTTAAACTTGACGCATGTTTCTGTAAGAGTTTGGATCTCAGGAGCTAACAACATAGATTTACTCCCTCTACTAGTATCCACACGAATAACTCTCTAACTCAAACAACGTGCTAGCGCTCCTAGCGTCCATTCTTCTTTAAATGTTATTTTTCCTTTCTATAGGGTGTTTCGTGGCTCTCAAAGTATTTTGCTGTCAAAACTTTTCTAACTCTCTGTTCCTTCATAAAGGACGTCCCTATCTATATATAGTATATATAATGGTTTTCGTCTTCCACTTAAAAAGCCCACGAAAATATAATTAGATTTATCTTATAAATTTAATTTATGATATCATATCTAATTTCAATTTATATTATAAATTTAAATTATAAAACTGACATGATATTCTCTCATATCATGTGAGTTATTATATTTAATATATCATATAAAATTAAATTTAAAACTAACATAATTTAATAAAATATAATATAATATATATCACATATACATATTATATTATATATATACGAATATAGATATATACATATATATTTAGAAAATATATATATATATATATTTAGAAAAATATATATATATATCTATTATATATTTAATTTTATATATCATATACATATATCTATATATATATATCTAATACACACACACACATATATGAATATATATATTTTGAATATATAATATAATTATATTTTGAATTTTATATTTTATATAAATATATATATATATATATATTTATCAAATAAATATTCAAATATTTATATATATAAAATTCATTCACCTTATATTACTTTCATTGAATCTAGACTTATTTTAGATTTAATGAACTTGGACATTATAGCTTGAGTTAGGCTATTCTTGTATACGATCTTGTAAGCTCATATGAAATTGACAGTGGGCTAATTACACTATTAGCCCACAAGTCACAAGTAGCTTCTAGCAAGACATTGCAACTACCCAATTGACATAGGGATCAATGATCTGATGTAACCTATCATGCAACCGTATCACATTCCTTTTGTCACGCGATATTTCGGTCAAGTATGTGACATGGAATTCTCATTCTCCTTTACCCAAGCATGACGTTCTCGATCTTTGAGTAGACTGACAGTAGCAATAAAAAACACTTTCCATTATAGTATGGCCATATATTTCTCAGTTTTACTCATTGAGGGACCTAGTAATATCTCTTACTTAATGTGAGGGACAAATTCCATCTTGACTACTCATATTCCTCTACATGAATATCACTAAACTCAATCATAGCCTTTATGATGACCCGGTTAAAGGTAACTTTTAATTAGGTCAAATTTCAGTGGTCATCATGTGGAAATCCATGATAATCTCAGCTCAAAGGGCTTAGTGATATAGTTACATATGAGATAAGCTTATGACTTATACCGTGCAGCTTTCTCTTAGTAGGTCGGTCCAGCACCTTGTACTCTTTCAAGTGCCTATGACTTTGAGTTGTATCTCTATAATTAATCAAAGTCATACTAGTCTTGTTTCATCTATTATCCCTCATAAATGACCGACCAGGAATATTTAAGACAATCACTATAGTTTGTCCAATGATACAGTTATCATATTGAACATGTAATTGTTATGATAACAAAAGAGAAATTCATTAAATAACAAAGTGCATAGTATAATGATTGGCCCTAAGGCATAATTTTCAATAAAAATGATAGCAAAAATTTTAGACAGGCACGTCGCGGTGCATAGTGTCACATGCCATGACATATAGTACGAAAAGTTAGGCGTGTGGCTCTGTGCCATATGCCACAATGCATGGCTCATAATTCAACCTGATTTTATGGTTTTTATAGCATGCAATGAGTAATGTGAATGAGTATGTTTTTGCTTCCGCTATGTGTTACTTAAATGCATTGTAGTTTCGATGATTTTGCAAAACAAGTCTTTAGCCAAAGCTTGTCAAATAAATTCTTTGATTACTGATTGGTGTATTTAGATATAGTGATTCTATTAATCTTCTCTTGTATCGAACGGATATGGGAGGAGGTTACATTTAGTCACTCATATAAATCCATATCGGAACATCTGGCCATCTTGTAAAATGTGTCCTTAACTCATGTACATTAAAATAATATTTATTTCTCCTTATTCATGCATAAAAATATGTATTTCTTTGCACTGTAAAACATGCATTAAATTCTCTTTTCTCATTTCTCATTAGTTTCTTGCATTGTAAAGCATGCACTCTAACTTTACTCATCTTTATGTGCACCAAGGGCTTCTTATACAGCGTGTAGTCTATAACATCCTCAAACTTATAAACTTGAAATTTAAGTGTAAATGAAGGATAAATGGCAAATTGAGAATTTTTTTCAAGTTAAAAGTGTTTTTAAAATACTAATAAGGTTATTAGATCTTTGAACAGCTTTAGAACTAGGGCAGGATGGAATTCTTATCAACTGGGTTCAAGTGGATGGCCAAAATTGGCATAATGGCCTGTTGTGCCATGTGCTGTAACATCTTAATTTTCTAATCCTATGATTAGCTATTAATTAGGGGTAAGTTAATAATTAGTAAAGGATTAGAGATTTAAATGATTAGTTGATGATTTGCATCTTTGGGGTGTTAAATGAATAGATATGGCTAGAAGAATCATGTTTCAAAGCAAAGCGTGTATGCGTGGTAAGGATTCTCCTCACTGTGCCATACATTATAGCTAATGCTGCCTATGCTGCAACGCATATACCAAAAAATGACTTCTCAAGTTGTGAATCAGCTGGTGGTTTAGAGAGGAAAGAAGAGAATGTGAAAAGGAGAAGAGGAAAGGTTTGGTAGCTAGAGCAAGAATTTCTGAGGCATTGGAAGGCACTTCTAACTAGGAACTTATTGGGTATGCTTCGTATAACTCTTATCTCCAACTCTACTATAATTTCTCTTGGTATGAATTATAAAAAAAATTAAATTGGTGAAATTTTATGGGTTTGTTTCTTACCAACAGTAATAAAAAGGTTCTCAAGAGCTAAATTAAAGCTTTGTAACTGGTTCAGAGTTGAACGATAGAGCTTTAAGCCTATAAGATCAATTTGGCCCTAATTCAATGGAAATTTAGGGGTGGAATTGTATGCAAGTGAAATGGAATCATTTGAAGTGAAATAAAGTGGTAATTGAGTGGTAATGAACCTAGAGTGACTAAGTATCAAGGAGTGAATGGATAGATGTAGCTTTAAGTAGTAATTATATGCTTTTGGTCAATTTGAACAAATTGACTAATTGTGCCAATTATGTGTAGATTGGCATAGTCCTTGTTGAGAGTGAGAGAGAACTTGGTAGAAACAAGTAGTGATTGAGAAAGTATGAGCAATGTCAAAAATCAAGTGTGAACAACATTTAATTTTAAAGAGGGAGAAAAGAGAAAATGTGAGAGGCAATGAGGGAGAGCTCTTAGGCTGTTAAGGCTTTATCATTTGGTTAATTTGGAGGCATTTTACACTTGTTAAGCTTCCTTTCCTCTTTTCTTCCTCTACATTTAAATTTCTGACTTTATCGGTTAGGTTTAGAGGTTGTTTCATCTCCTCTTGGGTGCTAACTGAACCTATTGTATTCTTTAGGTCTTTAGGGAGTTAAACTAAGCTTCTAAACCTAAGATTAAGGATTTTATTGTGCTTTAGAGTCTTAAGCTAAGGTTTAGATGAACCTTAAGTGGAAATTTAAATTTTAGGAACAATAAGGGTTGTAATTTTATGTTATTTAAGCCTTTGGGTGCTAAATTGGGATAATGAATTTTATTGGAAGTGTGGATATTGATAAAGATGGGAATTGGATAGTATGGGTACCCAAATTTAGGCTCAAGGGGGTTAATTAGAGTTGAAAATTGATTATTAGTATATAATCTTATAGATTAAATATTGATCAAGACTTATTGAGCTTATGGAATCTTGAGGAATTGTAAATAGCCATAGTAACCCTTTTTGTGACAAAAGCATTGACATAACTAGATAATCTAGTCATTTTACTTGTGTAATTTGATGATTGTGGGATTGCAAAATTGTGTAAGTGTGTGTGTGTAAGCTATTAATTTTAAATTAATAACCTAGTAATGTAAATGTTTTTAGTGATTTGGAAAATTATGTGAAGTAGAACTTGAAAATATGTTTCTATATTTGTAGAAGTGTTTGAAAGGTTGATTTTATGCCAAATTCATATGAGTAAATGTACTTTCAAAGTTGTGTATAGAATAATATTTCTGCTGTATGAGATGGTCATGATCATTGTGAAAGGGTGGCATTTCACCTTAAGGTTGTAATGTTACTTGGAAATCCATATGGCACACATTGACATAGTTACACCTTAAAGGCCACGGTGCTAGTTTACTTGTTTAGAAGTCCCTGTACTATATGTGGATAGATTAGGCATACAACACCCTTGCTATTCGAGGAAGGCAGAATCTATAGACTAAAAATGGGCAAAGACATCTTTGGCCAGGTTGTCTCCCATGATTGGTGAGCTTGGGCCAGTTTGTAACATTCTAGAAAACTAATCAAGATTAAATTAAGTAAAAGAGAGTAATTAAGTGAATTAATGTGGTATGTGGCCAAAGAGGTCTAATAACTGTGTTTGGTTGTAATTTCAACCCTCAATTTAGGTTTGAAGTAAAGTTGGGCCATCTGGGCATCAAAAGGTGAGAAATGCTAAAGTAGGAGCCTCTATGTCTCATACTGCAGTGTGTAGCATGTCCGTCGCAATGCACAGAGGACAAGAAGATAGGCCTCTCTATACTATGCACAGCGATGTATGGTATGCTTGCCGTGGGACATGTGATACATCATATTTGTTAAGCACTTTTCTTAGGTATTTAGAACCACATTTCAAAGTAAGAAATCCTAGAATGTGCATTTTTGGTATTAAATTAGGGTTTTGAGCCTTAGAAGGAAAGTATGCATATTAGGGTTATTTTGGCTATTTTTTACTTTGTTGGAAATTAAGGGGAAAATCTAGAATTTTATGTGTGCATTAGTATTAGGTTCATTTGGATCAAAATTTTTGGTCTTGAAAGTTGCATTTGGACCTAAAAAGTCAACATTTTAGGTTGACTTGTCAATGTGGTAAGTTTGACCTAATTTGCATACATATATGGCCACCTTATATTTTTGCAAGTTTGAAGCCACATGCAACAAGTTATTAGAGATTGAATATTTTCATATTTTATCATATGTGCAAATACCTTAGTCAAATTTCATATTGTTATCTTAAGTGGCACTTTACATAGAAGAGACTTTTGACTTACCTTTACTTATAAGGAGACTTGAAGGATGAATTTTAGACCTGAATCTAGACCATAGGGTGTGAATTCCTAGGCAAAATGAGGAACACATAATGTTTACCATACACTTGCACACAAGAGATTAAAGTTGTCATCAACTTGGCTTGCCTTGATTCAAGATGACTGCAATTTTGTTAAAAGGCTTGCTTGGGACGTGATTTCTAAGGCTTGCAAGGGAACACAAAAGCTTACAATGATCATGCATATATGAGATTGGAAGAATTAGCAAGAGCAACATTGGAATTATCACCTTAATTAACTTGCAACCTATTTTACCCTTTACCTTGCCTAATCACTTGTAACTGGTTTTGTGGCAACTCGCTAATCAAGTCACCATTAGGATTTTTAGCTAACACATTTTTTAGCTAGGTATTTGGTTAATTTTGAGATTATTCAATTCATCTGCTTAGTTTCAAGTCTTTTAAGTTCATCTCAATTCTCTTAATTCTCTCTCTATACTTTCACTCTCTCTCCTCATATCTCTCGTTCTAACCAACCAAAGCTCATAAAAATTACATCAATTTCTTCCTCCCATCTTCCTCTTTATAACCTAGAATCCTCACAAGGATCAAGCAAGCATAGCCTTAGGTGATTTTCATGAGAAGTATGGTCATAATCATAAAGCTTCATCTTAGTGTCAACTTGGAGATGCAAGGCTAGGTTCTTGAAAGAGCTACTATGTGGAAAAAGAAGCCTTGAATTTATAGGTAAATTTGAATTTCTCTCTCTACCTTTCTCTCTTTAGAATTACAATTGTATGACTCTTTAATCTTGAGATTTCAAGTGATGATTCATGTGATTGAGAGATACTTGTTGTAACTTGAGTTTTATTTTCTTGAGAACATTATTTCGGCCTCTTCATGCTTAGCCATAATCTTGGTGTAGCTTGATGAGTATCATGTGTCTTCTTACTTGTCATAATCTTGCCAACTTAAATGTATGTGAATATTTTCATGTGTCATAATTTTAAGCATGTTAATTTCATTAAAACTTGCTTGACCTAATTGACTCATGCTTGTAACACTTTGGTTAGGCTTTTTGCTAGCTAGGCTGTGGTATCCTTAGTTCATAATCTTGAATTAGGGTTAGCCAAAGTGTTAGCTAAGTCTTAGTTAATATAACCAAGTGACTAAAATCAATGAAAAGAGAGAGGAGACCAAATTATCTAGGTTGTGAATTTTTAAGGATAGGTGACCTAATCCATATAAGAGTTCCTAATTCTAAATAGATTTTTACTCACCCACTTTACTCACTCTAGTAATTAGGTTTATTTGCTTGCTTAGTTTTAAGTCTACATCTGTTCTAAACATTCCATAACTTGTAGCACACTTCAATCAAGCTTGTCCAACTAAGCCTTCTCATAGAGAATTACCTAGGTTCACACTAATACCACATTAGTTTAGCTTAGTACTATTTTGCTAGGGTAGCGACAACTTTAGTCAGCATGGTCAATTTTTTTGATAAATAACTCTGCATTAAAATATAAAATAAAGATGAAGGAAGGAGAGAATGAGGAGCACGTCTTTTGCTCTACTAAGGCTCAAGGATTTGGATCTTTGGGAGAATTATGGAGCACCTAATCACTTAAGGTAAGGTTCCTAAACCCCTTTCCTTCATTTCCATTCCATTTTGATGAGGAATTGAGTTAGGGTTTAAATGGGAAAACTGATTTTCAGTTTATATGAGTTATGAGTCCAAACCCATTAGTAAAAATAGAGTTAATGAGATTTGTTTAGACTATTTAAACCTAGTAATAATGGTTTTACACCCTCTGGGTTAGTAAGGATAATTAAAATCTAAAATTTGCATTTATGAGGGTTTTAAGTGTGTTTAATGGCCATTAATGGTGGATTGTTGACTCATTAATGACAATATGGTTTATTGAAACTTAGTAAATCTAATGGGTATGATTAGGAGTGAAAGTGTGATTTTTTTAAAAAGGATATTGCATCTTTACATGAGTTTGGAAGGTTGATTAAAGTGTGAAAATTTTTTGAATAAGGGTAATAATAATAAATGTCCTTGTGATTGGAATGTAGATTAACCAACTTAGTACTATTAAAGCTATGTGGAAGCTTAGGAAGTTGTATTTTGAAGGATAATCCTTTGACATTTCAAAGGTTTGAGGTAACCAAGGGATATTTAGTTTATGCTTTTGTATATTAATTAATTATGTGTTATAAAGGAATGTTTTGAAACTAAATAATATTTGTAAATTCTTGTTTGGTGCAAATTTTGGCCACTATACCTTATATGTGCAAATTTATGATAGTGAGATGAAGAAAAATGATATGTATGCTTTACATGGGTTAATAATGTTGTTAAGTAGAAACATGCATATTTATTTATATATACATGAATGCCACTAGACAATGTTTATGATGAGTTTATGTGGAGCATAATGGATAAGAGTTATATAAGCATGTCATCATGTGATAAATGTTTATTGTGTATGCTATGTGTTAATGTGTGCATGGCATGAACATTAAGGAAAGAGTTTTTCTAATAAAGAAAGGAGTATATTGGTAAATTTACATCGTAGTGGTGGCTTACTATTGAAATCAGAAGCTAGCCTTGGGATCAACTGTTGCAATCTAGAGGTAGCCATTATCCCATAATTGATTAGGGATTGTCCTACTTGTTCATTGAGGGACTCAAACCTAACTAGTCTCTATCGATTCATAAGGAGGCTAAATTAGGGGCATGACACCCTATGGCTATTAGTATTAGAGAAAATCATGGATCATAAGTGAGTGGGTTTGCCTTGACCTGGTAGCTCTACAAGTGGAAGGCTGGGTTTGTTTGAGTTTTGGACGTAGCTACTTAATAGCCACAGTTTCACGTCGATGGTATCAAGAGGGTACAAAGTTGCCATTGATCATACATATTCTATTTTCAACCACATGGTTGTTATTATTATAGTATGATGTGTTTTAATTAGGGGCACAGGGTTGTTATTATTGCGACCCCAAGATGTGCATTTTTAAAATATATTTGATACTATGTGTTGCATACCTAGTCACATGGTTGTTATTTTTATGGCTGAGGCTATATTTGAAATATGTGTATATGATGAATGTAAGATTATTGCCATTTGCATATGTAATTAATTAATATGCAATTGTATCAGCTAGATTGACCTTCATTACTTAGTAGTTGTACTCACTCCTCATTTCTTAACATTACAGGGCCTAGCTTGTAACATCCTTAATTTTTTAATCTTAAGTTTAGAGGTTAATCGAAGGCGAAATAGAAGTTAGTGTGGGATTAGAGATTAAGATAATTAATTGGTATTTTGACTTGTTTATGTGTTGCATGAACATATATGGGTGATAAGAGTACATTTTGGGTTAAAGCAAGTGTGCATAGTAAATCTCACTGTGCCATGCGCCGCAGCTTATGTTGCATACGCTACGGTGCATGGACCAGAAATTGCCTTCATAAGTAGTGAAAATTTAAAAATTTTAGAGCAGAGAAATTGAGAAACACGCGAGATAGAGAGAGGAGAAGGGTTGAGGAGCTAAGTCAAGCTATTTTGAAGCGGTGGAAGTTGACTCAGATCGGTAACTTGTCAGGTAAGCTATATATAACTCTTATCTTCCATTCTACACAAATTTCTCTAAAAATGAGTTATAGAAAAATTGAATCGGTGGAAATTGAGGGGTTTGATTCTTGCCCAATAGTAATAAAAAAGGTTCTCAAAAGTTAAATTAAAGCTTTGCAACTAGTTTAGAGCTGAACGGTAGAGCTTTGAACTCGTAGGCTTAATTTTAGCATTTAGAGAGACAAAGTTAAGGCAAAAATATGTCTTAACTGAAATAAGACCGGTTGAGGTGATGTAAAGTCGTAATTAGGTAGCCATAGACTTAGAATGGATAAATGGGAAAGAGTTTACGGATGAATATAGCCCTAAGTAGTAAAAATGAGTTTTTGGTCAAAATGGACCAAAGGACTAAAATGTGCTAAATGTATTCAAATTGGTACATTGGACATGTGAGTAGAGAAAGGAAGCTTGAGATAAGCTTATGTGATAGTTAAAATTCATGGGTAACCTTTTTAGTGACAGAAGGGTTGAGGTAACCGAATAACTTCCTTTATTTGACTGTTTATTGTAACTGTATGTTAGTATGCTAAGTAATGCATGAAATGATTTTAAACTAAGCATGCTTTTAGCATTGAGTGATTGTTATGTGTGAAAAGACTTTTAGTTGAAATGAGCATTAAAATGTGTGTTTTGTAATGAAAAATATTATTTATATATAATATGCAAGAAAATGTGATATGATAAATGGGAACCTTAAGTGGTTCGAGAAAGCATAATCATAGGTGTGGGAGTTTACTTGAATATAGGAGATGATAAAGACCATATGGCAAGGCTTCCTTAATACCCTATTAGGGTGCAGTGTTGGAAACAATTCTGCTTAGTGCCTTGAAAGGTGTGGTGTTGGAGAAGATCTTCTTAGTGCTTAATGAGGTACAATGTTGGAGATGGGAGACTCCTTAGTATCTTTGCGATGTAGTGTTAGAGTCAATAATGCTCCATTGTGTGTGTTGGGGAAATCATAGTTCGTATTGTACATTAGAACATCTTTAACTGGGTGATTCTACCATTGCAAGTGAGCTCAAGACTAATAAGAGTGTACATTGGTCTAAGATGAGCCTATGGTTTTGTGTCGGGGTGATTCGAAGGTTCGGTTGGTAGGGATCATGCTAGTATATTATACAATATGATGAAATATCTTGAGATAACATGGAATTCTTTGTGATTGAGGAAAAGTTGAGAATGAAATGAGATATGTGATAAAATGCTACTTTATGATACTTCAATGATGTACTATGTATACTTTCATGTTGTTATATGTAATAGTCAATAGGAGTAAGTTATTCTGTTACTGAGATTTTTATCTCACCCCTGTGGTTACATGTTTACAGGACCGAGAAGTGATCAGGGTAAGGGAAGATAGTCTAGACAGGCTTGAGTTGTGAAGCTGTGTACTCTGAGGTTGTGTAAAGAACTGAACTGAAAGATTGTATATATAAGTGTATATGTGTTGCCATAGGGTTGCATGCATATATTGAATTGAGATTTTGTGAAGTCTAGCCCGATTGATTATATATATGTTGAAATGAAACAAAAAGGGCCTATGACTTGGAGTATATGTGTAAAATGTTGTTTGTGTTGATCAATCTTAAGCAAATGACAAATTATGATGAAATGAGTAATTTGGGGGTTAGGATTGTATTGTGAATATGATTGTATATGTATGAGTTGAGAAATAGCCAAGTGGGCTAAGTTATGCCAAAAAAAATGGCAAAGTATGTGAAGTTAGTTAATTGTGAAAATTGACCGTAGAAGGGTCAAATTTCAATATATCAATATGATTGTGATTAATTATGGTCAATCAGGTGTATTAGATCCTTTTGAACTTAGTTCAAGGCTTAGTGTGGTCTAATGAGAGAAAGGGATTGAATTGAGCACTTGAGTGTGCAAAATTGTCAGAAAAAGTGACTTTTTACATCCGAGTGTCTAAATTTTGATCAGACCATTAGATCGTATCCAAACCTATCTCATTAACTAGTTTACGAGCTAAGCTTCATGTGGGTGCTTGAATCACTCCAATTAGATGTCGTATGAGAAATTAGTGCACGCCAAAAATTTATCATTTTTTGTTGTCAAAATGACAGCAAAAATTCGGACAGGCGCACCGCGACACTTGATGACACATGCCGCAGTGCACGACACAGACTGAGAGGGCGTGTAGCTTTATGACACATACCGCGATGCACTGACAGCCTTCCGCGGCATACAAACTAAATTTCAGTTTTTATTTTATGATGAAATGCATGCAATTGGGATAGAAATGCTAGTGGGTTATGCCTACTATATAGTTAAGGAATGTATGATTTTCTTCCGCTGTGTTTCTCTTTGATCGTGTTGTGAGTTAATTGATTTTACAACATAAGTCTTTGGCTAAAGCTTTTGAAATGACATCTAATTTGTTGTGATTGATGCAAGGTAGTGGTAACACTGTAATCTTCTCTTATATTGAGTGGATATAAGAGGAGGTTATAAATTTTGGTATCAGTTTCTCAGTTTTCAAGACCTGATTGTTATTGGTGCATTCATTTAGAAATATGGTAACTTATCTTGTTCATCACATAATTGTTTCCCTGATTTCCTTTGTATTTCATATTTTCATCCTTAGGAGGGGATAAAATAGTACAGTATGAGAGGCACTCGTGCGAGAATCACAGTGCTTAGATGAGTTGTAGAGGAAGAGTGGGAGCCAAAAGTTCAACAGGTTCAGCCATAAAGGGATAGACGTGATGAACTACTGGGAGAGCTTAAGGATATGGTTGTCAATATGAGACAAACTATTAGGGATCATGACACGATCTTGAGGGGCAGAGAGCAAGAAGAGAGAGTTAAAGCTTAGAATATCCTAGTACAAGAAGCACATAGTAGACTCGAACCAACTCAAAATTTAGGTAGTGGACTAGAGATTCTTGGCACTAATCCATCTATTGATCGTGCTTGGAAGATGTTTGTTTGATTTAATCTGCTGATGTTTGACGAAAGTATGTGGGAAGGTGAAGCAAAATTGTGGATAGAATGAATGGAAACCATCTTTAAGGTGGTAATCTATACTTTAGAGCAGAAAGTTATCTTGGCCATGGTGCAGTTGGTTAGTGTTGCTAAGAGATGGTAGGAATTTATGAGGCTAAATAGTGGTATTCGGTTGAGCTGGGAGGAGTTCAAGAGAGTATTCTTTGATCAACACCTTCTAGTCTCATTCAGAATTGAGAAGGAAGAGGAATTTCATGCTTTCAAACAGGAAGACTTGGACAAGGAAGAATTCATAAGAAGATTTAATGACTTATTAGCTTACTCTAGATATCTTCAACATAGTAATGACTTGAGGTAGAAAGCTAAGAGATTACTTGAAAAGATGAGACCCGAGTACCGGTAATAGATAGCACTGCTTGATATGACAACATATAAGGAGATGTGCCATAAGCTAAGGGTAACAGCTAGGCATGGTAGAGAGGTAGATGCTGAAAGGAGATGAGATAGTATGGGAAGATTTTCATCTCCTATGGTTTTGACTGGTAGAATCTTAAAGAAGATGAGTTCGGTACAAGCAATTCCAATTCTTCTGAAAGAAGGGGTTTCAGTCGAGGATTGCAGTCTTAACATGTGTATAAAGGGTCAATACAGAAGGGTAGAGGTGTGAGAATTGGGCCTCCACAATCTTCAAGGCAAGCATCAAATGTTCCAGTTCTAACTTTAAGTATTGAAAGGATGCCCCAGTGTAACATATACAGCAGATCTCATCTGGGAAGATGTAAGTGTGCTACAAGTGTGGTAAGTCAGGCTATATAGTGAGGCAATGCCTAGAAGGAAAAGTTAAGGGGATTGAGCAAAGATCTATGGTTCCTGGTCGAGTATTCACGGTTACATAAGAGGAGGCCAAAGCATCTCCAAATCTGATCAAAGGTATGATTTCTGTTAATGGTCATAGAGTAGAGGCATTATTTGATTTGGTTGCCTCCCATTCTTTTATGTCTAAGGAATATGTGGATATATTAGAATTATCATTACAAGAATATCTGTGCTCATTAAATTGACGACACCTTCTGGATCGTCTAGTATAGCAAGTCAAGCTTGTCAGAATGTGGAGATTTGATTTAAGGATAGAGTTTCCATGATCGATCTGATTTGTATTCCTATAAGAGGAATAGATGTGATAATTGGCATGGATTAGCTAGTAGTGAATAATGCTACACTTGATTATGCCAAAAGAGTAGTTTCCCAACTAATATTGT
>NW_026555336.1:15470993-15550135 GCF_029017545.1 Prosopis cineraria | reverse complement strand
TGCGTCGCAACGCATGGCCTAAAAATTACCTTCATAAGTCGTGAAAATTTAGAAATTTTAGAGAGAAATTGAGAAACACATGAGATAAAGAGAGGAGAAGGGCTGAAAAGCTAAGTCAAGCTTTTTGAAGTAGTGGAAAGTGATTCAAATTGGTAACTTATCAGGTAAGCTACATATAACTCTTACCTTCCATTCTACACAAATTTCTCTGAAAATGAGGCATGGGGAAATTGAATAGGTGAAAATTGAGGGTTTGATTCTTTCTTAATAGTAATAAAAAAGGTTCTTGAAAGTTAAATTAGAGCTTTGCGACTGGTTTAGAGCTGAACCGTAGAGCTTTGAACTCCTAGGCTTAGTTTTTTAGCCTTTAGAGAGACAATGTTAGGGAAAAATATGTCTTGAGTGAAATAAGACTGATTAAGGTGTGATGTAAAGTAGTAATTGAGTAGCCATGGACTTAGAATGGATAAATGGAAAGAGTTTATAATGAATATAGCCCTGAATAGTAAAAATGAGTTTTTGGTCAAAATGGACTAAAGGACTAAAATGTGCCAAATGTGTTTAGATTGGCATATTGGACACGTGAGTAGAGAAAGGAAGCTTGAGATAAGCTTGTGTAATAGTTGAAATTCATGGGTAATCTTTCTAGTGATGGAAGGGTTGAAGTAACCAAATAACTTCTTTTGTTTGACTGTTTATTGTAACTGTATGTTAGTATGCTAGTAGTGCATGAAATAGTTTTGAATTAAGCATGTTTATAGTAATGAGTGATTGTTGTGTATGGAAAGATTTTAGTTGAAATGACCATTGAAATGTGTGTTTTGTAATGAAAAATATTATTTGTATATAATGTGCAAGAAAATGTGATATGGTAAAAGGAACCTTAAATGGTTTGAGAAAGTATGATCATAGGGTGGGAGTTCACCCGAATGTAGGAGATGATAAAGACCATATAGTAAGGTTTCCTTATTACCCTGTCAAGGTGCGATGTTAGAAACAATTCTCCTTAGTGCCTTGAAAGATACAGTGTTGGAGAAGATCTCCTTAGTGCCTAATAAGGTATGGTATTGGAGATGAGAGACTCCTTAGTATCTTTACAATGCAGTGTTAGAGTCAATGATGCCCCATTGTATGTTGGGGAAACTATGTCCGTATTGTGCATTAGAACATCTTTGGCTAGGTGATTCTACCACTACAGGTGAGCTCAAGACTAATGAAAGTGTACATTAGTCTAAGATGAGCCTTAGTTTCATGTCAGGGTGATTTGAGGTTCGGTTGGTAAGGATCATGCTAATATATTATGTGATATGATGAAATATTTTGACCATAACATGGAAATATTTGTGATTGAGGAAAAGCTGAGAATGAAATGAGATATTTGATATAATACTACTTTATAAGGCTTTAATGATATACTATATTTACTTCATATTGTTGCATGTGATAGTCAATAGGAGTGAGTTATTCTATTACTGAGATTTTTACCTCACCCCCATGGTTACATGTTTATAGGACCAGGAAGTGATCAGGGCAAGGGAAGAGAGTAGGACCAGCTTGAGTTGTGAAGCCGTGTACTCTAAGGTTATGTAATGAAACTGAACTAAAAAATTATATATAAAGTGTATATGAGTTACCATAGGGTTGCATGCATATATTGAATTGAGATTTTATGATGAAGCTTAGCCCGATTAATTGTATATGTGTTGAATGAAATAAAAGGGCTAGGCTATGACTTGGAGTATATGTGTGAAATGATTGTTTGCATTGGTGTGAATCTTAAGCTAAAGGATAAATTATGATGAAATGAGAAATTTGGGGCTAAGATTGTATTGTGAATATGATTGTATATGTATGAGTGAGAAATAGCCAAGTGGGCTAAGTTTGCCAAAAAAATGGAAATGTATGTGAAGTGAAGTTAGTTAGTTGTGGAAATTAGCCATAGAAGGGTCAAATTTTGATATATGAGTATGATTGTGATTATTATGGTCAATCAGGTGTATTAGATCCTTTTAGACTTAGTTCAAGACTTAGTGTGGTCTAATGAGAGAAAGGGATCGAATTGAGCACTTAGGGGTGCAAAATTGTCAGAAAAAGTGATTTTTTACACTCGAGTATCTAAATTTTGATCAAACCATTAGATCGTGTCCAAACCTATCTTATTAGCTAGTCTACGAGCTAAGCTTCATGTGGGTGCTTGAATCACTCCAATCGAATGTTGTATGAGAAATTGGCCAACGCTAAAAATTTGGACAGGCTCGCTACGGCACATGGTGACACATGCTGCAATGCATGACACAGACAAGGTAAGTGTGTGGCTCTGTGCCACATGCCGTGGTGCACTAATCGACCTTCATAGTGCACGGAGCAAATTTCAGTTTTTATTTTATGATGAAATGCATGCAATTAGGATAGGAATGCTAGTAGGTTATGTCTACTATGTAGTTAAGGAATGTATGATTTTCTTCCACTGAGTTTTTCTTTGATCATGTTGTGAATTGATTGATTTTACAAAATAAGTCTTCGGCCAAATCTTTTGATATGAGGAAGTGGTAACACTATAATCTTCTCTTTTATTAAGTGGATATAGGAGGAGGTTACATAACTCATCAGACCAAGATCGAGGAAAATGACTAAAGGCCTAGGATGAGGAAACTACTTGAACATTTTTATTTTATTTATGAAATATACTTTTATGGGAGATTATTGTTATTAATTAAATTACAATTGATTGATAGAATTTAGATACATTATGGTACTAAATTTTTATTTGGATGAATTGATTTATTTAGTTTAGATATATTGTGTTGTGAAATTTGATTGTTTAATCATTTGAGAGATTGTTCTTTTAAGGAAGATGCTGTTGAATTTTTTTTATAGAAATCTAAGTCTTTTGTTTATTGAATTTTGGTAATCATATTAGTGATATGGATCGTAAGTGGATGTCGGCTAATCGACTATCTAGAGAATATTGGGATGGTGTAGATGAATTCATTGAATTTGCATTTTGTCGTGATCAAGACCCCCATGGAGTCATATGTCCTTGTTTGAAATGTTGCTATGGAAAAAGAGTAAAGCCAATAGAATTGAAAGATCATTTAATATGTAATGGGATTGATCCAACTTATACTTGTTGGACCATGCATGGGGAGAGAAGGAATAATGCAAGTGATTGGAGGGATAGTGCGAGCTACTCAACATTTGATCGTGATAGTGGGATATATGATGTTGACCGTCTTGATGAAATGATTGATGTGATTGAAGAGGATCTTAGAGACTGTCCTGAGATGTTTGAGAGATTGAAGAGTGATGCTGATAAACCATTATACCCCGGTTGTAAAAAATTTACAAAACTATCAGTTATTTTGAAACTATACAACCTAAAAGCAGCGAATGGATGGAGCGATAAGAGTTTCACGGATTTGCTTGAACTCTTATATGAAATGTTACCTGAGTACAACGAGCTTCCACCTAATACTTACGAAGCTAAAAAAGTGCTCTGTTCTATTGGGATGAGCTATGAGAAGATACATGCATGTCCAAATGATTGTGTCCTCTTTCAGAAAGAGTATTCAACCTTAGATAAGTGTCCAAAATGTGATGCATCATGGTACAAAAGAAATGGATGTAGCCCAGCGAAGGCATTGTGGTATTTTCCAATCATACCAAGATTTAGACGCCTATATAGCATTGCAGAAGATGCTAAACACTTAACATGGCATGCTGATGAGAGAATTAAGGATGGCAAGCTACGGCACCCTGCAGATTCTCCTCAATGGAAAAAGTTTGATCTTATATACCCTGAGTTTGGGGTTGAAGATAGAAACTTACGCCTTGCACTAGCCACTGATGGAATGAACCCACATGGCATGCAAAGTAGTACTCATAGTACATGGCCAGTTATTTTGATGATCTACAATCTCGCTCCAGCATTGTGCATGAAGCGCAAATTTATGATGCTGTCATTGTTGATTTCTGGGCCTCGACAACTAGGAAATGATATAGATGTGTACTTAGCTCCTCTGATTGAAGATCTGAAGATTTTGTGGGAGACAGGTGTGGAAGTTTATGATGGGTATAGAGAAGAACATTTCATCCTGCGAGCAATGTTGTTTGGCACCATAAATGACTTTCCTGCCTATGGCAATTTATCAGGATACAGTATCAAAGGACGAGATGCATGTCCAGTATGTGAGGAGCACACATGTTCAGTGCGGTTGGAACATTGTAGGAAGAATGTCTTTATTGGTCATCGACGATTTTTGCCGCAAACACATCATTACCGACGACTGAAGAAGGCCTTTAATGGCCACCCGGAGAAGGGTAGAGTTCCCATGCCATTAACTGGTGAGCAGCTTTTTGAAAAGGTCAAAGATTTAAATATTGAATTTGGAAAACCATTTGCAAGTAAGATTGTTAAGAATGGTTGGAAAAAGAAGTCCATATTCTTTGAGCTACCATACTGGAAGACCCTAGATGTTAGGCATTTCCTGGATGCAATGCACATCGAAAAGAATGTCTGCGATAGTCTTGTTGGCACATTACTCCACATTTCAGGAAAGAGTAAAGACGGAATTAATGCAAGGATGGATTTGATTAGCATGGGGTTAAGAGAAGAGTTGGCACCAGAGAGGAAGGGAAAACGCACTTTTTTACCTCCAGCAGCTCACACCTTGTCTAGAAAGGAAAAATTAGCTTTCTGTGAATTCTTGCATGAAGTTAAAGTGCCAGAAGGATATTCTTCAAATGTAAGTAGCCTCGTATCCATGAAAGACCTCAAACTAGTAGGTCTCAAGACTCATGATTGTCATGTCATCATGGAAAATTTATTGCCGGTTGGTATACGATCCATTTTGCCGAAGAAGGTGCGAGCCACGATTACTAGATTTTGTTTCTTCTTTAAGGCAATTTGTAGCAAGGTGATTGACCCGGAAAAATTGCCAAAGCTAGAACATGAAATAGCTAAGATTTTAAGCGAGCTGGAAATGTATTTTTCGCCTTCGTTCTTCGACATCATGGTTCATTTATCATTTCACTTAGTTAGAGAGATAAAGTTGTGTGGCCCCGCTTATTTGAGATGGATGTACCCAGTAGAGCGTTACTTGAAAGTATTAAAAGGATATGTAAAAAATCGAAGTCGGCCTAAGGGGTGTATTGTTGAGAGGTACATCATGGAAGAAGCAGTTGAATTATGTACTGGATATCTCTCTAATGTGGATGCCATTGGGTTGCCAAAGTACACAAAAGACACCACAGGTGAACAGGGTGGAATCATTGGGAAGAAACTCATTAGCATAGACAAGACACAATGGGAGCAAGTTCACTTGTATGTTTTACACAACACTGAGGAAGTTCAACCATATATCAACGAACACAAGGCAATAGTTAAGAGTCAGAATAAAGGTAAAAATGAAACATGGCTAGCAACATATCACAACCGGCACTTTATATATTGGTTTAGATCTCGCATCTCTGAGGAGTCTCACCCATCAGAAAGGTTGAGGTTTTTGGCTAGGGGTCCTGGATTTGAAGTATTTTCTTATACAGGTTATGTAATTAATGACTTTACATTTTATACGAAAAGTCAAGATGCTCGGAGCACTATGCAGAATAGTGGTGTAACGCTTAAAGCTCAATCAATGCATGTCTCTAGTTTTAAAGACAAGAATCCAATCTATGCAATGATGTCATATTTTGGGATTATAGAGCACATTTGGGAATTGGATTATATCAAGTTTCACGAACCTGTCTTTTGTTGCATGTGGGTTGACAATAAAAACGGCTTTCGAATTGACGAGTTAGGTTTTATTCAAGTAGATCTTAATAAGGTGGCTCATAAAGATGAACCATTCATTTTGGCATCACAAGCTCGACAAGTGTTTTATGTGTCAGATCCAGCGCATAAAAATTGGTCGATTGTTCTTTTAACAAATAAAATAGTGGGTAATGAGGAGGATGAAGATTTCAATGTTGAGGATGACCCTTTCATGGGAACATCACGGACATTTGATGTTTCAACTGGGGATAATGCCTTCTATATTAGAGAAGATCACGCGGAAGGGATTTGGATTGATGAGGGATATGTAGAACACACAAAAGAAAAAAAAAAAAAAAAGAAAAAATAAATTTTAACACTTGTAAGTTCTTTATTTAAATTTCCTTTTAATTGTTAAAAATTTATTTTTAGTTGTTAAATTTTTTTTTGTTGTTAAAAATTTACATTTTTCCTTTCAGGTATATGGCTACCCCACCTGAGAACAGTGGTGATGCTCCACCCACTGAAGAAGAAGCATTCAAGGAGGTTAAACGGGGTAAAACTGTTATGAAAGCAGTAATACGGGCTCGAGCAGCTGGTCGTAAATTACCAGTAAATTGGAATGATAGGGGCCAATTAGTTAAGTCTCCTCAGTTGGCCAGTTACATAGGGGTCTTAGCTCGTCATTATGTTCCCTGTTGCATTACAGACTGGAGAAAGAAAAATGACCCACAGCTTGAAGAAGCAAAAAATAATATATGGGAAGATTTGTGTATATCTTTTGACCTGGATGAGAGTCATAGGCATTATATCATGAGAAAAGCAGCATATGCTCATAGAAAGTTTCGAGCTACCCTCACAACATATCATCTAAAAGATGCAAATGAAGAATTCAATCCTCATCCTCCTAAAATGTATCCAGAGATCCAGCAAGAGCATTGGGATGAATTTATTAAAATGCGCCAACAGCCTGAATTTCAACAGATCAGCCAGGTCAATCGCTCTAGAGCCGCAAGTACTCCTTTTCAATATAGAGCAGGAAGAAAGAGCTATCCAGATATTGAACATAGTTTGGTGAGTTTCAATTAATATCGTTCTGTTGATATTACTTTTATATATATATATATATATATAAGGAAATATTTTTTAATTATTTAATATCTTCTTTAAATAGAGGGAAGAAGTTGGACCTAATGCTCCAATTTCTCGAGCTCTTGTTTGGAAGACTGCTCGAGAAGATAAAGAAGGCAAATTACCTGATGAACGCACTCAAAAAGTCTGGGAGGATTGTGTGAGTATTAATATTTTAGTGTATTACTTTATTTACATTATTTACTTAATAATTAGTTTACAATTTGTTCAACAGGAAGCATTATCACAATCAATATCACAAGATGATGTGGGGAGCATGTGGATGTCCTTGGTAGGGCATTGGGAGCTCCAGAGGTCTCTGGTCGTGTTAGAGGAGTTGGATTTGGCATTTCTCAGGGCACCTACTTTGGACGTGGTCTAAAATTTTTACTGAAGATGATTTTAATGCAAGGATGGCAGAAATGGAGGCGAGAATGGAAAAAAAATTTCAAGCTCAAATGGAAAAGAGATTTGAGCAAATGATTGGAGTTATAAATATGCCACAAGGTAGCCCCAGTGATAAAGATAGTTGCTCCTTCCATACTAAAGAAGACTTTCCTAAGGTTATAATTTTTCTTTCTATTATCTTCTCTTTATTCACAAATTATGTTTACATTTTTTTAAGATATTAATTTTTAATTTTTAGGGCGAGTCTCAATGTCAATTATGGTTAGAATCACCACATTGTCGTGTTGTGGCAATCGGATCTGTGTATAATGATAATAGTGTTACTATACACTCCAGACCATTGCCTGCTGATCACTTAAAGGTGACTATAACTATTCCAATAGAAAATGATGCTGAGTTGCCAGTGCAAATAGAAGATGAGGATATATTCACAATTTTTGATGCCGTTGGAACTTATGTGGCTTGGCCTTCAAAGCTCATTAAGTTACAGGTATAATAATTGATGGTTCTTTAAAATCATTCATGTTTTCTTACGGCCTTACCAATCCATTTTACATCTTGTAGTCCTCAAAATTTAAAGAAGTTGTAAAGAAGCCAATCAAAGCGAAAGGAAAGCCATCGAAAGGATCTACCTCTGTGACTAAGGCAAGGAAGACCAGCACAGAATCTACTCAGTTGAAATATCCTCATCAAAATGCACTTGAAATGATTATGCGGACAACATTGAAAAATGAGATCCGTGAAGTAGAATTTGAAAAGGAGATTTATGGTGAAATAATTAGCGAAAAATTAGCAGCTGAAAATATTAACGAGATTCTGACCAAGGATTGGCTACAAACAACACAAATTAGTTTATACATCAGGTACTTTCTCAATTTTATTACTTATTGTGGTATTTATTTAATTTTAGTTGTGAATGATTCTATTTTTTTTCATTTTAGGTACTTATATCATACTTTTGTGGTGCCGGCTCATTGATAACAAAATTTTCATTTATTAGCCCGCACAACACTAGTACCTACAGTGTTGAGTACCATTCTCAAAAGATTACTGATGCATTCAAAGTCAAAGGCAAAAGAAACATGTTATTTTTAGCTCCTCACAATCCAGGGTAAATTGTTATTATTGTTTATTTTTAACTTTAGTTGATATTTTAGTTAATGAACTATTTTATTTTTTCAGGCAACATTGGGTGCTTGTTTGTATCAATCCATTCGTCCCTGTGATTTATTATCTTGATTCATTAAGAGATAGTGACTTTAAGAACTACAAATCTATGAGGATATTATTTAATCAGTAAGTTTTTAGTTCTATATTCTTTATATATGTTTATTATAATAATTAATTTTTACTTGGTATGCTTAATCATTATATAATAGGGCTGTAGCACGTTATCGAGGAGGTGAAGGTCTCCCTCCAAACACCGAAAGACCTGATCCTGTTGAGTTTTATTCTTGGAAAAGAATAAAGGTTTGTATTATTTTCTTAATAAAACAAGTTGGTACATATCTAAATGATTGTTTGATTGATATTTTATGTTTGTTATTCTGAATATGTTGTTCTGGATTGATGTAGAATTTTTGAAAAATTCTAGAACTTCCAAGTTATAGGGGAGACTCTGCCGGATTTTCGACAGCAAATACTTGTATCATATATATAACTTCATCACTGAAGTATTTTAAATTAAGTTAGAATTTATTTCTACCATATAAATGACATCTTTTATTGTTTTATAGGTACCTACACAATTACAAGGTTGGGAGTGTGGATACTATGTTATGAAGTTTATGAGAGAAGTAATCACACAACAAGAGTTGATCATTCCTAAAAATGTAAGTCAAAAGCTTTGAAATTAAGTTAATATAATGTTAATTACTTATATATTGCTTTCATATCTTGTGTAGTATTTTGTTGGAGCAAGATATTCGCATTTTACTATGGAGCAAATAGAAGATTTAGTTGAAGAATGGTCAAATATATTATTGGCTGTTTGTGATAGGAAGTTAGATTTCAATGTTAAAAAAATAACAATAGTTTTATTTGTAGGCTTGTTAGAAATTAAACTAGGTTAGTTGGAAAATTGAAATTGTTGTATCAGTTTCAAATTTTTTTCTTGTATATAAAATTTTTATGTTGATATTATTTTTAAATTAGTTTTTGATATTATGATTTGCCATTATTAAAGATATTTAAAAGGAGAAATTTGAAAAATTTAATTTTTAAAAAAATAAATATAATATACGGGAGCGCTCATTTGAAGAGCACTCCTGTAAAGAAACTTACGGGAGCACTCTTTTAAAGAGCGCTCCGGTAAGTTGTTATCATACGGGAGCGCTCCTATAAAGAGCGTTCCCGTATGGGGAATACAGGAGCGCTCTTGTAAAGAGCACTCCGGTAAGGTTAGCATACGGGAGCGCTCCTATAGAGAGCGCTCCGGTATGCATCATACAGGAGCGCTCTTACATAAAGCGCTCCCGTACATGACGTGTACTCTAGCGCTATTACGGGAGCGCTTTTCTAAAAGCGCTCCTGTATCGCTTACATACAGGAGTGCTTAAAAAAAGCGCTCCTGTAAATTTCAGAGCGCTTGATATGGGAGTGCTTCAAAAGCGCTCCCTAAGGTAAAAAAAAAAGCGCTCCTGTAAGCTTATTTTGTAGTAGTGAAAGAGGCAATATTATTCTAGGGGGTGTAGAAAGTCCATCTTTCTACATCGGTTATAAACCCAATGTAAAAACTAAAATTTTTACATCGGTTATAAAGCCAATGTTGAAAATTATATACAAAAAAATAAAAAAAAATTTACTTGAAGTTTTAACATCAGTTGGACTGCCAACCGATATTAAAAGTCTAGTTTTGACATCAGTTATTACCATAACTGATGTAAAAAATGTTATATTCTACAGTGGTTATGGTAATAACTAATGTAAAACGTATTTAATTTTTTTATACTGTATTTATTTTATTAATTTTACCCATTCCTATGCATAAAAATTGTCAAATCAGACAGCTCAATTCATTTACAATTGTTTATCAAGTATTTATCAACTATACAAAACTATTTAACTATTAAAAAAACTAACAAATTGCCTAAATAGTGCCAACTATCAAAATTAAAACTTATCTAAAGCTAACAAAAAACCTCACAAGTTCTCCATAAAATAGGCTGCCCAACGTATGCAGATGTCTTCAATTTCAGCTTCAGAAAATGTATTTGAATTGTCGAACATCTAAAATTTGATTTACAAAATAGGCGTATTAATCAATATCAAATAAAAAAATAAAATAAAACTTTTAAAAATATATTTACCTTTTGGTCATGCCTAATGTGATGATATTGAGCATGTGTCTCATGATATATGTCCTCACCGGTTATCTATGACTCTGTATAAGAATAAATCATAAGAAATTAGTAAGAAATCTTAATAATTGAACATATCAATAAAGCATAGCATCACCTTTGGCTTGATCCATGTGGGATCCTTGAGCTCATGTCAATGCTTTTGTAAGACTACATTTTGATATGTTCTCATTGCCCTATGATCAAGATCACCAAGTTAGTAAATAATATATTCAAACAAAATTAAATTAAATAGTTTAGTAAAAGTATTCTTACAAGTCTATCATCTTCTTCATTTCTTTCCCAAGTTTGTAATGAAAGGAGCATAAAAAGATGACAGTGTTGCTCTTTATTGAAAGAACAAATAACTGTCAATGGTCCCTACTAAATATGATACAAGTTAAAGTAAATTCATATTGAAAAAAAATTATTAATTATAAATTGATCCTTACAAGTGCACATATGGAGCCCTAAAAATGTCCTTTTTGACTTCATATATTCTCTGTTGGAGGTACTCGGCCCTTAACTCTAGAGTATTACCTTTCTCTATCATGTGATGAGGGCAAAAGAATCCAAACTTATGACCTTTGCCTGATGTAATGTACAAAAGATGAAGGTACCTACAACAATGCAATTATATTAGTTTACTAAACTTGATGATTAAGTTTACTTACAACAGTGCAATTATATTAAAAAAAAACATACTTACATCATAAATAGTTCAATGTGTAGTGTGGTAAGCTGATTATTCAACAGAAGTCAAACCAAATCTTCCCATTCAATTGTCATTATCATGTCTTTCTTACCTACAACCTCTGGATCCATTTCTAAACTCTTGAATTTGAATGATGAATCATATGTCATTAAGATCATTCGCTGATGTGGAGTTAACGAGGGTTGTGGAAGTTTTGAGAAATTTGACGAGGAAAGCTTCTACATAATAAAGAGGCAAGAAATAGCTAATAAAGAACATATATTAGGAAGTTGTTACATTATAAAAATTCATGAAATTTCGTACCACAGCTTGAACCATATTCACAAGTCTCTTGGGTCATAAGATAAAATTGCCAACAGCTTCAACCACAGTCTTCACCTCATCAGTAAGGAATGGAACCAATGCATCTAGCACTTTTAGATTTGCAACCAGTACTCTCACTTGATCATCTTGAATTTACTTATGGTGGATGGTTGACCCCAAGCTGTAAATGCTACCAAGAGCAACCAAGCGTCTATCAGGATCTTCTAAAAATATCTCACATAATTCACCAATGTTGTCACCAGAAGGACCCTTTGACACCCACTCAAGAACATTACTCCATTTTGTACTATGAAATGCAGGATATGTATGAACTAGTTCAGCAGTTGTCTCCTGTTATGAGCTCATCATGCTCATCATCTCCTCCTTCATTTGCTCTTTCATTTATAAAAGCTAAGCTGCAAATGAAGGTTTAAACTCATCCTTAGTCTGCTGCCTTACAGTGGATATCAATGTATCAAGCTCTTCTCTAGTCACTACACCTCCTGAATTGGGACGTGCAGGTGCTCCAAAGTAGTCCTTAATGCCCATACCATATCTAATGCCCCTCACACAACCCAGATGCTCTGGTTTTCCTGTAGCAACTGCTAAGATATCATTTCTGTTCTCTACAATGAAGCTTCCTTGGGCTTGTTGCTACTTAAGAGCATCCTGTAATATAAAAATAACAATATTAATTAATAATATATACAATTGTATAGAAATTTAAAAGGACAAGGAATAATAATTTTACTTACAATCCTCTCAGCAATCTCACATGCTGTCTCACTTATATAGCCTCCTTTCTTGTACTGATATCTATATCTCCATTTTTCCTACCGAGAGACAGGTGATGGTGGAAAAAGGAGTATAGAAGGATCAAACTTAGCTTCTTCTTCTCTCTTCTTCTATTTCTCTACCATCAATATATCATCAGCTCTAGCATAACCTCCACGAGATAGGTTCTGGGGGCATTGATTCTGCTGAGAAATTTCTCACCCTTTAGCTCATTTTTCCTATTAACTATAATTTTCCAATCGTTCACCATGCCAAATCCATATCGTATAATTTTTGCAAATCCTATCATAAACCAAGTAATCTGTTATTTTGGCAACATCTAGTCTCGTCTCATTTAAACAATTAACACAAGGACAATAGAACCTTTCACTACTGTCAACAGCATTTTTCTTAGCAAATTCCAAAACTTCTTTCACCCTATTATCATACTCGTCACTCGTTCGTCTAGCATTCATCTAACTACGATCCATATGTCACCTCTGAAAGAATAAAACTAATGTTATTACCTTCAAACTATTTCAAGAAACTAAATTCCTAATTAACTTAAGATTTGAAAAAATTTCGATAGAGTCTCCCCTAAAAATTGGATCTCCCAAGACTAAAAAAATTTACAAGAAAAAATTGACAATTTTAAACCAAATAAATGATCATATGCAACAACTTGAGGCCTTATGAAACTACTAAAAGTAGTCCCAGCAACAATTAATATCATAAAAAACTAAATTTAAGCAATTTAGAGGGAAGAATGAATTCAAAAAATAAATTCGACAGAGTCACCCCTAAAAATTGGACTCCCTAAAACTTTTAGAAAATTTTACATGAGAAAACTAATAATTTTAAACCAAATAAATGATCACATGCAACAACTTGAGGCCTTATGAAACTACTAAAAGTAGTCCCAGCAACAATTAATATCATAAAAAACTAAATTTAAGCAATTTAGAGGGAAGAATGAATTCAAAAAATAAATTCGACAGAGTCACCCCTAAAAATTGGACTCCCTAAAACTTTTAGAAAATTTTACATGAGAAAACTAATAATTTTAAACCAAATAAATGATCACATGCAACAACCTCATGCCATATGAACCTACTAAAAGCACTCCTAACAACAATCAATGTCATTAAAAACTAAATTTAAGCAATTTAGAGGAAAGAATGAATTAAAAAAAAAATTTGACAGAGTCTACCCTAAAAATTACACTTCCCAAAAGTTTTAGAAAATTTTACATGAGAAAGTTAACAATTTTAAACCAAATAAATGATCACAAGCAACAACCTGAGGCCTTATAAAGCCACTAATAGCACTCCGAAAAAGAATGAATATCATTAAAAACTAAATTTAAGCAATTTAGAGGAAAGAATGAATAAAAAAAAATTTGACAGTCCCCCCTAAAAATTGGACTTCTCAAAAGTTTTAGAAATTTTTACATGAGAAAATTAACAATTTGAAATGAAATAAATGATCACATGCAAAAATCTGAGGCCTTATGAAGCCACTAACAGCACTCCCAACCACAATCAATATCATTAAAAACTAAATTTAAGCAATTTAGAGGAAAGAATGAATTAAAAAAATTTACAGAGTCTCTCCTAAAAATTGAACTTCCCAAAAGTTTTAGAAATTTTTACATGAGAAAATTAACAATTTGAAACGAAATAAATGATCACATGCAATAATCTGAGACCTTATGAAGCTAGTACCAGCACTCCCAGTAATAATCAATATCATTAAAAACTAAATTTAACCATTTTAGAGGAAAGAATAAATTCAAAAAAAAATTTGACAAAGTCTCCCCTAAAAATTAGACTTTTCAAAGTTTTAGAAAATTTTACATAAGAAAATTAGCATATTTTAACCAAACAAATGATTACATGCAATAACCTCAGGCCATATGAACCTACTAAAAGCACTTCTAGCAACAATCAATATCATTAAAAACTAAATTTAAGCATTTAATGGAAAGAATGAACTCAAAAAAAAAAAATTGACATAGTCTACCCTAAAAATTACACTTCCCAAAAGTTTTAGAAAATTTTACATGAGAAAGCTAACAATTTTAAATCAAATAAATGATTACATGCAACAACTTGAGGCCTTATGAAGCTACTAACAACACTCTCAGCAAGAATCAATATCATTAAAAACTAAATTAGAAAATTTAGAGGAAAGAATGAATTCAAAAATTTTTTTGACAAAGTCTCCCCAAAAAATGGACTTCTCAAAAGTATTAGAATTTTTACATGAGAAAATTAACAATTTTAAACCAAATAAATGATCACATGCAACAACCTGAGGTCTTATGAAGCCACTAACAGCACTCCGAGCAATAATCAATATTATTAAGAATTAAATTTAAGCAATTTAGAGGAAAGAATGAATTAAAAAAAAAATTTCAACAGAGTCTCCCCTAAATACTAGATTTTCCAATGTTTTAGAAAATTTTACATGACAAAATTAACAATTTTAAACCAAATAAATGATCACATGTAACAAACTCAGGCCATATGAACCTACTAATAGGACTCCTAACAACAATTAATACCATTAAAAACTAAATTTATAGAGGAAGGAATGAATTCATAAAAAAATTTTGACAGATTCTCCCTTAAAACCTAGACTTCCCAAAGTCTTAAAAATTTTTACATGAGAAAATTAACAAATTAAAACCAAATAAAAGATCACATGCAACAATCTGGGGCCATATGAAGCCATTAACAGCACTCCCAGCCACAATCAATATCATTAAAAACTAAATTTAATCATTTTAGATGAAAGAATAAATTTAAAAAAATTTTGACTGAGTCTCCCCTAAAAATTGAACTTCCTAAAAGTTTTAGAAAATTGTACATGGGATAATTAACAATTTAAACTAAAAATAAGTGATCACATGCAACAACCTGAGGCCTTATGAAGCCACTAATAGCTAATCCTAGCAAGAGTCAATATCATTAAAAATTAAATTTAAGCAATTTAGAGTAAAGAATGAATTAAAACAAAATTTTGACAAAGTCTCCCCTAAAAATTACACTTCTCAAAAGTTTTAGAAATTTTTACATGAGAAAATTAAGAATTTTAAACCAAGTAAATGATCACATGTAACAACCTGAGGCCTTATAAAGCTACTAACAGCAGTCCCAACAATAATTAATATCATTAAAAACTAAATTTAAGCATTTTAGAGGAAAGAATAAATTAAAAAAATTTGGACAGAGTCTCCCTGAAAATTAGACTTCCCAAAAGTTTTAGAAAATTTTACATGAGAAAATTAACAATTTGAAACCAAATAAATGATCACATGGAACAATCTGGGGCCATATGAAGCCACAAATAGCACTCCCAGCAACAATCAATATCATTAAAAACTAAATTTAAGCATTTTAGAGGAAAGAATGAATTTCAAAAAATTTGACGGAGTCTCCCCTAAAAATTGGACTTACTAAAAGTTTTAAAAAATTTTACATGAGAAAATTAACAATTTTAAACCAAAAATAAATGATCACATGCAACAACCTGATGCCTTATCAAGCCACTAATGCCTAATCCTAGCAAGAATTAATATCATTAAAAACTAAATTGAAGCAATTTAGAGGAAAAAATGAATTCAAAAAAAAAATTGACAGTCTCCCCAAAGAATTGGACTTCCTAAAAGTTTTAGAAAATTTTACATGAGAAAATTAACAATTTTAAATCAAATAAATGATCACATGCAATAACTTGAGGCTTTATGAAGCCACTAACAGCACTCCCAGCAACAATCAACATCATTAATAACTAAATTTAAGCAATTTAGAGGAAAAAATGAATTAGAAAAAAAATTTAGAGTGTCTCCCCTAAAAATTGGACTTCTCAAAAGTTTTGCAAAATTTTACATGAGAAAATTAACCATTTTAAACCAAATAAATGATCACATGTAACAACCTGAGGCCTTATAAAGCCACTAACAGCACTCCCAGCAATAATTAATATAATTAAAAACTAAATTTAAGCATTTTAGAGGAAAGAATAAATAAAAAAAATTTGACAGAGTCTCCCCTGAAAATTGGACTTCCCAAAAGTTTTAGAAAATTTTACATGAAAAAATTAACAATTTTAAACTAAATAAATGATCACATGCAACAACCTGAGGCCTTATTAGGCCACTAATAGCTAATCCTATCAAGAATCAATATCATTAAAAACTAAATTTAAGCAATCTAGAGGAAAGAATGAATTCAAAAAAAAAAATTCGACAAAGTCTTCCCAAAAAATTGAACTTTTCAAAAGTTTTAGAAAATTTTACATTCGAAAATTAACAATTTTAAATCAAATAAATGATCACATGCAACAATTTGAGGCCTTATGAAGCCACTAATAGCTAATCCTAGCAAGAGTTAATATCATTAAAAAAAAATTTAAGCAATTTAGAGGAAAGAATGAATTTAAAAAAAATTACGATAGAGTCTCCCTAAAAAATTGGACTTTTTAAAAGTTTTAGAAATTTTTACATGTGAAAATTAACAATTTTAAACTAAATAAATGATCGCATTCAACAACCTAAGGCCTTATGAAGCCACTAACAGCACTCCTAATCACAATTAATATCATTAAAAACTAAATTTAAGTAATTTAGAGGAAAGAATGAATTCAAAAAAAAAATTTGACTGATTCTCCCCTAAAAATTGGACTTCCCAAAGTCTTAGAAATTTTACATGAGAAAATTAACAAGTTGAAACCAAACAAATGATCACATGCAACAATCTAGGACCATATGAAGCCAGTAACAGTACTTCCAGCCACAATCAATATCATTAAAAACTAAATTTGAGCATTTTAGGGGAAAGAATGAATTTAAAAATTTTTTTTACAAAGTCTCCCCTAAAAATTGGACTTCCCAAAAGTTTTAGAAAATTTTACATGAGAAAATTAAAAATTTTAAACTAGATAAATAATCACATGCAGCAACCTTAGGCCATATGAACCTACAAACAGCACTCCCAATAATAATTAATATCATTAAAAACTAAATTTTAACAATTTAGATGAAAGAATGAATTCAAAAAAAAAATTTGACAGACTTTGCCCTAAAGATTGGACTTGCCAAAAGTTTTAGAAATTTTTACATGAGAAAATTAACAAATTGAAACCAAATAAATGATCACATGCAACAATCTGGGGCCATATAAAGCTATTAACAGCACTCCCAGCAACAATCAATATCATTAAAAAATAAATTTAAGCATTTTAGAGGAAAGAATGGATTTAAAAAAAATTTTCACAGAGCCTCCCCTAAAAATTAGACTTCCTAAAAGATTTAGAAATTTTTGCATGAGAAAATTGACAATTTTAAATCGAATAAATGATCACATGCAACAACCTGAGGCGTTGTGAAGGCACTAATAGCTAATCCTAGCAAGAGTCAATATCATTAAAAATAAAATTAAAGCAATTTAGAGGAAAGAATGAATTCAAAAAAATTTTGACAGAGTCTCTCCTAAAAATTGGACTTTCCAAAAGTTTTAGAAAATTTTTCATGAGAAAATTAACAATTTTAAACCAAATAAATGATCACATGCAACAACTGGAGGCCTTATGAAACGACTAATAGCTAATCCTAGCAAGAATCGATATCATTAAAACCTAAATTTAAGAAATTTAGAGGAAAGAATGAATTCAAAAAAAAATTCGACAGAGTCTCCCCAAAAAATTAGACTTCCCAAAAGTTTTAGAAAATTTTACATGAAAAAATTAACAATTTTAAATCAAATAAATGATCACATGTAACAACTTGAGACGTTATGAAGCCACTAATAGCTAATCCCAGCAAGAGTCAATATCATTAAAAACCAAATTTAAGCAATTTAGAGGAAAGAATAAATAAAAAAAAATTTGATAGAGTCTCCCTTGAAAATTGGACTTCTCAAAAGTTTTAAAAAATTTTACATGAGAAAATTAACAATTTGAAACCAAATAAATGATCACATGCAACAATCTGGGGCCATATGAAGCCACTGACAACACTCCCAGCAACAATTAAGATCATTAAAAACTAAATTTAAGCAACTTAGAGGAAAGAATGAATTCAAAAAAAAATTTGATAGAGTCTCGGCAAAAAATTAGACTTCCCAAAAGTTTTAGGAAATTTTACATGAGAACATTAACAATTTTTAATCAAATAAATGATCACATGCAACAACTTGAGGCCTTGTGAAGCCACTAACAGCACTCCTAGCAACAATCAAGATCATTAATAATTAAATTTAAGTAATTTAGAGGAAAGAATGAATTAGAAAAAAATTTTAGAGTCTCCCCTAAAAATTGGACTTCCTAAAAGTTTTAGAAAATTTTACATGAGAAAACTAACAATTTGAAACGAAATGAATGATCACATGAAACAACCTGATGTCTTATGAAGCCACCAATAGCTAATCCTGCCAAGAGTCAATATCATTAACAATAAAATTTAAGCAATTTAGAGGCAAGAATGAATTAGAAAAGAATTTTATAGAGCCTCCTCTAAAAATTGAACTTCCCAAAAGTTTTAGAAATTTTTGCATGAGAAAATTGATAATTTTAAACCAAATAAATAATCACATGCAACAACCTGAGGCCTTATAAAGCCACTAATAACTAATCCTAGCAAGAATCCATATCATTAAAAACTAAATTTAAGTAATTTAGAGGAAAGAATGAATTCAAAAAAAGTTTGATAGAGTCTCCCCTAAAAATTGGACTTTTCAAAAGTTTTAGAAAATTTTCCATGAGGAAATTAACAATTTTAAACCAAATAAATGATCACTTGCAACAACCAGAGGCCTAATGAAGCCACTAATAGCTAATCCTAGCAAGAATCGATATCATTAAAACATAAATTTAAGCAATTTAGAGGAAACAACGAATTTAAAAAAAAATTTGACAGAGTTTCCCCAAAAAATTAGACTTTTCAAAAGTTTTAAAAAATATTACATGAGAAAGTTAATAATTTTTAATCAAATAAATGATCACATGCAACAACTTTAGGCCTTATGAAGCCACTAACAGCACTCCCAGCAACAATCAAGATCATTAAAAATAAAATTAAAGCAATTTAGAGGAAAGAATGAATTCAAAAAAAAATTTCGACAGAGTCTCTTCTAAAAATTGGACTTTCCAAAAGTTTTAGAAAATTTTCCATGAGAAAATTAACAATTTTAAGCGAAATAGATGATCACATGCAACAACCTAAGGCCTTATGAAGCCACTAATAGCTAATCCTAGCAAGAATCGATATCATTAAAACCTAAATTTAAGCAACTTTGAGGAGAGAATGAATTAAAAAAAAATTTAACAAAGTCTCCTTAAAAAATTGGACTTCCCAAAAGTTTTACAAAATTTTACATCAGAAAATTAACAATTTTAAATCAAATAAATGATCACCTGTAACAATCTGAGGCCTTGTGAAGCCACTAATACCTAATCCTAACAAGAGTCAATATCATTAAAAACTAAATTTAAGAAATTTAGAGGAAAAAATTAATTTTAAAAAAATTCGATAGAGTCTCTCCTAAAAACTGGACTTTTCAAAAGTTTTAGAAATTTTTAAATATGAAAATTAATAATGATCACATGCAACAACCTGAGGCCAGATAAAGCCATTAATAGCTAACCCTAGCAAGAGTCAATATCATTAAAATCTAAATTTAAGCAATTTAGAGAAAAGAATGAACGTAAAAAATTTTTTGATAGAGTTTCCCCTAGAAATTAAACTTCTCAAAAGTTTTAGAAATTTTTACATGAGAAAATTAAGAATTTTAAACTAACTAAATGATCACATGCAACAACCTGAGGCCATATGAGGCCACTAATAGCACTCATAGCAACAATCAATATCATTGAAAACTAAATTTAAGCCTTTTAGAGAAAAGAATGAATTCCAAAAAATTTTTTGACAGAGTTTCCCCTAGAAATTAAACTTCCTAACAGTTTTAAAAAATTTTACATGAGAAAATTAACAATTTTAAATCAAATAATTGATCACATGCAACAACTTGAGGCCTTCTGAAGCCACTAACAGCACTCCCAACAACAGTCAATATCATTAAAAACTAAATTTAAGCAATTTAGAGGAAAGAATGAATTAAAAAAATTTTGACAGGGTCTCCTCTAAAAATTAGACTTCCCAAAAGTTTTAGAAAATGTTAGATGAGAAAATTAGCAATTTCAAATCAAATAAATGATCATATGCAATAACTTGATGCCTTATGATGCCACTAACAGCACTCCCTACGACAATCAATATCATGAAAAACTAAATTTAAGCAATTTAGAGGAAAGAATGAATTCAAAAAAAAAATTTCGTCAGAGTCTTCCCAAACAATTAGACTTCCTAAAAGTATTAGAAAATTAACAATTTAAACTAACTAAATGATCTCATGCAACAACCTGAGGCCTTATGAAGCCACTAATAGCACTCATAGCAACAATCAATATCATTAAAAACTAAACTTAAGCATTTTAGAGTAAAGACTGAATTCCAAAAAAATTTTGACAGAATCTTTCCTAAAAATTAGACTTTCTAAAAGTTTTAAAAAATTTTACATGAGAAAATTAATAATTTTAAACCATAAATAAATGATCACATGCAACAACCTGATACCTTATGAAGCTACTAATAACTAATCCGAGCAAGAATCAATATCATTAAAAACTAAATTTAAGCAATTTAGAGCAATGAACGAATTCAAAAAAAAAATTCGACAGAGTCTCCCCAAAAAATTTGACTTCCCAAAAGTTTTAGAAAATTTTACATGAAAAAATTAACAATTTTAAATCAAATAAATGATCACATGCAACAACCTAAGGCCTTATGAAGCCATTAACAACACTCCTAGCAACAATCAATATCGTTAAAAACTAAATTTATGCAATTTAGGGTAAAGAATGAATTCAAAAAAAAAAAATTTCGACAAGGTCTCCTCTAAAAATTAGACTTTCCAAAAGTTTTAGAAAATGTTAGATTAGAAAATTAACAATTTCAAATAAAATAAATGATCATATGTAATAACATGAGGCTTTATGATGCCACTAACAGCACTCCCTGCAATAATCAATATCATTAAAAACTAAATTTAAGCGATTTACAGGAAAGAATGAATTTAAAAAAAAAATTGATAGAGTCTCCCTAAAAAATTGAACTTTTCAAAAGTTTTAGAAATTTTTAGATGAGAAAATTAATAATTTTAAACTAAATAAATGATCATATGCAATGACCTGAGGCCTTATGAAGCCACTAATAGCTAATCCTAGCAAGAATCAATATCATTAAAAACTAAATTTGAGCAATTTAGAGGAAAGAATAAATTTAAAAAAAATTTTGACAGAATTCCCCCTAAAAGTTGGACATCCCAAAAGTTTTAAAAAATTTTACATGAGAAAATTAACAATTTTAAACCATATAAATGATCACATGCAATAGCTTGAGGCCTTATGAAGCCACTAACATCACTTCCAGCAACAATCAATATCATTAAAAACTATATTTAAGCAATTTAGAGGAAAGAATGAATTTTAAAAAAAATTGATAGAGTCTCACCCAAAAATTGGACTTCTCAAAAGTTTTAGAAAATTTTACATGAGATAATTAACTATTTTAAATCAAATAAATGATTACACGCAACAACCTGAGGCCTTATGAAGCCACTAACAGCACTCTCAGTAATAAGTAATATCATTAAAAACTAAATTTAAGCAATTTAGAGGAAAGAATGAATTAAAAAAAATTTTGACAGAGTCTCTCCTAAAAATTAGACTTTCAAAAGTTTTAAAAAATTTTACATGAGAAAATTAATAATTTTAAACTAAATAAATGATCATAGGCAACAACCTGAGGCTTTATATAGCCACTAACAGCACTCATAGCAGCAATCAAGATCATTAAAAACTAAATTTAAGCAATTTTGAGGAAGGAATGAATTCAAAAAAAATTTTAACAGAGTCTCCCCTAAAAATTGGACTTCCCAAAAGTTTTTGAAATTTTTGCTTAAGAAAATTAACAATTTTAAACCAAATAAATGATGACATGCAACAACCTGTGGCCTTATGAAGCCACTAGCGGTACTCCCAGCAACAATTAATATCATTTAAAACTAAATTTAAGTAATTTAGAGGAAGAAATGAATTCAAAAAAAATTTTTACAGTGTCGCCCCTAAAAATTGGACTTTCGAAAAGTTTTAGAAAATTTTACATGGAAAAATTGATAATTTTAAACTAAATAAATAATCGTAGGCAATAATCTAACGCCTTATGAAGCCTCTAACGACACTCCCAACAACAATCAAGATCATCAATAACTAAATTTAAGCAATTTAGAGGAAGGAATAAATTCAAAAAAAATTCGACAGTCACCCCTAAAAATTGGACTTCCCAAAAGTTTTTGAAATTTTTACAGCAGAAAATTAACAATTTTAAACTAAATAAATAATGACATGCAACAACTTGAGGCTTTATGAAGCCATTAACAGCAATCCCAGCAACAATTAATATTATTAAAAACTAAATTTAAGCAATTTAGAGGAAGGAATGAATTTTAAAAAAAATTGACGGAGTCTCCCCTAAAAATTGGGCTTCCCAAAAGTTTTAAAAAATTTTACATGAGAAAATTAATAATTTTAAACCAAATAGATGATCCCATGCAACAACCTAAGGCCTTATAAAGCCCCTAAGAGTACTCCCAACAACAATTGATAATATTAAAATCTAAATTTAAAAATTATAAAATCTAAAAATTCATATTCAAGATATGCCTGGGCGGTGGCAGTTGCAGCAACGGCTCAGCACTAAGAGAGTGAGGAGGGGAGAAGGAGTGGTAGCAAGGCAGAGGCACTGAGGAGGGGGAAGGGGGAGCAGTAGGGGAGAAGTAGGGAGAGCGGGAGAGGGCGTGTGAGAGGGAGAGGGACGGGGAGGGGGAGGGGGAGTGGGCGGGGGCGGCGAGAGGGAGGGGGGCAAAGGGTAGGCGAGAAAGGGGAAAGGGAGGAGGGGGAGGAAATGAGAGAAAGGGGTGGAAGCAGAGAAAATGAAGGGGAAGGAAACCATGCAAGATTGTGCTAGAGGAAAAAGGAGGGTGATTTAACAATTTTTCTATACCAGGTAAAGGGCCATTTGGTGTAGAAAACTAATTTCTTACACTAGGTAGACTCACCCAGTGTAAAACATTAGTTTTTCACATCAGATGGACCTCTACCTGATGTAAAAAGTAGACTTTCTACACTAGGTGAGTCCTCTTGGTGTAAAAAGTTAGTTTTTTACATCGGGTGTAGGTCTACCTGGTGTAAAAAGTGTCAAATACTTTAACATAATTACAAAAATGTCACCGCCTTAATTTTTTACACCGTTTGCCTTCCACCGATATAAAAAGTACCCTGTAAATTTCATATTTTGTATTGCTGACACAAGTTCTTAGTTTATTACACAATCTTATAGACTTCCACGACAGTGGGACCACTATGTCAGTCCTGCCTCTCTCCCCTTACCCTAATCACTGCCCTATCCTATAAAAATATAACCATGGGGGTGAGATAAAAATCTCAGTAATGGAATAACTTACTCTTATTAACTATCACATGTAACTATATGAAAGTAAAGCATAATATATCATTTAATATAGTATATCATATATTTCATTTCAAATATCACTCATATCAAATCTTTCATCACTTTTACACTTGTTTCACCACTTTTCTCTACTTTTACAACATATAGCAACATATAGCATCACATAGCATGATCATTACTAACCAAACCTCTAAATCACCCCGACACGAAATCATAGGCTCGCCTAAGACTAATTTACACACTTATTAGCCATGAGCTCATCTTTAGTGATAGAATCACCTGGCTAAAGGTATTATATCTCACTTCTAGACTATGGTTTTCCCAAATACACATAATAAGGTGTCATTGACGCCAACACCCTATCACATAGATACTAAGGAGTCTCATATCTCCAACACTGCACCTAGAAAGGCACTAAGGAGATATTATTCTCCAACAACATACCCCGTTGGGCATAAAGGAGAATATGCCATATAGTCTTATCACCACCTCTCTACTTGGGTGAACTCCTACCCCTATGATCATGCTTTTCAAATCATTCATAGGTTCCTAATCACCACTTTACTTATATATATACATGTATATATTTTCACAACAAATTACACAAGTTTCAATACTCATTTAACCAAAATCTCTTTTTATGCAATAAATAATTAATGTTATAAAACATGCTCAGTTCAAAACAATTTCATGCATTACATGGAAAACTCACACTTAGTTACAACAAATAGTCAAACAAAGGAAGTCATTTAGTTACCTCAACCCTTCTATCATTAGAAAGTTTATCTGTGGATTTCAACTACCATTATAGCTTATCATAAGCTTCCTTTCTCAATTCACATGCTTAATATACCAATCTGAACACATTTGGCACAATTTATTCATTCAGTCCAATTTAACCAAAAAACACATATTTACTGCTTATAGCTATATTTAGCCATATATTATTTTCCATTTATCCATCTTAAGTCCATTACTACTCATATTACTATTTTACATCACCTCAACTTTTCTCATTTCAGGTAAATCTAATTTTCACCTTAAAAATCTCTTAACTTAGGGCCAAATCGAGCTTGCGAGCTCAAAGCTCTACTGTACAACTCTAAACCAATCATAAAGCTCTAATTTAACTCTCGAGGACCATTTATTGCAATTGGGAAATAATCAAACTCTTAAAATTTCACCAATTCAATTTTTCTACAACTCATATTCAGAGAAATTTAGGTAAAATAGAAGGTAAGGGTTATATGTAGCTTAGCGGCTAAGTAACTAATTTGAAGCACCTTTCAATGACTTGAAATAGCTTGCCCTAACTGACTTGCTCTTCTTCTCTTCTCCTTTCGTGTGTTTTTCATGCATCCATATTGATCTTACCTTGTTTCATCATTAGTCTATACATACATTGAGGACAATGCGTGATTTAAGTATGGGGGAGAGAAATAAATATTTCATTTTGTTTTTTTGAAAAAAATTAAAAAAACTTCTTTGTTTTGTTTTGTTTGAGGTTACTTAATTACCTAACTATTTGAATGGATATTTAGATACTTAAGATGAGATAATTTTTAGGATTGAATAGTATGAAGTGAATATTCTTTTACCTTGAATTAATAGATTAGAGTGGCACATTACCTATTTCATAAAAGAAGCCAAACACCCATGTGTGATTAATTCCTTAGTGATGGTACCCTTTAGAATTTCTTTCACTTCTTAATTGAGACTACATATCTTGTACTTGCTTGATAGGAGATGAAAGATGGCATTCATAAAAATAACCAAGAGCCAAAAGGCTAACCCATTAGTATTGATTATCCTTTGTTAGCCACTTTGAGCTTTTGGTTTGATTCTTAAAAATAAATATTCACCCTATTTTCCCCAAGGAATGTGTGTTACACTTGTATATATCTTTTTAATATTCATTGCATGTCCTAGATCAAGTGAGTGGATGCCAGTTATCATTTTTCTATTCATTACTCTGTATCCTTCATTATCACACCATTATATTCATTATTTCCATTGTTTTCAAAGAGTTAGGGGCAACTAAAAGAAAAAGAAAAGCAAAGAAAGATTGAAAAAAAATAGAGAAAAATATATATGAAAAAGAAAAGCAACAAAGTTGTGAGAAAAGAAACAAAAGAAAAAGAAAAGAAGGTAAAAAAAAAATAAAAGAAAGACAAGAAAGTTGCCTAGCTCATTTAATTCCATTGTTTCATCTTTTCTTATCATTTCTCTCCATTCTCATTATGTTAAGGTGTCCACTCAATTGAATTAGGTTATGCTTTGCATATTAAGGGGATATATCTTGACCTTAGCATTATCTTGGTGCTAACCCTATTTTTCATACATGCATTTCTTAGACATCCTTTCATTACCCACATTACAACCTAATAAAGTCCACTTGATTCTTGATTGCAAGTGCTATTTAATGGTGGAGATGTAGAAGGGTTAGAAAATTGTGGTAGGGCTTGTCTTAAGGAATTTTGAGTGAAATTGAATACCTTATACAATTTGAGTGATGAGAGCAAATACTTAACCTAGAGAGGCTTATTCTATGGTATTGATTCTTAGGAAGAGTTTGTTTTTAATGTGCATAATTCTTTCTTAATTATTGCCTCATTGATTGATAATTTGAAAAAGTTCATGAGCTAGTATTTTAGTGACTTTGAACATTATTTTTCTCTTGCTTGTTTGTTTTATTGATTCTTTTGGGACCTTTTTCACTTGATTTTGCCCATAGTGCAAAAGATAAATATGGGGGAATTGATAGAACACATTTGTTACACACTTTTACTTGTCAATTAGGACACTTTTATTAATATTTTATTACCTCAAAGTACACTCATTTCATTATATTTGAAAAATTGCCTAAGTATCTAGGTCTAAAAATGAACTTTTGAGAAAATATACAAGAAAAATTATAAAGTGAATTTTATGTTTAATTTATTAGTGGTTAAATTATATTTTTGAAATTCATTTTAGTTTGGGAGTAATTAAATAAAAAGTCAATACTTTCTTAAGTGTATTAGTTTAACCTAGTTTTTGATTTGCCTTTATGTAGAAATTTTTATATAATTTATGCATCTTAGAACTTGGTTATTTTAATAAATTATCTCTTTTAAATATGAATTTAATTCTAAACTTTAATGATATTTTATAATGTCACATGTTATTTAATTGAATTATGTGATTTACGTGACACAAGTGGCATGTGACTTATGTATTAATTGGACAAGTGAAGTCAACACTCCTTAAGGTCAAAGGGCTAATGCTTGGATGTTGTTCTACCATATTTATTGGATTAAATCGGCTTGAAAATGTGGATGACAAATGGAAAATTATACACACATTAGAATTATCTACAAGCCAATAGGAGGATGCTACCTTACAAGTGTGACAAGGCTCCCATTTTCTTTTTATTTTATTTTCCTATTTTTTTATTAGGATTCAGTTGATGGGAAACACCTTAGAGCATGCCATTCTCACTAAAATTTTGATCATGCACTCATATCATTTCATCTCCTTCATTCTCTCTCTCTTGTTCATACTATTCTTCATTTTCTCTCTTTTGTTCTTCATTTTCAAGCACCATATCTCCCACTTCCATTCACTAAACCTCCACAAAACACACCCCATTCTTCTTCTCTCCTCATTTTTATCCCACGCCTTCTACTTTCACAAGGATTGAAGCTCATTTCCATCATTCAAGAGTTATGGGATTCAGCCTTCACAAGCAAGTTCTAGGGTTCTTGAAAATGATGAAGATTGGCTAAGTTCTTTAGTAGAATCCTCGAGAGATGAAGATAGAGGATGAGTCTTGAGCATCAAATTGGATAAATTCTTTTGTTTCATATCCTCTTCTATTTTTACTAGATGGTTAGATTCCTTAATCTAGGGTTTGATCATCTTAGCTTGTAAATTCTAATCTAAATTTGATTTTGACGTAAAGAGAGAGGATTGTTTTAAATAAGTTATTTCTTTTGGCTGCCATGACTATTCAGCCATTAAATGTTTGGTACATGATTTTGTGTTTTTCCTTTAGTGATTTACTTGTGTTAATATTGCATAATTTTGTGATGTTAATGCTTGAGTTGTTGAGTAGCTTGACATAATCTTATGGTTACTTAATTCCTTGGTTTGGCCATGGCACTTGAGGAAGAATTTTGAGTGAATCACTTGACTAATTTTTACACCAATTGGTTGATTAAACTAGGGACTTTAACCTAAGACCTAGAAAAGTTAGCTAATTAGATTAATTGGCTTAGGATAATTTTTTTAAGTCATAACTGCTTTAGTCAAGCGGAAAGAGAAGCTAAACTTAGCCTAATCATGAGAAGATAATGAGTCCAAAATTAACTAATTTCTAGGGTTCTACTCTTGTGAAAAGAAAATTTCATTCCACTTACTTTGATTTGCTTTTTAATTACTTGCACATTATGTAACTAGTTTAGATAATTAGGTAACTAAATTCTAACTCTTTGGGTAACTCATTGAATTAGGTAACCTTATTGCTTTAGGCACCTTTTATCATCTATAGCTAACTGATTTTTTATTATAATGGTACATCACTATTGCCACGTGGATTTAACACTACTCTCCTCAAGCAAACTCTTGCTAAAGTGATCATGCCATGCACACATTGACACATATTATGCGACACAAATGACAACTAACACATCACATTGTTCTTATCACAAATCATCAACATACTCCAACATATCAATATCCATTTTCAAATATATTTGCATGCTCATTCAAGCCTTAAACATACATGTTTAACATACATATCATTTTCATGTCTCAAGGATTTCACCCATTACTTAATATGCCAAAATTTGCATCAATGAGTTTATAAGCACCCAATAAGTTTCAACAATTTAGTTCAATTCTAAATAATTAATTAATAAGCAATTATACAAACTAAATTTTCCCCCAATTACCTCAAACCTTTGATATGTTAAAGGTTTACCTCTCAAAAAATAAACTTTAAAAGCTTCAATTAACTTGAATGGAACACTTGCCCTGAGTGTTATCCAAAAATCACACAATTCAAATAAACTAAGTGTGGTTAAGGAATTGATCTTAAAACTAACTTAGGAAAAAAAAATCATTTAAATTACTAAGCAGATACACGATTGTAAAATAAAACATTTAAAACCTTTTTTTAAAAAATTTATAGGTTTTACCTATAGCGCACAGAAGCAAGCTAGGTAAAAGCAGGGTAAAAAGATGCTGTCATGATAGCATTAAATTGCTGTCATGACAGCCCTCCCAGGCCAACTTTCGGGAGGCACCGTTATGTCATTCGATCTCCGATCGAGTAATTTTAAAGCTCACATGTCACATTCAAAGGGTACTATAAGTGTACCAAATTTTAAAAATATCCAATCGTTGGATTAAAAATTAGACATGTTACAAGTTTAGTTATTTTGCTGTCATGACAGCTTTTTAGCTGTCATGACAGCACCTCTGGACTAACTTTCAGAGTGCACAATTTCATCATCTGACTCCGATCAGAGTGATTTCAAAGCCCACATGTCACTTTTAAAATGTACTATTAGTATACCAAATTTTAAAAAGACCCAACAGATAGATTGAATTTTGTGCATATTGCAATATCAACACTATTGCTGTTATGATAGCACTTTTGCTATCATAATAACTCCTCCGGACCAAATTCCAGAGTGCGCTATTTCTCTATCTAGCATCCAATCGATGTGATTCTAAAGCCCACATGAAGCTTATAAAAGATTTTACTTGTGACCTAAATTTTAGAGAAATCCAATGATCGGATTAAGACTTGGACACCTGAATGTAAAAGTAAATTTTTTTTGGTAAAAACTATTTTCAAAATTGTCCGAATCTCATCCTAATGGTCACAAACCTGTGGGAACACTTTGAACATGTCAAATAGGACTAAAAAAACTTGATAGAACATCTAAATGATAGAAAAACCCTTTATATCAAAATTTAACCACCCGGATGCCATTTTCCAAAATGGACCCTATGCCCCCAAAATTCACAAATCACACAACAACAACAACAACAACAAACAACAAGCCTTTATCCCACTAGGTGGGGTCGGCTACATAGATTGCAAGATGTCATTGTGCTCTATCATTTATCAAACTTTTAGGATATATTAATTAAGAAATCACATTTAACAACTTCCAAGAGTTTTCTCTTAGGCCTTCCTCAACCCCTCTTAATTGGGCTCAAAGTTATATGTTCCACTCTTCTCACTGGTGCCTCCGTGGTCTTCTTTGTACATGTCTAAACTATCTCAACCGATTGTTATGTTCCACTCTTCTCACTAGTGCCTCCTAGGTCTTCTTTGTACATGCCCAAACCATCACAAATCATAAAAGAGTGGTCAAAAACCATTCTAAATATTATATACACATATGAATACATATGCTAAATATTTTCAAGGTGCATGCTTGCCCATAACCCACTCTCTCTATCCAAGGTGTATGCTTGCCCATAACACACCATTTGCAATGTAACCACTTTGTCTTTGCTTGTGGAATAACATATATACCAAAATAAATATTTCTTATAGTAGAAACTTGGTCTACTAAAGAAATCCATCAAAACCACACACCATAACCAAGTTTCCTAGCCACAAGTCTACAAGCAAACAAAAATTCATACACAAGCCATACAATCCACACATACTCACACATATATATACATAATCACATCCTATTGGCACCCTAATCCTAAATACATTACAATAAATTTGCTCAAAACAAAGGGGTTATAGTTCTTTACAATCCACAAACAACTCCTAGCTCTGCTCCTTTCCCCGTCCTTTACTGATTCCTTTGCCTGGATCTGAAAATATTGAAAAGAAAGGGATAAGACAACTATAGTCTCAATAACAGAGAAATCTATATTGATTATTACAAAGTAAGCCATAATTGAATAAACGAATAATAAATTCAACGTAGTATATAATTTAGCCATTTAAAATGCATGAATGCATGACATAGGCCAATATGGCCTTTCATGACCAACATAATACCCCCTGGCACTCTTTAACTCGCAGGTAAATCTTATACCCATTTGTACATCCACAGACACAAAACATAATTTAAGGCATGATCTAATCCACCGAACTGCCTATGCCCCTTCGATGTGAATCCTGAGCAGTTGAAGTTAACTCCTTCCCAGAGTCAGCCTGACTTACTCTTCATGTGAGGGCTACCTTGACCTAAGCACTCAACCTCATACTTTATATGTCGGATTCTCTTTCCCACTGAGAGGTGTCGAACACTCAATACACTAACCACTTTAGTGCACTGAGCCCATAATATGTAAGGCAACACTGAGTACCGGTAGTGTGCCATAGAATATTACAAGTCCACAACTTCTCATTGATGAACTCCCACCAAGATCATGCCTTTTACTCTTATCTACCTTTCTCGAGAATTAACCACTTCAACCCTCTAAGGTAGTATAACATTTACAAATCTTCCTTAAATGGTTCCTTAGCCTATCTAAGGTACCTAACTTAATTACACTTCCTTAACTGCAACTTCTATTCTTTATAATTACAGTATATGCAAATAAATCTCGTTTCTATAAAAACATTATTGTTAAACAATCAGAAAACATATTTGTACTATAATCAAAGTAGTACCCCATAACCCCTTATAAAGCACATTTAATCTTTTAAAACATGTAATGCATGATAGCTAGTAATATTTATTCAAAAATAGCTAAACAAAATAATAAGAAATACAAATTCCCTTGTTACATCAACCCTTTGGTACTAAAAGGGTTCCTTTTGTATAAAATAGGACTTAACTTGTTCCTTAACTTCTCAATAAGTTCTACCAACAATTTCCTACAACATATAAGTGATCCACATTACTTATCATGACAAATAGCATTAATGAAGACTAAAACTCATACCACACAACTTGGGTCAATGAGTCATAATCTATCTTAATGGTCTATATATTAAACCAACCATTTACATAGTATCACTTAACTACCAAAACTATTTATTAGCTATCACTAGGCTAATTCCCAATTCATATAATTTTTAATCAATTAAAAACCTTCACTTAGTGTCACCAACTTTCACCATTAGCCCTTATAATAAAAACCAAACTTTAATTTAAATCTTATTAGGCACAAATAGCAAAATTATAACTAAATCAATAGACTTAAACCATTGAGAAGAAAAACCCAACCTCTTGGGGTTCGACTTTTGCCCTAAAACTCCATTTTTCATCCAATTAGCTGCTCAAAACATTAGAGCATCATGTAGAAACTCAAAACAACCTCCCAAGGACCTAAAGAAACTAAAGCTTACAAGAATAAAGCCTTATGAATCAAATTCCAAAAATTCCCTCTTACAAAAATTAAAGAAAATCAAGAGGGAAGGAAGAGGATTAAAGTAGAAAGTTTACCTATCTTGTAGCCAAGCTCGTAACGATCATAAAACCCTCCAAGATCCATGCCTAACTCCCTTTCTCTCTCCTCTCTTCTTCCTCTATCTCTCTCGTGCATTTGTTTCTTTCCTTTACTCTTTCTTCTATTTCATTTCTGTGTCCAATTGCTCTTTAAAATGCTGATCTAACACTTTGGGGAAAATTACAAGAAAGGGCCTAACATTTCTTATTACAACACAAAAGCCTAGGTCAACTTTGTAATATTTTCATAGTTAAAAGTAAAATAAAACTAAACTTTTACTGAGAAAAATTCAAACTCTAGACCTCTATCAAATTATTCTTAATTTTAATTTAATTATAGATATTTTATTTTATTTTTAAAATAAATCTGAGTCTTAAAATTTCGAGATGTTACACTTTTAGCATTTTTTAACATCATGATGCATTTAATAGTTCATTTGGTGAGAGAAATAAGGTTTTATGGTCTAGCTTATCTAAAGGGGATGTACTTGTTTGAGCGATACATGAAAATCTTAAAAGGATATTCCAAGAATCCATACTAAATTGAAGCATCAATTGTTGAACAGTATATGGTTAAAGAGGCTATTGAATTATGTACTTCATATCTAAAAGGTTTGAGAGCTACTGGAGTCTCTCAAACTCGACATGAGGGGACAAGACTTTTTGGTAAGGGAACATGAGGTGTCAAAGTGAAAAGTATGTCTCGTGAAGAAGTGTTACGAGCACATTTGTATATTTTGAATAACATGAAAGAAGTTCAACTTTATTTAGATGCTTATAAAAAGTTGTTGAAAGACAACCCAAGAAAGAATGAGATGCAGCTGCCAAATGAGTATAATAAGACTTTTAGACGGTTGTTAAAGGACATGAATCCGATTTAATAACATGGTTAGCTGAGGGACCTCTTTTGAGATCATATGTTGGGGTGGATATGATATTAATGAATATTCCTTCCACAAAGAAGCCCAAGATATAAAAGTATAGTACAAAATAGTAGAGTAATAGTAAAAATAGAAGCGAAGCATTTTTTTAGCTAAAAAAATAACAACTTACTATTGGATTTCATGAAATATTATGAAGTGATTGAAGAGATATGGGAAGTGAACTACATCAAATTCAAAGTACCTATTTTTAAATATAAGTAGGTTCACTTTAATGCCATTAAAATAGATACGGAATTTGGATTTGTTTTAGTTGATCTCAAGAGGGTTGGTTCCAAAGATGAGCCCTTCATTTTAACAACTCAATTGAAACAAGTGTTTTATGTCACTGATCCAAGAAATAAATAACATTCCATTATACTACAAGGTAAAAGACAGATTGTCGATATGGAGGATGATGACTCAAGTTTCAATCTTGATGAAACCCCACCTTTTCCTACAATTCTACCTAGATAAACTAAAGTAGATTTGGTCAATAATGAATATGCAATTAGAGATGATCACTATGAAGGAATTTGGGAAAATGAATAAAGTATGACCCCAATTAATAAAACAATCGTTTTGTTTTTTTCTTAATAGTTCATTTATTTAGTGTTATATATTTAATTTAAAAGAAAATTACTTAATTGTATCATTTTCTTTTTTTAATAGGACATAAAGGGTTCTAGTGGGGATGCTGGTGACACGTCCAATGCATCTAAAAAAAGAAAGGATAGAGGTAGTACAAAGTTAAAAGAGTTGGCTTTATGTTAAGCTACTATAGAGAGGGTGCATCTGAATTTTTTTATGATTATAGAAAACCACTTGGTCCAGAAGGGTTTAAGTTCATAAGTTATATAGGCCTTATAGCTTGATCTAGGGTTAGGGTCTTGTACCATAAATGGAAGGAAGTACCAGAAGCTATGAAGGACTTGATTTCAAATGACGTTTTGATATGAATATTTTTTATGCTATTATTTTACTTATATTTGACATTATTAACTCACTTTATAAATATTATATCTTGTAGCTCACTTATGATGTCCCTTCTACCCTTAAAATGAAGAAATATTAGCTTCAACAAGTACATGATTGGTAAAAATATTTCAACTCAACACTTTCTAGAGAATACATTTGAGGAGAGAAGAAGAATGAGGATCCGTGTTTGGAGTATAATTTTATTGATCACAAGACTTGGACATAATTTGTGAGGTCACAGGAAGATCCTGAATTTCAAGTAAATTTTGCTAGAATCAATCATTGACTTAATTTTTTAAAATCTACATTTGACTTTGTCAAAATTTAATCATAGAAATTAAGTGCACTAAATAAAGAAAGATAGCTTAAGAATAAATATCAACATTACTTGTCTTAGGGGAGATATTGAAAGTTGGACAAGAAGCTTATGTAAGTTGATTTAAAGGAATTGAAGGAAGCTACAAGATCAGACCCTAGCATTATTGTTAATCCCCTGCCTCCTCCAACTCGTCAAAGAAAATGGAAGGAGGCAAGGATTAAGAAAAGCTAGTATATCACTCCAGAGATTGTTGAAGTTGCTGCAAGGATTGTGAGTAATTATACTAAACGAATTAAATTGAAATGTACACTTCATGGTTTTCATTAGTTGTATATTATAGGATTCACTTAAGGAACAATCTTCCCAAGGTTCATTTCAATCTTATGGAAGAATGGACATCTTAGTGATAGCAATTGGAACGCTAGATTATCTTAGCCATGTCAGAGGGGTAGGAAAAGGAGTCGGTTTGAGGTAGTACTTCAGACTAACACCACGAAGATCAGGAGTTGTATTTAAAGTTGATCTTGATGAGATTTTAAATAAGGTTACTTAAAAGTATGAGCAAGATCGTGTGTTATTTCATGAGCAGCTTCTTTAAGAGTTTAAATCCATGGTCTCCAACATGGGAACTATGTAGGAAACTGAGCAACAACGACCCTAGGTTTTCAATTAGTTAAATATTCATTTTTTTTATTTTTCCTATTTTATGTTTAACCTTTTTATTTATTTCTCTAGACTTCTATTCTTCAAGGCACAAAAGATAATCATAATCCACTAGAGACAACAGCGCATGCCAATAGTCCCTCAATAATGATGAGACTTCTTTTTTTCTTATTTAGATAAGCCCATGAAATGGGTAGTTACTATAGCTCGGGTTTACATGCTCGGGGAAATAATCCATCATATCATGATTCTATACAACCAAGTCAAGATGTTGATTGAGGTTATTCTTAAGCCTCATGTGACAATGTCATTCCTTACTGATGAGGTTTTAAAATTAAGCCAGCCCTTAAGTTACTTCATTTTATGGCCTAAAAGACTTATTGACATAGATATGTCAATTTTAATGGTAAAAAAAACACCTATTATTGTTTGATTTTTGGTTTTACTTAATTTATATAACTTGTATTCATTTGGTGTGTCATTAAGATCTCGAGGATGTTGAGGATTCCCTTATCTACCACAATTATATGATTTTTTCAAGGCAATGACAAAGTCAATCCAATTGATGATGCCTAAAGGAATTATGGGTGTAGATAGATCATATCCCCTTGCAATTGATAAGAAAAACATCCTAGAATTCCTATTGATGAGGGAGTTAGATATATTCTGGGCCATGCTATCAATCTTGTAAATTTATTATTTATATTTTATCTCATTTTTCTTTTATTGTAATTTATATGCGTTAATTTTTATCTCCTTCTACTAATAGGTTTCAAAAATCTTTGCATTGGACCTAAAGAAAATCAATTTGGATTTTTATGTCCCGCTTCTGTGATGTCGACTCACAATGATATCTATGATAGGATGAGATACGTGGGCAATACTATTTCAAAAACAAAAATACCATATTATCTGGCACCAGTTCTTGAAGGACAAGTTTATATTTATGCATATATATTATTCAGTTTGGTAAAATTTTTCTCATTTTCATATATTGATTATATTTCTTATATTTTATAGTTATCAATGGTTTCTTTGTTGTCTGCCTATATTTGCGCGAGATTTACTAGTTTTACACTATGGACAAGCAACCATATGGTAATACTAAAGATATATTTAGCACGTAAGTTAAGGTTTTATAGTTTATAAATGTTAGTTTTTTTATATATTTAAATTGTTTTAATCTCTTTTTTTTTAATTTAAATTTCATTATAGTTGACTAAAGATATATCATATAATAGGGGGAAGCCACCACCTACCCAAAAGTGTAACAAAAAAATGGTCTACCAACTTGGATACTTCCAAAAGTGAGTAATTTTTATTCAATGTTCTTCATCCACAATCATTCCATATATATTATTTTGTATGCTTATCATTTAATTTTTATTTGACCAGTGCCATCAAGAGATAGGGAGTACAGAGTGCAGATGCTATATTATCCATTATATGTAAGAAATTATTCAATTTGGTACCAATGAGAATTTACACCTAGTATGTAGTTTAATCTCAATGAAAATTTAGAGAGGAAGTATAGAGGCTTTAGAATTTTACTAGATCTAATGAAAATCTTATAAAAATCTTATAAAAATTTATAGCTTCTTAACAATGTATACCCCTACACCAGTGAAGAGATAAATGACATTCAAAATAGTTTGGCAGGTTAACTTCTTCAAGAGTTATTTATATAGTCTAAATTTTATAGTTTGTTCAATTAGGATTTTAGCTTAACTTAGAAGTTAGAAGGCTAGAAATTTTATTTAGTGTATTATTGTAGTTTGTTCAACTTTGATTGTAAATATTGAACATTTGAATAGATAATGGCTTTAGTGTTCCTTCAGTCTATATATGCTTATGCTGCTGCTACTATTATTCATTGGACACATTAGATGTTGGGCTATTGCTGTTATGAAAAATTTACAAGTTTATTAACTATAAAGAAAAATACAAACTATATATTTAAAAAATAAATAATCCACGTCCCTTTTTTCATTACACGACACGTTCCTTTCCAACAAAAAGAGATGTGGATTATTAATAATCCATGTCCATTATTAAAAAAAAAGAGAGACGTGGTTTTTGTTATCCACGTCCCTCTCAAAAGTGATGTAGATGTATTAATTTTCTATGTCACCTTGATCCATGACCCCTACTATAGGAATGTAAATACCCCTAAAAAAGCGATGTTAAAAGCCTTTTTTATAGTAGTATGAAGGTGCCTACTAACCCTTCGCAAAAAAAGTTGAAAGGTAAAAATAACCCTTAATCTAAAAAAATATTTTAAAAAGTGTGACCTACTTATTATAGGATCATGTGTTTTGATGATTACAAAATCAAGAGAAGAGGTGTTTGTTATGTGTGTAGGTATATAAAGAATCATGGATGAAGACAAAACCTTAAGAACATGAAGAATTAAGAGAAGATATGAAGTGTCATCTTGTGTATGGTTGGGTGCGTGCACTTGAATTGTCATCTTATGTTCCATTGCATATTATGAAGTGCCATTTCACGCTTGAATTAGAAGGTATCCACGTGTGATTTGTCACTAAGTTTCTTGAACACATTTTGTCAAATTGAATCTTAAGCCATTTTAAGCCTGGCTCAACATTGTATACTTGCGTGATCTATCATCTATTATTCTAAATCTTTTTGATCATACAATCCTTGCTTGAATACATAATTGTCCCATGCGTGATATGACTTACAGAATGATTTAGTTTTGCAACTTGATGTTTCACACATGAGTATTATCATGTTCCATGTGTGATTTGTCTTCCTGAATGGATTGAGTCTTGTAATATGCCATTCCAAGCGTGATAGAGTGTTGGTTCCATGTGAATTTTGTCACACAAAATTAGCTTTGACAACTTATTTGCCAATTCATGTATAAGAACCTGAGGGTCACATGCGAGTTCTATCACATAGAATGGTTTACATATTCTTATTCTCTAAAACACGCATAATATTCATGCTTGAATTATGACATATGCATGTCTGGAACTTGGATAGCTCCATTTTGTTGGATCATGTGTTTTGATATTTACAAAACTAAGAGAAGATGTATTTTTTATGTGTGCAGATATAAAGTATCATGGATGAAGACAAAATCTCAAAAGTATGAAGAATCAAGAGAAGATGAAGAACTTTAGGATAAGTAATCCAAATTCTCTTAGATCAATGTAAAAACTTAGACAGCTTAATCACTTTTCTTAATCATAAAATGAATGCATCATATGTCTCTTTTATATGCATTAAGACTCATCTAAGTATGTTAAAGCATGCAAATAATATCCTTCTTGCAAGTTGATTTTCATAGAAGATATTTGCATAGTGAGAAGCAAAATCACACGTGATTTTATAAGTTACTCATGAGTTTTTTCACATTAGGCACACTGACAACTAAATCACGTGATTGTTAAGAAGTGTTTCATGTGTGGTTAAGCACTTAAGTTGTGTGATGCCTTAAACTTTGTCTCTGCATGCAAAACCACATGTGAAAGGCTTTATTGTCCACATAAGTTTTAGCATTTGTGCTTCATTGCATTATATCAAAGTATAAAACCATGCGTGAGACTGATGGTAGCCATACGTGATTTGTCACTTGTTGGATAATCTTATTTTGCCTTGTTGAGTCTTAAGTCTTCTCAAACCAAGCTAAAATTATTCATTTGTATGATCATTGATTCATAAATCTATATCTTTTAATCATGCAAAATCTTGCTTGAGTTATGTGAAGTTTCACATGTGAAAATGCACCAGACAAGATTGTGTTTTAGTGCTTGCAATTTAACGCGTGATAACATTTTGTTCCACGTGAGTTTTGATCACATAGAATGGCTTTGGCTTTCTGTTAGCCATTTCATGCATGATTTGTCACACATAACTGATGATAGTTTCTTATGTGAAAAACCACACGTGAGAGTTAATTGTGCACTCATGAATTTTATCACTCTGATATGTTAGTATATCTATAAATGCAAAACCATACAAGAAAGGAATGAGGTACCATGCAAGTTTTAGCACACAAAACTTAATGAATATTCATAAATGCCAAACCATGTGAGAGAGCAATGTGGTACCATGTGAGTTTTCGCATACAGAATTGGATGGTTATTCAGAAGTGCAAAACCATACGTGAAAGAACAAGGTGTTCACACGTGATTCATTACATTCAGTTTTCTAGAATTTCTTCAGTGCATATTCACACGTGATTATGCTAGTTGCTTATAAGAAAATGCACCAATGGATAAATTCATTATTCCAATAGTTTGTCAACTTTCAAAAACTATATAAGTGATTCATTTTGAATCAGATAATGATCCTTGTGTGAACAAATTATCATTTGTGAATTTAAAGAGCTTTCAAATTGTGCTTTTACATTTGACATTCATTCATCATTCTTGAAAAGAATTGTGAAAAGCTCTTATAAGTTTATAAGCTTTCATTTGTATTCTTATATACTCTTTAAGAGAGTTTTCTATAAAAAGCTTATCTTATATTTTTAGAAATCTTGAAAAGGGATTTTTCAAGTGTCTGTAACAACTTGTTAGATTGTAGCAAGGTTTGTCAAGTGAATTAAGACAAGTTTAGTCTTGAGAGTTGCACTGTGGTGGCAAGCACCCATTGAAGCTTGTGATCTTAGTTGAAAATCTCAAACGTGATCTTTAGGACTGAGCGTAGACCAAGTTTGTGGCTGAACCAGTATAAATCTCAAGTGTGTTATCTTCTTCCTTTACTCTTTAGCTCTTTATTCTTTTCAAGTTTTTAAAAGTTTTTAAGTGTAACCCAATTCACCCCCTCACTACTACAAAAAAAAGGAATAAATGATAGTTATTTTAGTCCATAAATGATAGTGAATACATGTCATTTATTTGGTTGACATTTAAAGTCCACCAATAAATGATAGTTATAAAATCGTCATTTAAAATAAATTTTTACAAAAGTACAAGTGAAATACTATCATTTAAAATAAAATCTTTATAGAAGTACAAGGGAAATGGGAATATAAATGACGGGTAAATAAGATGCCTATCATTTAAAGTCGAGATAAATGATGGGTATCTTAGTTACCCATCATTTATATTAGTATAAATGATGATTATTTATATAACCATCAGTTATTATGTGGTTTTTTTTATTATGTGAGCTCTTTTTATACTAGCCCCCCTGCAAAAAGAAATTAAAATAGCAGCAGCCAGCCATTCCAGATTTGAATATCAATGAAATTTATTGTATTCAATTTCAAAATTAATCAATAAACAAATGTAATTATATAAAGTAAACTATTTTCAAAAATAAACTACCTATTAAAAATATAAACTTCCTAGCTACTTCTTCAAGGTAGTTCTATTGATCTTCTTTGTATGAGGTCCACACTTAGAAAATGTATTGACACCATTCTTCAATTACCTCATTTATTCATGCATCCCCAAATTCTTCAACATAAGAATCATTATAGTACTGCAATATATAAATGATCCACCATATATTAATTTTAATACATTAAATATTTTTGTAATTTAAAAGTTAATATTGTTGACATACCATCTCTGAAATTATGCTCTCATTATGGATAATGATGTCTTTCATGAACCTTATGATGCAATAGCCACAATCCAAGCTATTTTTCTTTTGTCTTGGACACTAAAAATTAAAGAATTGATGAATATATATTAATGCATTAAATTTCAATTTAATAAATGATTCCAATTACCTTAATTATATTCCAAGTGTAGGTCGCATCAAAATTTGTAAAGGACCTTAGAATTGATTGTTTTATGTTAGTGTGGTATAACCTAATCACCCTAATGAAACAGTAAAAAATATGTTAGTATGGAATTTAAATAATTAAATAAATATGTAAAATACTTTATGCACTTATGTATTAATCAACTTCAATAAAATTTGTCTCCTCCTTATTTCCCCTAAGAGAATTGAGATAATATATCTTTGCAGTGTTGTTGAATGGTTCGATGGCAATCAACATCCAGTGGTCCCTAATAGTATTAAAAAGTGTTGCAAAATTATAATTAATCTATTAAATTAAAAATACAAAATTATTAAGATAAGTGAGAATTTTGTTACCCTTGACAGTATGGTATTATGAATAATGCTCCCTTTTGAGCCCTTGCTTTGAAATTTTCACTTAATACCTTTGTTTCTTCTAAAATTTTGTCACTTTTAATTAAGGCATGTGCACCCACTTCATGAGAACTAACAAAGACGAACTTCATTTATAGATCAAAAGAGACAACAAATTTGTCATACAAGCACCTATTATAAATACAAGAAATGGATTAGTTTATATTTAAAATATTAACTATTCATATATGGAAAAAAAAGTATCATATGTAGAAGCTGAGAACAGTGAGACTGGTTATATCATGTTGAAGTACTTCATCAACAACATCAAGCAAAAGCATATCATATCAATCTTTGCCATATATACCAGTCTCAAATGGGATTTGTAAGACTGGAGGATTAGACCAATGAACTGTTGCATATGCCTATAGCAACTTTCTGTGTTGGCTTGATAATTGAGGCTCTCGTTCAAGCACAACTTTATAGAAGACTTCCTTTTTAGAGGAGAGCCTAGATCAGGGTATCATCTTTTTTTTGACTGTGCCTCTTTGCTATTTTTTTTAGACTTGGCATCCTAACTTGACTAGCTTGCCATCCAACAAAACTACCCATCGCCTCTCTAACAATCCCTATATCCTCTGTGGGAATAGGCAGCAGATAATTCAAATCCTTTGGCATATCAATAGTAACGCGTACATAGGACGCAGTGAGTGGTATATTATGTAGCACGTCTCCCGACATATTATGTATAGAATTATTCATATCTTCATTTATTTTACTATTCAATAAAATGATAGACCAATTTACTTTAGTCGGATCAAGAACAAAGAACACTTGGCGAGCCTGTGAAGCTAAAATAAAAGGCTTATCTTTATAACCTTTTCTATTAAGATCCACCTTTAAGAACCCTGAGTCATCAACTTTAAGACCATTTTTTTGATCAACCTAATTACAATTAAAAATTAAAACTTGAAATTTGATGTAATCTAACTCTTAAATGTGCTCAATTACCCCAAAGTATGACATTTTTACGTACAAAGGATTTTTATCTTTAGTACTAGATATATATATATATATTGCTTGGGCTATAAGAGTTACACCACTATTTTGCATTGTGCTCTGATCATCTTGGTCTTTGGTATAAAATGTGTACCCATTAATGAGATAGCTAGTAAAGGAAATAACTTTTTTATTTGGATCTCTTGCCAACCATTTTAATTTTTTCAGAAACTAAATCAGGATCGGTAGTTAACTTCTCAAGAATTTGTTGTTTCAACCAAACTGTAAAACTCTTATTATGCTTGTTTGCATACCAAATCTCTGATCTATTAGGGTTATCCTGCTTAAGCATCTCTACATACTCCTCAACCTCTACAGAGTTGTGTAGTACATATAAATGTGCTTGTTCCCATTGTAAGTTGGAGATTATAACTACTTTATTACCCATAATTCCTTCTCTATCAATTCTACTATCATGCCGAGAAGTTAGAAGACCAATATGGTTGACATTTGATAAGTACTCAATACAAAATTCAACTACCTCCTCACAAATGTATCGTTCAACTATACAACCTTTAGGTTGACTTCAATTTTTCACATATCCTTTTAGTATCTTCATGTATTGCTCAAATGGATACATCTATCCCAAGAAAACTAGGCCACACATTTGTACCTCTCTAATTAGATGAACAGTGAGGTGCACCATTATATCGAAGAATGCAGGTGGAAAATACATTTCAAGCTCACACAATATTAACACAATTTGGCTTTGCAATCTTGGCAATTTTGTTAGGTCAATCACTTTACTACATATAAACTTGAAGAAGAAACACAATTTTTTGATCGTAGCTTGAACCGTATTAGGTAAAATAGAACGTATAGCCATTGGAATAAAATTTTTCATCAATACATAGTAGTCATGTGATTTTAAACCCTTCAACTTTAAATCCTTTAATGACATAAGGCCCTTAATATTTAAAGAGTACTCCTCTAATTAATCATCCGAATCTCTAATCCCACTTTAATTTTCACTTCATCCTTGATTAACCTTTAAACTTAGGATTAAGAAATTCAAGATGTTACATAAAGAGAAGATGGAGAAAATAAAGAATACTAAGAGCATAAGAGAGAAAATGTGGGAGATAAAATGAATGGCTTGTTCATCTGATTTGAGAGGCTGTGGCATGAATAATGTGGTTTGGCATTAGCTAAAGATAAATTTAAATAAACAAGAAAAGAAAATGAAAGAGAAATGAAAGTCTTGTCACAATTGCAAGAGAAATGAAAATAAAATTTTTTTTATTTAAAATTTTAGTAAATAATAAAAAGTGGCATTTCATGAGTGGTGAAACAGCACCTCTCATCTTTTTTACTAAATTAATATTTTGTTCATATCAACAGTAGAGAGGTGGTATTTCCAATTGAAAATGGCACTTCTCTACTCTGTTAATGATTTAACATTTTATTTTATTAAATTAAATAATTATTTTTTTATAATTTATTTAATTAGTAATTTTAATTAGTATATCTATTATTTAATAAACATATGAAGAGAAGTGGCATTTCCAAACTTAGAAACACCGCCTCCCTTCTTTTTCATTATTTAATTATTTTTATAATATAAAATATTATTTTACTATAAATTATTTAATTAATATAAATTATTAATATATATTATCATTTAATTATTAAAAAGTGGAAAGGTGGCACATTTGCTGGGCTTGGAAACGCTACCACTCTGCCCTGTTATTGATTTAGTATTTTGTATCAAATGAAATAATTATTCTATCATAATTTATTTATTTAATAAATTTAATTAGTTCATCATACTATTTGACAAATAAAATCATAGAGCTAGCATTTGTTGAGCTTGAAAATGCTACCTCTATACTCTCTTAATGATTTAAATTTTTTTTATCATATTCAATAACTATTTTATTATAATTTAGTTATTTAGTATTTATAATTAATATATAATAATATATAAGAAATAAATGAAGAGAAGTGGCATTTTCAAACTTGAAAATGCCACCTCTCTTCTTTTTTCAATATTTAATTATTTTTATAAGATAAAATATTATTTTATTACAATTTATCTAGTTAATATTAATTATTAGTAAATATTATTATTTAATAATTAAAAAGTAGAGAGATGGTGTTTTTTGGGCTTAGAAATGTCACATCTTTGTCCTGTTATTGATTTAGTATTTTTTTATCAAATGAAATAATTATGTTATCATAATTTATTTAATTAATAACATTAATTAGCACATCATATTATTTAATAAATAAAATTAGAGAGGTGGAGTTTTTTGAGCTTGAAAATTCCACCTTTATACTCTCTTATTGATTTAAACTTTTATTTTATCATATTGAATAATGATTTTATTATAATTTAGTTATTTAGTATTTATAATTAATATATAATAATATTTCATGGATAATTGAAGAGAGGTGGCATTTTCAAGCTCAGCAAACACCATCTCTCTGATTTTATTTATTAAATAATATGATATACTAATTAAAATTAACAAGTGAATAAATTATGATAAAATAATTATTTAATCTGATAAAAAAATATTAAATCAATAACAGGGTAGAGAGATGGTGTTTTTAAGCCTAAAAAATGTAACAACTCAAAATTTTAATCTTTAGATTATTAAGAGATTAGTTAAGTTTAATGATAATAATTAAGTAAATTGACATGGTGTGTGTCTAAAAAGGTCTAATATTGATTTTGGTTGTGTTTTAGCCCTAATTATGGGTCTAAAGTGAAGTCGGGCCACTCGGGCATCAAAAAGAGGAGAAAATATGAAGAGAGTGGCTCTGTGCCATATGTCGTGGTATGCAATACATCCGCCACTGTGCATAAATGACCACTGAAGCGAGATGGGCCTCTCTGTGTCGTGCGTCATGGCGCACAACCCTTTTTTGCATAACTTAAGTCATGAATAGACAAAAAATTTGAAGGAGGAAAAGGGAGAAAACAAGAATAAGAAACCAAGCTCTATTAGGGTTCATACTTAGATGACATTAGGAGTATTTTGAAGCTTGAAACACTTAAGGTAAGTACTCTAAACTCCATTTCTACCTATCTCTTCCACATTTATGAAGCTTTTGGTTAAGGTTTGATAATGGGAAATGATTTTCAGTTCATATAGGTTATAGGTCTGAAACCATTGATTTAAACAGAGTTAATGAGAATTGTTTAAGATATATAAACCTAATATTAATAGTTTTCAAGGATATTGGTTGGTGGACCCCATTAATATGCAAAAATAGCAATTATGAGGGTTGTTGGAAGAGTAGTAATGCCATTAATGAAAATTTAATGCCTCATCAATGTTATAGGGAACTAAAGAGAATTAATAAACCTAATAGGTAAGCCCAAGCATAAAGAATATAGGCATTGGGCAATCTAGAAGTGGAAGATAAGAGTTTAAAATGTGTGTTTGGCATTATTTATGAGTTGGGAATTTGACTAATTGTAGATTGAACAATTGGGCACTATATTAGCTTAAGAGATTAAGCATGGAAGCTTAAATATTATGGGATAAACCTTTGACCTATCAAAGGTTTGAGGTAATCGAGGGAACCCTAATTTGGGTAGTTGTTTATTAATTGTGTTTTAATGTAAAATGTGCATGTTTACATGTATGGTTAAATTATGAATGTGAAAGCATTTTTTAAACCTTAATGATTGAGTAAATGGTTGTTCATGCACACTTGTGTGGTCTTGACTTGTAAACTTGAAATCCAAAGTGATTTTTGAAACCATAGATATATGTGTATATTGGAATGATAAGTGTGATGAATATGTGATATAAGATGAATATATTGAGATTGAAAATGATGAATTTATGTGATATATGTAATGCCTCACTGACATTATCATACGCTCCACTATAAAAATCACCAATTAGTTCTAATCTTTGAGTTAAAATTGTTAAAAACATTGAGATCCTAATAAAATATTTCTAGAAAATATTTTTTAATCATTTAGGCTAACCAACCCATACACAATTGCATACACAATGGAAGCATATAGATTTGGTGCATTAAAGGTCAAGAAAACATGTGCATCACTTAAAAATAAAGTGAAAATTTGCATCGTGTTCCACGGATTGTGCCACATGCACTGCGGCATGTGGCACAGGGGCCATAATTGCTTGCTTTGTGCCGTGCACTATGGCATAGGGGTACATGCGCCGCAATGCACACACCTATTTTTGCTGTGAAATGGCAGTTTTTGATACAAAATTCAGATGCTCGCCATTTTCACACAAGAAGTTCGATTGAGATGATTTAAGAACCCACACAAAGCTTATTTCAAAATCTAACTAATGACATTAGTTTTATCCCAATTCGATATTTATATCAAACTTTGGACACTAAAGTGCACTTTGACCATTTTCTATCAATTTGTTATCACCTAAGTGTCTCAATTTGAAACCGATTGTCATTAGCTACTTTTTAGGCCTTGACCAAATTCAAATGAACAAAACACACCTCATTGACTATACACATGCATAATATAATACACACACAAATTTGGCCTATAAATTGTCCATTTCACACTTTGGGCCAAAATCACATTTTCACTTTTCTAGTCTCATATATGGCCAAACCACTCTATATAATCTCTACCCATTTCATATACACACATAACTACATCCATCTACTAGCCTATTTAGTCAGTTCACCTTTCACACATATACAAGGGTTAAGGAGTTCAAAATCATAAAGAACAAACCACAATTAAATCTTATGCACATGTACAAATCTTATGGCAACTTTTACATATACAAGACTAATATTAACCAAATTCATTACACCATATCTTACAAAGATTTAAGCAAGGGATGTCAACTCATCCTATACCCTTTCTCTTTGATCCACTAGTACCAAAATCTAAAAAATGTAAGCAACCACGAGTGAGATAAAAATCTTAGTAAACATATATAGTTCATTAAATGTGTATTACCACAAATAACCATGCCAAAGTAACTAAAAATATTATGTAACATACATATATATATATATATATATAACATATCAATACTAAATCATCTTTTTCACATATAAATCACATTTCAAACACTTTTTACACCACAGCATGATACACTATCCACCAATCCTCCAAAGCTCCTTGACATGAAACTATAAGCTCTTCTGGATCAACCACTTGTTAACTCGAGCTCACTTTCGGTGGTAGAAACACCTGGCCAAAGGTTATCTAACCCACTGATAGACTATGGTATCCCTCTTCACACGCTTGTGATAAAGGTGTCATTGACTCCTAACCGCACCCTAATGGGCACAAAGAGTTGCCAGACTACCAGGATATCCTATGGTAACAGTCCAATAATATGCTGTACCGGATTACCCATGGTAACAACCCATATAATGCTGCACCGGATGTCCCATGATGCTAGCCTGACCATATGAATTTTCTACTCACATATCTCCACACACACACAACCCCACATATCTTGGGTGAACTCCCACCCTCTATAATCATGCTCTTTCACAACTTTCATTACTTATACACCGTTCCTCAATATATATATTTCACATTATATATATATCTATTAAAATCAATAACCTTTCAAGTTCATTTCACAATGCAAAGTTCATGCTAAAACTCATAAATTCACAATTTAACATTTAACATTCACTTCTACACATTTATAATAGTTAATAAACATAATAAATTATATGGTTACTTCAACCCTTATGTTCGATAGAAAGGGTTACCCATATAACTTCACCCCTATTTAAGCTCCTTTCTCGTAACTCGTGCATCACATACTATAATATCACAGAATTGGCATTTAAAGTCAATTTCTCTATTGACCAAAAGTGCCAATTATCGTATTTAAGCACTAAATCATTATCAAATCCACATTTCACACTCAATTATGCACATTACCACTAATCACCCTTTATTTGAAGCTTTAAAATTATCTAACAATTTTTCTCTCACTACTCTCTCTATAAAATTAGGGCAATTCATGGCTAAAGCTTCAAAACTTAATCGTTTTGACTTTAACTAGTTACAAAGCACTAGTTTAACTCCAGAGAACCTATTTGTTACTATAGGATAAGAAATCAACTCTTTAAAACTCTTGAATTCACTTTCTCATTGATTAAGACTAGGAGAAAATAGGGTAGATTTAGTGGTTAAGGCAGTAGGTGACTTACCCAATAAGTAACAAGTTAGAAACACCGTCCTTGCTCTTGATTTAGCTTGCCCTAGCATAGCCTTAGCTCTTCTCCACACCAGACCTCTCCTCCCACGTTTCTCTCTTTTGTTTTTTGAGCTGGACATGTCCCTATTAATATGATTTTTGCTCTACACATTGTGGCATATTTGCCACCTGTTGCGACAAGTGGCATAGTAAAGAAAATCCTTACTATGCTCACATGCTCTACTTCAAGACCCTACTTTTTTACTCATATCTATTCATATAACATCCCAATGAATCAATATATCACTTCATTACTCCGAACTCTAATCCCTACATTAAATTACCAATTCTTCCCTACTCAATCATTAACACAGGATTAAAAATTTGGGATGTTATAGTGTTCCCCTCCTTTTTAAGAATTTTGTCCCCAAAATTGAAACAACCATTAATCACACTTACCTAAGGGAATAACTGAGGGTATAACTATCTCATCTTAGCTTCTTTCTCCCAAGTTGCACCACCAAGAGTCATACCCTTTCAAAATGCTTTCACTAGTTGAATAGTCTTATTTCTTAATGGCTTATCTTTCACATCCATTATTTGTTCCAGTTCTGCTCTATAAGTCATATTTTCTCATAATTCTACTTTTTCATGCTCAATCACATGAGAAAGATCTAGTTGGTACTTCTTGAATTGAGACACATGGAACACATTATAAAGCCCAGATAACTATGGAGGTAAAGCAATTCAATAAGAAACTAGTTCGATCCTCTCCAGGTGATAGGAAATTAGTCGCTTATCCTCAAAATTACACTAAAGCTAACCCTAATGCAATATAGGGCCAACCCTAGGTCATCTCCCAAGGAATGGTTTTAAGTCTAATTGAAAGTTATCTAGTGAAATAAATCAACCAAAGTTTGTAGGAATTTAGTTATCTATCTAATTATCTAAACTAATTACCTAATATGCAAGTAATTAAAATGCTAGTGAAAGTGAGTGAAATGAACTTCCCTTTTTACAATAATGGAACCCTAGAGATTAGTTGATTTTGGACTCATTATCTTCTCATGATTAGGCTAAGTTTAGCTTCCCTTTCCTCTTGACTAAAGCTGTCATGACTTAAGAAAATTATCCTAAGCCAATTAACCTAATTAGCTAACCTCCCTAGGTCTAGATTAAAGTCCCTAGTTCAATTAACCAATTGGTGAAGACATTAGCCAAGTGATTCATTCAAAATCCTCTCTCAACAGCCATGGTCAAACACATAAATTGAGCAACCACAAGATTATGTCAAGCTACTCAACAACACAAGCATTAACACCACAAGATTATGCAATATTAACACAAGAAATTCACTAATTGAAAAACACAAGATTATGTGCCAAACAAAGAGTGGCAAAATTCAGTCATGGCTGTCCAAGGAAGAAATTAAATGAAACAATCCTCTCTCTTTACATCAACATCAAATTCAAATTAGAATTTATAAGCTAAGATGATTAACCCTAGATTAAGGAATCTAACCATCTAGTAAAAAGAGAAGAGGATAGGAAACAAAAGAACTTAGCCAATTTGAAGCTCAAGACTCATCCTCCATCTTCATCTCTCTAGGATTCCACAAAGAAACTTAGCCAATCTTCATCTTCAAGAACCCTAGTGATTGCTTGTGAAGGCCAAACTCCATAGCTCTTGAATGATGGAAATGAGCTTCAATCCTTGTGAAAATGGAAGGGATGGAACGAAAATGAAGAGAGGAGAAGAATGGTATGAGTTTTGTGGAGGTTTGGTGGCTGAAAATGGAGGTTAGGGTGCTGGAAAATGAAGAACAAAAGAGAGAAAATGAAGAACACTATGAACAAGAGAGAGAGAATGTGGAAGATGAATGAGATATGTGTTGGATCCCATTTGAGGCTTAAAATGGCGTGCTCCTTGGTGTCTCCCATCAGCTGAAGCTTAATTAAAATAAGGAAAAAGAAATTAAAATGTAAATGGGAGCCTTGTCACACTTGCAAGGTGGCAACTTCCTATTGGTTTGTAGATGATTCCAATGTGTGCCTAATTTCCCATGTGTCATCCACATCATTTTAGCTGATTTAACCTCTCAAAATAATCATAATTCACGTGCAAACCATCAGCCATTGACCTCAAGGAGTGTTGACCTCAATTGCCCAATTGATGCACAAGTCACATGCCACCTATGTCACATAAATCACATAATTCAATTAAATACCATATGATATAATAAAATCTAATTCATGTCCAGAATTAAATTCATATTTAGAAGGGGAAATTTATTAAATTAACCAAGTTTCAGGCTGCACAAAATTATATAAAAATTTTCACACAAAGGCAAACCAAAAACTAGGACAAACTAAGACACTTAAGAAAGTGTTGACTTTTTTATTTAATTACTCCCAAACTAAAATGAATTTTAAAAATATAATTTCACCATTCATCAACTGGACATAAAATGCACTTTGTCAATTTTTCTTGTACATTTTCTCAAAAGTTCATTTTTTGGACCAAAATGCCCCTAGTGCACTGATCTTAGAAACTTAGGCAAAGTTTCAAATCTAATGCAATGTGTGCACTTGAAGGTGATAAATAATTAATAAAATGGTCCTAATTGACAAATAAAAGTGGGTAACAAATGTGTTCTATCAATTCCCCCACACTTAGCTTTTGCACTCCGGGCAAAATCAAGTGAAAAAGGTCCCAAAAGAAACTATAAGACAAAGAAATAAGAGAAAAACATTGTTTCAAGTCACTAAAATACTAGCTCATGAACTTCTACAAATTATCAATCAATGTGGCAATAATTACGAAAGAATTATGCACATCACAAACAAACCGTTACCAAGAATCAATGTCAAAGAGTAAGCCTCTCTAGGTTAAGTGTTTGCTCTCATCACTCAAAGTGTATAAGGTATTAAATTTCACTCAAAATTTCTTAGGATAAACCCTACTATGAATTTGTAACCCTTCTACATCTCCATCACTAAATAGCACTTGCAATCAAGAATCAAATGGACTTTATTAGGTTGTGATATAGGTAATGAAAGGATGTCTAAGAAATGCATGTATATAAAAAAAATAGGGTTAGCATCAAAATAATGCTAAATCAAGATATATCCCCTTAATATGCAAAGCATAACCTAACTCAATTGAGTGAACACCTTAACACAATGAGGATGGAAAGAAATGATAAGAAATAATAAAACAAATGGAATGGATGAGCTAGGCAACTTTTTATTTTTATTTTTATTTTTTTTTCTTTTCTTTTTTTTTTTTCTTCTTTTTTTTTTCTTTTTCTAGCAACTTTATTTCTTTTCTTTTTGACTATATTTTTTTTTCAAATCTATCTTTGTTGTTTTTTTTTTTTTGTTGTCCCTAACTCTTTGAAAACAATGGAAGTAATGGATAGAGAAATGATAATAAGCATCCACTCATTTGATCTAGGACATGCAATAAATATTAAAAAGACATATAAAAGTGTAACATGCATTCCTTGGGGAAAAATAGGGTGAATATTTTTTTTTAAGAATCAAACCAAAGGCTCAAAGTGGCTAACAAAGGATAATAAATAATAATAGGTTGGCTATTTGGCTCTTGGCTATTTTTTATGAATGCCATCTCTCATCTCCTATCAAACAAGTGCAAGATATATGGTCTTAATTAAGAAGTGAAACAAATTCTAGAGGGTAACATCACTAAGGAATTAATCACACATGAGTGTTTAGCCTCTTCCATGAAAGGGTAATATGCCACTCTAATCCATTAATTCAAGGTAAAAGAATGTTCACTTCACACCTATTCAATCCTAAAAATTACCACATCTCAAGAATCAAAATATCCATTCAAGAGCTAGGTAATTAAGTAACCTCAAACAAAACAAAACAAAGCAATTTTTTTATTTTTTTTAATAATTTTTTTTTTTGCAAAACCAAACAAACAAAACAAACAAAACCAAACAAACAAAACAAAATGTTTATTTCTCTCCCCCACACTTAAATCATGCATTGTCCTCAATGTATGTATAGACTAGTGATAAAATAAGGTGAGATCAATAATGAATGCATAACAAAAGTGTGGTCCAGAAATTTTTTTTTTTCAAACTAAAACACAAAACAAAGAAGTCAAATAAAACAAATAAACTCTAACTTTCTTACTAGGTTCATCTCCCCCACACTTGCAATTTACTCAATCAACAAATCAAAGCATAAAGCAAAGTAAAGTAAAAAGAAAGGGTGAAGAAGATACAACCTAGTTTAAATCTCCACAAGCTCTTGAAGTTGAAATTTTCATCTTTGAGGAGTAACATGAAGCTACTCATTATCATCTTCATTCCAAGCATCTTAGGTGGAGGCTCAAGATCAATTTGTAATGGCTCCAAGATGTATGGTGTAGAATTTTCATAACTTTATGTGGTTGATCATCTTCATGGTTAGCCAAGGTCTCTTCCATTGCAATGATAAATCCTCTAAGTACATGGGGGTTCTTGGCCATATCATCATTTAGACCTATAAAATCAACAAAGAACCCTTCCTCAAGCATATTGGGTTCTAAAGAAGTGCACTCATGATTAATTTCACTCAAACATACATCATCAATTATTTTATCAAGTAAATGATTGCTACTATTTTCAAGCACAAATGAATTAATTTCTAAACAAATAGGGCATGGAGAATCATGTGAACAATCACAAGTGAATAGGAAATTAGAACAAGTACTATGAAACAAAGCCAACTCATCATCAAAATCATCAAGCATTAAATCAATATTATTCTCATTACTATTTGGCTTTGTAAAATCAATTCCTTGATTTTCAACCTCCTTGTCATCTTGAGTTATTTTCAATTCCTTGTTCAAATCCTTAGTAGGAGCTACAGCCTTTTCAAGTTGAGCAAGTTCCTCTTTGAAATCAAGAGATGGTTTGGCTACATTGCCTTGTTCACCTACAAAAGAAGGTAAACAACCTTTCTCAAGCACATCATGGTTAGAAGAAACAAGTGCATGTGCACTATTAACAATATCACAAGAAGGAATTGGAATTTCAAGCATACAAGATACATCATCGCCACCATCAACATCCATTTCATTTTCTTTATTCAAGCTAAGTGAAGAGTCAACACTTTCAATGATATTTGAATTTAAATCAAGAGAATTATCATGTGAACTCAAAGTGTTTTTCTCCCAAGGGTATACTTTTTCACAATATGATTCATGCTCAAACATCCAAGGTGATTCAACTATAATTTCTTCATCTACGTCATCATCATTTAAATCATTATGCTCATCATTAGATAAAGTCAAATGTGAAGAAGAATCAACCTCAATAGGAATAGGAGAAATTACCTCTTGAAGTAAGGGTTGGATTGACTCCTTCTCTTTTGGAGATTGAGTGGCTTGAGGTGTATTTATATTCTCAATAGCTTCATGAGCAACTTTTTGTGTGTCTTCAACTTGAAACATGTAATTTCTCTCTTGTGAGGCTTGGGCTACTCCATGTGGTTCACAATATCCTTTTAGAATAGGACAATCATAATAGAAGTGGGAGATAGCCTCACAATGCACACAATAAAATTTACCCCTTTGTGCATATAATTTTTCTAGATGCTCAATGTCAATGGATGGTGTACGCTCAACATGAGTGCTTAGATTGGATTCAAAACTCATGGGATTGAAAAATTCATAATTGTGACTTGGATGGAAATGATCATGATATGGGGGTGGATAATCAAAGTTATATTGTTGAAATTGATTATGGAAATGGGATGTATGGTCAATGTTAAGCGCTGGAAATGGATGGGAATGGATGTCAAATGAATGATGGAATGAATCATGATCATGAAACCAAGCCATAAAATGCAATGAAATTTATATCCACAAGCAATGATTCAAATTCAAGCTCAAAATGATGGAAAGACCAAGGAAGCTCAAATGATATGCCCTTTGCAAGTGTATGAGTGGAAATGCAAGCAAACAAAAATCAAGAGAAATTTTTTTTTCTTTTTTTTTCTATTAGAATTAAAAACAATAAAAATAAAAAAAAATCAAAAACAACACCAAACAAGTAGAAAGAGAGTTAGAAATGCTCAATCAAGAAGCTTTGACAATTCTGGAATTTGCACAGTAGGCTTTCTGGAGATAGTGAACTTGTGGATTTTTTAGCAGCCAATCCATATGAGAAATTCACCTGAAACTTTTATGAGATACACAAGAGATATTCAGAAAAATTATATAAAACTTTCAGATTACAAATCCCTCCCAATCGTTCCCAGAATTTTTCACAATTTGGTCCACAGGTCTGGAGAAACAGGATTTCGTCCAGAAGACCTTCAGAGCTTCTAACAAACTTTCAAATAGGAAAATGGAAAAATTGAAGAAAATCCTAAACACAAGAAACAAATATAAGACAGTGATAAGAAAAATGAAACTCAAATCAATCAATTTGAACGCACAAAGAGGAAGATATGCTAACTCAAAGTTGAAACAGGGTTTTGGGAATCCTCTGTAATGGCTCCCTGGACCTTGTTAGATTGTAAAATTTCCACAGGACACTTCCCACGTCCAAAATTGACCAAACCAATTTTAAAGTGAAGCTAAGATATAGAGCTTTCAATGAAATAAATTTTAAGTTCAAATTCCCTCAGACTCATTCCCAGTTAATTTTTCAATTTCAGACAGAGACACTAGAAACAGAGTATTTTCAGCTCTACACCAAACCAACGAAAATTGCACTAATTTTTTTTTTTCAAAACAGAATAAAAACACTCAAAACACACAAAAAACACTAAACAAAACACGAAACACAAATTTTTATAATTTTTCAAAAAAATTTTCCAGGAACACTAAAAATGTAAATTAGGTACTAAACAACCTTAGAATTAAACTTAAACCATTCCCCGGCAACGGCGCCAAAATTTGATAGGAAATTAGTCGCTTATCCTCAAAATTACACTAAAGCTAACCCTAATGCAATATAGGGCCAACCCTAGGTCATCTCCCAAGGAATGGTTTTAAGTCTAATTGAAAGTTATCTAGTGAAATAAATCAACCAAAGTTTGTAGGAATTTAGTTATCTAGCTAATTATCTAAACTAATTACCTAATATGCAAGTAATTAAAATGCTAGTGAAAGTGAGTGAAATGAACTTCCCTTTTTACAATAATGGAACCCTAGAGATTAGTTGATTTTGGACTCATTATCTTCTCATGATTAGGCTAAGTTTAGCTTCCCTTTCCTCTTGACTAAAGCTGTCATGACTTAAGAAAATTATCCTAAGCCAATTAACCTAATTAGCTAACCTCCCTAGGTCTTAGATTAAAGTCCCTAGTTCAATTAACCAATTGGTGAAGACATTAGCCAAGTGATTCATTCAAAATCCTCTCTCAACAGCCATGGTCAAACACATAAATTGAGCAACCACAAGATTATGTCAAGCTACTCAACAACACAAGCATTAACACCACAAGATTATGCAATATTAACACAAGAAATTCACTAATTGAAAAACACAAGATTATGTGCCAAACAAAGAGTGGCAAAATTCAGTCATGGCTGTCCAAGGAAGAAATTAAATGAAACAATCCTCTCTCTTTACATCAACATCAAATTCAAATTAGAATTTATAAGCTAAGATGATTAAACCCTAGATTAAGGAATCTAACCATCTAGTAAAAAGAGAAGAGGATAGGAAACAAAAGAACTTAGCCAATTTGAAGCTCAAGACTCATCCTCCATCTTCATCTCTCTAGGATTCCACAAAGAAACTTAGCCAATCTTCATCTTCAAGAACCCTAGTGATTGCTTGTGAAGGCCAAACTCCATAGCTCTTGAATGATGGAAATGAGCTTCAATCCTTGTGAAAATGGAAGGGATGGAACGAAAATGAAGAGAGGAGAAGAATGGTATGAGTTTTGTGGAGGTTTGGTGGCTGAAAATGGAGGTTAGGGTGCTGGAAAATGAAGAACAAAAGAGAGAAAATGAAGAACACTATGAACAAGAGAGAGAGAATGTGGAAGATGAATGAGATATGTGTTGGATCCCATTTGAGGCTTAAAATGGCGTGCTCCTTGGTGTCTCCCATCAGCTGAAGCTTAATTAAAATAAGGAAAAAGAAATTAAAATGTAAATGGGAGCCTTGTCACACTTGCAAGGTGGCAACTTCCTATTGGTTTGTAGATGATTCCAATGTGTGCCTAATTTCCCATGTGTCATCCACATCATTTTAGCTGATTTAACCTCTCAAAATAATCATAATTCACGTGCAAACCATCAGCCATTGACCTCAAGGAGTGTTGACCTCAATTGCCCAATTGATGCACAAGTCACATGCCACCTATGTCACATAAATCACATAATTCAATTAAATACCATATGATATAATAAAATCTAATTCATGTCCAGAATTAAATTCATATTTAGAAGGGGAAATTTATTAAATTAACCAAGTTTCAGGCTGCACAAAATTATATAAAAATTTTCACACAAAGGCAAACCAAAAACTAGGACAAACTAAGACACTTAAGAAAGTGTTGACTTTTTTATTTAATTACTCCCAAACTAAAATGAATTTTAAAAATATAATTTCACCATTCATCAACTGGACATAAAATGCACTTTGTCAATTTTTCTTGTACATTTTCTCAAAAGTTCATTTTTTGGACCAAAATGCCCCTAGTGCACTGATCTTAGAAACTTAGGCAAAGTTTCAAATCTAATGCAATGTGTGCACTTGAAGGTGATAAATAATTAATAAAATGGTCCTAATTGACAAATAAAAGTGGGTAACAAATGTGTTCTATCACCAGGACTTCGAATGGACCCATGAATCCAGGAGTCAATTTCTTGGCTCTAATTGATCTCCCAATTCCTGTTATAAGCGTAACTTTCAAAAATACGTGATCACCTATCAGAAATTCTAATGGTCTCCTTCTTCGATCAGCATAGCTCTTTTGCCTGCTTTGAGCTGTCAATAACTTTTGTCGCATCAACTCAATCTTCTGAGTAGTTTGATCCATAATATCTAGCCCTACTATGCTTCTTTCACTCAGTTTGGTCTAACATAGAGGTGATCTACACTTCCTTTCATATAATGCTTCATATGGAGCCATTTGAATGCTAGAATGATAACTATTATTGTATGCAAATTCGGCCAATGGCAAATAGCTATTCGAACTACCACAAAACTCTAACACACAAGATCGCAACATACCTTATAGAGTCTAAATGGTTTGCTCCGTTTATCCATTAGTCTAAGGATGATAAGTGGTACTAAACTTCAAAGTAGTACCCATGGCTCTTTGTAAATACTCTCCAGAACCTGGATGTAAATCTCGAATTTTAATTAGAGACTATTTCCTTAGGCACTCTATACAAATGTACAACCTCTTGAATATAGGTCTCAGCCATCTTCTCTAAAGAATCACTAATCCTAATGGCTAAAAAGTGAGCTGACTTAATCAATCGGTCAGCAATCACCCAAATAACATAATGCCCCGATTGAGTTCTTGGGAATCCAAAGATGAAATCCATAGAAATACTGTCCCATTTTCACTTAGGTATTTCGAATGGCTGTAGTGTCTCAGCCAGCGTCTGATGTTCAATTTTCACTTTTTGGCAAGTCAGGCACCGCGCTACAAACTCTGTCACCTCTCTTTTCATTCCTGGCTACCACCAATAAAGCTTAATGTCCTGATACATCTTCATAGCTCCTGGGTGAATAGTGTACTTGCTACAATGTGCTTCATTTAGAATCACCCTTTTCAAATCTTCATCGTTAGGCACACAAATTCTATCTCAATAAACTATAAATCCATCATCATTAAAGCTAAAATCTGTAGCCAGATTCAATTCAATTTTTTCTCGAATCTTAAGAAGATACTCATCTTCTAAATATGCCATTCTCAATTCCTTCTAAAAATCACTATTGATCACAGTAGTATAAGCACCAACTAAAACTTTTAACGGTGCATCTTGTTGAGAATTAATGAAAGACTCTATTAGATTGTGTTCTCAGATTATCTATATGTAGCATCTTTTTGCTCAATGCATCAGCTACCATGTTAGCTTTCCCCGGATGATATTTCAATTCAAAGTTATAGTCTTTAAGCAATTCCATCCATCTTCTTTGTCTCATATTCAATTCCGTCTGGTCCATTAAATACTTTAAACTCTTATGTTTACTGAACACGCTAAACACTAACCCAAACAAATAATAATGCCAAATCTTCAGTGCAAAAACCACTACCACCAATTTTAAATCATGATCTGGGTAGTTCTCTTCATTTGGCCTAAGTTCTCTTAATGCATATGCCACCACTCTTCCATCTTGCATTAGTACATAACCCAAACCTCTTAGGGAAGCATATATATACACCTCATATGATAGTCTCGAATTCAAAATTATTAACACAGGTGCAGTTATTAATCTCTCTTTCAGCTTCTGAAATGCAATCTCACACTATCATCCCAAATAAAAAGTTGATCTTTCCAGTCAATTTCGTCAATAAGAAAGCAATTTGAGAGAAATCTTGGATAAACCTTCGATAATATCCAGCTAATCCCAAAAAACTTTAAATTTTCGTAACTGAACTTGGCCATTCCCATTTCAATACAGCATCAACTTTATAAGGATCAATAGAAATCCCATCTGCTGATACCACATGGCCTAAAAATCTAACTTCTCTTAGCTAAAACTCGCACTTACTAAGCTTAGCATAGAGTTTATTCTCTTTAAGAATCTGAAAGACAATCCAGAGATGTTTGGCATGTTGTTCCTCATCTTCCGAATAAACCATAATGTCATCGATGAAAACCACAACAAACTGGTCTAAATATGGTCTAAAGATACGGTTCATGTAATCCATGAAAATCACAGGTGTATTAATCAGACCAAATGGCATGACAAGGAACTCATAGTGCCCATAACGCGTATGAAAGGCTATCTTAGGTACATCTTTCTCAAAAACCTTTAACTAATGATACCCTGACCTCAAGTCAATCTTGGAAAAGACTGAGGCTCCAGCCAATTGATCTAACAGATCATCGACCCTGGGTAATGGGTACTTATTCTTTACCATCACCTTGTTTAATTACCGGTAATTGATACATAATCGCAGACTACCATCTTTCTTTCTTACAAATAATGCTGGCGAACCCTAAGGTGATATACTCGGCTTGATGAATCCTTTGTTAAGAAAATCATCAATCTACTTCTTCAATTCACTTAACTCTAAAGGTGACATCCGATAAGGGGCTTTAGAAATTGGTTTTGTACCAGGAACCAAATCTATTGAGAATTCAACTTCTCTTTCTGGAGGTAATCCAAACATCTCCTAAGAAAATACCTTGGGAAATTCACTTACCACTCCAATCTTCTCAATACCACCGTCATACATGCTACTGGCAATACAAACTAATATGTAGGCATCATACCCTTGCTTGATTAGCTTCTCAGCTTGTACAATTGATAGGAACTTAAGTTGCTCAGTAGAACTAGTTCCTGCCAATAACACCGACAAAGACAATAACTTCCTAGCACAGTCTAGCGTAGAATTATTAGTTGCTAGCCAATCAATGCCAACTATCACATTAATCCCTTTCATGAGAATGCAAATTAGATCGATCATAGATACTCAATCCTCAAATACAATCTCAACTCTCTAACATGCTCTACTGGTAATACTTGAGAGTTCGAAAGGTGTAATTTCTTTAATTATCATAGGTAACTCTTTCAATTCTAACTTCAATCTATCTACACATTCTTTTAAAATGAATAAATGAGTAGCTCCTGAATTAAATAAAGCTTCAATTCTATTACCATAGATAGAAATAATACCTTTGATCAGGTTCGAAGACACTCTAGCCTCTTCTTGTGTCACAGCAAACACTTGTCTTAAAACCGTAGCACACTGCTTTGCCATTTCAACTCCACCATTTTCCTGTATGGAATCTGCCACAGACACTGCACTATGTGTTTGAGGCTTGCCTTGGAGGTTGTTGAGGCCTAATTTTGACCCTAGTACTCCTCAATATAGATCCTCTCTGAACTGATCAAGTCTGAAAACCTCTACCAAGACTTCTCTTCCCATAAGCTCTAGAACTGCTTGAGCTATACACAGGCTTCTTCGATACGCCACCCGACGGACCTAAAGAAGGTGTAAATCTTCCCACACTATCCCTTTTCTTCTCAACCTCTACTTCTTTGCCTCTTTTCACAATTGTTCTTTACTTATGACATATGTCCTCATAAGTAGTGATATCGAACAGAGTAATTTGCTACCTATATTCTGGATGCATCTTTTCTAAAAACCATTCTACCTTCCACTTAGTGTGATTATGATGTTGTAGATAAGTAGAATAGGCTGAATGTATGGAACTCTTCCTCTTTCTCAGTACGAAAAGATGCTAGGAAATAATAGTCGAAGGATACCTTCTTGAATTCTTCCCAAGAATACCACACACCATCAGTCAGCCTTACTAAATCCCACCATCTCTTGGCTGCTCTGACTAGCTGGATCGTGGCTATGGTTACTCTCTACTCTCAAGTACAAGTCACCACCTCAAATATTGTCTCGAGGCGCTCAATCCACTGTTCAGCTTTTCCTTCTCTCATACTATCATCAAAAATTGGTATATTAAACCTCATATATGTCTTCTAGGCTCGGTCAATAGACATATTTATAACAACTCCCACAGTCTGTCCACCACTCAAAGCTTGAGGCGGCTCAGGTCTACAATGAACTTCTTCTAGTATTGGCCTCTCTTGATCTTCTCTTGCCTCTTCTTGATCTCTACCCTGTAATAACACATCAAGCTTTTTAACTGTTTGCTGGATATCGATCATCATATCCCACAATTCTTCTAACAAGCCATCTCTTCTATTAGCTTGTTGAGGCACATCCAGTTAAACCTCAAGCACAAGTTCTTCCTCAACCGAATGCCTAGACACTCGGGTGCTACATGTAGCTTGAGTACCTCTTCTCATTTTCTCCCTTCCTAAAGATGAAAGTAGGAAAAAAGTTAATGAAAAGGGAAAGAATAGGTGTAATGAATAATATATAAGTTGCCAAATACTAGAATGAATGTAGAAATAAAGCATAATTGGATCGAGACACCAGAGAAACTGATACCAATAATTTGTAATGCCTTCATTGACATTACCATATGCTCTACTGCAAAAATCACCAATTACTTCTAATCTTTGAGTTAAAATTGTTGAAAACATTGGTAAAGGATTTCTAGGAAACATTTTTTAATCATTTGCGCTAATCAACACCATATACAATTACATACATAGTGAAAGCATATAGATTTGGTGAACCAAAGGTCAAGAAAACATGTTTATCACTTAAAAATAAAGTGAAAATTTTCACCGCGCACCGCGGCTCATGCCACATAAGCCACGGCATGTGGCACAAAGGCCACAATCGCCTGCTCTGTGCTATACACTGCAACATGCGGGTACATGCGCCCTGACGCACACACCTGAATTTGCTATCAAATGGCAATTTCTAATACAAAATTCAAATGTTTGCCATTTCCACATACAAAGTCCAATTGAGATGGTTCAAGATCCCACACAAAGCTTATTTTGAAATCTAACTAATGACACTAGTTTCATCCCAATTCGATATTTATATCAAAATTTGGGCACTAAAGGGCACTTTAACCATTTTCTGTCAAATTCTTGTAACCTAAGTGTCTCAATTTGAAATCGATTGTCATTAGCCACTTTTTGGGCCTTGACCAAATCCAAATGAACAAAACACACCTCAGTGACCATACACATACATAATATAACACACATACACAAATTTAGCCTGTGAATTACCCATTTCACACTTTGGGCCAAAATCAATTTTTTACTTTTCTAGTCTCATATATGGCCAAATCACTCTATATAATCTCCACCCATTTCATATACACACATAACTACATCCATCCATTAGCCCATTTAATCAGTTCACCTTTCACACATATACAAGGGCTAGGGAGTTCAAAATCATAAAGAACATACCATAATTAAATCTTATGCACATGTACATATACAAGACTAATATTAACCAAATTCATTACACCATATCTTACAAAGATTTAGGCAAGAGATGTTAACTCAGCCTATATCCTTTTCCTTTAATCCACTTGTACTAAAACCTAAAAAATATAAACAACCACAGGTGAGATAAAAATCTTAGTAACTATATATAGTTCATTAAATGTCTATTACTAGAAATAACCATGCCAAAGTAACTGAAAATATTATATAACATACATATATATAACAGATCAATACTAAATCATCTTTTTTACATATAAATCACATTTCAAACACTTTTACACCACAACATGATCAAATATCCACCAATCCTCCAAAGCTCCTCGACACGAAACCATAAGCTCTTTTGGATCAACCACTTATTAACCCAAGCTTACTTTTAATGGTAGAAACACCCAGCCAAAGGTAATCTAACCTACCTACAGACTATGGTTTCCCTCTTTATAGACTTGTGATAGAGGTGTCGTTGACTCCTAACTTCACCTTAACAGGTACTAGGGAGTTGCCAAACTGCCCGGATGTCCCTTGGTAATAGTTCGATAATATGCTGTATTGGATTACCCATGGTAATAGCCCATATAATGCTGCACCAGATGTCCCATGATGCTAGCCTGACCATATGGATTTTCTACTCACATATCTCCACACACACATAACCTCACATATCTTGGGTGAACTCCCACCCCTATGATCATGCTCTTTCACAACTTTTATTACTTATACACCATTTGTCAATATATATATATATACTTTCACATTATATATATATATATCCATTAAAATCAATAACCTTTCAAGTTCATTTCACAATGTAAAGTTCATGCTAAAACTCATAAATTTACAATTTAACATTTAACATTCACTTCTATATAGTTATAATAGTTAATAAACATAATAAACTATATGATTACTTCAACCCTTTTGTTCAATAGAAAGGGTTATTCGTGTAACTTTAGCCCTATTCAAGCTCTTTTCTCATAACTCATGCGTCACACACTATAATTTACACAAAATTGGCATTTAGAATCAATTTCTCTATTGACCAAAAGTGCCAATTATCACATTTAAGCACTTAATCAATATCAAACCTACATTTCATACTTAATTATGCACATTACCACTAATCACCTTTCATTTCATGCTTTAACATTGTCTAGCAATTTTTCTCTCACTACTCTCTCTAAAATTAGGGCAATTCTTGCCTAAAGCTTCAAAACTTAATCATTTTAACTTTAACCAGTTACAAAGTACTAGTTTAACTTTAGAGAACCTCTTTATTACTATAGGGTAAGAAATCAAATCTATAAAACTCCTGATTTCACTTTCTCATTCATTAAGACTAGGAGAAAATAGGGTAGATTTAGAGGTTAAGGCAGTAGGTGACTTACCTGATAAGTAATGAGTCAGAAACACTGTTCTTACTCTTGATTTAGCTTGCCCTCACACAGCCTTAGCTTTTCTCCACACCAGACCTCTCCTCCCACATTTCTCCTTTCTGTTTTTTAAGCTAGACATGTCGTTATTAATCTAATTTCTGCTCCATGTGCTATGGCGCATCTGCTACCCACTGCAGTGCATAGCATAGTGAGGAAAATGCTCACTATGCTTACACGCTCTACTTTATAACCCCACTTTTCTACTCATATCTATTCATATAACATCCTAATGAGTCAATATATCACTTTACTACTCAGAACTCTAATCCATACATTAAATTACTAATTCATCCCTAATCAATCATTAATACAAGATTAAAAATTTAAGATGTTACAATATATGTGAAAATAAAACTTGATAGTCACTTGGGTAGTGCAAGGTCGTGAGCCTAACATATTGATTTTAATAGTGAATGAATGAAACTATGAAAAATGAGTAAGCATCATACATGGCATAATCAGTGGGTGGGTGTTTACCTAGGGAGAAGAGTAGAGAAAATTCAAATGATATTTTAGCTACCCTCTAGTGCACGGGGGTATAGCCTTGTCTCATAGTTTGTCAAGGGACTTTCTTATAGTTTGTCGATGGACTAAAACCTAACTATCTCTATCAATTTACTAAGGAGATTAGCTTATGGTATACGACACCCTAGAAATTTGAGAGCGGAGGAAGCAATGGTTTGAGGGTGAGTCATGTGATCTTTAACTAGGTTACACCTCACAATTGGTGAGTTTAGGTGGTCCAGTTATACAAACAAAGCCCTATATGGTGTTATAGATTACGGTTTCAGTCGGTGGAAAAAAAAGGGTATAAGGATAGTTTATCATTTCCTATGCGATCATATGATGTGTCAAATTGATTGAGTTGTGGCAAGTCATGTTGATATGTCAATTCATGGTTACATGTCTAAGTGTCTTATGGCTATGTACTTCATAGTTGAAATGGAAAAGAGCTGATAGAAAAATGATATTTTGTGATTCATGTGCTATTATGTGTTTTAGGAAACTCTATTTCAAACTTATGTTTTCTTTTTTCAATTAATATATAACTACATAGGATAAGTTTACCTTAGTTACTAAGTGGCTATACTTACCCCTTTCCTTAACATTTTGCAATCTCTAGCTCTAGTAAAGAAAGGGAAAAGGGTCCCGAGGCATAGGAATTTATGTATTCCTTGTGTATGCCTTTATGTTTCATTTATTTACTTTATGTGATAGATTAATATTGCCAATTTAGAGTGCATTTTGTTATACTTGCATTATATCATTGTTTGAGATGTCTAATTTGTATTTTAGGTCTTGAGTTGTGGTTTATGAAAAGTTGTGAATATTAATAAGGCTAAAATACTAGTGCAAGTATAGTAAAGTTGTTTCAAGCATTTTATGATTATTTTGAATGTAATGCACTGAAATTTTCTCCCCCTTCTATTTTTACTATAAAAGGGGTTGAGGAGTGAAATTATGATGTATTGATGTAATTGTGCATGTGGTGTGTTGCATAAGTAGTCTTAGGTTCAGTGAATATGGTCTGGGTGATAGGAAGGGATTTTGGACACCCTTTTTCATGTGAAATTTGAGAAAAATTGTAAAATGTGTTTGGCTATCTAACTTCTTAGTAAGACTTGTTTTGATACTGAAACTAGTTCCATTTGCTAGTTTATGAGAATACCTTTTTGTAGATACCAAGATCATGTCATTTGAACATTAAATGGAGAAACGGGGCATGTCGAAAGTTGCCCAATTCTACTATCAAATGACAATAGAATTTACTATCATTTATGTACAACGCGTCACGGCATATTGGCACCTGTGCCGTGGCATATGGCACAAAGATTGATAAGCCATGACGTATTGCTCTGCTTTCCAACAAATAAGATGTTTTTTAACTGTTTTCAATTTCTTTCACTCCTCAGAGGTATCTTATGCTTCCGTAACTTAATTTTACTCTAATTAAAGAGTTAATGAATGTATTTAACTTAATTTGGATTATGAAAAATTAGGATCCCTTTATTTTGAAACTTTAACTTGGTAATCTCTTTATTAGTTAATCTCTTGATTAGCATGGATTTAAAGTCTTAATTGTGATTAGTTAAGGTAGATATTACAACTTGATATCAGTTTCTCTTGTTTTGAGAACTAGTCTGTGGTCTGTGGTTTGTGGTTTGTGATTTGGTTGAGATGTAATTGTGCATTGCATATAGAGAATTGGTAAATTTTATTACACATGTTATTTCCCGTACCGAGCTAGTACTAACTCCCTTTTTCCTTTTTAGGATTACTTCCATCCTTAGGAGGGGAGAATATGGTGCAAAAAAAAAGCTACAAATGCCGATAACATACCTAAAAATGTGTAAAAACTAGATCAAGGTACTCTAATACTAGTGAATCAAGAGCAACAACTAAAACCTCAACAGGGAACAAGGATAAAGCCCTAGAAGAGCTAAAGAAGATGATGAGAGACATCTATAGAAGAATGGATAGTTACAATGAGATCCTCAGAAGGAGGCTTAGGGAGAGCAGCAAGATTGTGGAAAGAGTTAGGATTGAACATGATAAAGCCCAGAATGACAAGTACATAGAGGTGCACGAGCATGGGGATAAAGAATACTATGAGGAGAATATACTTGAGAGGCCGATGCAATTAGTATGGCCTAGGAGGAGTGAGTCAGAAGGTTCCATTGATATGGCTTTAAAGAGATTCATGAGGTTGAATCCTCCTTCCTTTGAGGGTTCAACTGAAGACAAAGCAGCTAAGAAGTGAATTGATAGGCTTAAGATCATCTTCTTAGTCATGACCTGTATGACTGAGCAGAAGGTTCTCTTATCCACATTCATGCTTGAAGACACAGCAAAACAATGGTGGGAAAGTGTAAGGCTGGTGGATACTTATAGTTGAAGTGGACAGATTTCAAGAGGCAAAATTTAAAGTAGAGAAAGAGGAAGAATTCTATAGACTCCAGCAGGGGAACATGAATGAGGTAGAGTTAATAGTGAAGTTCAATAAGCTATCAAAGTACTCCACCTATCTGAGTCATCATGATGACGAGTATTGGAAGGTTAAATAGTTTCTTGATAAGATGAGGCCTAAGTTCAGTCAACAAATAGCTACATTTGATATTACTGTATTTGAGGTTATATGCAATAAGTTCAAAGCTATTGCTAGAGAGAGTAGAGCGATAGAAGAAAAGAAGAGAGATGGTCAAGGGAGATTCTCTTCCTACACAAGCCCTATAGGTAGAGTGAGTAGAAGTCAGGTTTTACCTTGAGTATGTTTGGGAGGTACAATGCTCGGGGAAGCAAGAAGAAGTGCTTCCAAAAGGGGTCCCAATCTAAGGGAACTAACTAGAGGATCAATGCCCTAAGAAGTGTGGGTGGGGTCAAAAATCAGACATCCCAGTAAGGATCTACAACTCTATCTGTGACTATGCCAGTGAGAGCCTTGTAATGCAGTAAATGTGAGAGGCATTATCAAGGGTAGTGCTGTGTTTGCTACTGATGTAACAAAGTGGGGCATATAGCTATGTATTGCTAAAAGAATGTTCCTGCTCAACATCAAAGATCTGCTATCCCAAGGTAAGTCTTCACCATGACCAGAGAAGAGGTTGAGGCTTTACCAAAGATGTTTAGAGGTAAAATCTTACTTTATGGTATCTAGATTGATGCTTTATTTGATTTTAGTACTATGCACTCCATTATACCTAATGAGTGTGCAAAAAGACTAAATCTACATGTGCTTGAAGTGACATTTTTAATGAATGAGTCTACGCTTCTAGTACATCTGTCAGGCCTAGTCGAGCCTATTTAAAACTAGAGTTAAAGTTTGGTTATAGAGTCACTGTTATTGACTTAATCTGCTTATCTTTGAGTGGCATTGATGTGATAGTAAGGATGGATTAGTTGTCTTCCAATGGTGCAACACTTGACTATAATAGAAAGACAATTTCCCTACCAGTTTATGCAACGACAATTAATTACCCCTAAGCCTAATAAGTCATTATTAGTGGTGGATTATGAGACTTCCAAGTTCTTACTAGCTTTAAAAGTAGAGAGGTCTGTGAAAGAGGATTGTCAAGCATTTATGATCTACTTTTCTACACATGAGGTGTATGATGGTGGAATTGATAGAATTGGCATAGTGAATGAATTTCTAGAAGTGTTTAATGACTAAATGTCATGATTGCCACCAGAAAGGGAGATTGAGTTCTCTATTGATCTGGTACCCGATACCAAGCCAATCTCTAAGGCTCCATATCAAATGGCTCCTTCAGAACTAGAAGAATTAAAAAAGCAATTGGAAAAGTTAATTGAGAAAGGATTCATCTGGCCAAGTGTATCATTATTAGGATCACTAGTATTGTTTGTAAAGAAGAAAGATGGGAGTATAAGGTTATACATTGACTATAGGTAGCTCAACAAAGTGACAATTAAGAACAAATATCTATTTCCATAGATTGACAATCTATTGGATCAACTAGCCAAAGCTACTATTTTCTCTGAGATTGACCTAAGATCTAGATTTCACTAGTTGAGGGTTAAGGTAGAAGATGTGCATGAGACTGCATTCAGAATGAGATACGGGTACTATAAGTTCCTAGTAATACACTATAGTTTGATGGATGCAGCTGCAATTTTCATGGATTATATGAACAAGATCTTCAGAGCCTACTTAGATAAATTTGTAGTGGTTTTTATTGATGACATCCTAATATACTCTAGAGATGAAGAAGAACATGTAAAACACTTGAGAATGGTGCTGCAAGTGTTGAAGGAGCACAAGTTATATGCCAAGTTGAGTTAATGCGAATTTTGGCTATGAGAAGTGAAATTTCTTGGTCATGTTGTTTCTACTGATAGCATAGTAGTGGATCCATATAAGGTTAATACAACACTATAATGGGAGAGACCGATTTGTACTACATTGTTGTTTAGGATGTTTGGTTTATATTTTAGGTCCTGAGTTATGGTTTATGAAAAGTTGTAAATGTTAGTAGGGCCAAAATACTAGTGCAAATGTAGTAAAGTTGTTTCAAGCATGTTATGATTGATTTTGAATGCAATGTAATGAAATTTCCTCCCCCTTTTATTTTTGGTATTAAAGGGGTTGAGGAGTAAAATTATGATATATTAATGTAATTGTACATGTGGTGTGTTGTACAAGTAGTTTTAAGTTCAATGAATATGGTTTGGGTGTTAGGAAGGGCCTTTGGTATTTATGTGTGAAATTTGAGAAAAAGTGGTAAAATGTGCTTTAGTGTGCAACATCCTAGTGTAACTTGTTTTTGAAGTGAAACCCATGCCATTAGCTAGTTTATGAGAAGAGCTTTCCGTAGACACCTAAGTCATATCATTTGGATGTCGGACAAAGAAATGGGACACTTCAAAAATTGCCTAATTTTGCTATCAAATAACAGCAGAATTTATTGCCATTTGTGTACAAACACACCGCCATGCATTGGTGCTTATACCATGGCACATGGCACAAAGAATGATAAGTCAAAACGTAATGTGCACAAGCATTGGCTCATTACTCTGTTTTTCAGGAAACAAGATGTTTTTCAATTGTTTTCAATTTCTTTCACTCCTCAAAAGTATCCCATGCTTCCGTAACTTAATTTTGCTTGATTAAAGAGTTAATGAATGGATTTAACTCAATTAACATTATGAAACTTGGAATTCCTTTATTTTGAAACATTAACTTACTGATCTCTTTATTAGTTAGTCTCTTGATTAGCATGGATTTAAAGTCATAATTGTGATTAGTTAAGGTGGATATTATATGAAACGTCACCTTCTGCTTTTTAATTATTAATAATAATATATATTAATAATTAATATTAAATAAATAAATTATATAAAATAATATTTTATCTTATAAAAAATAATTAAATATTGAAAGAAGAATTATTAGTTTAAAATTTTGTTTTATCATATTCAATAATTATTTATTATAATTTAGTTATTAGTATTTATAATTATTATATAATAATATTTAATAAACAAATGAAGAGAGGTTGCCACCTCTATTCTTTTTTCAATATTTAATTATTTTCTATAAGATAAAATATTATTTTATTATAATTATTTAATTAATATTAATTATTAATGTATATTATTTAATAATTAAAAAGTAAAGAGGTGGCGTTTCATGGGCTTGAAACACCACCTCTCTGCCCTATTATTGATTTATCATTTTTTTCTCTTATGTAATTGTTATTGAAGAAATGCCACCGCTATGATTTTTTAATTATTTTTAAAAAATGGAGATAGTTTTTAACTATTTTTAAAATTTCCAAACCCTAATCTTCTTATCTTGGTCATTTTCTCCATCAAGTCGCTTGCTCTTTTCTTTTGTAACTCATGAGTTATCTATTCTCTGATTTTTGAACTTGCTCTCGTCGTCTTCTCTTGTTAAAGTCACTTGTATGAGTATGCTATAACTGGTTCCTTTTATTCATTTTTCTCACCTCTTGTCTTCCTATGTATTTATATTTATATGAATCTTCACATTTTTGCTTTTGTTTCTCTTTAGTTGATAATTTTTATTTTCATAATCTTGAACGGTTTGTTCTTTTAATTTGTTAATAAGCATATATGTTGGTTAAACAATTCTCTAGGTATAAAAATTTATTGAGATCTAAGGAACAGATAGTGGAATCTTCAATCTTTGTGTTTTAAGTAATAAACGGCTTGGTTTTGTAAAGTTTTGGACCTTTAAGAAGGTAGTAAATTATTATCTCTATTAATCATTGAGGAAGAAACTTATTTCTAACTTAGAATCTATCCCGTTCTTTTTTATATGTATCTATTTAATGTTGAATGATAGCCAACACTTGTGCAACCAAATGATAGCTTGTCTTTTCTTCATAGTTTGTATAAATTGATTTAGTTATTCTATATTTAGTCTTCATTAAACATTAGTCATAATTTTTTTCCAAATTTAGTGTTTATTATTGATAAACCTTATTATATCTCTTAGCTAATATTAATTTATGTTTTTTCTTTATCCTTATTTTTTATGACCTTATTAAATTTATCATAGTTTTGTATAGTATAAAATTGATTATTTATTTTGTTAGTTGTATGAATAAATTTTATTGTATATTGACTAAAAAAATATGTATATAACTTGATGGATATATATGATATGAATAAATATATATATATTAAAAAAGTGATGCTTTCGAATCTTTTTTAAAAAATAAAAGGAGATAAGTGGTAGGAAATGCCAAATATCTCCTTTTATTTTTTAAAAATTAAGTAGAGAGGAAACGCCAAACTTTCTTCCCTTCTATTTTCTAAGACTAAGTAACCGCTCTTACTTCTTGTGACGTTTCATTAATTAATAAAACGTCACTTAAGATTTAATATAACATTAAATTTTATAGCGTTTTATAAATATTTGAAATTAAATTTTAAAACACCACCAAAACTTATTTTTATAGTAGTGTGAAGCTTTAAAAAAAAGCATGAGGAAATATTTGTCATCTCTTAATTAATATATGTTTGTGGCTAGGACTGCTAAAGTATAACAAAGCTGTGTCTAGAGATTCGTGATGATATGAGCAATGTCATTGTCAAAGGTGGTAAAATCTTTGGCAAGTAATAAGAAAGCTTTTCTCCTGTGAAAAGGAAGAAATAAATGAAGGGAAAATCACATTCAGTCCCTCTTAAAAAAATTAATTATAGGTAAAGACTAGTAATAAATCCTATTTGAGAAAAAAATAATATTATATTTTTATTTTAACAACAATTCATTCTGTATTGATTTTTATCTGTGATTAATTCTTGTAAGTGGGTCTGGATGTGATTTTTCCAAAAATAAAAGAAAAGCTTATTAAAGGTGGCCAAATATCCTTGGCAAGAGAAAAGGATTTTCCGGTCAAAAAATAAAAAAGAGAAGGGAATATAGTAAAATAACCTAACGGTAGTGGCCCATCCATATCTTATGTTTTCTATCTTTAGTGATTTTGATCGAAGTGTGTGTCTTTTTGGTTATAAGCCAAATGTAATTTACACACACGCACACATTATGAACCTTTCACGCATACATCTGGAGGAAATTGTGTCCGTCGTCACAATCACTTCACTCCTTCATATTAAACTATCTCCCTCACTCAAACCTTTCCCGCAAATTTAATTTTATATAGATCTAATAAAGTAGCAGCAAAGAGTCGTTCACTTCTACCATTTTATAAGCTTACGTGAGCTGCTACCTTTGAGATTTGAGGTACGTGTTTAACATCACTTTTTATGCATTGATCCTTGTTTTGGTCTGAACTTTGACGTAGTTTGTGTCTTACTATATCAATGTTGCTTCGAAGAAATTGTAACTTCTCTTTGTACAAGCATAGCAAAGTTGTTCGAATTCGTTCAGACTGGCCAGTTTAATTTGACCGGGAGCCATGTCTGGTCCGGAACAATGCCATAACTGGCAAAAGAACGAGCCAGTAAAAATCTATGGAAAACTGATCATAATTGGTTTTTCATTATTAAAAAAATAAAAAACAATTGCCATGAGGCTATGACCCAAAATGATGTTAATTTTATGTTTTTATTTGTGTCGTTAATTAGCTTTTGTCTGTGTTGACCCAAAATTTTGTTTATTTATGTTTTGATGTTTTTATTTGACCCAAAATATGAAGATTAAAATTATTCTGAAATTTATGGACTAATATTTTGAATTTCCAAAAGTTTTAATCTTTGCAAAGATAATCTCTATGATTTTTTATTTTTTAAAATATAGTTAAAAATATAGGACTAAGTTGCAGCAAGTCAAACTTTAGAGATTAAATTTCAATATAGTTAAAACTATAAAAAAATAAGTTTATAATGAGTTAAAGTTCAAGGACTGAGTGATTTATATCTTTATTTCTATTTCTAAAAAATTTTATTAAAAAAAAATACATTATGGGAATTACATTTATAGTTAATAACTGGGTAAAATAGTAAATTGACCTATAAATTATAGATTCAAAAGCATCTAGGACTCTATAAACTCATTTTTTGTATAAATTTTCCTTTCAACTTTGAAAAATGGTTTGAGCATTAATTGACCAGAAAAATGACAGAAAATGGTTTTAAAATTTTATAAAAAAAGGACCAATAAAATTTTCTTGCTTCTTTTTTGTATTTTTTTGAGCCCATGTTTATAAATTTTGGGTTTTCTATAATGACTTATTGGTCATTTATTGTAATTTTTGAATTCTTTTATCTTGTTTTTTTTTTTTTTGTAAACTAATTGTCGAAGGTAACTTGAGTTCTAATTCTCGCCAGTTAATTTCATCTCTTGAGTTCTAATCCTTCTAATTATATTTGCTGTCTTGATAGTAATATATATAGGTATAAACTAGGGGGTCACAAGCCAAATTTTTCATTTATACTTATCATAACTTGTGTCTATTATTTTAGTGTTTATGAAAATAAAGATCTCGACAAATAATACTGTCTCAAATAACTAAAATTCAAAATTTTTCTTTTCTGATGGATTTATAAACAGTTTTGATTGATAAAGGAATTGGAGAATGGAGAAAAACAACCGATATTGCTACCATCAGCAATACAAACGCCCCCGGAATCATCACAAGCATGAAACGTGAGTTTCACAAAGCCGCGATGAAAGGTAACATCGATGCCTTTAGAGGAAAGGATGGTGAGCAAATTGAGAACATACTGACCCCAGATAAAAACACAATCCTTCATCTACACCTCATAAACAATAACAGTAACGATGTATCAGAAATATTTGTGGAAGAGGTTCTAGGTATGTGTCCTGCACTTTTTTTGAAGACCAATGTGAAGGAGGAAACCATACCTCATATAGCAGCAAGGTATGGACATCATAAAATAGTGAAAAAAATAATTGATTGTGCTAAAGTAGTCCCTAAAGATCATATCAGTGAAGTTGGAGTGGAGAAAAGACTTGTGAGAGCAATAAATTATAAGGACACGGCTTTACATGAAGCAGCTCGTTATGGTCACACAGAAGTAGTAGAAGTCTTGATAAAAGAAGAACCAGAACATTCATATTTAGGGTAAAAAGTTGATGATGAAGCTCCACATTATATTTCTGTTGAAAGACAATAATGGAACGTGGTCAATGCAATATTGGATAACAGCAACTCACCACAATATAATGGCCCAAATGGCAGAACTGCTTTGCATGTCCTTCGCGTTAACGACAAATGTACCATATACCGTCATTAAATTTTGATTTGTACATCCAACACGTCCGATTTCCTAAGCATTAACAACAACAACGTAACCATGACAATCATTTAGCAAGCTTATGATATTTTTTAGAAAAAAATGAAATAACAAGCTTAGTCATATAAAGTTTTTGAAATATGTTGTGTTTTGATGCATGATGAACTAGACTTGAATTTGAATTTGAATCAACACTATTAGCGATTCAAATTTTATTTGATGAAAATGGCGTAGTCACTAAATAAACTAAATAAAATTTGAACCAGAAGGGAGTAGTCAAATTTGAACCAACTCTACCAAAAAAGGATGTAGTCACTAAATAAAATTTCTATACAAACCAAGGAATGATAACTATGTTTAATTAGCGATTCAAATTTTAAGAGGGTTCATATGAAAGTAGTAGATAATTTTTAGATGAAGGGATCTTGTTTGATTTGCTTTCATGTGTTACAGGAATAATGTTGTAGTTGTTGACAAGAAACTTATCAGCAGCAAAACAAGAAATGAAAAATGGTTCGGTGCCACTTCACTTGGCGCACGTTGTTCAAGTTCAAGTGTGGTAGAGGTGTTGCTAAGGAATGATAGCAGTACAGATATATGAGAGAACAACAAGGGAAGGACGGCTCTTAACATTGCAGCACTTCGTACAGATCCTTTTAAAATGGAAGAAGTAACGAAAACGATAATAGAAAACTGTCCAGATTGCTATGAGTTGGTGGAGACAAGGGCTCCAATTCCAATCACTATACTATATGGAAGATAGGATTCTACAAGATGCACCACTAGTAAACAGCATGTACAATGAGAAAGATGATGATGGCAACACCCCCCTTCACATCCTTGCCCATCTTGCTCCCATATATGCTGGCAGAGAATTTTTGTTGATCCTTTACCAGAAAGACGACATCCAAGAGTGGACACAATGGCATGCAATAGATACGGTCAAACTATTCTCGATGTCTGTTGCTAATGTGCCTCGAGAGTTAAGACAAAAAAGGTAAAAGTAACAACATCTAGTTAGTAAAAATCAAAAATCTCTCTCGCACACACACACGGATTAAATATATGAGTTCATTGACAACATTTATTTTGATATTCCTAACATATGTATGCATGCGTCCTTGTCCTCTTTCGAAATAACTCCCTCCAATCCAAAATTAGAAGTGTTTTCTTCTAACTAATCTTAGTTCAAATATAAGTAACTTGGTACATATAAAATTTTTTTCCATTTTAACCCTTATATTTATTAACCTAGATTTTGTATAAATTTATCCCTCACTCATTATGAAGTACATTAGTAATTGGGACTAAGGGTAAAAAAAGAAAAATAATATTTTTACAAAAATGGGGACCTTATTGGGATACAATTTTTTCTTAAAAACTGTTTATATTTGAATGGAAGGAGTACTTTTTAAAGGTCCTGCACTATGGTTACTATGGTTTGATGAGGTTTAATCTGTGTAATTGAATTGGTGAAAGCAACTTATTCATTCATCTCTTTAGAATGAAAATGAAAGAATTATCTATTACATGGTGCATTCAGAATAACTTATTAATGAATTGCACGATATTGGATCAAGGTGGGTGGACGAGTTATAAATAAACATGTTAGAAAGAGAGTAGAGAAGAGACATGATGAAGCTGTTGATAAAAAGAAGGAAACAACATAAGACAGATTATCGAGATGGTTATGATGTAATGGCATCAACAACGCTGTAGTGGCAATATTAATTGCAACAGTAACATTTGCAGCAGGATTTACGCTGCCTGGAGGACTGATACGAGAGGGAAAACATCAGGGCTCTCCCATTTTGAAGTATAATGCGGCTTTTATAGCATTTGTTATAACGGACTGCCTCTCGTTGTTCTCTCTGTTTGTACTGTTCTTGTTCTTTTTTTTTTGTCGTCACTTTTAAGATGGCAGAAGAAGGTGTATGCATTGGTGTTGAGAGACTGTAAGCGTTTAACAATGGAGGCAACGGGATTCATGATACTAGCATTTGGGACGGAAGTGTATGCTGTGCTAGGTGTTTCCACAGGTTTGGTGTGCGCAGTCTTTTGATTGTATTGTCCTTTTTCGTCATCTTTATTGGATTCCTCTTGGAGAGCAATAGTCACTATGAGAAATGAGTCGACAAATCTGTCTTCCTGGTTACGATTTTTTGAAACTAAGAGACATTCAATTGTCTGATGCGTCTCTAAGTCCTTGTTAATGTAATTCTTTTTATTAGTTTAACTTCATTTATTTCCTGTCAATGTGTGTCGTAATTGACAATATAAAATGCTCCAGTTTTAATCAGGGAATTTCTCAAACTATTCTTCCGTTAAATATAATTAGTATATTGTTTATTTAAGATTTTGCAATTTGTATTATCTTATGTTTGCCGCAGTCCTTCACGGGTACAAAGGTATTTTATTTTATGCTTTTCAATTTGTCTTGTATATATAATTGCGTTTTAATTTGTATATCCAATATGTCTATTTTCCATGGCATGCAACAACATGACAATATAACTAGCACACTTAAAAATAATTTAATAGAAATGTTGTTGTCACTGTATAAAATTTCCATAAAAAAATATATGATTGTTAATTATGCTTTTTATTAGCACTTCAAATTTTAAAAGAGTGTTCATGTCAGAAAGCATATAATTATTAAATGAAATGGGGTGTTTGATTTGATGTGAGAAAGCATATAAGGGAAGGACTGCTCTTCAGTTTTGCAGCATGCATGCCGGGAAATGAGGGTGTATTGAAAAAGATAAGAGAACATTGTTTCAGATTGCTGCAAATTGGTGGATGAAAATGGCTCTAATCACTACTAAAAAAACGTAAATATAAGACGCCATAAAAATGACCCTTTAAATAAAAAACACGTCATATATGAGATAGGCGGGTGATGGTGACCAAATAAATGATGGGCCCTTAAAAAAAACGTCATATATTACAAGACTTTAAACGACGGGTATTAAAAAATCCTGTCATTTATTTCAGCCAACATTTCATTTACTGGAAGAAAAAATAAAAAATAAATTTGAACTTTAAATAGCGAGTATTTTTAAAACCCATCATATAAAGTTTAAACAATATCTGACGGTTTATAGAAAAAACCGTCATATATTTGTGCTCGTTGTTTCAGATTCTTAAATAAAAAAAAATAAAAAGTTTTAAAACTTTAAATGATAGGTGTTTAAAACACTTATCATTTAAAGTCCAGAACTATTATGACGGGGTTTTCAAACGCCCGTCATATATTCGTGGCCAACGTTTGATTTTCCTCATTTAAAAAAAACTAAAAAAATATTATGCTTTAAATGACGGTTGTTTTAAACAACTGTCATTTAAAGCCTTCTTTATAGTCAATATTATGGAATAAATGACGGGTCCTTTTTTATTTTTGTTTTTAGATTCATTTTTTATTCCCGCCCGTTCATCGTCCCTGTTTTCTCTCTTCTTCTCTTCTACAAGAAATCGATAGAAATTTCTCAATCAGCTTTCATTCTTGCCGTCGACCACCGTAGTGCCTCGCCGGCATGAAAGTACTCCTCCTACACCGTCCGGTTCCTCTCTCATTGCTTCCTCTTTATGTTTCATCCTCTCTTCTCTAAGGTACATGGGTTTGTGATTTCTATGGTTTTTCTTCATTTTCTTCCAATATGCTTAGATTTCTAGATTATGGATTGATTTATTTGAGATTCGGGTTGTTTTTATTGGTTGATTTTTGTTGTTTAAATATCTTCTCATGTTTTGCCCATTTTAATATTGTGGGTTGTTGAAAATTGCTAATGTTTGGTGTTTTATTGACTTGAGAATGATTGTAGATGGTTTGCTTTGCCTTAGGATGATTATTAAGATGAAATTAGTGATCGAAAGAGATATTTGTGATGATTGTATTTTTCTACAAATTTTGACTGATTTATTTCAATAATTTTTAATTTAAATTTCGTGCATTGTTTTGATCAGAGTAGTTTTTATCGTTCAAAACTAAATATATTGAAATGTAATAGTGTACCAGTTTTCATTACAATGGGAGTTCATTTTAGTGACAAAACTGACGTGCGGTTTCTGTAAAAATCATTGCTATTTTATGGAACTTTTTACATTTGGTAAGAAATATTTGTTCTTGGCTTGAGATTGCTAATATAGGATATGTGTAATCTTAGAATGATCAATGAGAACAGAAACATTAATTCAAAATGAGTTTATAGTGTTTTTCTTTTTTTCTATTGAATTTTGAACGAATTTATATATAAATTTTATATAATTAGAGTTAATTTGAAAATGCTATTTTGTGAGAATTTCGTTAGTTTTGTGATTGTATATGGTTGGAACTAGTGTGTTGAGTAAGATGCCAAGAATGAAAAGGGTTTTAGCCTGAGAAATTACTTTCTTTATTGTTGGTTATGCTAACAATTTTATCAGTGGTTGAAGGAGTATGTGAATGCTCATGCATTGTGACTCATGATTCATTAATTACTCTATATTATATGTAGAGTAGTCAATTTCTTTATTGATAATCTTTCTATCATTCCTTTCCTATCTCTATATTCATGAGTCACTGATCACATTTTCTTGAATGAATTATCCTTTAGATTATAAAGTTTAGGGATGAGAATGAATGTCTTCCAATCGATTAAGTAAAGCATATTTGAATGGTGTGAAAGAGTTTATTGAAGTTTGCTCTTGAGCATGTAAAAGACCCTAGAAGAATATGTACCTTTGTGTAGATGTGGTCTTTTGAAGCAAATTAGTGCATCTGAGATTAAATTATTTAAATTTCATACTAACATATTTTTTATTGTTTCATTAGGGTGATTGTGTTATACCACCTAACACAAAACAATCAATTTCAAGGTCCTTTACAA
>NW_026555336.1:15326901-15470893 GCF_029017545.1 Prosopis cineraria | reverse complement strand
TTCAGGGCATTTGTCATAGGAAGCACTTGGGCAACATATACATACAGGAGTGCTTATGGTAAAAGTGCTCCTGTAGATATTTTTAAAGAAAAAAAACAAAATGAAAAAGGTTATAGGAGCACTTTCAAACAAGCACTCTCATAAGTTTAAATAAAAATTCTTAAAAAATTCATAAGTGTCAAAACCTATGGTAGGTTTAATTAAAAAAGTTTTTTTGAAAAAAATTTCTCAACTATAGGAGGGCTTTAATAAAGCAACTCTATTATTTTTAATGTTATAATTAGTAAGTTATATTGATAATATAATACATGATTATTTATCATATGAATTGATTGAATTATAATTAATATTAGTAATTATATTAATAAAATAGTATATTATTTACTAAATATATTAGGAATTATTAATTTCATAAGTGTCAAACACTATGGTAGGTTTAATTAAAAAAGTTTTTTGAAAAAAATTTTCTCAACCTATAGGAGAGCTTTAAATAAAGCGCTCCATTAGTTTTAATGTTATAATTAGTAAGTTATATTGATAACTATAATAAATGATTATTTATCATATGAATTGATTGAATTATAATTAATATTAGTAATTATTTAATAAAACTAGTATATTATTTACTAATTATATTAGGATTATTAATTTATTTTTAAATTATTTTATTATTGCTATATTAAATAATTAATAAAAAATAATATATAAATAATTATTTTTAAAAATTTAAACCTATTAGGAGCTCTCACATGTGATAGTGCTATGGAAAGGGATTATCCTAGAGTGCTTGTCGAGAAAGCGCTTAGAAAGTGCTTAAATTTTTTCATTCTATTTTGACTAATCTTTTGATAATCAACTGTATTGAACCGCAATTTGAGCTTATCCTCCCAATAGCCTTTTTGATTCAGTTCTCTCCCAATTCCTCACTAGGACATTCGTCTACTATCACCTCGTTTGTGCAAGCTTGTTTGTTGCTACTGCCGCATGTATGTTGACAAGTTAGGATTTAAGCTCGTTGTTTCAAAGATCTAAGCTACCATTTGAAGTCACGTTACATGTTGGCATGGTTGTTTGTGGTAATAGACATTTAATGAACTATATATGGTTATTGAGATTTTTATCTTACCCGTGGTTGTTTACATATTTCAGGTTCTGGTACTAGTAGGTAAAAGAGAAAGGATATAGGTTGAGTTGACATCTCTTACTAAATATTTGTAAGATATGGTGCAATGAATTTGGTGAATATTAGTCTTGTATATGTATAAGTTGCCATAGGATTTGTATATGTGCATAAGATTTAATTGTGGTATGTTCTTTGTGATTTTGAACTCCCTAGCCCTTATATATGTGTGAAAGGTGAACTGACTAAATGGGCTAGTGGATAGATGTAGTTAGTTATGTGTGTATATGAAATGGGTGGAGATTATATGGAGTGATTTAGCCATATATGAGACTAGAAAAGTGAAAATGTAATTTTTTCCCAAAGTGTAAAATGGCAATTTACAGGCCAAATTTGTGTATATGTGTCATATTATGCATGTGTATGGTCAATTAGGTGTGTTTTGTCCATTTGAATTTGGTCAAGGCTCAAAAAGTGGCTAATAACAATTGGTTTCAAATGAGACACTTAAGTGACAAGAATTTGATAGAAAATGGTTAAAGTGCACTTGAGTGTCCAAATTTTGGTAGAAATATCAGATTGGGATGAAAGGTGCCATTAGTTAGATTTTGAAATAAGCTTTATGTGGGCGTTGAAACCATCTCAATCGGACTTCGCATGTGGAAATGGCACAAATCTAAATTTTGCATCAGAAACTGCTATTTGATAGCAAATTCAGGTGTGTGCGCCGTGGTGCATGTACCCGCATGCCGCGGCATACGGCACAGAGCAGGTGATTGTGGCCTCTATGCCACATGCTGTGGTGTACAGTGCAAATTTTCACTTAATTTTTAAGTGATGCACATGTTTTATTGACCTTTGATGCACCAAATCTATATGCTTCCGCTGTGCATGTAATTGTGTATGTGGTTGATTAGCCTAAATGATTAAAAAATGTTTCCTAAAAATCTTTTATTGGGATCCCAATGTTTTCAACAATTTTAACTCAAAGATTAGAAGTAATTGGTGATTTTTGTAATGGAGCATATGGTAATGTCAGTGAGCGCATTGCAATTAGCTGCACCGTGGTTAGGACAACCTTCTGCTTAAGGGTACAGATCACCACCTCAAATATGGTTTCCATTCACTTGATCCACGATTTTGCTTCCCCTTCTCCCATACTTCAGTCAAAAGTTGGTGACTTGAATTGAACAAACATCTTCCAAGCACGATCAATAGATGTATTAGTGCCAAGAACTTCTAGTTTGCTACTCGAACCTTGAGATGATCTAGGTCTACTATGTGCTTCCTCATGCAGTAGAATGTTTTGAGCCTCAACTCTCTCTTCTTGCTCTCTACCTCTTAGGATCATGTCATGATCTCGAACAGTCTGTCTTATATCTACTACCATATCTTTTGAGCTCCTCAAGTAGCTCATCATGCCCATCTCTTCATGGCTGAACTGGTTGTACTTTCAGCTCTTACTCCTCCTCAATAATCCATCTAGACACAACAGTTTTAGCACGAGTGCCTCTCATATTGTACTATTTTCTTCTCTCTTAAGAACAAAAATAAGGAATACAAAGGACATCAAAGAAAGAGTTGTGTAATAAACAAATAAAAGTTTCCATATCTATAAATGAATGCATCAACCACAATTAGGTCTCAAAACTCGAGAAATTGATACCAAAATGTAACCTCCTCCTATATTCACTCAACACAAGAGAAGATTAACAGAATCACCACATCCAAATACACAATTTAGCAAAAATGTTGTTGTAAAAGCTTCGGCCAAAGACTTGTCTCATAAAATCATCAAAAATCATAATATATTCAAGTAATAGTATAAACAAATCACACATTTGTATTGTGCATAGTGAGCACAACCCATGAGCATTCCCATTTCAATTGCATGCATTAAAGCTAGGAAAAACAAGTTGGAAATTAGTCAATGTACCACGATGTGTAGTACGTGCGCTACGGCATGTGACATAAAGCCACATATTCAACCTTTTTTTATCATGCACTACGGCATGTGTCACTATACGCCGCGGCGTGCCTGTTTGAATTTTTGCTATCATTTTGATAGCAAAAATGACAAACTTTTGGCATGTGCCATTTTCACATATGATGTTCGATTAAAATGATTCAAGCACCCACAAGAAGCATAGCTCACAAGTTAGCTAATGAGAAAGTTTTGGACCCAATCTAATGGTCGAATCAAAATTTAGACACCTGGGGTGCAAAAAGCTACTTTTTCTGAAAATTTCACACACCCAAGTGCTCAATTCGACCTTTTGTCTCATTAGACCACACAAGGCCTTGAATCAAGTCCAAAAGGACCTAATACACTTGATTGATCATATTATATCACAATCATACACATATATTAAAATTTGACTCTTCTATGGCCAATTTTTCACATTAATCAACTTTGTATAAATTGCCATTTCTTGGCCCACTTGCCCTTTTTCTCAACATATATATATTACAATCTTAGCTCCAAATTACTCCTTTCATCATAATTTCTCACTTTGGCTTAAGATTCACTAATATCAACACAAACATACTCAAATCATAGCCCTTGATTCATTTCATCACATACACATACAATTGGGCTAAGATTCCACAAAAATCACTACTCAAGTCATGCATGCAACCCCATGGAAACTCATTTACATATATATACACAAGCTTCTTAGTTCAGTTCATTACACAAACTCAGAGTATACATGGCTTTAACAACTCAAGCTAATCTAGACTCTCTTCCCTTACCCTGTAAACATGTAACTATGGGGTGAGATAAAAATCTCAATAATAGAATAACTCACTCCTATTGATTATCACATGCAACAATATGAAAGTAAAGCATAATATATCATTTAAATCTCATTAATCTAGCATATATCACAAGCTCTACTTAAATTACCATAATGTTTCATACTTCACCTCTTTACACCACTTTTCACCACTTTACCAACACAAACATCACATAACATTCATAGCATGATCCCCACTGACCAAACCTCTAAATCACCTTAGCACAAAACCATAGGCTCACCTTAGACTGATGTACACTCTTATTGACCCTTAGCTCACCTTTAGTGGTAGAATCACCTGGCCAAAGGTGTTCTATCTTACTTCTAGACTATGGCTTCCCCCAATACACACAATGGGTTGTCGTTGACTCCAACACCATATCACATAGACACCAAGGAGTCTAAAATCTCTAATATCACACCTTAAAGGCACTAAGGAGATCTTCTCCAACACCGCACCATAAAAGGCATTAAGGAGGAATTTCTCCAACATTGCACCTCGTCAGGCATTAAGAAGAATATGCCATATGGTCTTATCACCACCTTTCCACTCGTGTGAACTCCCACCCCTATGATCATGCTTTTTGAACCATATAGGTTCCTCATTCATCACTTTACCAGTTTCTCATACATAACATATATATATATATATATATTATCATACCATTTGAAATCATCCATTTCAATGCTTGTATTCTATCAAAAGATATTTCATGCAACACTCACACAATACTATAAAACATGTTTAGCTCAAAACTCTTATATGCACTACATAGCATACTAATATACAGTTACAAAAAACAGTTAAACAAAAGAAATTATTCAGTTATGTCAATCCTTCTATCACTAGAAAGGTTACCCGTGGATTTAAACTACCACAATAGCTTATTTGAGGCCTCCTTTTTCTACTCACACGTCCAATATACCAATCTAAACACATTTAGCACATTTTAGTCATTTAGTTCATTTTGACCAAAAACTCATATTTTCTACTTAGGGCTATATTCATCTATAAACTCTTTTCCATTTACCCATTCTAGGTCCATTACTACTTTATATCATCTCAACCAGTCTTATTTCACTCAAATTAGATTTTCTGCCCTATTCTCTCTCTAACATAAGGCCAAATTGAGCCCACAGGTTTAAAGCTCTAATTTAACTTTCGAGAACCTTTTTATTACTATTGGGCAAAAATCAAACCCCTTAAAATCCATCAATTCAATTTTCCTATAACTCATTTTTAGAGAAATTTGTGTAGAATGGAAGGTAAGAGTTATACATAGCTTACCCATTAAGTTATCAATTAGAAGCACCTTCCAATGACCTAAAATAGCTTGCCCTAGCTCCTCAGCCCTTCTTTTCTCCTTCTCTCATATGTTTTAAAATTTCACTCCTCTAAATTTTCTAAAATTTCACGGCTTAAGAAGTCATTTTTGATCCATACACCGCGGCGCATGCAGTACAAGCGCGGCATATGGCACAGTGAGATTTATTCTCACCATGCGCACTTGCTTCGACTTGAAACATACTCCTTCTACCCATATCTATTCATACAATATCCCCATGAGTCAAATCATCAAGTAATCATCCAAATATCTAATCCTATACTAGTTACCACTTTACCCCTAGTTAATAACTAATCACGGGATTAAAAAATTTAGGATGTTATAAATTGTGTAAAAAGCATGATTATAAGGGTGGGAGTTCACTTAGGATATGTGGGGATGTGTGTATATGGAGATGTGAGTGAAAAATTCATATGGTCAAGCTGGCACCATGTGACATCTGGTACAACATATTATGAGATGCTAACATAGGTAATCCAATACAACATATTATGAGAATGTTACCATAGGAGATCCAAGTAGTCTAGCAACTCCTTAGTGTCCATTAGGGCACATTTAGGAGTCAATGATGCCTCTATCACAAGTATGTGAAATGAGAGAAACTATAGTCTATAAGTGGGATAGTTTATCTTTAGTCAGGTTTTCTACCATCGAAAGTGAGATTGGGTTAATATGTGTTTGATCCAGTAGAGCCTATGGTTTTGTGTCAGGGGGCATTGGAGGTTTGGTGGGTAAATGACCATGCTATTGTGGATAATGGTGTGGAAATGTTTGAAATTAGGAAAATCTTACCTACTTTTATATATATAATTGCTATTACTCTAGTTTTGTTACTTTGGCATGCTTATCTGTGGTAATAAACGTTAAATGAAGTATATTGATTATTGAGATTTTTATCTCACGGGTGGTTATTTATATTTTTTAAGTTTTGATAGTCATAATGCAAAGGGAAAACACATAGGTTGAGTTGATATCTCTCACTAAAGCCCTTTTGTAAGAATTGGTATAATGAATTTGTATATTATTAGTTATGAACATGTGTATAAGTTGCCATAGGAATTAAGTGCGTGAGCATAATATTGTAAATATTGTGTTTAGTAGTTTTAGTTCCCTAGCCCTGTGTATATGTGTGAATGATCAAATTATAGAGTAGGCTAGTAGATGAATGTGAATATGTATGGAAATGAGGTATACTTGATGTGTATGTAGAAATTTAGCCTTAGTGGTGAGTGAAATGACAATGTGAATTTTGCTTAAATGTGTGATATAGGCGATTTACAGGCTAATTGCATGTGTGTGTTACATTGCTAATATGATTGGTCAATCAAGTGTGTATTGTCCTTTTGGACGTGATCAAGGCCCTAAAAGCAACTAATGACATACAGTTTCAATTAGTGATGCTCAAGTGACAAATTTTGACATAAAACTGTCAAAATGCACTTGGGTATCCAATTTATAAATGAGACATTGAATTGAAACAAAACTAGTGTCATTAGTTAAATTATAAAACATACATACTATTGCTCCTTCTTTTCTTCCTGTACAAACCCACCATCCTCGCTTTGTGTGCATACTTGAACCACCCCAATAGGACATCGAATGTGAAAACAGTGCATATTCAAAGTTTGCACCAGAAATCACTATATGACAGCAAAATCAAGTATGTGTGCTGCGCCGCATGTATCCACATGCCGTGATACGTGCCATAGATCGAGTAGCTATAGTCTCTATACCACATGTCGTAGTGCATGTGGGACAAGCCGTGGCGCATCCCTTTATTTTAACTTAATTTGATTAAAATGCACATATTCTCTTGAACTTTAATACACTCTTGCATATTGCTTCTATTATATAGGGTTTTTATAGTTTGAGTTATTTATGAAATTATTTTAAAATGTTTTATCTGGGATCACAAACTTTCTAAATAATTGATTTTCATAAGAATTAATAGAGTGAGTAGAGGATTATATGGTAATGTCAGTGAGGGCATTACAAATAGTTGGTATAAGTCTCTAGAGTTTCACAATTTGGTTACTTTAATTGTTTGTTGCATCCATCCTAGACCTTGGCAACTTATATCTATTGTTCATTACACCATTCTTTTCCTTTTTCTTACCTTTCTTTTCCTTTGATCCTTAAGAGGGGAGAACTTGAGAAGAAGAGGTACTCGAACTTCGCATAGTACTCGAGTGTTAAGGTATCTAGTTGAGGATGAGCCTGTACTAAAGGTTTAACTGGATATGCCTTAACAAGCCGATGAAGAGATGGCTTGTTAGAAGAGTTGAGGGACATAATGATTGATTTTCAATAGATAGTACAAGATCATGATGTTTTATTAAGGGTTAGAGATCAAGTAGAGGAAAGAGAAGGTTAAGAGAGGCCGATGCAAGAGGATGCTCATAGTAGTCCTAAGCCATCTCAAGCTTCGAGTAGTAGGAAAGCTGCAGGAGTTGCTGTGGATTTGTCCATTAACCGAGATTGGAAAACTTTTGTAAGGTTCAGTCCACTTACATTTGACGGCAGTATGAAAGAGGGAGAAGCCAAGCAGTGGATTGAGCACCTCGAGACAATATTCGAGGTAGTGACTTCTAGTTCAGAACATAAGGTGACCTTAGCTACAGTTTAATTGGTTGGAGTAGCTAAGAGATAGTAGGATTCGGTTAGAGCATCTGGTGGTATGAGGTATTCTTGGGAAGATTTCAAGAGGGTGTACTTTGATTACTACTTCCTAGCATTATGTTTAATTGTATTACATGTTATGTTTAACTATATAATATGTTATGCTTTCATATAGTTGTATGTGATAGTTTTCAATAGTAAGTTATTATATTACTGAGATTTTTATCTCACCTTGTGGTTACATGTTTACAGGATAGAGCAATGATCAATGCAAGGAAAATGAGTCAAGACTGACATAGTGGTGCCGTTGTCATGAAAAGTCTTTGAGATTGTGTAATGAACTTAAATATTGTGTGTTATGTAAATTAAGTTTCTATAAGAGATTGCATGCATGTTCAAGTTGTGTTTCATAGAAAATGTAGTGATTTTTGTGAATCTTAGCCCATATGTAAGAATATATGATAAAATGAGTATTTGGGGCTAAGATTGAGTTGTGAATATATTGTGGATGTGTAAAGTAGAGATTTGTAGTGAAAATGTGGTGAAAAGGCCAAGTGGGTCAAATGTGTTAAATTGTGAAAATTTATGAAATGGGCCATTGAGTGGCCAATTTGTGATATATGGGTATATATGTGTTATAGTGTGGTTAATTAGGTGTGTTAGGTCCTTTTGGACTTGGTTCAAGGCCTTATGTGGTCTAATGAGATAAATGAATCGATTTGAGCACTTAAGTGCGTGAAATTCTTTGAAAAAGTGACTTTTTGCACCCTAAGTGTTTTAAATTTTGATTGGACTATTAAATCGTGTCTAAACCTATTTTATTAGCTAGCTTATGAGATAAGCTTCATGTAGGTTCTTGAATCACTTTGATCGAATGTTGTATGTGAAAAACAATGCACGTTGAAAGTTTGTCATTTATGTTTTGAAAGCCATAGAAGCAAAATAGGACATGTGCATCGTGGCGTATAACACAAAGAAGGTCTGGGCTTGTGGTTCTGTGCCACATGCCACAGTGCATGGCCTAAAATCTGACCTTGTTTCTTTACTTTGGAGGCATGCAATAGTTCTTATGAATGCATATAAGTCATTTCTGCTATGTAGTACTCTAATGTATTATGATTTTAATAATTTTGCAAAATGAGTCTTGCGCCTAAACTTTTCAAAAAAGTATTTGTTTACTATTTAGTGTGATTAGTATGGTAATTAAGTTAATCTTCTCCTATATTAAGTAGATATAAGGGAGGGTTATAGTTTTGCTTTGTGCCTCCTAGATGGCCATTTAATTTGATAAGAAAGGATAATTTTTTCCTTTCTAAATTAATTTTTGTTGTTCATATCATTGATTATTAATTGATGTTGTTTAGTCTTTTTAGGTTAATTTGAAATAAATCAAATTATATAATTGAACTTAAAGTCCATTTTTTTATGGGAATGTTTTTTCTTTTTTGGATTTACTTGAGAAGGTTATTGGTTCAATTGTGTGAATAAAAGTCTATAGCCATAATAGAAAGAAAGAGATGCATAGGCTCGTACATGTTATTGGTAAACTAGCTTATATAGATCAGACACTAATTCTAAAAGCAATTTTCATATGTCAATTTCTAATGAGTAAATTATTTGAAATTGAGATTTCCAATTTGTAATGTTACAGAAAGAAGTATAAAAATAAAAGAGATTTGTAATGTTACAGAAACAAGTATAAAATAAGTGAGATTTCATATTAGGATTTTTTCTGAGGTGAATGAGATATTTTCTTTTATGTTGTGGAATCTAGATTTTGTAGTTTTTTAATTGGGTCATTTAATGGTTAATTTATTGATTATTGTGTCCAAGATGAATGCAAATGAAATAGTTGTGCCAAGGCATAAGATACTAGTATTCATTAAAGTTTGATTTTGGTTAGCATATATTACGTTAGATCTCCATCCTTTGGATTATCCTTTGTTTTGTTTAGGATAAATAGTTTTGATGGTTTAATTTGCATATTTTTGATCAATTGCAGAGAGACATTATGGATAAGGCACTGACACTTCAAGCAATTTTGGTGAAGACTTTCTTCCTTGGATCTTGGCTTGTGTGTTTATTGTTTTCTCAGTAAATTAGTGTGCATGTGTTTTTTTATTTTTATAGTAAAATAGTTGCACAATAATTGATAGATTTGTACACATGGGTGAATATATATAATATCTTCTTATTAATGCCTAATGATGTATTTAGGATTAGTAATTCTAATATGTTGTTCTTAGATTTGTTTGAAAAATTGTAAAAATTATGAAGGCTGTGAAAAAATAGTTTTTTTTAAAAAATAAAATGTATTCACAGGAGTGCTTTATTGAAAAGCACTTCGAAGGGAATCAAATTGTAGTGCTTTTAAGTAAAAGTGCTCTTGTAAGATGGGATATGGGAGCACTTTGTCAAGGAAGTGCTCCTATAGACTAATACTAGAGGCGTGGCACTCTTGCAAGTTACCCATATAGGAGTGCTTTCTCTTTTAAGAGAAAGCGCTCCTGTACATATAGAAGTACTAGTTACAAGGAACTTTTTGTGTTTAAAAATTAGGGCTCCTATAGGCTTTTTTTACAGTAATGTTTGCATAGTTATAAGTTTTGCAAAAGTAAAAATACATAGTCTATTATGAAAACTAATAATCTATTTGTATGGATTTTGGTGTTTTGGAAAGCTATGTGAAGTGGTATTAAACTACAGTATTATTTCTATGTTTAAGACCTATTTATACTGATAGATCATTGTGAAATCAAATACAAGTTCAAAATGATAGTAATTGTTGTATGATCATCCTTAATAAGCTAAAAATATGTATGAATGGAATTGTATTAGCATGGTCATTGTGAGAGCATGGGAGTTTACCCTAATTGTTTCAAATCCATATGATACACTAGTACTTTGGAGGCCTCGGTGCTCAATTTTTTTTTGTTTGGAAGTCTCAGTACTATCTTTGTGATAAATTGAACATAGACACCCTTGATATTCAAGAAAGGAGAATTTTGTCTGAAAATCAATGAAGTCATCTTTGGCCAGGTTACCTTTGATGATTGGTGAGGTTGGGCTAACCCAGTCACATGGACTTGGTACCATTATGTTGTTAACCCATAGACTTAGTTGGAAAAACTAAATAGGATATAAGCCATAATATTGATCATGCATTGTGTGAATGGAATCTTATAATTATGTGTGTGCTATGTATTCGATAAACTTGTTTTATTTGCCACTTCACACACTCACATAATATTCTAGTATACTTGTGGAAAGATCACTTGCCTTCAAAATTAAACTAAAGCTAACCCTAATGCAATATCGGGCCACCCTAGGTCATCTCCCAAGGAATGATTTTAGCATAATTAAAAGTTATCTAGTAAAATAAATCACCCAAAGTTGTAGGAATTTAGTTACCTAATTATCTATACTAATTACCTAACTGCAAGTAATTAAAATGGTAATTAAAGTGAGTAAAATGAACTTTCCTTTTCACAAGAGTGGAACTCTAGAGATTAGTTAATTTTGGACTCATTATCTTCCCATGATTAGGCTAAGTTTAGCTTTCCTTTCCTCTTGACTAAAGCTGTCATGACTTAAGAAAATTATCCTAAGCCAATTAACTTAATTAGCTAACTTCTCTAGGTCTTAGATTAAAGTCCCTAGTTCAATTAACCAATTGTTGTAAAAATTAGTCAAGTGATTCACTCAAAATCTCCTCTCAATAGCCACGGTCAAAACAACAATATGAGTAACCATAAGATTATGTCAAGCTACTCAAAATTACAATCATTAACACCACAAGATTATGCAATATCAACACATGTAATTCACTAAATTAAAAACACAAGATTGTGTGCTCAACATGAAGTGGCCGAATCAGTCATGGTAGCCTAAAGAAGAAATTAAATGAAACAATCATCTTCTCTTTACATCAACATCAAATTCAAATTAGAATTTACAAGCCAAGATGATCAAACCCTAGATTAAGGAATCTAATCATCTTTTATAAACAGAAGAGGATAGAAACAAAAGAACTTAGCCATATTGAAGCTCAAGACTCATCCTCCATCTTCATCTCTCTAGGATTCCACTAAGAAACTTAGCCAATCTTCATCATCTACAAGAACCCTAAGTTGAAAGCTTGTTAATTGAAATTCATGGAACTTGGGATGAAGAAAATGAGCTTAAAACCTTGTGAAATAGGAAGGGATGGAACAAAAATGAAGAGAGAAGAAGAATGGTGTGAGGTTTGTGGAGGTTTGGTGGCTGAAAATGGAGGTTAGGGTGCTGGAAAATGAAGAACAAAAGAGAGAAAAAAAGAACATTGTGAACAAGAGAGAGAAAATGTGGAAGATGAATAAGATGAGTGTTGGATCTGCATTGGAGAGTTGAACAGCGTGATTATTCCATTTTCAATCAGCTGAAGCTTAATTTAAAAAAAGAAAAAAAATTAAAATGAAAATAGGAGCCTTGTCACACTTGCAAGGTGACAACCTCTTATTAGTTAGTAGATGATTCCACTGTGTGTGTAATTTTTCATGTGTCATCCATATTTTAAAGCTGATTTAATCCCCAAATAAAGCCTAATTCACATGCAAACCATTAGCTTTGACCTCAAGGAGTGTTGACCTTAATTGCTCAATTGATGCATAAGTCACATGCTACCTATGTCACATAAATCACATAATTCAATTAAATAGCATGTGATATAATAAAATCTAATTAATGTCCAAAATTAAATTCATAATTAGAAGGGAGAATTTATTAAATTAACCAAGTTATAAGTTGTAAAAATTATATAAAAATTTTCACATAAAGGCAAACCGAAAACTAGGTGAAAGTAAGACATTTTAGAAAGTGTTGACTTTTTATTTAATTACTCCCAAACTAAAATTAATTTTAAAAATCTAATTTCACTACTCATCAATTGGACATAAACTGCACTTTTTCAAATTTTCTTGTACATTTTCTCAAAATTTATTTTTTTAGACCAAAATGCCCTTAGTGCACTAAACCTAGAAACTTAGGCAAAATTTCATATCTAATGCAATGTTTGCACTTTAAGGTGATAAATCATTAATAAAAAGGTCCTAATTGACAAATAAAAGTGGATAAAAATGTGTCCTATCAATTCCTTGACACTTATCTTTTGCACTCCAGGTAAAATCAAGTGAAAAGGTCTTAAAAGCAACTATTAGACAAAGAAACAAGAGAAAAAAAATGTTCAAAGTCACTAAAATACTAGCTCATAAACTTATACAAATTATCAATCAATGTGGAAATAATTAGGAAAGAATTATGCACATCACAAACAAACCCTACTAAGAATCAATGTCAAAGAGTAGGCCTCTCTAGGTTAAGTGTTTGCTCTCATCACTCAAAATGTATAAGGTATTCACTCAAAATCCCTTAGGATAAGCCCAACCATATATTTGTAACCCTTCCACATCTCCATCACTAAATAGAACTTGCAATCAAGAATCAGGTGGACTTTATTATGTTGTAATATGGATAATGAAAGGATGTTTAAGAATGCATGTATAAAAAAAATAGGGTTAGCATCAAGATAATGCTAAAGTTAAGATATATCCCCTTAATATGCAAAGAATAACCTAATTCAATTGAGTAGCCACCTTGATATAATGAAGATGGAAAGCAATGATAAGAAATAATAAAACAAATAGAATGGATGATCTAGGAAACTTTTTATTCTTTTCTTTCTTTCTTTTTCTCCTTCTTTTCTTCTTCCTTTTGTTTCATTTTCTAGCATCTTTATTTCTTTTCTTTTTGACTATATTTTTTTAAATCTTTCTTTTTTTTTAATTTTTCTTTTGGTTCTCCCTTACTCTTTAAAAACAATAGAAATAATGAATATGATGGTGTAAGAACAAAGGATAAAGAGTAATGGATAGAAAAATGATAATAGGTATCCACTCACTTGATCTAGGACAAGCAATAAATATTAAAAAGATATAAAAAGTGTAACATGCATTCCTTGGGAAAAATAGGGTGAATATTTATTTTTAGGAATCAAACCAAAAGTTCAAAGTAGTTAACAAAGGATAATCAATAATAATAGGTTGGCTATTTGGCTGTTGGCTATTTTTTATGAATGCCATCTTTCATCTTCTATCAAACAAGTGCAAGATATGTAGTCTCAATTAAAAGTAAAACAAATTATAGAGGGTAAGATCACTAAGGAATTAATCACACAAGATTGTTTAGTCTCTTCCATGAAAGGATAATATGCTATTCTAATCATTAATTCAAGATAAAAGATTGTTCATTTCATACCTATTCAATCCTAAAAATTACCATATCTCAAGCATTAAAATATCTATTCAAAGAGCTAGATAATTAAGTAACCTCAAACAAAACAAACAAAGCACAAATTTTTTTATTTTTGATTTTTTTTCAAAAGCCAAAACAAGATATTTATTTCTCTTCCCCACACTTAAATCATGCATTATCCTTAATGTATGCATAGACTAATGATAGAGCAAGGTGAGATCAATATGGATGTATGTGTAACAAAAGTGTGGTGCAATTTTTTTTTTCAAACAAAACAAATAACCAAAAAGAATGAAATTCTACCTTTTCCTACTAGATTCATCTCCTCCACACTTGTAATTTACTCAATCAACAAATCAAAGCATAAAGCAAAGTAAAGTAAAAAGTAAGGGTGAAGAAGATACAACCTAGTTCAAATCTCCACACTTGTAATAAACCAACTCAAAGGGCTCACAGCCTCAACAGCACTTTATCGGTCCGAACTCTTTTCCCTTGCCCAAGTCATAGCTTTATCCAGTAAAAATGTAACTATATGAGTGAGATAAAAATCTCAATAACATAATAGCTCTCTACTATCCACGTTATATCAATACTAAGAAGTCTAAATCTCTAACACTGCACCTATATAGGTACTAAGGAAATAATCCCCAACTCCACACCTCAAAAGACACTAAGGAGATACAAATTCTCTAACACTATATACCCTTGGGCACTAAGGAGAATGATGCCATATGGTCTTTCTTTACATCTCCATATGGGTAAACTCTCACCCTTATGACCTCTCTATGTATATAAGCCACATATGTATACGACCTCTATATATATATATATACATTCTTAAGCATGTAATTCATAAACTCCCTTTCTTTGGAAACAAAATTTCATGCATAAACCTCTCTATGACAATCATACTTTAATAAAATATTTTCATGCATCATTAGTCATATTTTCTAATAGTTACACCAAATAATCAAATAGAGGAAGTTGTTCAGTTACCTTAACCCTTCTATCATAAAAAAGGTTACCAATTAATTTCAATTACCACTACAGCTTGTTATAAATTTCCTTTCTCAACTCATACACGAAACATGCTAATCTACACACAATTAGCACAATCAGTTAATTGATCTAGTTGACCAAAAGTACTTATTTTATTACTATAAACCACCTCTAACCATTCACTTACTTCTACTCATCCATTTTAAGTTCATTAGCCCTCAATTACCACTTTCGATCACTTCTCACAATCCCATTTCACTCAAACATAATTTCACCCTAAATTTCTATAGAATTAGGGCTAAATTGAGCCTAGGGTTCAAAGCTCCATTGCCAACTCCAAACTAGTCATAATGCTCTAACTTAACTCTCGATAACCTTTTTCATTACCATTAGTAAGAACCAAACATTAAATTTTCCTGATTTAATTTTTCTATAACTCATAACAAGAGAAATTATAGCAGAATAAGAGGTAAGGGTTGTACGAAGCATACCCGATAAGTTACTAATGAAAGTTCCTTCCAATACTCTAAAAACCTTTGCCTTAGCCAACCTTTACTTCTTCACTTCTCCTTTTGTGTTTTCCTCTTCTTTCTTCTCAGCCTTCACTAGCTAATCGACAACTTTTATTGTGATTTTTTAGTACATGTATCGTGACACAGGTAGCATTAGCCATGGCGCATGGCATAGTGAGGAGAATCCTCACCACGTGCACATACTTTGCTCTGAAACATGATCCTTCTACCTATATTTGTCCATTCCATAACCCAAAGACAAAAATCATCAACCAATCATCCAAATCTCTAATCGTTTACTAATTACCACTTTACCCTTGATTAATAGCTAATCTTAGAATTAGAAAATTAGGATGTTACATTATTCTCCTTGGTACCTGACAAGATGTAATGTTTGAGAATTATATCTTCTTAGTACCATTTGAGGTATAATGTTAGAGCTTATCTTCTTAGTACTATTTAAGATACGGTCTTGGGAATTTAGCCCCTTAGCATCTGTGATGTGGTGTTGGAGCCAACAACACCCCATTATGTGTGATGGGAGAAACTATAGTCTAAAAGTAAGATAGAACACCTTTGGCTAGGTGACTCTACCACTGAAGGTAAGCTCAAGGCCAATAAGCATGTGTGTTGGTCTAAGATGAGTCTATGGTTTCGAGTTAGGGTGATATGGAGGTTTGGATGGTAGTGATCATACTTACAAAAGTGTTAAGTAGTGGTGAAATATTATATTGATGTAAATTAAGGTGAAATCGATGTTATATGCTATGTTTAATTGTATAGTATGCTATAATTGCTTATAGTTGCATGTGATAATTGGCAGTAGTGAGTTATTCTATTACTAAGATTATTATCTCATCCTGTAGTTACATTTTTATAGGTCAAGCTACTGAGTTGGGTAAAGGAAAAGATTTAGAATTGGCTTAGTATTGATAAGCCATGCACTTCTCAGTTTTGTGTAATGACCCTAAACTTTTATGGATGTTGTATATAAAAGTTGCCATAAGACTTGCATGCATGTCTAAAGTAGGGACTTGTTGAGATTTGTAGTGATTTTATAAATCTTAGCCCCTATCTGAATAGGTTAGTGGTGAAGATGTAGTGAATGAATTGGATTTCTAGCCTAAATATTATATTTTGTTAATATTTTTAGAAAAATTCCTATTTTGAAAATGGGCGATTGAGAGGCTAAATTTTGATTTGTATGAGTATAAATTGTGTTTAATTAGGTGTATAAGGTCCTTTTGGACTTAGTTATAGGCCTAAAGTGGTCTAATGAGGCAAAGGGGTGAACACTTTGATGCACCTAAATCTTTAAAAAAGTAACTTATTACACTTAGGTGTCTAAATTTTGATTGGACCATTAGATCATGTCCAATCTTATCTCATTAGCTAGCTTGTGGAATAAGCTTTGTATGGGTGCTTGAACCATATCGATTGGATATCATATGTGGAAATAACACATATTGGAAGTTTGCTCTATGAACTATCATATGACAGTAAAAATTACTGTCATGTGTGCTACAACACATGGCACAAAAGGGGTGCACGTGGCTTTGTGCCAGATATCCTAGTACATATGGTATACATCGTGGCACATGGCCTATTTTTTGACCTAGTTTCTTTAATTTAAAGCTTGAGCAGTATTGATGAATGCGTACTCGTTTCTTTCACTATGCAATGTATGAAATAATAAAGGAATTTGATTATTGTAAATGAAGTCTTGGTCCTAAGCTCTTCAAATGAATTTTTTTTTAGTTTAGTTTGGTATGTATATGTGGTGATTTAGTTAATCCCTCCTAGTATCAGGTGGATATTGAGGGAGGTTACACTTTAATATTAGTTTCTCGAGTTTTGAGACTTGATTGTTGTAATTCTTTGTTGAATTCATGATAGATATAGCAACTTCTCATTGTTCATTACAAACTCTTTCCCTTTTTATACTCACTTTTACTTCTTCTTTTCATCCTTAGGAGGGTAGAAATAGTATATCATGAGGAGAGGTACTCATGCTAGAAGTGCCTATTCTAAACATGTTAATAAGAAGAAGTAAGAGCCTAAAGTTCAACTGGTTCAGCCACATCTAAGAGATAGGTGGGATAAGTTATTAAAGGAACTTAGGAACATGATGGTGGGTATCAAATAGATAGTCTAAGATCATGATACAATCTTGAGAGGTAGAGAATAAGAAAATAAAGTTGAGGCTCAAGGTAGATTGGTACAAGAGGAAGTATAGAGTAGGACTGGACCATCTCAAGGTTTGGGTAGTAAACAAGAATTCCTAGTACTGATCCATCAATAGATCAGGCTTGGAAGACTTTCACTGGGTTCAATCTACTAATGTTTGATGGCAGTATGAAGGAAGGGGAAGCAGAGTTATGGACTTAGTGAATGGAGTCCATTTTTTAATTTATGGTTTATACTACTGAACAGAAGGTTATTTTGGCTATAATGCAGTTGGTTAGAGCTTTAAAGAGGTAGTGGGAATCTGTAAGACCAACCGTGGTGCTTGTCTGAGTTGAGAAGAGTTTAAGAAGATATTCTTCGACCAATACTTTCCAGTTTCTTTTAGAAAAGAGAATAGAGAAGAATTTCATGCATTCAAGCAGGGAGATCTAGATAAAGAGGAGTTTATTAGGAGGTTCAATGATTTATTTATTTACTCCACATATGTCCGACATAGCAATGACACTAAGTGGAAGGTAGAGAGGTTATTAGAAAAAATAAGACTCGAGTATTGGTAGTAGATTACTCTGTTTGATGTGATGATATATGAAGACATATATTATAAGTTAGGAGTAACAATCCGAAAAGGTAGATAGGCTAAAGTTGAGAGAAGACAAGACATTCTAGGGAGATTCTCATCCCTATTAGGTCTGATAGGCATAATTATGAAGAAGCCTAGGTACAATTCGGGTAATTTTAGTTCCTTAGGAAGGAAGATTTTTATTATAGAATCTTAAACTTGTTCAGTATAGAGGGGATCAATTTAGAGGAATAGAGGTGTGAGAACTGTGCCTCCACAGTCTTGGAGGTAAGAATCCAATGTTCTAATGTCGACACCAAGTATAAGGATGTCATCCCAGTGTAACATTTATGGTCGATCTTATATGGGTAGATGTTGGGCTTGCTTCAAATATGGCAAGTTAGGACACTTGAAGAGGCAACGCCTAGAAAGTAGAATTGAGGGGATCGAGTAGTAATCCACCATTCTTGGCCAAGTGTTTGCAGTTACATAGGAAGAGGCCAGAGCATCTCTAAGCTTGATCCAAGGTATAATTTTCACTTGTAGTTACCAAGTAAAGGCATTGTTTGATTCTGGTACTAGATGGTCCTTTGTGTTTAAGGAGTGTATGAATAGATTGAGTTTGTCTTTGCAAGAATTTACTACACTCATTATAGTAACTACTTATAATTATGCCAACCTAGGATCATGCATCATTTTGGTATACTTGCATGAGTATGTGATTTGTAGGTATTTGACCTAAGAAAATGTAATTGTAATGAAATTATTGTAAAGGGTTTAAATACCAATGCAAGTAGTATTATTGTGGTGTTTATGTGTTTGATAAGCCAAGAGATTGTTATATATGGTTTATTACCACCCCTTAAATTACTGTGAAATTAGGGTTTTAATGGCCATATTGTGTTTGGAATGTAAGTATTGTTTTATAACTACTCATTAGGTGTATTGTGGTCTAATTGAGTTGGTTTAAGTGGTCCAAGTATTATTGGCACTTGGTTGATGGGTTTGGACACCCTTGTGGTTGTTTTAAAAGGAACAAGGATAATTTTGTATCTAGGTGTCATACTTTGAAATGGCAAAGTGGTGGGTTTTGAAAACTAGTTCTAATAACTAATTGGCTTAAAGAGCTACATGTAAACACTTGAATTACTCAAATTGGATGTCAAATGGCGAAACACACACTTTGGAAGTTGGCTGAAGGTTATGTCATGATAGTAGCAATGCATCATAGTGCATTAAACATCTATTTGAAAAGGGTTTCTTAGGATCCCAAACATTTAACTTATTTCTTAAGCCCTTATGTTATGATAACCTAACATAAGGAGTTTTCTAATCTTGGTTATCATAATGGTGTTCATATGCAGCGTTTTGGTAATGACAAGACAAATATTACATACTAAACTTCAAATTAGTACTCATTACTCTTTGCAATACTCCCCAAAAATTAGATGTCAACCTTAGATCATGATCAGAGATTATATCCCTTAGCATGCCATACAATCTCACAACTCTTATGATCACTAAACATACTAAACATTGTACCACACAAATAATGATGCTAAATCTTTAAAGCAAAACTATAGTTGTGAGCTCCAGATTATACACTAGATAGCTTTCCTCATATAGTCTCAATTGTCGAGATGCATATGCTACAACTCACTTGTCCTACATTTATATACATCACAGAGCTTTTAAAGAAGCATTTGTATAAACTTTAAAAGGAAACCACATATTAAGGATAACAAACACAGGCATTATAGTTAGTTTCTCTTTCAACTTTTGGAATACAACTTCACACTTGTCATCTTATATAAATGAAAGATGTTTTTACATCAACTTGGTTAAAGGAGAAGTAATATGAGAAAATTCTTGGATAAATTGTTAGTAATATCTAACTAATCCTAGAAAACTATGTATCTCTATGATTGAACTAGAATGCTCCCATTTCAATACTACATCCACTTTATGCAAATCAACTAAAATCCTATCCACAAAAACTACATGTAACGTCTTGAGTTTTAAATCCAAAAGTTAATTTCTAATTAAAGAGTAATTAGTAAAGTAAGTGAATAATTAATTTAATCATGTTGTTAATTGACAATTTGGATTATGAATAGCTTGAAGATTACACCAGATAGAAGTTGGATCAAATTGAGTTCCATGGCATGAGGCAAGTGAGAAAATGCTCTTTGTGCCACATGCCATATCATATGGCACAGACTTAGCATAAAGACCTAAAAATGATCAAAAAATAAAGGAAAAGGTAGGGAAAGTTTAGGGCACGAAGAAGGATGAGGGTTCTGTTAGGGCTTAGAATTAAGAAAGGTTAAAAAAAATTTGGATCTTCAATCATTCAAATAAGTTTCCTAACAATCTTTTCTACCTATCCACCTTAGTTTTCTTGGATTTTGGAGGAAGGATAGTTGGGTTTTGAGTTGGAGGGAGATTATACTTGAACCCTTGGTCTTACATATGGTTGTGGGATTTTGGTTTAAGCTTTTTTTGAGTTAAATGAGTGTTAATTTAAAGCTTGAGTGTTGGAGCTTTTGGCTTTTAAGGAACCCTAGGTGAATTTAGGATTGCCAAAATTGTGTGAGCTGAAATTAAGGATGAATTAACCTTATATATGTTAAATTAAGATAAGGTGATGGTGTAGAAGCTTTGACTAGCTCAATGGTTGTAAAGCCCTTACTTAATCTGGACTTTACCATCACATTCACATACCACAAAATAAAAAATTAGAGTGATAAGCCTCAATTTAATTTCAAAATGTGAGATCCCAACTTTATCAAAAGCATGTTCAAATAAGAGGGCTAATGGACATGTAAACATAAACTTCAAGACTCAGGAAGGCACAATTATTTTTTGAGAAACATGCTATGTGCTATGGCTTGTACCACTATACACCATAGCACGTGGTACAAAGCAATGTTCCCTGTTTCTCTTTGTGCCATTCGCCATGGTGTGGCACACAATGTGTTGCAGTGCATATGACAGCAAATTCTGCTATCAAATGACAGTTCACAGGGCAAACTTTTACCGTGAGCCAATTCCACATTAGACATCCAATTGAAGTGATTCAAGCACTCACATAAAACTTATAACATATTATAACCTCTTCCAAATTAATAGTTTTTATCTCTAATTAAAATATTATTTATTTGCATAAATAAATACTTAATCTTGAAATGAGAGAAAAAATTATAAAATTGAATTAATAAAATTTATATGTATTTATATATATACTAAGGGCAAGAAGATTAGCTTTATTAACTAAATCCTAGACAAATTCTCCACATGAAATCTAATATTATTTTTTATAAAAAGACTTATTTATAGATTATGTAATATCATATAGACACATAGTAAATAGTATGTTATTTCAAAGGAATTTATATAATATGTCTCTATTTATTTATGTTAGGAATATAGATATATTTAATTCATACTAAACATGTAGATTGGCTGTGACTTGGCTCCTCACTAGGGGTTCCCTGACTTGGGTCTATACTAAGAGCAATATCACCAATTGACTAGCTTGTAATGGCCTGGCTCTGAGTGTTATCACCCTAATTCTCCATATTCCTATTAATTCAAATAAATTAAATTAATTAAAAAATAAATAAAGATAAGATAATTAGGAAAAAAATCCCACAATATAAATTTAATTGAACTAATAAAACATACTTTAATTTTAAAACTAAATTCATATTGGGACATTCTCCCATATCCCTTTATGGTGATTATTTCTTGTAGTATGTTTATCATCTACTTCATCTACCATATCCAAAATTGGTGGCCCTGATGAGAAGCTAGGGGTTTCATCACTATCAATCACCCTTTTTCCTTTAAGTACTATTGACCAATTTTTATTTACTAGATTCGTGACATAGAAAACTTGTTTAGCTTAATCTACCATAATAAATGGCTCATCTCTATGAGTTAATTTTTTAAGATCAACTATTGTAAATCCTAACTCATCATCATGAACACTGTTGATGTCAACCCCTTGCATTTGAAAACAGAAATTCTAAATTTTATATAATCAACCTCCCAAATCTCATCAATAGCCCCAAAATAAGTCCTAGATGTTAGTTTAGGTTTCTTATCTTTTGAACTAGAGAAGTGAACAGCTTCAGCCACTATCATAACCCTACTATTTTACATTGTACTCTTCTTATCCAAGGACTTTGTTTAAAGGAAGACAATTAAATCAAACATTAATTAACTTAAACAAAATTCACACAATTAACTCAAACATTAATTAACTTAAATAAAAATAACTCAATTAATCAACTTAAACAAAATTCACACAATTAACTCAAACATTAATTAACTTAAATAAAAAGAACACAATTAATCAATTTAAATAAAAGGTTTATGTGTTCAAGTTGCTCTTTTATATTTCCTTGATTGTTGTTTTTTACTTAGCCCTTTGAAATATTTCTTCTTATGCTATAATAATTTACCCTTTTTCAAAATTCAAATGCCTTCATTATAATCAATTTTCATGTATAGAGCATCATCTGCAGTGACATTACTTTGATTTGGTGTCCCTTTACTGCTTCATCTTCATTTACTTTTTCATTTAGTAGAAGAATAGACCTTCCTTTATTAGCAGGGTCAAGGACATAAAACACTTGTTTCGCTTGTTACGCCAAAATGAAAGGCTCATCTTTATACCCTTCCTTACTCAAATTCACTTATACAAATCTAAATTGATCATCAAATTTCAAGCTATTTTTACGATCAATCTACTTGCACCCAAAGACTGAAACCCGAAAGGATATGTAATCCAAATCCTATATGTGCTCAATTACACTAAAGTATAACATGTTTGCATAGATAGGATTTTTATCCTTAGTACTAGAAATATGCATGGAATGAGTTACATGAGTTACACCACTATTTTGCATCATGCAACTATTATCTTGCTCACTTGTTTAAAATATATGCCCATTAACAAGGTATGCAATGGAAGAAATGACTTGTCTACTTGGACCATTAGCCAACCATCTCAATTTTTTAGAAACTAAATCAAAATCAACATTTAACATTTGAAGAATATGCTCCTTAAACCATCTTGTAAAATGATTGTTGTGTTCCTTGGCGTACCAAATATCTAATCTATTGAAGTTATCCCTCTTAAGTCAACTATATGCTTGTCTATATACTCTTCAACCTCTTCAGTATTGTGCAAAACATATAGGTGGGCTTACTCCTACTATATACTTGAGATGGTAACAACTTTGTTTCCTATTATCCCCTCTCCACCTATTCTACCCATATATTGAGATTTTAGAAACCTAACATAGCTAACATGTCTTAGGTACTTAGTATAAAAGTCAACAACCTCTTCACAAATATACCATTCAACAATGCAACCCTCCAATCAAGTCTGATTTTTCATATAGCGTTTCAAAATCTTCATGTAATGCTCAATTGGATACATCCATCTTAAATAAGCATGCCTACACATTTAAACTTCTCTAACCAAGTGAATGGTTAAGTGGATCATAATATCAAAAAATGCTTGTGAAAAATACATCTCAAGCTTAGATAATGTTGATACAATTCAAGCTTACAACCTTGGCAACTTATGTAGGTCAATCACTTTACTACAAATGGACTTGAAAAACAAACATAACTTAGTGATCGTCCCTCATACTTTAGGGGATAAAATTGCATGAATAGCTAGCAAAATGAAATCTTCCATCAAAACATGGCAATCATGAGACTTTAAGCCCTTCAACGTTAGATCTTTCATTGATACAAATTTCTAATGTTTAAAGAGTAGCCCTTAGGGACTTTAACTACATGAAGGAACTCATAAAATTTAGTTTTCTCTTTCTTCAATAATGTATGAGCTGCCAAAAGGAGAAAAGTATGATTTCCCTTATCTTGGGGTGCAAATTCTTCTCTTATACACTTGACTTTCACATGATCTTCAAGTTATCAATTAAAGGAGCCAAATATATGTCTATGTCATTCTCAGGTTGCTTGGGTCCTATAATTAGCATGGACAACATCATATACTTACGCCTTATGCAATGCCATAAAGGAAAATTATAAATCACCAAAATGACTAGCCATGTGCTATGCCTATTGCTTTGAAGCCCATGAGGATTCATCTTGTCAACAGATAAAGCAAGGCATAGGTTCCTACTTTCTTTTTTAAATTCAATGTACTTATAATTAATCTTTCTCCATTATGGAGAATCAGTAGGATGATGAAGCATGCCGTCTTTAATCCTTTCATCCACATGCCATGTTAAGCTTTTCATAATATCTACACAGCTAAACATACATCTAAATCTAGGAACGATTGAAAAATACCATAGTGCCTTTGTTAGACTTGATCTGTTCTACCTGTAGCGTGATGAATTACACTTTGAACATTTAGCTAACGATGCATACTCATTCTAAAATAAAAGGAAATCATTAGGGCATATATGTATCTTTTCATAACTTATGCCAATTGATCACAACACTTGTTTTATGACATATGTTTAGCCAGGAAGTTTATTTTCCTTAGGAAAAAATTCTACTTCAAATACCCAAGTAACTCGGTGACGCTTACATCACTCTGTCCATGTTTTACCTTCATGTCGTATAGTTTTAAAACTATTGACAACTTTGGTACACTACAATCAGCATACAATAGTGCCTTCACATCACTTTTTAACTTCTCAAACATTTCTAGACAATCCTTAAGGTCCTCTTCAATTGCTTTGTCCATTTATTCGAGACAATCTTTTTCAAGTATGTATGTGTCAAAATTATTAGGAGATGATGCACAGCCTTCACTATGCTTCTGGCTACAACTAATATCATCTCTTGTCTCACCATGCATTATCTAGCACTTGTAATTTTGATCCATCCCATTAATTACTAGGTGTCCTTCACAAGTATCTGGACTAACTTGCTACACAAGACTACACTTTAAACATGGGCAAATAATCCTAGCAGGGTCCTCTACATGCTTAACTGCAAACTTAACAAATTCTGCCACCCCATCCTAATATTCCTTGGATAGACAATTGGCAGACATCCATTCATTATCCATAATTCCTAGAAAGATTAAGAGGGAAATATGATTAGTAAATTTGACTACTCCTAGATAGTGGGAGAGTTAGATACAAGGACAAATCAGTCAATAAGTCACTAACCACATGTTTGTACATTCCCTCTTGAATCTTATTTAAAACTAATAATTATATTTTAATACTAGCCATTGAAATAATTTTGGCAGTATAATGACTTAAAAAAGATAGTTTCCTAGGTTTTATGGCCTCTCTTTATAAAAAAGTTTTATCAATCAAGTTTTCATATAACTTAATTATACTAAATCAAGTTACCTAACAACAATAGATATAAAAATTTTATCTTAAAAAATTCAACAGCATAATGGCTTGAAAAAGAGAGTTTCCCAAGTTTTAAATCCTCTCTTTATTTAAAAATTTCATCATTCACAAGTTCTCACATAATACTTATATTCAATCAAATTATCTACAGCAATAATTAATACAAAAATTTCATCCTAAAAATCTAATATAACTCAATCATACCTAATCAAGTTATCTAACAATAAAATTATCACCATCACCACAACAAGGAAAGAAAATTTTCAATAAATTCATATAATGCCCAACAGTAAATTGATTTTCATATAATCCTAAATTTAATTTCATAACTAATAAATGACCAAAAACTATAGCCTATATACATTTAGTCACAAATCATAGTTCTAATGAACAAAAATTTCATATTCCAATCACTAATTCCAATCAACTCTCTAATTACAATCAATTGACATCAATGCCAAAAGGAAGAAGGATAGGCCAACTTACTTGAGAGAGGTAGAGCACGAGGATAAAGAAGAGTAGGGGGAAGAGAAAAGACAACTCATGATTTGCATCGATGAAAAGTAAGGAGGGGAATTTCAAGTTGGATTTACCCTAAATACTAAACCTAGAAATGAATTAAGCAGATGAAGGAGAAATTAAACCTACATATGGAGGATGGAGAACAAACCCAAAATGCCTAAAATGAAGACTTGATGAACGAACAATGCATAAACCCCAGAAAATGGAACACACGAGCAAAACCTAAGAAGAATTGAGTCTAAATCTATGTTTTAAGCAGTTTCTGTGATGAAAAATGATTTTTAAGCACTCTGGGTGTGTTTCTAAAAACCTTTTGAGTTGCAAAAATGTAAAAATGAAAGGTTCTAAAGCATAAATTTAAAAGGAAATACTTGACGGTTATTTCATAATAACCGTCAAGTATGTAATACTTGACGCTTGTTATTAAATAACCGTCAAATAAAAGGAAAACATACTTAATGGTTCTTAATAAACAAGTGTCAAGTAATTAATTTTTTTATTTTTCTATTTAAATCATATATTTGATGCTTGTTTACAAATAACTGTCAGGTATATTAAAATATAATTGATGGTTATTTGTAAACAAGAGACAAATATATTTATAAAAGCACCAAATCTAAGATGAAGATATAGTTGACAGTTATGCCAATATAATTGTCAAATATACTATAAATACTTGACAGTTGTTTTATGAAAATATATTTGACAGTTATGTTAATTTGACCATCAAATATATGCTTAATACTTGACAGTTGTTTTAAAACAACTGTCAAGTATTTAGTGCCTTTTTTATTTGTCATGTTACACTTATGACCATCAAATATAGGGTGTCATATATAGCTTATTCTGTTATAGTGAATATTGCTACTTTATCAGTTCATAAATCATAATGTATACTATTATACAAAATACTTGTATAGTTTCATAAACAAACAAGTATAAGGGTTACTCGAGTAACCTTTTACCCTTACCACTAAGGGTACCAAACTATACTAGATTCCCAGAGGGTGTAGTTACTCATGAGTAATGTCTCAGATGCTCATTCTACATAATGCAATGTCCCTCAATCAGTTCTTAATAGTTGACACAGGCACTAATTTTGCATAACTAAATTCCTTAATGAATAACATAACTCAACTAAACCCTTTCAAATTCACATAATCCATTATCTATAGTCATTAGCCCTATAGGCTATTCAAATGACCAAAACACCCTCCTAACTCATTCATTTGCCAAATTCTCCATTGTTAACCTAACAATATGGGTTAAATATGCTCATATCCTAAAGATTCAACCATTAAATTTCAGACCAGTTGTAAAACCTTAGTTTCACATTTGAAAGCCATTTTTAATCCTTTCCCTTAGATTATAACTCCTTAAAACTTCTTAATTCAATTTCTCTACTGATGGCCGGATACTTACCCAATAAGTCACTAGCTAAAGCAAACTCTCGATAGCTAAATAATGCTTACCCTAATAGAGAAATCTTCCCTCACACCTCAGATACATTTCCCCTCCTTTCTCTTCCATTTTCACGAGCTAAGTTGTTAGCTCTTAAGTAAAAATCTATACCACTCACCGTGGTGCATGGCATGGTGAGGATAATTTCACTTATGCTTGTACGTTTCATCCCGACTTGCCATTCTACTATTCAATCCTATAAATATATCAACCAACTAATACAAAATATCAACCTAACATCTAAACCATAATCAATCCAGTAATTACTAATTTACTCCTAATTAGCAACTAGTTTTCTTGGATTGAATTTTAGGATGTTACAATCGTAGATATTCGGATTATTGGATAACTAAATTTAGTTAATTTGGCCAATGGGTGCTTATGTTAGGCTTGAGAAACTAACATATGGTACTTGAAATTGTAGATTTATATAATTTGGTACTTCTACTAGTCACTAGGACTATTGGAGCAAAGATTACACCATGGGTAACCTTTTGGTAAAAAGTGTTGGACTGGGGGGCGCAGGGGAAGAATAAAATTTAAATGCTCAATTAAGATTACAGATCGATCGAAGTTGTTTAAGTCAAGGTAGAAAGAAGAGTTACCTTTCTAGCTTTGAATTCCTCACATGTTTTCTTCAAGTGTTTTGGACCTCAAGAGCTGACAATGTAGATCTACTTCTTTTACCAATATCCTCTCAAACAACTGTCAACTTAAATAGTGCGCTAGCACTCAAAATGTTCATTTGTTTTCTTAAATGTTGAACTTCTCTTTTCTTTAAGGCATTTTCATGGCAAATATTGTGTTTTGTTATTAGGACTTTTCTGACTCTCTTTATCTCAGTTAAGCATGATTCTATAATATATATAGATTAGGGTTTAGACTTCCTCTTGAATAGCTAATGAGAACTTAGATTAAATTTATCTCATAAATAAAATCTATAATATCATATCTATTTTGAATTTATCTCATAAATTCAAAATAATGAACTCACATGATATCATCATATATTATGTTAGTTACTAAATTTAATTTTATCGTACAAAACTAAATTTAAAACTAACATAATAATAAAATAAAATATAATATAATATTATATTATATTATATTATATTTATATATATATATATCAGATATACATATTATATTATAGTATATACACACACACACATGGATATACATGCTTATATATATATTTCAAAAATATATATACATATATTATATTATATTTTGAATTTTATATATCATACACGCGCGCGCGCGAATATATATATTTTGAATATATATAATTATATTATGAATTTTATATTTCATATAAATAAATATTTAAATATATATATATATATAATATTTGTTCATCCTAGATAAAGCATTACATTTATTGAATCCAGACACATTCCAGATTCAATGAACTTGGACATTATAGCTTGAGTTGGGCTATTCTTATGTGCGACCTTGTGGGCCCATATGAAGTTAGCAGTAGGTTGATAATGCTATTAGACCACAAGTCACAAGTAGCCTCTAGTAAGACCTTGTGAGTGCTTAATCCATATAGGGATCGATAATCCGATGTAACCTATCATATAATTGTATCACATCTCTTTTGTCATGCGATGTTTTGGTCAAGTATGAGACATGGAATTGTCATTCTCCTTTACTGACCATTACTTTCTAGGGTGAACCCTTTTCATTACGGTATGGCCAGTCTTACTCATTGAGGGGCCTAATAATACATCTCAATTAATGTGAGGGACAAATTCCATTATGACTACTCATATTCCTCTGCATGAACATCCCTCAACACAATTATAGCCTTTATGATCACTCGATTAAAGATGACTTTTGACTAGGTCAAAATACAATGGTCATCATGTAAGAATCCATGATGATTTTAGGTCAAAGGGCTTAGTGACATGATTATCTATGAGATAAGCTTGTGACTTATACTTGTATCTTTCTCATATCAGGTTGATCTAGTACCTTATCCGCTTTTAAGTGCCTCTAACTTTGATTTATATCTCTATAATTAATCAAAACCATACTAGTCCTGTTTCATCTATGATCCCTCATAGATTACCAACTAAGGACACTTTGGACAATCACTATAGTTTGTCTAAGGATATAGTTATCATAGTGAACATGCAATTAATATGACAAAAAAAGATAAATGTATTAAATAACAATGTTCATAGTACAATGATTGGCCTTATGGCACAATTTCCAATACCCTCCCACTTATACTTGGTACAATCATTAATTTGTCTAATTCCTATTGTCCTGACATGATACTCATGCTTCGCATGTGCAATAGGCTAGGTAAGAGGATCAGCGACGTTATCTTCTACTACTTTGCATATTTTTATATCACCTCTATCATTGATCTCTCTAATAAGGTGAAAACACCTAAGTATATGCTTGATCTTTTGGTGTGACCTTGGCTCCTTGCTTTGTGCAATTGCATCACTATTGTCATAGAACAAGTTTATTAGATATGAGATACTAGGCATTACTCATAGTTTAGGAATGAACTTCCTAATCTAAACGGCTTCCTTAGTTGCATCCGATGCTCTCAGCTTTTATTGCAGAATCAGCTATCATGCTTTGCTTAGATCTCTTCCAACTTACAACCACACCATTTAAGATGAACACATATCCTGATTGTGATTTAAGATCATCCTAGTCAGTTTGGAAGCTTACATTTGTCTAACTTGTTAAAACTAGCTCGTCATCCAATCTGCCATATACTAAGAATAAATCCTTAATCCTTAAGTACTTTAAGATATTCTTGACAGTAGTCCAATATTCCTCTCCTAGATCTACTTGGTATCTGTTAGTCATACTCAAGGTAATGAAACATCCAGTTGAGTACATAGCATGGCATACATGATAGATCCAATTGTTGAGGCATATGAAACCTTACTCAAGCATTCTTGTTGATTACATATACTAGGATACTGGTCTTTGTTAAGATGAATGCCATAAGACATGAGGATGAAACCCTTCTTTAAATCCTATATACTAAATCTATGCAGTATCTTGTCTATGTATGTGCTTTAACTTAGGGCTATAAGCCTCTTAGATATGTCTCTATAGATTTTAATCCTTAGGATGGAAGTGGTTTCACCTAAGTCCTTCATAGAAAAAGATTTTCCTAACCAAGACTTGACATTCTATAAGGTAGGAATGTCATTCCCAATAAGTAGGATGTCATCTATATATAGCATTAGAAATATAATTGTGCTGCTATTAACCTTTTTGTGAACACAAAGTTCATTGATGTTTTGAATGAATTCAAACTCTAATTACTTCTTCAAAATGTTGATTCCATCTCTGAGATGCTTGCTTCAATCCATAAATGGATCTTTGAACTTTTCACACCTTACCAGAGTCATCTGGATGCACAAAGCCTTTAGGTTATGTCATGTACACTTCCTCAAGTAGACATCTATCAAGGAATACTATTTTAATATCTATTTACCATATTTCATAATCATAATATGCTGTAATGGTAAGGAGGATTTTGATTGATTTGGCCATTGTGATTGGGGAAAAGGTTTCGTCATAGTCTACACCATGAGTTTGGGTGAATCCTTTTACAACCAATTGTGCCTTGAAAATATTTACTCTTCTATCTATGTCAGTTTTCTTATGAAAAACCTACTTGCATTTGATGGTTTTTATACCTTTAGGTGGATCAACTAAGGTCCACACCTTATTATCATACATGAATTGCATTTCAGACTTCATGGCATTTAGCCATTTCTTAGAATTTGGTCCAACTATGGCTTGGTTGGTTCGTTGTTTTCAATAAGTAACATATCACAACATTCATCAATTAGAAATCCATATATCTGAGGATGATACTATGTCATATCAGACTTTTATAGCCCTTGTGTTAGTTAAGTAGACTTAATTACTTTTTATGAGTCTTCTAAATTTTCTATTTGTGATTGTATGCTATTTTGTGGTTCTTGAATTTCCTCAAGATGTATATTTTTCCTACTAGTCATCTTAGAGATAAATTATCTTTCTAGAAAGACACCATTTCAAATTACAAACACTTTTTTATTGAAGGGATCATAGACATAGTATCCCTTTGTTTCTTTAGGATACCCCACAAAAAGGCACTTTGTGGATTTGGGTGCTAACTTGTTTGAGGCCTATTTCTTAGCATATACCTCACATCCCTAAATCTTGAGAAAAGACAAACTAGGTTTCTTCCCAATCCATATCTCATATGGTGCCTTTTCAATTACCTTAAATAGAACACAGTTCAGTGCGAACACAGCTATTTCTAATGTATGGCCCTAAAAGGATAGTAGAAGTTCTACTTGACTCATCATGGATCAAACCATATCTAATAGTGTTTGATTCCTCCACTAAAAAATTCCATTCCATTGTGGTGTTTCTAGAGGAGTTAATTGTGAGACTATCCCACAACTGACTCATCTGTATGTATGAGTCCTAGTAAATCATTAGCCTTGTCACTATGCCCAGTAAAAGGTGCTTTTATCATCTTTCTTAATAAAAAAGACTTGCAAGTGTCAAAAGATTCAAAATCAAATGAGTTGAGAAGTCTATCCTGATAAAGCTTAGAAATGCACTTTTCATTTATATAGCCTAGACAACAATGCCATAAGTAGGTTGGCTTCAAATCAATCAACTTGATCCTTTTGATAGTTACATTATAAATGTTTTCATTATTATGATGTTCTAGATTTAAAAGATAATCACCAAAATGCAAATCACCATCAACATAAAAAATGTCATTTTGATAAATAGAACATTTATTATTCCTAGTAATAGAAGTATAACCTTCCTTATCCAAACAAGAAAGAGAAATAATGTTACTACTTAAAGTAGGAACACAATAGCAATTGTTCAAAATTAACAAAAGCCCATTGGGTAAAACTAGTTCATAAGTACTTATAGCTAAGGTAGCAACTTTTACTCTATTTCCAACTCATAGGTCCAGTTCGCCCTTCATCAACTTTCTGCTATCTTTGAGACCCTTCATATTTGTACAAATGTGAGAACCACATGCAGCATCTAATACTCATGTAGAAGAAGCAGAAAGGTGAATATCTATACATAAATACCTAAAGGAGTAGCCCTGCTATCCTTCTTCTTTTTTAGATCTTCCAGGTAAAGTTTGCAGTTTCTCTTCCAATGACTAGGTTCCTTATAAAAAAACCAAACTCCTTCCTTTGAAGGCTTTTCCTTCTTGGCTGTAGCTTAGTTTTGGGCTTGTTTAACTCTCTGGTCTTACCAGCTGAGTCTTTATCCTTTCCCTTATCCTTGCCTTTGCTTTTTCCTTTACATACCCTTTCCTTTTTAAACTATCAAAATAGTGCTAGGCTTTTTCTTAATGTTTTGCTTGATAGTTTTGAGCATCCCATATAGTTTAGAAATATATTTTTCTGTATCATTCATGTTATAGTTCATAAAAAACTAGTCATAACTTTTTGAGAGTAAGTTCAAGATTAAATCTATAGCTAACTCCTAGCTTAGGGAAAATCCAAGCCTCTCAAGGTGATCCATATAGCTCTTCATTTTTAAAATATGAGTGCTAACTAATGCACCCTCAGCTATCTTATAAGAATGTAAGGCCTTTGTGGTCTTATACTTCTCTTGCCTTGCCTGATACTAGAACATTTCCTTAAGATGTACAATCATCTCATGAGCTTTTATGTGTCCTACATCTCTTTAAAGTTATAGAACGATGGTAGCTAGCATTGGGCATCCTACATCCACCATGTTATTAGTATGCTTCATGTAAGTATCCCTTTAAGCTATTAGAGCATTGGCCATAGGCTCCTCAGCAAGGGGTTCAACTAGGTAACATATGCATTTCTTTCCTACTTGAGAACAATTTTCAAGTTCCTGAACCAATCAAAAAGGTTTGTCATATTGAGTTTGTCCTTCTCAAGGACCGATCGCAACAATAGTATAGCAGTGTTACTAGTTGACATGATTCTACAATAATAAAATACACAAAGTTAATTTTATACTTCATATTAAAACTAACAACCCTCAAACTTGATTAAAGGGCTGAGACCTATATTTTACTCAAACTTAAGTGTTCTTTGGCAGGACACTTAAAAATTAAGTTATTTAGGTAGGTAATTCATTTACCAATTATATCACATGTAACTCTTAGATCTCTATGGGATTCAATCATCTGATGATTTGGTATGTTCAATTCTATCTAATGCCTTGAGATCCAAAACCATTTTAATAATCTCAATTAAGTCAAGCAATAATTGTAATACCCTCACTGACATTACTATATGCTCTACTTTAAAATTTCTAATCACTTTAAAATCATTTAAGTTGAAATATTTCAAAACATTGGGATCCCAATAAAAGATTTTCATAAATCATTCCATAAATATCAAACTCTATACATACAGTGAAAGCAATCTTTAAGGGTACATTTCAGTCTAAGAAAACATGTGCATTTCAGCAAAAATTAAGTGAAATCTAACATCATACACCACGATTCGTGCCACATGCACCACGGCATGTGGCACAAATGTAACATCCTAAAACTTTAAATCTAGAAAAGTTGATTAATTAAGGGATAAATTAGTTAAAAATATGATTAATTTATTTAATTATGTTTTTAGGTTGCTAATTGGATTTTTGGGTCATATTTGGCTCTAGATTGAGATAGGATAAAACTCAGATCAAGTTAGGTGGCATTGGGGGTAGTAAAATCAACATTTTGCTCATTGCGACGTGAGCCACAGCTTGCGTGGCATGCGCTGTGGTGCATGGCACAGCAGGCAACTTAAAATTTCACAAATCATCAGAAATTGATAGATTTTGGGGTGGAAAACCTAGAGCACGAAAGAGGCAACTTTGGGAACTATTTTGGGAGGATTTTGAAGACAAATTGAGCCTTCAAAACTCTTGAATAAGTTTCCTACCCTTCTCCTCTACCTTTTTATCTCATTTTCCATGGGATTTGAAAGAGTGAGAATTTGGTATGATTGGATTAAGCTATAAGTCAATGTTTTAAAGGTTTTTATTGACTCTAAAGGTTTAATTTAGGTTTATTGATCTTGGATATGTAGTAATAAGAAGCTACTTTATTGTTTGGTGAATTTTGGATTAAGCCCTAACTTGATCATAGGGTGTTGAAGTGTGATAAGTTGAGATATTGAGTTTTATATTGTGATAGAGTTAGAAGGAGACTTGAAGGGATTGTGAGAACAAATTGTAATCTTGACAAGCTTATTTGTTGAGACTTTGAGTGAGAAGTGGGAGAATTGGGAGGTTCTTAGTAGTTAATAATGCTTGTGTTAATTAAAAATTAACATATAGTACTTGTTGATGTAGATTGTGGTGTGGGAAGACTTACCTTGACACAAGAAGAAATTTAGTACTATTGGTAACCCTTTTAGTAATGAAAGGGTTGAGGTAACTAGATAATTTGCATTGTTTATTACCTTGTATAAGTTATTCTCAAGTTGCTTTTCTATGAATTGTTGGATATATATATATAAATTCTTTAAAGGTTAACTATTTTGGAAAATGAGTGAGTATTGCTTTGTGAAATTCTATATTTTTGAAATAAATGGTAAGATTTTGTTATATTTGTTTAGAAAGTTGTTTATGCATCGTCAAGTGGAGATATGTAGTGAAATGTGGGATATTAAAAGGTGGGAGCTCATCCTAGTGGAGATAGTGAAGATTAAGTCCATATGACATTGCTGGCACCTCGGGACACTAGGTGCAGTACTTACGCTCCTTAGTGTCCCAAAATGGGTGTGATGTTGGAGACTTACTCTCCTTAGTACCTAAAAGGGTACGGAGTTAGAGAATATCCTCCTTAGCATCTGTAGGATGCAGTGTTAGAGTAACGATACCTCAATTACTGGTAATAGGGGGAACCAGTAGTCCAGAAGTGGTTTAGGAAACCTTGGCCGAGTAGTCCTACCATGAATGGTGAGCTTGGGAGCCATACATGTGGTTTGGTTCTATGAAATAGCCTACCAGTTCGGCTGAGAGTATTGGAGGATCGGATGGTTAGGGATCATGCATGCAATTTATGGTGATCTTATATGATGTGATTATGTTACTTATTTTAATGCTTGTTTATAACTTGACTTGTTAATCAATAATGTAGATTATCTTAGTTACTGAGATTTTTATCTCACCCTATGGTTATCATTTTACAGGTTCTACCAGTGAGATTGAGCTAGGGAGGGAATCGGGTAAAGGCTAGCATACTTGCTACATTCTATTTGTAAAGCTCGATTTCATTTTAAGTCATGCACATAAAATTATATGAATGATATTATATGTTGCCAACTAGGAATGCATATCATTTTGATTGGTTGCACTTGTTTCATACTATGTTGTTTTGTATTTTAGCCCAATATTGTATATGATATGAATATGTAGGAATTTTTATAGTGATGGGCTAAAATACTAATACAAGTGCAAGGAATTTTTTATCTATGTGGTGACAATATATTTGTAAGGTATTATATGGCAATAGAGGCCAAATAGTACTTGTAGTGTTAATTGTATATTTTGATCATATTGGGCAAAATGGCCATTGAGTGGCCAAATTTTATGTTTGCCATATTTTTTGTGTGTTTGATTGGTCACTCAAGTATATTTTGGTCCATTGGACTTGGTTCAAGCCTTACAATGGGTTAATGGTATAAGTTATGAGTTTTGGGTACTTGGATGCTTGAAAATTTCTTTAAAAATTGACTTTTACATCTAAGCATCTAAAATTGTCATACGATGTCACATTGTAACGAAACTTGTACCATTAGTTAGCTTATTGAATAAGCTTCACATGGGCACTTGAATCACTCTAATTGGACATCGAATGCGAAAATAGCGCACGTTTGAAATTTGTCCAGAAAACTTGTCATGACAACATTGCTGTCATGGACACGTTCGCCGCGACGTATGGTACAGCGAGCGAACTTGACTTTTTGTGCCACATGCCACAGCGCATGGACCACGAGCTATGGCACATAGACCAAAACACTCAAAAATGACATTTTTGGCCCTGTTTTGAAGTGGTTTACTTCCCAAAACTTTTCTATGCTTCCAATACCTTTATAAATCTTTAAGTTTGAGCTCAAACTATCAATATGAAGGGTTTTTATAGGATCCTAAATATTTCAAAATTATTTTTAAAGGATTATTAATTTTAATCCTTATATGAATAATGTGAGCTTATGAGCAATCCTTGCTCCTAATTATGATTGTTTATTGTGATTGTGTAGTGAATTTTGGTAATGTCAAGGTGGACATTACAACAGAGGCCACAGTCATTCGCTCTATGCTGTGTACCACTGCGTGTGTGTACATGCACTGTGGTGTACACACTTGAATTTGCTATCAAATGACAGTTTCTGATATGAAATCTAGATGCATGTTGTTTCCACATATGATGTCCGATCGGGATAGTTCAAGCGCCCACACAAAGCTTGTTTCAAAATCTAACTAATGATACTAGTTTCAACTCAATCCGATATCTCTATCAAAAATTGGACATCCAAGTGCATTTTGACTATTTTCTATCAAAATTTTGCCACTCAATTGTCTTAATTCAAAATCAAATGTCATTAGCCACTTTTTGGGCCTTGACTATGTCTAATAGGACAATACACACTTGATTGACCACACACATGCACACTATGACACGCATACACATATTTGGCCTGTAAATCGCCCATTTCACCCTTTAGGCCAAAATCACATTTTCATTTCTTTAAATCAATACAAGGCCAATTCACTACATATAATCTTCACACATCTCATATTCATGCATAATTACATCCAACCACTAGCCCATCTAATCATTTCATTATTCACACATATACAAGGGCTAGGGAGCTTAAAATCACAAAATATACCATAATCACATCTTTATGCACATGTACAAATCCTATGGCAACTTATACATATACAAGACTAATAACAATCAAATTTATTACACCAAAACCTTACAAAGGGTTAGTGACAGATCTCAATTCAACTAATGTCTTTCCCCTTTGAACCATTAGTAATAGAGCCTGAAAAATGTAAATAGCCACGGGAGAGATAAAAATCTTAATAACCAAATATAGTTTAATTAAATGTCTATTACCACAAATAACCATACCAAAGTAATAAAAACTAAGGCAATATCACATATATATCAAAATATGAAATGATTCATATTTTCAAAACATTCCACACAAATACACACTAATATGATCGTCTAGCCACCAAACCTCTAATGCTCCCTGACATGAAACCATAGGCTCTCATAGATCAACCACTTGTTGACTCATGCACACTTTCAGTGGTAAAAACATCCAACCAAATGTAATCTAACTCACTTATAGATTATGGTTTTCCTCTTCATACACTTGTGATAGAGGTGTTATTGACTCTTAAGCACACCCTATCGGGTATTAGGGAGTTGCCAGACTACCCGAATGTCCCATGGTAACAGTCCTATAATATGCTGTACTAGATTTCCCATAGTACCAGCTCGTAATATGCTATACTGGATGTTTCACAGTGCTAACCTGACCATATAGATTTTTCATTCATATCTCTATACACACACATTACCACATATCATGAGTAAACTCCCACCCCTATGATCATGCTCTTTCACAATTTCCACTACTTTTCTTTGTATTTCCACATCACACACTTTTACAAATAGTATATACATATTAATCAAAATCAATAGCCTTTTACAAATTAATTTTCATACTAAAGTCATTTACAATATCAAATCATACATGAAACTCAAACCAACAAATCTCTCATTTATATTTACTTCTACATAGTTATAATAGTTAATAAACACAACAAACTATATGGTTACCTCAACTCTTCTATTTGATAGGAAGGGTTACCCGTGTAACTTCAACCCTATTCAAGCTCCTTTCTCATAATTTGTGCTTGCACATTAGAATCTACACAAAATTGGCATTCAGAGTCAATTCCTCTATTGACCAAAAGTTCCAATTATCACATTTAAATACTTAATTGCTATCAATTCCATAATTTACTCTCGATTACACGCATTACCACTGATTACCCCTTAGTTCAAGCTTTAACATTTTCTAGCAACTTTCTCTCCCTACTCTCTCTAGATTGGGGTAAATCTTGCCTGTAACCTTAAAACTTTATCGTTTCAATTCAAACCAGTCATAAAGCACTAGTTTAGTTCTGAGAACCTTTCTATTACTAAAGGGTAAGAAATCAACTCCTCAAAACTTCTAAATTCAATTTCTCACTAGTTAAAACTAAGAGAAAATGGGGTAGAATTGCAGGTTCAGGCAGTACGTGACTTACTCGATAAGTAACAAGTTGGAGACACCATCCTTATTCCTGATTTAGCTTTCCCTAGTACATTCCTTGCTCTTCTCCATGTCTGAGCTCTCTTCCCATATTTCTCCCTTCTGTTTCATGAGCTAGACACGTCCTTATTACTTTAATTTCTGCTTCATGCACCATGGCACATTAATCCCCTGCTGCAGCGCGTGGCACAGTGAGGGAAATCCTCACTCTGCTCTATGCTCTATTTAAGGACCCCACTCTTCTACTCATATAAGTTCATATAATATCCCAGTAAGTTAATATAACATTTCACCACTCAGAACCTTAATCCTACATTAAATCCCTAATTGATTCCTAATTAGTTATTAACGTAGGATTAGAAATTTGGGATGTTACCATAATAAATCTTTATGAGCAGTATTATTACTTACACTCGTCTCACTAAGATAACTTAGATGTATCCATTTTGATGGAACCTACATTTGAGTGATCTAGGTTTTGACAAGTATTCATTAATTGATGATTTTGATTGGAGAGTTTAATTGATAAATTTAGTCATCATGTAAAATAAAATATAGTTGCATCTCATATAGAGTTATGCATATTTTGATCTAATCAAATGCATAATTAAACTTGACACAATATGGCTCACTTAACCTATGTCCTCCTAAGCCAATGATAGGACCTCTCTAAGAAAATAAATTACATAAAAAACCTCATTTATACATACGAAGGGATTGAGATGAGAAGAGAATATACATTTAGAGTTTATAGAGAGAGATACGACACGAAAACTATATTTAAACTTTACAACGCTTGTAAAACTAGAGCCATATTTGTCACCATACCCAAAAAACTTCAAGCCAAGGAAATCACAGGAAATAAATAAATCATATATGATGAAAAGCTATAAATTTCAAAAGGCTTATTCTCTTTGAATGAGTTGCTACCTCAAATCCTTAAGATTTATCAATCATATTGAGAATCTAGTCGAATTGATTACATATCGAATGCACATCATATGGAGAAAAATATGCATCACAATTAACTTATTTATATTTATATAAATTTTGAATATATAAAAATAGTTTATATATATATATATATGTTTTGAAAACATCACATGTAGAACATATATAGATTTTGAAAATATTTTAAAGAAATTCATCGCATGAAGATTCAAGAGTGTAATCAATTATAAACCAACTTAAATGACAATTCAACCTAGCTCCAATACCACTGTTGGATTAGGGGTGTAGTGGAAGAATAAAATTTAAATCCCCAATCACAATCACGGACCAATTGAACTTATTTAAGTCAAGGTAGATAGAAGAGTTACCTTTCTAGCTTCGAATTCCTCACACGTTTTCTTCAAGTATTTTGGACCTTAGGAGATAATAACATAGATTTGCTCCCTCTATTGCTATCACACAAACAACTGTCAACTTGAACAGCATACTAGCGCTCAAAACTTTGGTATGTTTTGTTAAACATCGAACTTCTCTTTTCTTTAGGGTGTTTCATGGCAATCACTATGTTTTGCTTTTAGGACTTTTTTGACTCTCTCTATCTTAATTAAGCACGTCCCCTTTTTCTATAATGTATATAGATTAAGATTTTTAGACTTTCTCTTGAAGAGCTAATGAAAATGTAGATTAAATTTATCTCATAAATAAAATTTATGATATCATATCTAATTTAAATTTATCTCATAAATTCAAATTAAAGAACTCATATGATACCATCATATATCATGTTAGTTACTAAAATTAATTTTATCATATAAAACTAAATTTAAAATTAACATAATAATATAATAAAATATATCATATATACATATTATATTATATATATACACACAAACACAAATATATATATATACACAACCCACTTATCCTACTCTATCAATTCTATCAACTCTAACATAATTTTTCCTCAATTCCCATTCTCATTTCTTTCTAGTTTAGGGATAAATCATGCATACTGCCCCAATGCTTTATCATTAAACCTAAAGTAGTCACAAAACCCTAATTTAATTCCCGAGAACCTTCTATTACAAAAAGGTAAGAAACAAACCATTAAAACTCCCTAATTCAATTTCTCTTTAACTTATTCTAAGAGAAATTATAGTAGAATCAAAGCTAATGGTGGTAAAAACTTATCTGATAAGCTATTGGTTAGAGATGTCTCCCTTAGCTTTAAAATCTAATGCTCTAGCAGGGCAAAACTCCCTTCTCTCCTCTATGCACGATTTTACTTTGTTTTTCCTCCAAAACCCACAAGCTTCCACATACTTATCAGCTCACTTTTTATGCCTTGTGCTGTAGTGTAAGTAGTATTAGTTATAGTGGATAGCGCATTAAGGAAAATTCTCACCACACACATCTACTTTGCTTCATAACTTGATTGTTCCACCCATATCTTCTCATCCAACATTCCAAAGAGCCCAAATATCAAACCTCCATCCAAGACCTTAATCATTCACTAATTACCAATTTACCCTTAAATAGTAATTAGTTTCAGGATTAAAAAAATTAGGATGTTACAATTCTCCCCTCCTTTTAAGAATTTTGCCCTTAAAATTCATAAAACACTTAAACACATACATATGGAAACAAGTTAGGATATTATTACCTCATTTTACCTCTATCTCCCAGGTAGTGTCTCCAAGAGCCATGCCTCGCTAGCTTTCACCAAATGAATGGTCTTGTTCTATAACTATTTGTCTTTCACATCCACAATTCACTCTAGCTTAACCTTATGGTTAAATTCTCCTAGAGTTCAACTTCTTCAGGTTTCATGATATGAGAGGGATTTGGTTGGTATTTCTTAAACTGTGACATGTGAAACATCTCATGCACCCCCGACAGTTATGGGGATAAAGCAATTCTATAGGCAACTGTGCCAATCCTTTTTAGAATCTCAAAAGGACTGACAAATCTAGGAGTCAACTTCTTAGCTCTAATTGACCTTCTAATTCCCATCACTGATGTTAACCTCAGAAACACATGATTTCCTACCTAAAATTCTAACAGCCTTCTACACCTATCTATACAACTTTTCTGTATACTCTAGGCCATTAACAACTTTTTCCTTATCAAATCAATCTTCTAAGTCATTTGATCCATAACGTCTAGTCTCAACGTACTCTTCTCACTTAATTTTGTCCAGCATAAAGGTGATCTACACTTTCTCCCATACAATGCCTCATATGGTGCCATTTGAATACTGGAGTCATAACTGTTGTTATAGAAAAACTCAACTAAAGGAAGATGGCTACCCTAGCTACCTTTTAATTCTAATACATAGGCTCTCAACATATCTTCTAGAGTCTGTATAGTCTACCTTGCATGACTATCTATCTGAGGATGATGGGCTGTATGAATCTCGACTCAGTACCCAAAGCTCATGTAAAGCTCCCCAGAACTTAGATGTAAATCTCAAATATCGATCAGCAATTATATCTCTTGCTACTCCATGCACCTTACAACCTATTTGATATAAATCTCTGCTAACTTTACTAATGAATCGCTAATCCGTATAGCCAGAAAAATTAGCTGACTTTGTGAGTTCATCAATAATCACCCAAATAGCACTATGTCCTGCTTGAGTCCTTGGTAATCAAGGCATAAAATTCATGGATATGCCATCCCACTTCCACTTAAGGATTTCTAGTGGTTGCAACATTCTTGCTAGCCTCTGATGCTATATTTTAACCTTCTGATAAGTTAAACACCGAGATACAAACTCAGTCACCTTGATAGGTCTAATTGCTCAACCCTCAAAATAAAACTAATTAACCTTAATGTAATATAGGGCCAACCTAGGTCATCTCCCAAGGAATGGTTCATTAGTTCAACTAAGGAAGTTGCTTAAGTGAGTTAGATTAAATTCCAAATGCTTAAGATTCAATTGGATCACTAAAGCTAATAAACTAAGGAAAACAAGTTAGGGGTAAAACAAAGGTGTTTGAGAATTAAGTGTGAATGGATAGATTTCTAGAGCTTGAATTAGGGAGAATTCTTTGCCACTTAAGTCATTAACCAGGAATTATGCCCTCACTAGTCAAAAGTACAACTAAGTTTAACTAAACTAAGTTAGGTTTAGCTAATGACCTAAACTTAGTTCTAAATTAAGTAACCAAAGTCATGGCCATCACCTAAATGAAAAGTCCTAGTGTTTTTTATATTTACAAGGCATGTATCTCTCTCTCTCTCTAAAATCACTCAAGCACTACAAGATTATGTAACACAAGAGTAAGGCTAGAAATCAATCCATAAGATTATGCAAGACTAATTCCAACCAAATTCACATTAATAAGTCACAATATTATGTAATTCATCAATATGGAATCATTGAGAAGAGAGTCAAAACCATAGGAAAAATTCAAACAAGTTATCTTTCATTACAACAATAGTCTACTCAAATTAGAGTCAAACCCAATCACAATGTAACCTAAATCAAGAATTACAAGGTGATGTAAAATGAAAGAGCTAGGTAAAAGTAATTCATAGCTAAAGGTACAGATCTAAAATGGTGGCTCATCCTCCTTCAAGCTTTATGAAAGTGTCCATCAATTTCTTGAAGTAACCAAATCCTTGCATGCTTCCAACTTGAGTTTAAGGCTTTGGATAGATGATCAAGTAGTGTAGATGAGAAGAGGATGACAAGTGGAGAAGAAAGGTAGTGTTTTTGTAAAGATCTAATGGATAGATGTTGAGATGGAGTGTTGGAAAAATGAAGAAAGTAGAGAGAAGGTGGAGAAAATAAAGAACAAGATGAACTAAAGAGAGAGACTGGAAGGGATGGTGAAATGAGGTAGTGTGAATCTCAATTTAGGTGAGAATAGATATGCTCAAGGTGTTGCTTTAGCTAACTACTCAATTAGAATAAAAGAAAACAAAATAAAAAGGAATTTTTGGGCCTTGTCACACTTGCAAGGTGTAATGTCCACCTTGACATTACTAAAATTCACTACACAATCACAGCAAATAATCATAATCAAGAGCAAGAATTGCTCTTAAGCTCACATTATCCATATAAGAGTTAAAACTAATAATCTTTTAAAAATAATTGTGGAATAATTGGGATCTCATAAAAACCCTTTAAATTGATAGTTTGAGCTCAAACTTAATGATTTATAAAGGTATTAGAAGCATGAAAATGTTTTAGGAAGCAAAACACTTCAAAACAGGGCCAAAAATGTCATTTTTGAGTATTTTGGTCCATGCGCCGTGGCTCATGGCACAAAAAGCCATGTTTTCTCGTTGTAACGTGCACCGCAGCTTGCGCGAAATGCACCACAGCGCACGTGTCCATGACAGTAATGCTTCATGACAGCTTTTTTGGATGAATTTCAAACGTGCGCCATTTTCACATCCGATATCCGATTAGAGTGATTCAAGCACCCACGCGAAGCTTATTCAACAAGCTAACTAATGGTAGAAGTTTCGTTATGATCTGACACCATATGAGAATTTTAGATACTCAAATGCAAAAGTTAGTTTTTTAAAGAAATTTTCAACCATCCAAGTATCCAAAACTCATAACTTATACCATTAACCCATTGTGAGGCTTAAACTAAGTCCAATGGACCAAAATATACTTGAGTGACCAATCAAACACATAAAAACATATCAAACACAAAATTTGGCCACTCAATGGCCATTTTGCCCAATATGGCTAAAATACACAATTAAAACTACAAGAACTATTTGGCCTCTATTGCCATATAATACCTTACAAATACATTATCACCATATAGATAAAACATTCATTGTACTTATATTAGTATTTTAGCCCATCACCACAAAAATTACCACATATTTACCTCATATACTATATTGGGCTAAAATACACCACAACATAGTATGAAACAACTGCAACCAATCAAAATGATATGCATTCCTAGTTGGAAATATATAATATCATATAATAAGTTTATGTACACCACTCAAATTGAAATCGGGTTTTACAAAGAGTGTAGCAAATATGCTAGCCCCTGCCCGATTCCCTCCCTGGCTCAGTCTCACTGCTAGCACTTGTAAAATGATAACCACGGGGTGAGATAAAAATTTCAGTAACTAAGATAATCTTTATTATTGATAAACAAGCCAAGTTATAAACAAGCATTAAAATGAGTAATATAATCACATCATATAAGATCACCACAAATTTGCATGTATGATCCCTAACCATCTGGTCCTCCAATACTTCCAATCGAACCAGTAGGCTATTTCATAGAACCAAACCACATGTATGGCCCCCAAGCTCACCATCCATGGTAGGACTACCCAGCCAAGGTGTTCTAAACCACTTCTAGACTACTGTTTCCCCCTGTTACAAGTAATTGGGGTGTCATTACTCCAACAACACATCCTACGAATTCTAAGGAGCATAGTCTCCAACTCTGCATCTTTTTAGGTACTAAGGAAAGTAAGTCTCTAACACCGCACCTATTTTCGAGCACTAAGGAGAGTAAGTACTGCACCTAGCGTCTCGAGGTGCCAACAATGCCATATGGACTTAATCTTCACTATCTCTACTAGGGTGACCTCCCACCCTCTAATATGCCACATTTCACTACATATCTCCACTTGAACATGCATAAACAAATTTCTAAATAAATATAACAAAATCTTACCATTTACTTCAAAAATATAGAATTTCACAAAGCAATACTCCACTCATTTTCTAAAATAGTTAACCTTTAAGGAATTTATACATATATACTCAACAAATCATAGACAAGCAACTTGAGAATAACTTATACAAGGTAATAAACAATGCAAATTATCTAGTTACCTCAACCTTTTTGTTACTCAAAGGGTTGCCCATGGTACTAATTCTTTTCTTGTGTTAAGGTAAGTCTTCCCACACCACAATCTACAACAACAAGTACTATATGTTAATTTTTAATTAATACAAGCACTATTAGCTACCAATAACCTCCCAATTCTCCCACTTCTCATTCATATTCTCAACAAAGAGGCTTGTTAAGATTAGAATTTATTCACACCATCCCTTTAAACCTCTTTCTAACTCTATCACAACATAAAACTCAATATCTCAACTTATCACACTTCAATACCCTATGATCAAATTGGGGCTTGATCTAAAATTCACCAAACAAGAAAGTAGCTTCTGATTACCACATATCCAAGATCAATAAACCTAAATTAAACCTTTAGAGTCAATAGAAACCTTCAAAACATTGACTCATGGCTTAATCCAATCAGACCAAATTCTCACTCTTCCAAATCCTATGAAAAATGAGATGAAAAGGTAGAGGAGAAGGGTAAGAAACTTACCCAAGAGTTTGGAGACTCAAATTATCTTCAAAATTCTTCTAAATTGATGCTCTAGCAGTACCCAAAGTTGCCCCCTTCGTGCTCTAGATTTTCTACCCCAAAATCTATCAATTTTTGATCATTTGTGAAATTTTAAGTTGCTTGCTGTACCGTGCACCGCAGCACACGCCACACAAGCCACAGGTCATGATGTAGCAAGCAACAAGTTGATTTTGCTCCCCTTGATGCCTCCCAACTTGATCTGACTTTCATCCTATCTCAAATTAAGAGCCAAATATGACCCAAAAATCCAATTAGCCACCCAAAAATATAATTAAATAAATTAATCATATTTTTAACTAATTTATCCCTTAATTAATCAACTTTTCTAGATTTGAAGTTTTAGGATGTTACACAAGGTGGCACTATCCTGTTAGCTTATAGATGATTCCAATGTATATCTAATTTCCCACGTGTCATCCACATTTTTCAAGCTGATTTAATCCCTTAAATGAAGCATAAAAAACATCCAAATTATGAGCTTTTACCTCAAGGAGTGTTGACTTCAATTGCCCAATTGATGCACAAGTCAATTCCACTTATGTCATATAAATCACATAATTCAATTAAATAACATGTGACATAATAAAATATAATTAAAGTCTAGAATTAAATTCATAATTATAAAGGAGAATTTATTAAAACAACCAAGTTTCATTTTGCACAAAATTATATAAAAATTTTCACACAAAGGCAAATTGAAAATTAGGTCAAACTAGGAGACTTAAGAAAGTGTTGACTTTTTTATTCAATTACTCCCAAACCAAAATAAATTTTAAAAACATAATTTGACCAATCATCTTCTAGACATAAAATTTACTTTGCCAATTTTTCTTGTATGTTTTCCCAAAAGTTCATTTTTTAAACCAAAATACCCCTATTGCACTAAACCCAAACACTAAGGCAATTTTCCAATTCTAATGTAATATGTGCACTTTGAGATGATAAAAACATTCTCTACAATAGTATTGTATATATAATGCTATTTATTAAATGGTTAAAGCATAGAGAGATACCTAATAATGTGAATAATAATAGCTAGGGGCATATGGAAAGTTGTTCATCATCATTGAATTCTAACACAAGTGCATATAAGGCCGACTACTATCTTAAAGAATTGGAAAATGAGATGGAAGGGGAACTAGAGAATTTTCTAGAGAAGTTAGAAAGGTTAAAAACTGATATGAAGACACATTTGTATAAAGGGTTTATTGAGTTCACTCTATTGTTTGCTGTGCTAGAATTATACAACTTGAAAGTTATAAGTGGGTGGAGTTATATGAGCTTCTTAAGCTTTCTCTCTTTGATGAAACTAATGCTACCAAAGAATAACAAGCTCTCGGGCCAGCTATATGATGTAAAAAAAGTGTTATGCACAGTTGGCCTGAGCTATAAGAAGATACATGCCTACCCTAACAATTGCATCTTGTCCAAGAATGAATATAAAGAGCTAACCCATTGTCCTAATTGTGAGGCATCACAATATGAATAGAATGGGAAGAGTATGGAGAAGGCAATGTGGTATTTTCCTATTATTCTAAAATTCAGGCACTTGTTTAGCATACATCAAGAGGAAAATAATTTAACATAGCATGTAAGTGAGAGGATTAGAGATGATAAGGTTTGCCATCCAACTGATTCTCCTGAATGGATAAGGTTTGACCATAAGTACCCTGTATTCAGAAAAGAAGATAGGAACCTATGCCTCACATTATCTACTGATGGGATGAACCCACATGGGATACAGAATGGTACTCATAATACATGGCCTGTGATGATGGTTATTTATAACCTTCCTCCCTGGTTTTGCATGAAGCAAAAGTATATCATTCTTTTATTACTAATCTCAAGACTTAAGCATCTCGGGAGTGACATAGGTGTTTACATAGAACCACTGATTAAAGACTTAAAGCTATTATAATACATAGGTGTAGAGGTATATGATGCCTACAAAGAAGAGATATTTATTTTGAGAGTTATTCTCTTCAGTACAATCAATGACTTTCCAACATATGGTAATCTATTAGGGCATAGCATTAAAGGCTAACTTGGATGCCCTATTTGTAAAAAAGGCACACATTCCATGAGGTTGTAGCATGGTATGAAAAAAACATATACCTTAGGCATCGCAAATGGTTAAGTGACAATCATCGGTATTGTTGTTAGAAAAAGTCATTTAATGGAAAATCAAAAGAAAGGAGACCACCAAAGTAGTTGACTAGTAAGGAATTGTATTAGAAGGTAAATGACCTTGATATTGAATTTGGTAAACCATTTGTGAAACATATTGAAACAAGTGAGTAGAAAAAAAGGTCAATTTTCTTTGAGTTCCCATATTGGAAGACCTTAAATATGAGACACTTTCTTGATTTGATGAATATTGAGAAAAATGTCTATAATAGTCTTGTTAAGACATTGCTTAATATTTCAGGAAAGACTAAGGATGGCATCAATGCGAGGTTAGACATGATTGAGATGGGGATAAGAGAAGAATTGGTACCATAGGATAAGAGAACTCATACATTTCTTTATGCTACAGCTCATATACTATCAAAAAAAAAGAGAAGAAAAATTTCTGTGAGTTTCGTGCTACAATCAAGGTTCCAAATTGATGCTCTTTAAATGTTAAGAACCTTGTTTCAATGAAGGATCTAAAGATGAAGGTTTAAAAACTCATGATTATCATGTTTTAATGGAAAATTTTATTCCAGTAGCTATACATGGTATTTTACTCGATAATGTTCGAGCTACAGTTATAAAACTATGCAACTTCTTTAAGTGTCTATGTAGTAAAGTAATTAACCTTAATAAGTTACCGAGATTGCAAAGTCAAATTGTGCAAACATTGTGCAAGATGGAAATAATTTTTCATCCTACATTCTTTAATATTATGGTCCATCTAACAGTTCATTTGGTGAGAGAGGTATAATTATGTGGTCCTGCTTATTTAAGGCGGACGTATTCGTTTGAGCATCACATGAAAGTATTGAAAGGATATGTGGAAAGTCATAGTCAACTAAAAGGTTGCATTGTTGAACAATATATTAGTAAAGAGGCAGTTTATTTTTGCAATTAATACTTAAAGAATTCAAGGGCTATTAGTGAAAAAGATATAGAAAGGACAACAGGAAGGAAAGTTATCACCCCTTATTAATTAGAGAGTTAGATCATCAAACTGCACAATAAACATTTTATACAATGGTTGAAAGAGCACATCGAAAGGAAGTATAATGTCAAACTAAATTCAATTCTTGATAGATTGAGATGGCTAGCACAAAGTCTAAACAAACATGTCCTTTCTTACATGAGCTATTTCAATAATGGGTATAAGTTCTATAGGAATAAGGATGATGATCGAAGTATAATGCAAAATATTGTTGTATCCGCAGTAGTTGAAGTCATACACATTTTTTAGTGTGAAAGATAAAAAACCATCTATGTAAAAATGCATTACTTTAGGGTAATTGAGCATATTTAGGAGTTGGATATATCTTGTTTGGAGTTCTAGCCTTTGGTTGCAAGTGGGATGACAATAATAATAAGTTAAAAGTCAATAACTTTAGGTTGATTAGGGTTAATCTAAATAAGAAAGAGTATAAAGAGGATCCTTTCATTTATCCATCCTAAGTCAAACAAGTTTTTTATGTCCATAATCCTACTGATAAGGAATGGTCTATTTTTTCGTGGTGTAACAAGGAAGTTGAAGAAACGAAAGTAACAGAAAGTGATGAAAATAGAAGAAATGATAAAGTTGAGGTTGATCCATTTTGTGGGACATCATTTGAAAATGATGATGGTTTAGACAATATTGATGATCATGCATTCTATGTAAGACATGATCACAATGAGGGTATTCAAATTTCCAAAACAGTAAAATCAATTCACTTGAAAAAGAAAATAGTTAAAATTAAAAAGGAATTAATTAAGAAAGTAGTTAGAACAAGAAAAAGAAAAAGAACAAAATAAATAGGTAAATGACTATTAGTTGATTATTTTTAACCCATTATTAGTTGATTATTTTTTAACTTATCCCTAGTTGATTATTTTTGACTAATTATTAATTGATTATTTAATCTTGTTAATTTTGATTGTTATTGTCTTCATAGGTAAATGGCTACTAAGGGTGATCATCCTGACATTAGCTCTAGATCCAATAGTCCTAGAGGGCAAGATGATGATGGTGGGCAAAATGTGACTAAGAAGAATGACCTTGAAAGAGAGGAAGAATAGATAAATAAGGGTTGGTTATGATGGAGCAAGTTATAAAAGCTAGAAATGAAGGCAAGAAATTTACTATCAAATAGAATAATAAAATTTAAGTAGTTGATAGTAATAACTTCATCAGCTATTTCAGAGTGGTAGCAAAATCCTCTGTGCCCATCACTTTAAAATCATGGAAGAATGTAAGTCCAGATATAAGGGATGCAGTTTGGAATACTATAATGTTAAGATATTATCACTTTGATTATTATTTTAACCTTGTTTGTTACATATGTCCTTACAAGTTGACTTGTTTATTTTGTGAAATATCTCGAATTTCTAATCCTGCATTAATGACTAATTACGGGTTGAATTTGTGATTTAATGTGGGATTAGGATTTTGTATAGTGAAGTGTTAATTTAACTCATTGGGATGTTATATGAATAAATATGAGAAGAAGAGTGAGGTCTCAGAGTAGAGTGTGTGAGCATAGTGAGGATTTCCCTCACCATGCCACGTGCTGCTATAGATAGTGGATGTGTCACAGCACATGGTTTAAAAATCAAATTAGTTAGGATGTGTCCAGCTTGTGAAAACAAAAGAAGAAGTAGAAAAGGAAGGTCTAGCATGGAGAAGAGTAAGGGCTTCTACTAGGGCATTAGTTTTCAGGAGTAAGAGCGACATTTTCAAACTATATTTTTGAACACGGTACAGAGTATCACATTGTTGTCTTTGTGCCATATGCCATGATACATGTCCTTTATTTTGAACTAATTTTACTAAAATGCACATGTTCTATTGATCTTGAAAGCGCCTTTGAATATTGCTTCTGCTATGCAATGTTTTGTGATTTGAGTAATTTATACAAAATGAGTTTGCTAATATTTTCTTAAGATCCTAAAGTTTTCAAATTAAATGATTTTGTGCTTGATTAGTAATATAAGTAAGAGGGTTGTATGGTAATGTTAGTAAGGGCATTACAAATAGTTGGCATGAGTTTCTCGAGTTTCAAGATTTAGTCTTTCTCATTGTTTATTGCATTCTTCCTAGCACTTAGCAACTTACATATTATTCATTATACCATCCTTTCCTTTTCGCTTACCTTTCTTTATTCCTTAATCTTTAGGAGGGGAGAAAAAATAAAAATGAGAAGAAGGGGTACTCGAGCTTCACATAGTACTTGAGTGTCTAGAAGTCAGGTAGAGGATGAACCTGTGCTAGAGGTTCAACCAGATGTACCTCAACAAGTCAATAGAAGAGATGGCTTATTAGATGAGTTAAGAGATATGATGATTGACATCAGACAAACAGTAAGAGATCATGATGTCTTGTTAAGGGGCAAAGATCAAGCTGCTAAAAGAGAAGGTCAAGAGAGACCAATCCAAGCGAAAGCTTGTAGTAGACTAAAGCCACCTTAAGTTTTAAGTAATTAGCAAACTATGGGAATTATTGTTAATCAATCTATTAACCTAGCTTGGAAGACCTATGTAAGATTCAGTCTACCTACATTTAACGGCAGTATGAAAAAGGAGAAGCCTAGCAGTGGATTGAACGCCTTAAGACTATATTCGAGGTGGTGACTTGTACTTCAGAATAGAAGGTGACTTTAGTTATGGTTTAACTATTTAGAGTAGCTAAGAGATGGTGGGACTCAATAAGACCATCGGTGGTGTGAGGTACTCTTAGGAAGAATTTAAGAGGGTATTCTTTGATTACTACTTCCCAGTGTCCTTTCGTACCAAGAAAGAAGATGAGTTTTACTCATTTAAACAAGGGGAATTAGATGAAGAGGAATTTATTAAGAGATTCAATCACTTGTCAGCCTATTCCATATATTTACCACACCACAATGACACCAAGTAAAAGGCAGAGTAGTTTCTAAAAAATATACGTCCTGAGTATAGGTAGCAAATTGCTTTATTCAATAGTACTTCTTATGAAGACATGTGTCATAAGTTAAGGATAACTGCTAGAAGAGGCAGGGAAGTAGAGGCTAAGAAGAAGAGAGATAGCATAGGAAGGTTGACCTCATCTCTAGGTTTATCGAGTGGTATACCAAAGAAGCCTAGTTATAGCTTGAGCAATTTTAGAGCTTCTGGGAAGAGAAGCTTTACTATAGGCTCTCAAACCTAGTCTGTTCAAAGAGGTTCAGTACAAAGGAGTATTGGGGTCAAAATTGGGCCTCTGTAACCTTTAAGGCAAGCCTCGAATGTGCTAGCTCCTACTTTTAACACTAGAAGGTCACTTCAATGTAATATTTGTGATAGATTTCATGCAGGAAGATGTTGGTCCTATTTTAAGTATAGGAAGCTAGGCCACATTGCCAAGTATTATCCCAAAGGTAGAATTGAGGCGACAGAGTAATGGTCAATAGTTCCAGGATGAGTATTCACAGTGGCACAAGAAGAGGCCATAGCATTTTTAAACTTGATTAAAGGTATAATTTCTGTTTGTAGTAGTAAAATTAAAGCCTTGTTTGACTCGAGAGCTACACATTCCTTTATCTCAGAAGAATGTGTAGATAAGCTGAAATTAGAGCTGAAAAAGTTACCTATGTTAATAAGAGTGACTACACCTTCAAGGTCCTTGAGCATTACTAGTACATCATGTCAAAAAGTAGAAATTGTGTTTGATGATCAAGTATTTGTGATCGATCTAATTTGCATTCCCATAAAAGGGATTGATGTGATAGTTGGCATGGATTGGCTAGCAATTAATAATGCTACACTAGACTATGCTTGGAAGTTAGTGTCTTTACTAGTATTGACGGCAAGAATAAGTTCTACTAAGCAGGCTAAATTTCTATTAGTTGTGCAAGCTAAAAAGTTAATAAGACAGGGGTGTTGTGCATACATGGTAATTTGTGCAGTAGGTAGTGTGCACGATAGGAGTATTGAGAAGATTGGAGTGATAAGTGAATTTTCTAAGGGATTTTTAGAAGAAATGTTTGGATTACCTCTAGAAAAAGAAGTTGAATTTTTGATAGATTTAGTTCCTAGTACTAAACTAATTTATAAAGCTCCATATTGGATATCACCCTTATAATTGAATGAGTTGAAGAAACAAATTGTAATATTTGCTTGATAAGAGATTCATCAGGTCGAGCGTATCGCCTTAAGGTTCACTAGTATTATTTGTGAGAAAGAAGGATGCAGTTTACGATTATGTATCAACTACCGGTAGTTGAACAAGGTGACAGTGAAGAATAAATACCCTTTGCCCAAGATTGATGATCTATTGGATTAGTTAGCTAGAGCCTTGTTCTTTTTCAAGATTGACTTGAGGTTAGGGTATCACCAATTGAGGGTCTCTGAAAAAGATGTACATATGATGGCCTTTCTTATGTCTTATGGGCATTATGAGTTCCTTATAATTCCATTTGATCTGACTAATGCACCTGTAGTATTTATAGATTACATGAATTGTATCTTTAGACTATATTTAGATCAATTTGTTATGGTTTTCATTGATGACATTTTGGTTTATTCAAAAGATGAGGAATAACATGTCAAGCATCTTCAGATTGTCCTCTAAATTCTAAAGGAGAGCAAGTTATATGGTAAGCTCAATAAGTGTGAGTTTTGACTGAGAGAAGTTAGATTTCTAGGCCATGTGGTATCAACAGATGGGATTTCTATTAATCTGTATAAAGTTGATGTTGTGTTGAAATAGGAGCGACCTAGCTCAGTTACGAAGATTTGAAGTTTTATACGATTAGCTACATATTACTGAAGGTTTATCCAAGGTTTCTCTCATATTGCTTCTCCATTGACAAAGTTAACTCGTAAGGATAAACCTTTTATGTGAAATGACAGGTGTGAGGTTGTCTTTCAAACATTGAAAGAAAAGTTGACTACTACAACGCTATTGATAATTCCAAATCTAAGACTATCTTATAAGGTATACACAGATGCTTCTCTATGAGGTTTGGGTTGTGTGCTGATGCAAGATGGATGAGTAGTAGCCTATGCATTACGACATTTGAGGCTATATGAAGATAATTATCTAGCTCATGACCTGAAACTTACAGCAATAGTTTTTGCACTGAAGATCTGGTGCCATTACTTGTATGGTTTAGTATTTAATATGTTTAGTGACTGCAAGAGTCTGAAGTATTTGATACATCAGAAAGAGTTGAACATAAGATAGAGAACGTGGATGGAATTAATCAAGGATTATAACTTTGAGTTGAAATACCATCTAAGGAAGTCTAATGTAGTAGCTGATGCATTAAGCAGGAAGACACTACACATAGCTAGTTTGATGCTTTGAGAGCACGATTTAATAGAGTCATTCATCAGTTCTCAATAAGATGCACCATTGAAAGTCTTAGTTAGTGCCTATACTACTATGATCAGTAGTGATTTCTAGAAAGAGTTGAGAATGGTGCAGCTGGAAGATGAGTATCTTCTAGGATATGAGAAGAGGTTAAGTCAAATTTAGCTCAGGATTTTAGTTTTAATGATGATGGATTCGTGGTTTACCGAGACAGAATCTGTGTGCCGAATGATGCCAACTTGAGAAAGGTGATTTTGAGTAAAGCATACTATAATAAATACACTATTTACCGAGAGTTATGAAAATGTATCAAGACATAAAGTGTTATTGGTGGGGGCTAGTAATGAAAAAATAAGTGACAGAATTTGTAACACAGTGCTTGGCTTGTCAAAAAGTGAAAATCTAGCATCAGAAGTCAACTGGGACATTATAGCCATTAAAGATTCCTAAGTAGAAATAGGATAGCATTTCTATAGACTTCATCTTTAGAATGCCAAGAACTTAGTTGGGGCACGATGCTATCTGGGTGATTGTTGACTGGTTGACGAAGTTAGCTCACTTCTTAGCCATCAAGATCAGTGATTCCTCAGAGAAGTTAGCACATATATATATATATATATCTAAGAGATTGTGTGGTTGTATGGAGTGCCTAAGGATATAGTCTCTGATTGAGATCTAAGATTCACATCTAGATTTTGGAGAGCATTATAGAAAGCCATAGGTACTACTTTAAAGTTTAATATCACTTATCAGTCCCAAACTGATAGGTAGACTGAGCAAACTATTTAGACCTTAAAGGATATGCTGTGATCTTGTGTGCTAGAGTTGTATGGTAGCTGTGATAACTACTTACCATTGGCTGAGTTTGCATACAACAGTTTCCGTTCCAGTATTCAAATGGCACCATATGAAGCTTTGTATGGAAGGAAATGTAGATCATCATTGTATTAGACTGAGGTAAGTGAGAGAAGTATTATGGAACCTGATATTATTGATCAGACTACTCGGAAGGTTAAGTTAATAAGGTAAAAGCTATTGACAGCTCAAAGCAGGCAAAAGAGTTATGCCAATTAAAGAAGGAGACCGCTAAAGTTTCTAATAGGCAACCATGTTTTTTTTAAAAGTTATGCCAGTAATGGGAATCGGGAGATTGATTAAGGCTAAGAAATTAACTCCTAGATTCATAATGTATTTCACATATCTTAGCTTAAAAAGTACCAACAAGATCCTTCTCATATGATTGAACCTGAAGAAGTAGAGTTGTGAGAGAACATGACCTACCTAGCAGAACCAGAGCAAATAGTAGATGTAAAGGATAAGCAATTAAAAAATAAGACTATTCAACTAGTAAAGGTGTTCTAAAAAGGTATAACCCCTGGTGATGCAACCTAGGAGACAAAAGTTCAAATAAGGCAACTATATCCTCAATTGTTTCTTTAAGTATGTGTGTATTAGTAGTTGTTTCAATTTTAGGGACAAATTTCTTAAAAGGAGGGGGAACTGTAACATCCTGAATTTCTAATCTTACATTAATGACTGATTACGGATTGAATTATAATTTAATGTGGGATTAGGATTCTGGATAGTGATGTATTGATTTGACTTATTGGGATGTTATATGAACAAATATAAGAAGAGGAATGAAGTCCCGGAGTAGAGCGTGTGAGCATAGTGAGAATTTCCCTCATTATGCCACATGACGCAGTGGAGAGTGGATGCACCACGACACATGGTACAAAAATCAGATTAATTTAGACATGTTTAGCTCATGAAAATAGAAGAAGAAGTAAAGAAGGGAAGCTCTGGCATGGACAAGAGCAAGGGCTTCTACTAAGGCATTAGTTTTTAGGAGCATGGGTGATTTTTTCGACCTGTTACTTTTTAGGTAAGTCTCGTACTACCTTAACCTCTGATTCTACCCTATTTTCTATTAGTTTTAACTAGTGAGAAATTGAATTCGGAAGTTATAAGGAGTTGATTTCTTACCTTATAGTAATAGAAAGATTCTCTAAAACTAATAAAACTTTGAACTATAAGCATGATTTTCTTTAATATATAGAGAGAGAGTAGTTAGAGAGAAGGTGATTGTGAGGAAGATAATGGCTATAGTGAGTGGTAATTAAGAATGATACGCATGAGCGAATGTGAATCGTGGAAGTGATAGCGATTAAGTGCTAGATTACTATAAATGGCACTTTTTATTAATAGAGTTATTGACTATCGGTGCCTAAATTGTGTAGATTATAGCATGCGACACATGAATTCTAAAAAAGAGCTTGTATAAGGTTGTTGGAACATGAGTAACCCTTTCTATTAAATAGAATGATTGAGGTAACCATATAATTTGTTATGTTTATTAACTATTACAACTATGTAGAAGTAAATATGAAATGGTGAATCTGTTATATGTATAATTTGATATTGTAAATGGTTTTAGCATGAAAAGTTAATTTGTGAAATGAAATTTTAAAGGTTATTGGTTTCAATTAAGATATATATATATATACATATGTTAAGTATAAAAGTGTTTGATACGTGGAAATGTGAAAGAAAGTAGTAAAAATTATGCAGGAAGCATTATCATAGGGGGTAAGAGTTCACCCAGATTATGTGGGGATGTGTTATATAGAGATATGTGAGAGAAAAATCTATATGGCTAGGCTGGCACCATGGGACATCTGGTTCAGCATTATACTGGCTGTTACCATAAGTAATCCGGTACAGCATACTATGAGACTATTACTAAGGGACATCCGGGCATTCTGGCAACTCCCTAGTGCCCATTAAGGTATGGTTAGGAATCAACAACACTTCTATCACAAGTATGTGAAGAAGGAAACCATAGTCCATAGGTGGGTTAGATTACCTTTGGTTGAGTGTTTTTACCACTGAAAGTGAGCTCGGATCAATGAGTGATCGATCCAAAAGCACCTATAGTTTCGTGTTAGAAAGCATTGGAGGTTCAATGGTGAGATGATCATACTAGTGTGTATTTATGTGGAAATATTTTAGAAATAAGAAATTTCTTCATACTTTGATATAAATCTAATATTACCTTAGTTTTGTTACTTTGGCATTGTTTTTTGTGAAAATAAACATTTAACAAACTATATTGGTTACTGAGATTTTTATCTCACCTGTGGTTATTTATATTTTTCAGGTTCTGGCACTAGTATTCAAAGGGGAAAGACATTGGCTAAGTTGAATCGCTCATTAAAGCTTTTGTAAGATTTTGGTGTAATAAACTTGTATGTTGTCTGTTATGAATGTGTATAAGTTGCCTTAGGATTCAAAACATGTGCATAATGTGTTGAATATTGTGTTTTATTGGTTTTAGATTCCAAGCCTTGTGCATATGTGTGAATGTGATGAAACGATAATGTAGGCTAGTGGATAGAGCATATTGGGTGAAGATATGATAAATGTGTGAAGTGTATGTGGATATATTTCCTTGTACAAGATTGGAAAGAGGAAATGTAATTTGGCCCAATATGTGATATGGGCAGTTTATAAGCCAATTGTGTGTATATGTGTTGTATTGTGTATATGAATGGTCAATCAGGTGTGTATTGTCCATTTAGATGTGGTCAAGGCCCAATAACTGGCTAATGACGTATGGTTTTGAATTGAGATGCTTGAGTGACAAATTTTGACTTAAAATGGTCAAGATACACTTGGATGTCTAACTTTTAAATAGGATATTGGATTGAAACAAACCTAGTGTCATTAGTTAGAATATAAGACAAGCTTCATGTGAGTGCTTAAACCACCCTAATCGGACATCGGATGTGGAAACGGCACACATATCAAGTTCATAACAGAATCTGTAAAATGATAGCAAATGTGTATGTACTGCGATACATGTATCTGCATGCTACAGCACAAGGCACAAAGTGTGATGCTGTGCTCTCTATACCACATGCCACAGTGCATGTGGCACAAGCTATAGCACACATCCCATACTTTGACCTAGTTTTACTGAAATGCATATGTTCTATTGGTCTTGAATGCACCTTTGAATATTGCTTTTGCTATACAATGTTATGTAATTTGAGCAATTTATAAAAATGATTTTGCTAATATTTTTATAGGATCCCAAAGTTTTCAAATTAAATTATTTTTTGATTGATTAGTAATATGAGTAGGAGAGTTATATGGTAATGCCAGTAAGGGCATTACATTTTGTAGTCGAGATTTGAGATCGAGGAAAGACACAAGAAGTTTATCCTACATAAGGCTGGGATAGCCCTCAGAGTATTTAAAAGTTTTGTCACCCGTAAATTCTTGCCAAACCCTAACATTAAGGGTATTGAAAATACGATTCCTGGCCTTATTAGGTCGATTGTGAATTTAATGAATGGAAAGCTTTTATTGACTCATGCCGCAATCCTGAGTTCAAGGTAATATTTTTTGTATTCTATCTATATATTGTTGATTTTGTTAGCTTTTACTTAAATTTATTTGTCATGTTTTGTGTTTCCTAAGGCATTAAGTGCCAAAACCAGAGAGTTGGCAAAGAAAAATGAGTACACCAATAAGGTTAGGCATAAAAGATATGCGGGTGTTAAGAAGGGGTTGATTGAAAAGAGCAAGTGACTAAGGTTCTATATCCCATGGCAACATTTGGGCCGAGCCTTGAAAAAGAAAAGAAAAAAATATTGACTATCCGAAAACAAAAGTGGTTGTTAATGTAATAGTAAGTGTTAATGATATAATGTTATTATTCATTTGGTTTTAGTTATTTACTTTGCTTTTGCTAATTCACAAGAGAGCTTGACTCAGGAGGCATTAGCAGGTACTCTTACTGCTAATGAGGATATCTTGGAGAAGGCTTTGGGGAATACCGACCATCCTAGTCGTGTTCGGGGTGTAGGTTTTGGCATCACAAGGAAAGAATTCTTTGGATAGGGATCAAGGCATAGTAAAAAGTCGCTTCGTCGATTGAGGTTTAAGAATTAAAGCAAGAGCTAGTAGAACAGAAATAGAAAATACAAGCATAGTTGTAGTAGTTACAAGAACAATCTAAACTCACTAACATGCTACTAAATCATCACAGATTAAGGCTTCCACTATCGATGCTAGCCCTAATGTGAATGACAGTTGCACAGTCCCATCTCAGCTCCTACTTGAGGTAATATTTTTCATTTTACTAGCCTTATTCATTTTAATGTTACTTATATTGTATAATGTTTTACTCTCTTTTGTTAGGGTGAGATTGACATTGTTTGTTTGGGAGAAGACGACACTGTGGTTGTATAGGGATGTATGTACAACATTACTGGACAAATCATGCTTCACAATGAGCCTATCCCTAAAGTGACTGTGAAAGTTAGTTTGAATATGGCTGAGAAGCCTATTATGATTTTCCTTACCCACTAAAGATGTAAGGACAATAGTAGATGCAATTGGAAAATTTAATTTGTAGCATGGCTAGTTTATCTCATACATGTTTTAGTACCATCTTCAAAAGTATAATAGTTAAACTCATAACTAAAATTTAACTTTCATCTTGCATGTATTTATAGTCAGTCTCTAACTATCTATATGTGACAAAACTAGCCTGTTGATAAACATGTGGGAAAAAAAGTATCAGAGGCTAAGAAAGCACAAGAGGTCAAGAAAGTATCAAAGCCTTTAAAAGCACCGGTGAATAAGCAAAAGAGGGGAAATGATAAGAACTCCATCAATAAATCTAAGAAGTCCATCACATTTCTTAAGAAGGCACCAGAAGCTTTCTCTCCACCTACAGCCTTTCAATTAGCATCTCAACATGCAGTGGCAGTTCTCGATGAACACCAAAAGTTGCTCAGGACTTATGCAGTGACACAAGAAGGAGTATTACTTCCCTTCCCTATAGAAATGTATGCAAATCCAGAGTTTGTCGATTAAGTCAATGATAAGGTGTTGATAGACTTATTCAATCATGCACAAGCTACTACCACTACCTCATGTAACTTATATATGAGGTATGTTTCTAAAACCTTAAATTAAATGTTTAGTTATATATATATATATATATGCTTCAATCATTCATTAATCTACTTTTTGACATTTAAGGAACCTATACACCACCATGCTTGCTGGGATAGGTGATGTAGCGCAGAGCATGATACTCATTAGTCCCTACCTAGTCTCTCCTCATGGCTATGAGATAATGACTTCTAAACAAGGATTAAAAATAGCTCAAAGGCTTTTTAAGTACTTCAAGCTATGTGGTGCCTATAAGAATAGAATATTCATAGCGCCTTATTGTGAAGGATAAGTCACTTTATGATATTTTATTTTATTTTTTCAAAATAAATTGTGATATATCTTAAATCATTTTCATAGGGGCATTAGATGTAATGCCCATATTGACATTACCATACGCTCTACTATAAAATTTCTAAACAAATCAAAATCAATTACTTTGAAAACATTGAAATCTTGGGATCCCAGATAAAAATTTTTAGAAATTATTTTTATAATTCACTCAAGTATAAATCTTATTTATTACACACAATAGAAGCAATAAACCTATATGCATCAAGGATTAAGAAACCATGTGCAGTATTGAAAAATAAAGTAAAAATTGGCACCGTGCGCTGCGGCTCATGCCACATGCACTGTGGCATGTGGCACAGAGGCCATAGTCGCTTGCTCTGTGCTGTGCGCCGCACGCACACACCTAAATTTGCTGTAAAATAGAAGTCTTTGATACAAAATTCAGATGCGCGCCATTTTCACATGCAAAGTTCGATTAGGATGGTTCAAGCGCCCATACAAAGCTGGTTTCAAAATATAACTAATAACACTAGTTTCATCCAAATTCGATATTTCTATCAAAAATTAGACATTAAAGTGCACTTTGACCATTTTCTGTCAAATTTTTATCATCTAAGTGTCTCAATTCGAAACTAAATGTCATTAGTTACTTTTTGGGCCTTGACTACATCTAAAAGGACATAACACATCTAATTGACCATATACATACACAATATAACACACATACACACATTTGGCCTGCAAATCGCCCATTTATCCTTTCAGGCCAAATTCACATTTCATTACTTTTATCTCATATAAGGTCAAATTACTACATATAGTCCTCCACCCATCTCATATTCACACATAATTACATCCATCCACTAGCCCATCCAGACATTTCATTTTTCACACATGTACTAGTGCTAGGGAGTTCAAAATTACAAAATACAAAATTTACCACAATATGCACATGCCACTAGTACAAAATATAGTTTTAAAACATAACCTTTTCTTAACAGTTACAGGTTTGACTATCATTATAATGAATTCAATGGCAAGACCAGTAATTCTAAGTAAAAATTTTGACCTTATAACGACAAGGCTTTAATAAAATTATTGTTGTTAATGTTTTTAGCTAATTAAAAAGCATTAAATAAAATTTAGAGATACACTAAAAATATTAATTATTTTAATGTTTACAATTAATTGATAAAATTTTGAAATTAATATATATATCGACAGTCATTATCTTACCTGTCATTAATTAATTATCCAGTTCATATACCATTAATATTAATAAAAAAACTAATAAATAATATTAATATAAATAATGTAAGTAATAAAAAAAATTATAATACTAATAATTCCACGACATGCCCATTCGAGGCCTACTGTCAGAAATTTATACGTCCATTTAATGACATCATTCCACAGACCTGTCGTTAATATACCCATTAATATATTTAATTTAATATAAATATTAATAGATAAGTAATATTCAAAGTCATAATATGAATATTAATAAATGTTAACATAGAAAATAAATAATTATAATTTTATTATTAATATTATTTAATGTTATTGCAAAGAAAATAAATATTAATAAATAATAGATTACCAATAGGTTTCATGATGAAAAGCTATGGTGTTATTACATTTACCTCTTTTTAGCTTTCAGCTTGCGAAAAAATTAATTAATATATTAAAACACATATTAAGACAGGTTTAATAAAAACCTATCATTATATGTGCTCTTAATTTGTCTTCATTTTCTTTTAGCTAAAGAAAAAATTAATTAATATCTATCTATCTTAATTACGACAGTTCATTCGGTAACTGTCGTGATTATACATAATATTATTAATACATATATTATTAATGAATATTTTAATTTTAGTTATGTTTGTAACTAAACTATTAATTTGAATCATTAAATGATAATCAGGGACATATTTATATCTATATAAATTTAATATTAATATAAATATTTATAAATAAAACGTTTATTTATATTAATATAAATAATATTAATAGTTATATATTATTAGTATTATAAATAGTATCGTTAGATATATTAGACTAATTAATTAAAATTTACTAATGTATATAATTTATAGAAGATATTAACGATAGGTTTATTGAAAGCTGTCGTTAATATAATTAATAATTATTATATTTAATATAAATAATATTTTTGTTAATTTTAGTATATTTATTTAAATTTAATATTAATATTATGTATATTAATGACAGGTATACTGAGACCTGTCATTAATGTGTTTGATTTTCCTTAATAAATAATATTTATATCTATATAAATTTAATATTAATATAAATATTTATAAATAAAATTTTTATTTATATTAATATAAATAATATTAATAGTTATATATTATTAGTATTATAAATAGTATCGTTAGATATATTATACTAATTAATTAAAATTTTATTAATCTATATAACTTATGGAAGATATTAATTACAGGTTTATTGAAGCTATCGTTAATATAATTAATAATAATTATATTTAATATAAATAATATTTTTTTTAATTTTAGTATATTTATTTAAATTTAATATTAATATGATGTATATTAATGATAGGTATATTGAGACTTGTCATTAATGTGTTCGGTTTTCCTTCACTAAATAATATTTATATCTATATAAATTTGATATTAATATAAATATTTATAAATAAAACTTTTATTTATATTAATATAAATAATATTAATAGTTACATATTATTAGTATTATAATAGTATCATTAGATATGTTATAATAATTAATTAAAATTATATCAATATATATAGTTTAGAAATATATTACGACAGGTTTTTTAAAAACTATCATTAATATAGTCTATAAATAATGTTTTCCTTTATTTTAGTATAAATAATATTATTAATAATAAGTTTAGATAAATATTATAAGGTATAATTTATTTATATTATTATATACAATAATAATTTTAACTATTTATTATTATATATTTGATGATAATATTTATAATATTATTTACACTGTTGGTAAGGCTTTTCAGAAGGCAGCTGATTCTATGAGAATTGTTATGTCAATGCATGAGTTCCAAAACATTAGCGGTGAATTCACAGAAACCGTGAACAACATGTAACGACAGTTTTAATGAAAACTATCGTTATATGTTACATTTCTAATCCCCATATTATTATTTTCATAAAACCTTCAGCTTTCTCTCGCGCCCTTTAGCTTGCTCTCGTGCCTTTCTTGCCTTTCCTTCAGCTTGCCTTCGTCTCCCTCTGTCGTCAGCTTTGTCGTAGCTTGAGCTCCCTCCAGCTGCTTCTTCGCCCTTCGCCATCAGCTCATCCTCTTCTTTCAGCTTCTTTCTCTCCACCCTTAGCTCCTCCTCTCTACCCTTCAGCTTCTCTTGTCTACCTTAAGCTTGCCAGTGATTGTCATTAATCTTTCTTCGGCCTCCAGCTTGGTGCATTAATCTAGGTAAGCTCTCGCATGTTTAGCCATGTATTTCTTTCAATTTTTTTTTCATGTTTTTCTCCAAATACATGTAACTAAGTTCTTTTTACTTATATTTTTTATGGCATTAATTATTTATTTTTAATATATTAAAATTTGTAGGAATAATTGTTTACACCCATTATTATGTTCCACCTTTTCCTTTATATTTTTTTATCAAATTAATTATTTATTTTTAATAGAAATTTAATGTAAAATTTATATGCATAATTTTTAACTTGATATAACATTTTTTATTAGATTATATTTTTTCATATATTTTTTATTAGATTAATTTTTTTTTATTTTTAATATAAATTTGATATGAAATTTTTAAGCATAATTCATATTTTAATTAGGTAACTTTGATAGCTTGAATTGGTTGTGAATTCTATATGTAATTATTGGTCATCCATTTAAAATAATTATTCATATTTTAATTTGATAATTATTTGATAGCTTGAATGTGTGAAAAAGCTTGAATTGGTTGTGGATTAGAGTTTATAATTGTTGATTATCTATTGACATCTGTTGAAATTGGTCAAATAAGGGTTTTGTGCCCAAGTAATGTCAATTTATAAGCCGTAATGCTGCCGATTGTTTTTTAATTTCAAAATATAAAATAGTTTTTTATATTTTAATTAGGTAATCATGAATCGTAGTTGGATAGATGCTTTGCGGACAAGTGATGAATATGAAGTCATTGTTTGAATCGTAAGACAATATTTTGGACCACATAGGTTAAATTTTTATTATTAATAAATATTTCTTCTTGTGTTTTTTAATAGGAAAAAAGTAAAAAGGGTCAAAAGTGTCGCAAGAAAAACCCATACAATCATACCATGTCTCGAGGAGGATATAAACATGTTTATGATATAATGTTTCAGGAGAAGTAGGAAGCTAAAAAACAAGCAGCAGGGGTTGATGATATTAGAAATATTTCCCCTCCATCTCCTATTAGTCATGCTGAAGTGTGGAAGAGTGGGTGAATGAATAAAAAGGGAGAGTTTATATTTAGTAAAGCTAGAGACGTGGCTGTGAAGATTGTAAGTATTTCAATAGTTAACATCTAGATTATAAGATTTAAATATACTAATTGCATTGCTTGCTTGCATATTCTAGGATTCTCTTATAGAAGCAACCTCTAAGGGGACCTTTACATCTACTAGCAGGAAGGATATACTGACTATAGCTTGGGGAGTGAAGAGCATCCCGACTGTATTAGGGGAGTTCTAAAAGGTGTGGGTATAAGATAATATTTTGGACCACCACCCTCTAATAGTGTGCTAATACACCAAGTGAAAAAGATGATAGCGAAATGCAAATCAAGTTTGATGATAGAAATGCAATTAATGATCAGTTCCATGCATATGCAATCTCAACAAGCATAAAAATTTGGTGGTGTTCCATAACCAGAGTATGATCCTAACTTTTCAGATCAAGGATTGCCGTGCATAATTTATTTAGAAGATCCTGTAAAATGTATAGTTGCATATGGAAAATTGTATAACTATTCAACTATAGTCCACCACCAGTAGTTACAAGATAATCAAGTAAAGATAATTGTTGAAGTGGTCGTGGATGCTAATGCTCTTGTATTATTTCTTACTAAGGAGGTGCAAGCAATAGGACAAGCTCAACAGACTTTTATTATTTGGTTGAAAAGGCTTGTTCAACAAGTTATTAAAGAGGTATGAAAACTTTATAATTTTCAATATTTCTTAATTAATATGGCAGATATTTCTCATTTTGATTATATATTAATTAGGAACTTCAACAATCAAAAGAATCACTAGGTTCTAATCCCCAACCAATTCGAGATGACTTGAAATAGTTAGCTTCCATAATTGTTGACATGAATAAATTTACTGATGAAATACAAGTGAGGACATTATTAGGAAGGATATTACTTTTCAAGTTGCCAGAAATGATATTAATGCTCTCGTGATTATGGAGTGGTTGGATGTATCAATAATACAAGTTTTTATCATGTAAGTGTTTATTTTTATTTCTAATTTAATATTTCTTATTTTTATTTATTGTTAATATTTTTATTATTATTAAAGGTTCCTCTACAAAATATGCATCCAACTTGACGTCAGTCGTTATTATGGATTCTTATCCCTACTCTTAACATCAGGTGGGAAACCAAATCAAAAAGCATCTTATATTGAAAGTGCGATGAATAAGCTAAAGAAGAGGTGTTTTTTTCACCAATTGTTGAAAGGTATCAAACATCCTATTCATCTCTCTATTTATAAAATATTTACATAATTATGTGATATTAATATAAACTAATATTTTATAGCAATCAGTGGATGCTTCCTATTATCTGTCCCTATAAAAATACTATATATTAGTTTTGTTCATTACAATGGGAAGTAAGCGACAATATGAAGTCCTTGTTTGAATCGTAAGTTTTTTAAATAATTATTTTGTGATATTATTAGCATCTTTTTAATATATTCTAAGTATTTATATTTGAAAAATAGATCTTTATATCGTTATTGGAGGATGGGGGATATAGTTGATAAGGAAAAAAAATGAAATCAAGTGGGTGCGTATACAAGTAAGTATTTTAAATTCTTTTTCAAATTTGAATAAAGATAATAATATTGATTTGATGAATTAAATTGATTTTAATTTTTTTAATAGTGTGCTCGACAACTAGGAAGTGTTGAGTGTGGTTATTATGTGATGATTTTCATGTACGAAATCATCACTCAAGGCATTACCCACTCATTTGATAAGGTAATAATTTATTAAAAATAATTTATATTTTACACTTTACCCTATACTTGAATTAATATGCATGCACATATTTTTATTGATCTATAACATTATAACAGTTTAGAGCCATTTTCCAAACAAGAGCTGAGGCATATACGGAATATGTGGTCTACTTACTTCTTAGAATTGATAAGTTAGAGTAGATAATTAGATAGATGTTTGTATTAGATATGTAGAAATTTTAATGGATATGTTTGAAATTGTCTCTGGAATGCTATTTATGTCTAAATGCAGGCTTTTATAAGTAAGAGATTTAAAGCATACAAAATATGCATTCTTTTTTTAAAAAAGGACACATACCGTGACAGTTGTATGTAAAACTGTGGTTAAATATTACTTTTCGCGACAGTTATGTATTAAACTGTCGTGAAAAATAACACTTTTTGTGACAGTTTTGGTAACAAGTGTTACAAAAAGCAACACTTTTTGCGATAGTTATGGACACAATTGTCGTAAAAAGGTCTCGTTGATTTCTCCCATCTCAAACATCATTTTGCGACAGTTATTATTATAACTGTCATGAAAAGTTTATATTTTTATCCACACTACTCCATCTGACTGTCGCGAAAGCTGTAAACTTACAACTACACCCATTTCCACTGTACCGCTTCTTGTGTCGCGAAAGGTGGTTTTCAACTGTCGTGAAATATGCTTTTTGCACTAGTATGCTCAAGTCCTAAGGCAACTTATACATACTCTTGGCTAATAATTTACAAATCATTACATTATATCTTGCAGAGTTTTAGGCGAGAGATGTCAACTCAGCCTATATCCTTTTCCTTTGATCCACTAATACCAGAATCTAAAAATGTAAATAACCACGGGTGAGATAAAATTTTTAGTACCTAAATATAGTTCATTAAATGTCTATTACCATAAATAACCATGCCAAAGCAACTGAAATCATCATATAACACATATATATAACATATCAATACTAAATTATCACTTTTGCATATAAATCACGTTTCAAATACTTATATACCTTAGCATAATCAACTATCCACCAATCCTCCAAAACTCCCTGACGCGAAACCATAGGCTCTTCTGGATCAACCACTTATTGGCTAGAGCTCACTTTCGATGGTAGAAATACCGACCAAAGGTAATCTATCCCACCTACAGGCTATGGTTACCTCTTCACATATTTGTGATAAAGCTGTTGTTGACTCCTAACCGCACCCTAACAGGCACTAGGGAATTGCCAGACTGGCTGGATGTCCTATAGTAATATTCCTATAGTATGTTGTACCGGATTACCCATGGTAACAGCCCATATAATGCTGTACCAGATATCCCATGATACTAGCCCAACCATATGGATTTTACATTCACATATCTCCACAAACACACAACCCCACATATCTTGGGTGAACTCCCACCCCCTATGATCATACTCTTTCACAACTTCTACTACTTATATACCTTTCCGCAACATATATATATCCATCAAAATCAATAACTTTTTAAATTCATTTCACAATGAAAAATTCATGCTAAAACCATTTCAATAATAATCATGCATAAAACTCATAAATTCACAATTTATCATTTGATATTCACTTCTACACAGTTATAATAGTTAATAAACATAATAAACTATATGGTTACCTTAACCTTTTTGTTCAATAGAAAGGGTTACCTATATAACTTCAACCCTATTCAAGCTCCTTTCTCATAATTCGTGCGTCACATACTATAATCCACATAGAATTAGGATTCAAAGTCAATTTCTCTATTGACCAAAAGAGTGCCAATTATCACATTTAAGCACTCAATCGTTATCAAATTTGCATTTCACACTTGATTATGCACATTACCACTGATCACCCATCATTTCAAGCTTTAACATTTTCAAATAATTTTCTCTCACTACTCTCTCTAGATTAGGCCAATTCTTGCCTACAGCTTCAAAACTTTATCGTTTCGACTATAACTAGTTACAAAGCATTAGTTTAGTTCTAAATAACCTTTTTGTTACTATTAGGTAAGAAATCAACTCCTTAAAACTCCTAAATTCACTTTCTCATTAGTTAAAACTAAGAGAAAATAGGATAGATTTAGAGGTTAAGGTAGCACGTGACTTGTTCAATAAGTAATGAGTCAGAGACACCATCCTTGCTCTTGATTTAGCTTCTCTTAGTAGATCCCTTACACTCCTCCATGTCTAATCTCTTCTCTCATGTTCTCCCTTCTATTTTCGATGAGCTGGACACGTCCTATTAATTTGATTTCTGCTCCATGTGCTATGACTCATCTATCACCTACCGCAGCGTGTGGCACAGTAAGGGAAATCCTCACTATGCTCACATGCTCTGCTCTGGTACTCCGCTCTTCTACTCATATCTATTCATATAACATCCCAATGAGTCAATATAACACTTCACCACTCAGAACCCTAATCTCACATTAAATCACTAATTCATCCTTAATTAGTCATTAATGCAGGATTAGAAATTCGGGATCTTACAATTCTCCCCTCTTTTTAAGAATTTTGTCCCCAAAATTAAAAAAACTACTATCTCACACATACCTTAGAAAATAACTGAGGATATATCTGTCTCATCTTAACTTCTGTCTCCCAGGTCGCATCACCAAGAATTATACCCTTCTAAAATACTTTCACCAGTCGAATAATCCTGTTTCTTAATTGCTTATCTTTCATGTCCACTATTCATTCTGGTTCTGATCTATAGGTTATATTTTCTCGTAATTCTACCCCTTTAGGCTTAATCACATGAGAAGGATCTAGTTAGTACTTCTTGAGTTGAGGCACGTGGAACACATTATGAAGCCCAGATAATTATGGAGGTAAAGCAATTCAATAGGAAATTGGTTCGATCCTCTCCAAGACTTCTAATAGACTCATGAATTGAGGAGTCAATTTCTTAGCTCTAATTGATCTCTTGATTCCTGTTACTGGTGTAATTTTCAAACACATATGATTGCCTACTAAAAACTCCAATGGTCTCCTTCTTTGATCAGCATAGCTCTTTTACCTACTTTGAGTTGTCAGTAACTTCTGTCATATCAACTCAATCTTCTGAGTGGTTTGATCCACTATATCAGGTCCCATCATACTTCTTTTACTTAGTTCGGTCTAACATAATGGCGATCTATACTTCCTTCCATATAAAGCTTAATATGGAGCTATTTGAATGCTGGAATGATAACTATTATTGTATACAAATTTGGCCAATGGCAACATTACTACAAAAATGACTTTTTACAGCGATTAAAAATGACTTTTTTACAATGGTTAAATAGGCGATGTTGTTACAAGGGATATAAAAAGTTTACATTAGTTATATGACCACTATAAAAAATACATATTATACATCAGCTAATGATAACCGATGTAGAAAATAGATCAACGATTAAAAAATTAAAAACTGGAGCACTTTCTGTAGTAGTTGTGTTCCAACAGCTGTAGAAAGTGGACTTTCTACACTGGTTGGGAAGTCCACCCGCTATATAAAGTCCACTTTCTACACTGGTTGGCAGTCTAATCGCTGTAGAAAGTTTGCTATTTTACACCTATTTTTATATTAACTGATGTAGAATAGTAATTTCTACACCTGTTATGATAATAATCACTATAACAAGTGTATTTTGTTTTTAAATAAACGTCCGTATTTTTAAATTTACCTTACTCTGTACACAAAAATTACCACAGCCAAATCAGACAGTATAATTTATTTTTAATTTTCAATATACAATTAAATTAACAACTATCCAAAACTCAAAGTTATCTATAAACTATCTAAAAACTATATATTGAGCTATTCAAAACATTGTGTCAACAAATGTTTTCAAAAGTTGTCTACAACTAAAAAACTTCTTAAATTCTATGAAACTTTCTACAAAACTCACAAATTCTGCCCAAAATAAGTTGCCCAATGTATGCGAATGTCTTCAATTTCAGCTTTGAGGAATGGATCCAAGTTGTCAAACATCTAAAATATAATTTGGAAAAGAGACTTATTATGTACTCTCAAATAACATAATAAAATAAAACTCTAAAAAATATATTTACCTCTTTTGTAATTTCAGTCATGCCCAATGTAATAATGCTGAGCATATGTCTCATCACTTATAGGCCACACAAATTCATCTTCACTGGTTGTCTATGGCTCTGTATAAGAATAAATCATAAGAAATCAATAAAAAATCTTAGTAATTGAACATATTCATAAAGTATAGCAGTACCTTTGGCTCGATCTATGTAGGATCCTTGAGCTCATGTCTGTGGTTTTGTAAGACCACATTTTGATATGTTTTCATTGCTCTATATTCAAGATCACCAAGTTAGTAACTAAAATATTTAGTGTAAATTATATTAAATATTTTTGCAGAAATATACTTACAAGTCTATCATTTTCTTCATTTCCTTCCTAAGTTTGTAATGGAGAGAACATAAGAAGACAATAGTATTGCTCTTCATTGAAAGAACAAACAACTGCCAATGGTCCCTATAAAATATGATGAGTTAAAGTAAATCTATATCAAAAAAACTATTAATTACAAATTGATCCTTACGAGTGCATGTATGGAGCCATAAAAACATCTTTCTTGACTTCATATATTCTTTACTGGAGATACTAGGCCCTTAACTCTAGAGTATTCTCTTTCTCTATCATGTGATGTGGGCAAAGGAATCTGAACTTATCACATTCGCTCGATGTGATGCACAAATGATGAAGGTACCTCCAGCAATACAATTGTGTTAGATCACTAGACTTGATAATTAAGTTAATTGCATTAATGAAACACAACTTACATCATAAATAGTTTAATGTGTAATATGGTAAGCTAACTATTTGACAAAAGTCCAAGCAAATCTTCTCGTTCAATTGTCACTATCATGTCTTTCTTACCCACAACCTCCAGATCTATTTCTAAATCTTTGAATTTGAATGATGGATCATATGCCATTAAGATCATTCATTAGTATGGAGTTAACAAGGGTTCTGGAAGTTTCAGGAGATTGGGTAAGAAAAGCTATTATACATAATAAAGAAGAAATAGTTAGTAAGAAAACATTTTAGGAAAGCTACAACATAATAAAATTGCATACCACAGGTTGAACCATATTCACAAGTCTCTTAGGCCACATAATAAAATTGCCAACAGCTTCTGCTATAGTCTTCACCTCATCAGTAGGGAATGGAACCAATGGACTTGGCACTTTTGGATCTTCAACTACCACTCTTACTTGATAATCTTGAATTTACTTATGGTAGATAGTTGACCCTAAGTTGTAAACGCTACCAAGAGCAACCAAGCATCTATCAAGATCTTCTAGAAACATCTCACATGGTTTGCCAATGTTGTCACCAGAAGGACCCTCTGACACATGCTCAAGAACATTACTCCTTCTTGTGCTATTAATCCAAGAAATGTATGAACTGGTTCAATAGGCATCTCCTGTCGTGAGCTCATCATGCTCATAATCTCCTCTTTCATTTGCTCCTTCATTTGTAAAAGCTGGGCCTTGAATGAAGCTTTAAACTGTTCTTTGGTTTGCTATCTCATAGTGGATATCACTATTTCAATCTCTTCTCTAGTCACTACACCTCCTGAGTTGGGGCATAAAGGTGCTCCAAAGTAGTCTCTTATACCCACACCATGTCCAATGCCCCTCACATGACCGAGATGCTCTGGTTTTTCTATTACAACCGTCAAGATATCATTTCTACCCACTGTAATGAAACTTCCTTGGGCTTGTTGCTTCTTAAGAGCATCCTGTAATATAAAAATAACAATCTTAATTAATATTATATATAATTGTAAAGAAATTTAAAGGGACAAGAAATAATAATATTACTTGCAATCCTATTAGCATTCTCGCGCACCGTCTCGCTTGCATAGCCTTTTTTGCCTCCTCTTTTGTATTGGTGTCCATATCTCCATTTCTCTTCTTGAGAGATGGGGGGTGGTGGAGAAAGGAGTATGGAAGGATCAAACTTAGCTTTTTCTTCTCTCTTCTTCTGTTTCTCCACCATCAATATATTATCAGCCTTAGCATAAACCCCAGGAGACAGCATGTGAGGGCATTGATTCTGTCGAGCAATTTCCTACCTTTTAGCTCATTTTTCTTATTAAAAAAATAAATTTTAAATTTTATAGTTGAAGTAAAACTAAATAAAACTTAAATCAATTAGAAATCAATAGACCAAAGCTTTTTTAGAAGTTTGAATCCTGACAAATTCTTTCCAAGTATCTTCATCAAGGAACTGGTATATGTCGAGAGGATTAGGATGAGCCTGACCTTCTAGTACCTCAATATGGATATATCTCCTAACAAGATTAGTCTTAAAATTTCTCTAGTACATTCTACAGTAGGAAATCAACTTATGTCAGCAATCTTGATTAGAAGGAACATCATATGTGAGCTGTAATTGAAACACAAGATGATAATCAATAATTTAACAATGATATATAACTACATGCATAAATTAATTATATACCTGAATACTTTCCCATATCTGGTCCTTCATACATTCTAGCATATCAGACCAGTCCTCAAATATAATGGGGGCTTCGTACAAGATAGGAGGCCAAGAAAACTAACAAACTTGGGCTTGTGTTCCCCTATCAGATTCCATCTCTGATCAAATTTGATTAGTAACTTATGCCCAGCACTCCTACTTAATCTCAAATCTCTCAATCGTGTATCATATATACCTTTCCTCATAGACTGGCTCTCACTAAGGGTGCCTTGACTCAAGTCATCACCAAGTGGCTGGCCAATAGTGGGCTGGCTCTAAGTGTCATTACCATGTTCACTCTAATACTCCATATTCCTATTAATTCATATAAATTAAATTAATTAGAAAAATAAACAAATATAAGATAGTTAGAAACATAATATAAATTTAATTAAACTTAGAAAACATACTTTAATTTAAAAACTAAATTCATATAGGGATATTCTCCCATATCCCTTCATGGTGATCACTTCTTGTGGCATGTTCGTCATCTACTTTATCTACTACGTTCAAAATTGATAGACCTGATGAGAAAGTAAGGGTTTCAAAAATATTGAAGCTTGATTCTTGATTATCATCACTATCAATCACCATTTTTCCTTTCAGTGCTATTGACCAATTTTTTATTTTCTAGATCTGTCACATAGAAAACTTATTTAGCTTAATCTGCCATGATAAATGGCTCATTCCCATAAGTTAGTTTTCTAAAATCAACCATTGTAAATCCTAACTTATCATCATAAACATTATTGATGTCAACCCATTTGCATTTAAAAAACAAGAACTTTAAATTTTGTATAATCAACCTCCCAAATCTCTTCAACAACCTTTGTTCAGTCATCTCATTCGATAATTTTCTGCCTTTAGAAGTTCTTTGTGAGAAGAAATGTAATCTTTAACTTTATCAATATTATTCAAAATATATAAATGTACTTCTTGTAATTCATCATGACTTATGCTCTTTACTGATACTCCACATGTGCCTTGAACTAATTGCCTCTTCTCACAATAAGATTTAGGAAGTCCAATTGATTCTGTACTTGACAAGTAATTAGAACAAAATTTCATGGCTTCTTCGGCAACATATTTTTCAACTATTGATGCTTTGGGTCGATATAGATTCTTGACATACTGTAACATCCTGAATTTCTTAACCCTAAGTTTAAAGGTAAATCAAGGGTAAATGGAAATTAAAGTGGGATTAGAGATTTAAAGGAGTAATTGGTATTTTGATTAGTTTATGTGTTGTATGAACAGATATGGGTGTTAGGAGTGCATTTCAAGTCGAAGCAAGTGCACGTGGTAAGAAGAAATCTCACTGTGCCACTTGCCATGGCTCGTGCTTCATGCACTGCGGTGCATGGATCGAAAATTCACTTCATATGTTGTGAATTTCAAAAAATTTCAAAAGAGAGAAATTGAAAAACACATAAAACAGAGAGATGAGAAGGGCTGAAGAGCTAGGTCAAGTCATTTTGGAGCGGTGGAAGGTGATTCAGGTCAATAACTTGCCAGGCAAGCTATATATAACTCTTACCTTTCATTCTACACAAATTTCTCTGAAAATGAGTTATAGAAAAATTGAATCGGTGGAATTTAAGGGTTTGATTCTTGCCTAATAGTAATAAAAAGGTTTTTGAAAACTAAATTAGAGCTTTGTGATTGGTTTAAAGCTGAATGGTAGAGCTTTGAACCCGGAGGCTCAATTTTAGGTCTTTAAAGAGAGAAAGTTAGGGCAAAATCTATCTTGAGTGAAATAAGACCAGTTGAGATGATGTAAAGTGGTAATTAGATAGTTATAGACTTAAAATGGATAAATGGGAAAGAGTTTACAGATTGAATATAGCCCTAAATAGCAAAAATGAGTTTAGTCAAAATGGGCTAAATGACTAAAATTGCCAAATGTGTTCAGATTGGCATATTGGACACGTGAGTAGAGAAAGGAAGCTTAAGATAAGCTTGTACGATAGTGAAAATCCACAGGTAACCTTTCTACTGATAGAAGGGTTAAGGTAACCGAATAACTTCCTTTGTTTGATTGTTTATTGTAACCGTATGCTAGTATGCTATGTAAGCCAAAAGTCAAAATTATGATGAAATGAGTAATTTGGGGGCTAAGATTATATTATGAATAGGATTTCATATGTATGAGTTAAGAAGTAGCCAAGTGGGCTATGTTATGCCAAGAAATAACACATTTTGTGAAATTAGTAAATTGCGGATATTGGCCATAGAAGGGTCAAATTTTGATATATGAATGTGATTATGATTAATTGAGGTCAATCAAGTGTATTAGATCCTTTTAGACTTGATCCAAGGCCTAGTGTGGTCTAATGAGAGAAAGGGAATGAATTGAGAGCTTGGGTGCGCAAAATTTTTAGAGAAAGTGACTGTTTGCACCTGGGTGTCCAAATTTGATTAGACTATTAGATTGTGTCCAAACCTATCTCATTAGTTAGTATACAAGCTAAGCTTTGTGTGGACACTTGAATCACTCCAATCGAATGTCATATGCAAAAATGGTGCACACCGGAAGTTTATCATTTTACTATCAAAATGACAGTAGAAAAAACGGTCAGGCACGCCGCAACACATGGATGCACATGCCTTAGGCCACTACATAGACAGGGAGAGCGTGTGGCTTTATGCCATATGTCGTGGCCCACTGACCGTCTTTTGTGGTGCACAGACTAAAACTTCAGTTTTATTTTGTGTGTGTGAAATGCATGCATTTGAGTTAGGAATGCTGGTAGGTTATGTCCACTATGTATTTGGAAAGTGTGTGATTTATTTTTGATGTGTTTTCTCTAATTGAATTGAGATTTAATTGATTTTATAAAGTAAGTTTTCGACCGAAGCTTTTAAAATGGAATTTGATTGCTGTGATATAAGTTGAGGTAGTGGTAACACTGTAATCTTCTCTTATATTAAGTAGAGATATGAAAGGAGGTTACATTTTGGTATTAGTTTCTTGGTTTTTGAGACCTGATTGTTATTGATGCATTCATTTAGAAATATGACAACTTATCTTGGTTATTACATAACTTTTTCCCTGATGCCCTTCGTGTTTTGTATTTTCATCCCTAGAAAGGGAGAAAATAGTACAGTATGAGAGGCACTCGTGCAAGAACTGTAGTATCTAGACTGTTATAGAGGAGGAATGGGAGCCAAATATTCAAACCAGTTTAGCCGCAAAAGGATAGACGTGATAAGCTACTAAAAGAGCTCAGGGATATGGTGGTTGACATAAGGCAAACTGTTAGGGATCATGACACGATCCTAAGGGGTAGAGAGCAAGAAGAGAGAGTTGAAGCTCAGAATATCCTAATGTAGGAACCACATAGTAGACCTAGACTGTTTTGAAATTTAGGTAGTGGACTAAAGATTCCTAGTACTGATCTATCTATTGATCATGCTTAGAAGATGTTTATTCAGTTCAATTCGCTGACATTTGATGGAAGTATGAGGGAAGGTGAAACAGAATGTGGATAGAACAGATGGAAACCATCTTTGAGGTGGTGATCTATATTTTAGAGCAGAAAGTTATCTTGACTATGGTGTAATTGGTTTTTGCTACTAAGAGATGGTAGGAATCTGAGACCAATTAGTGGTATTTGTTTGAGCCGGGATGAGTTCAAGAGAATATTCTTCGAACAACACTTTCTAGTCTCATTCAGAATTGAGAAGGAAGAGGAATTTCATGCTTTCAAGCAAGGAGACCTAGACGAGGATGAATTTATAAGAAGATTTAATGACTTATTAGCTTATTCCACATATCTCTAGCATAGTAATGACTCGAAGTGGAAAGCTGATAGGTTACTTAAAAAGATGAGACCTGAGTACTAGCAATAAATATCATTGCTTGATATGATGACGTATGAGGAAATGTGCCATAAGTTGAGGGTAGCAGCTAGGCATGGTAGAGAGGCAGATGCTGAAAGGAGATGAGATAGTATGAGAAGATTTTCATCTCCTATGGGTCCGACTAGTGGAATCCTAAAGAGGACTGGGTTCAGTACAAGCAGTTCAAGTTCTTCTGGAAGAAGAGGTTTCAGTTAAGGATCACAGTCTTGACTTGTGCATAGAGGGTCAATGTAGAGGGGTGGAGGTGTTAGAATTAGGCCTCTACAGTCTTTGAGGTAAGTGTCGAATGTTCCAAGTCTAACTTTGAGTACTGGAAGGATACCCCAATGCAATATATGTGGCAAACCTCATTCGGGAAGATGTTGGGCTTGTTACAAGTGTGGTAAATCGGGTCATATGGTGAGGCAATGCCCAGAGGGTAGAGTTGAGGGGACTGAGCAAAGATTGATAGTTCCTAGCTGAGTATTTGTAGTTACACAAGAAGAGGCCAGAGCATCTTCAAATCTGATCAGAGGTATGATTTCTATAAATGGTCACAAAGTAGAGGCATTGTTTGATTTAGCTGCCACCTATTCTTTTGTGTCTAAGGAATGTGTGGATAGATTAAAATTATCTTTATAAGAATTGTCTATGCCCATTAAAGGACGACACCTTTTGGATCGTCTAGTATTACAAGTTAAGCTTGTCAGAATGTGGAGATTCAATTTAAGGACAGAGTTTCCAAGATCGATTTGATTTGTATTCCTAAGAGAGGAACAAATGTGATAATTGGCATAGATTGGCTAGCAGCAAATAATGCTATGCTTGATTGTGGCAAGGAAGTGGTTTCCTTACTAGTATTGTGTGCAACTGTGGAATGTTCAAAGCAACCTAGATTTCTATCGATAATGAGTGCTGAGAAGTTGATCCGACAAGGGTATGATGCCTATATGGTATTCTTTACAACCAATACGGTGTATGATAGTGGAATTGAGAAGATTGGGGTAGTAAGTGAGTTCCCTAAGGTATTTTTAGAAGAGATGACTAGACTACCTCCTGAAAGGGAAGTTGAGTTCTTAATTGACTTGGTTCTTAGAATCGAACCGATATCAAAGGCTCTTTATAGAATGTCACCATCTAAATTGGCTAAATTAAAGAAGCAGATTGAAGATTTACTAGAGAAAGGATTTATCAGACCAAGTATATCACCTTGGGGATCACCGGTATTGTTTGTAAGAAAGAAAGATGGCAGTTTACGACTGTGCATCGATTACCGGCAACTAAACAAGGTAACTATGAAGAAAAAGTATCCTCTACCAAGGATAGATGATCTTTTAGATCAATTGACTAGTGCCTCAGTCTTTTCTAAGATTGATTTGAGGTCAGGGTATTATCAGTTGAAAGTTAGTGTAGTAAATGTACACAAGATAGCTTTCAAAACTAGGTATGGCCATTATGAATTCTTAGTTATGCCTTTTGGTTTGACCAATGCGTCGGCAATGTTTATGGATTATATGAACTGAATCATTTGGCTGTACTTAGATCAGTTTGTAGTGGTCTTTATAGATGACATCCTGATCTATTCTGAGAATGAGGAGCAACATACAAGGCTTTGAGAATAGTGCTATAGATTTTGAAAGACAAAAAGTTGTATGCCAAGCTCAATAAGTGTGAGTTTTGGTTAAGAGAAGTGAGATTTTTAGGACACATGATATCAGCGAATGGAATTTCAGTGGATCCGCATAAGATGATGTAGTGTTAGAATGGGAATGTCTTAGTTCAGTTATAGAGATACATAGTTTTTTGGAATTAGCTAGGTATGATTGATGATTTATCTAAGGATTTTCTCAGATAGCTTCTTCTTTGACTAAACTAACCCGGAAAGATTGCCTTATATATGGGATGACCAGTATGAAGTGGCATTTTGAAAGTTGAAAGAGAAATTAACCACAGCACCAATGTTGATTACCCCTAATCTAAGATTACCTCACGAGGTATACATAGATGCGTCTTTGAAAGGTCTTAGTTGTGTCTTGATGCAAGATATTTGAGTAGTAGCCTATGCTTCGTGACAATTGAGACCACATGAGAGAATTATCTTGCGTATGATTTAGAGCTTATAGTAATGGTATTTGCTCTAAAGATTTGGCGCCATCACCTATATAGTGCAGTGTTCACTGTGTTTAGTGACCATAAGAGTTTTAAATACCTAGTGGATCAGAAGGAACTAAATATGAGGCAAAGAAGGTGCATAGAGCTTTTTAATGATTATAACTTTGAATTGAAATACCATCAAGGTAAAGCTAATATGGTTGCTGCCGCTTTGAGCTGGAAGGCTTTGCATGTGGGAAGTTTTATGGTTAAGGAATACAGATTGATAGATTCATTTGTGGAGTCGCAGTAGGATGCGCCATTAAAGGCATTAGTGGGTACCTATTCCACTGAGATTAGTAATGATTTCTGGAAGGAATTGAGAATGGCACAACTACAAGATGAAAGTCTTTTAAAGATTAGAGAAGAAATTGAAGTAGATCAAGCTATTGAGTTTGGATTCAATGATGATGGTTTTGTGGTTTATTCAGATAGGATTTATGTGCCTGATGATGACGATTTGAGAAAGTTATCTTGAATAAGGGTCACTGTAGCAAATACAGGATCCATCTGAGAGCTATAAGGATGTACCAGGATGTAAAGCGGTATTGGTGGTGGCCTGGTATGAAGAAAGATGTAACAAAGTTCGTGACTCAGTGTTTGACCTGTCAAAAAGTTAAGATAGAGCACTAAACACTAGTGTAAAAAGCATTTTTGCCACAGTTAAAATGTATTTTTACCGACAGAAGACGCTCTGTGGTAGAAAATAGTGTGGTAGTAAATGTATATTTTTTGTGACAGGTATAATGTAATTGTGGCAAAACATGCTATTTTTTACTACAGGTGAAGTTGAGACCTGTGGCGAAAAATAGCCTCTTTCGCCACAGGTGTACTTCAAACCTGTGGTGAAAGATGCTATCTTTCGCCACAGGTCCTACTTTCACCTATGGTGAAAGATGATATCTTTCGCCACAGGTCCCAGAGACACTTATAGCGAAAGATGGTTTTTTTCACCACAGGTCCATTCTTCACCTGTGGCGAAAGATATCATCTTTCGCCATAGGTCTCTCTTAGACCTGTAGCGAAAGATGGTTGAGTGGCATACCTTTGGCGACAGTTATGGCTACAACTGTCACCAAAGATTTATTTTTTACCACAGTTACAACTATAACTGTGGCCATAAATGCTATGCTTTTTTTATATAATCACCAATAATTATATATATCCCTTACTTTTACAAAACCTGTATTAATACATAAATAGCAACTCCAGAGGCCAATACAAATATATATATTACAAACATTTCAACTAAAATCTCCATTTGAAAATACACATTTAAAATGTTTCTACTCTAACCCTGTTAATTCCAAGAAAAAATGAGACCAAAATTCTGTATATGTCTCAACTCTCGCTTAGAATATGGCTCTAAATTTTGGAAGTACTGCAATTTCAATAACAATATATATAAATAATAACTCAAGTATATGACAAATTTCATAATATAAATCATTATTAACAAATTATTACCTGATCAAATGAGTGAATAATACCTTGAGTGATGATTTCATACATAAAAATCATTACATAATAACCACACTCTACACTTCCTGGTTATTGAGGACACTATAAAGATAATAAAAATAATAAAATTTATTAAATCAATATTATAATCTTCATTCTAATAAGAGAATAAATTTGAAATACTTACTTGCATTTGCACCCACTTAATTTCATTCTTTTTCTTGTCAACCATTCCCGCTGATTTCCAATATGTTGTTAATAATCTATTTATCAAATATACACACTTAGAAAATATTAAATATATGTTATTAATAACACAAAATAGAATTATTTAAAGACTTACAATTCGATCAAAGACTTCATATCATCGCTTATTTCCCTTCGTAGTAAACAAAACCAGTATATAGTATTTTCATACGGGCAAATGACAGGAAGCATCCAATGATGACTACAACATATTAATTTATATTAATATCACATCATTAAGCAATTTTTTATTAAATTGAGGGATGAATTTAAAATTAATACCTTTCAATAATTGGTAAAAACCAGCACCTCTTCTTTTGCCTATAGATCGTCTTTTCAATATAAGAAGCTATTTGATTCACTTTCCCGATTGCAGTTAAAAGTGGAGACAAGAACCCATAATTATAATCGACACCGAGTTCGGTGCATATCTTATGGAGGTACCTTTGATAATAAAAAATATGTTAGCAAGAAAATAAAAATATTAAATATTAATCTAGAAATAAAAATGAACACTTACATAATAAACACTTGAATTATTGCTAAGTCCAACCAGTGTAAAATAATGAGATCATTAATGTCTTTTCTAGCAACTTTAAAGTAATAGGCTTCCTAACAATTATTTGGCTTACTTTTATTTCATTAGAAAATTCATTCATATCAACCATCACCGAAGCCAACTGTTTCAAATAATCTTGCACCGATTGAGGATTAGAACCTAGAGATTCTTTTGACTGTAGGAGTTTCTATAATTAATATATAATAAAAATTAGAAAAACCTATAATGTTAATTAAGAAATATAAAAATTACAACTTTTCATACTTCATCAGTAACCTATCGAGCTAGTCTTTTCAACCAAATAATAAAATTATGCTCAGCTTGTCCTACTATTTGCACCTCCTCAGTAGGGAATAACACAAGAGCATTGGCATCCATAACCTCTTCAACTGCGACCTTTACTTGGTTATGTTGTATCGGTTGATGGTGCACTGTAGTTGCATGGTTATACACCTTTCCATATGCAATTACTCATTTGCCATGATCCTCCACATAAAGTATGCATGGCATTCCTTGCTCTGATAGGTCAAGATCAGACCCTGGATCTGGAACACCACCATAGTTTGATGCTTGTTGTGATTGCATCTGAAGATTGCTAATCATTGATTGCATTTCCATCATCATGCTTGATTTGCATTCTGCTATCATCATTTGTACTTGATGCATTAGTACAAGATCAGGACGTGGTGGTGTTTAAAATATTGTCTTATGCCCACGCCTTTTAGAACCCCCTAACACGACCAAAGTGCTCTTCACTCCCTAATGCTGTGGCTAATATATCATTCCTACCAGTAAAAATAAAGGTCCCTTGAGAGGATGCTTTTGTAAGAGCATCCTGGAACATGTAATCAACCAATGCAATTAGTAGACTTAAATCATATAATTGAGATGTTGACTGTAAAGATACTTACAATTTTTTAGCCATTCTCTAGCTTCGAGCAAAATATAGTCTCCTTTTTTAGTCATCTGTCCTCTCTTCCATGCTTGTGCACGATTAATAGGAGATGGAGGAGAAACATATTCAACATTATCAACCCCCGCCGTTTGTCTTTTTGCTTCCTACTTCTCTTGAGTCATTATGTCATAAAACATATGCATACCCTCCTCGAGACATAGTATGGTTATATAGATTTTTCTTCCGGCCCTCTTGACCCCTTTGACTTTTTTCCTATTAACAAACAATGAAAAACGTTTTTTTAAAATAAAATTTTAATAATACTAGTTTAATATAATATTTTTCCTTTGCTTACCAAAAATTTAGGATCGTGTTACTGTGAATAAATCTCATCCATGTGTCATAATCAATGAATGGATACTTATCCCAAGGTTTTTCCACGCCGATATCATTGTCACTATCATTGTTTTCATTGTCATTCTTGGGAAACACATATTTTCTTATAAGTTTGGACTTAAAGTCCCTCCATCGATCCCCAGCATATTTTAGCCATTTGTCTTTTAAAAATGGAGTTTCTTTTATGTCATGTAATCTATAAAAACACGCCAATGATAAATTTAGTGACAACATATATTTCAAAATAAAAAGTAAATATGATATAAAGCAATTAGAAATACCAGTATTGTTTCTCAAACATCATCTCTATCACTTTCTTTTACATCATCCCACTCTTCCTCTAAGATGCTAATCTTTTGATGAGCCACAAGTCCCACAAAACTCTTAAAAATATTTCCTTTTTTCTTATCAATTGGTTGGCCCTTTTCATTAAAGTCAAGATGAATCTTTCCATGTGCTTGGGCTAACTTAGTTAGTCACATGGCGCCTCTTTTACTTCTCTTAGTCTTTGCTTTTTTAGTGCCACTACTACAAGGATTTTCCATAATTCTCCTAAAATAAATAAGATAAATAATATTAGTAGCAAAAAATATAATAAATTTAAACTTATATAAATAATGAAAGCATAAAAAAACAAAAGAGATAAAATAAATTCACTAATAATATGTTACCATTATAAATATATTTTAATTCTCCCATAAGCCTTCATCATGATCAGTTCTAACATCATAGACGTCATCGTCATCTTCCACATCCAACAAGGGTTGAGTTGGCATAAAAGGAGGAATCTCTTCAATGCCAAAACTTGTTTCATCATTTTCATCATGAGAGAGGAGACTTTTTCCTAATAGTACAATGGACAACCTTTTATCAGTTGGATCGGTAACATAAAAAACTTGTTTTGCATGAGTTTCCATGATAAAAGGCTCATCCTTATGTTTTGCCTTATGAAGATCCACTAAAGTAAAACTCAATTTATCTTCTTGAGCACCATTCTTAATATTAACCCACATGCACTTGAAAATAGGCACCTTAAATTTAAAGTAATTAACTTCCTATATCTCTTCAATGACTCCAAAATATGATGAAGATGCCACAGTTGGATTTTTATCTTTAGCACTGGAAAAATGAGTTGCCTCAGCTTCTACCATTACCCCACTATTTTGCATAGTGCTATTATCATCTTGTATTTTTGTATAGAATGAATACCCATTAATGTCATATGCACTCTAAGTTATAACATCAAAATTAGGCCCATTAGCTAACCACCTTATTGTATCAGAAACATTAGCCTTCCGATGATCCTCCTTTACCCTTGCCCAAAACCAGAGTGAAAAATGTTTGTTATGCTCACTTAACAACCATTTATCGAGCTTTTTAGGGTACCGATCCCTTAATTCATTTTTGTGTGCATCTAAGTAATCCTGAACATCATCGGTGTTATTCAGAATGTACTGATGTGCTTGTTGCATTTCTTCATATGTCATGCGCTTTATTTTCATCCCTCGTGTCCCTTACCCATGAACTCTCATTCCCTCGTGGCGAGACTCAGGAACTCCAATAGACTTTACTTCGATTAGGTATTCAGTACAAAACTCGACAACCTCCTCAGCAACATATCTTTCAACAATAGAAGCTTCTGGATGATGGGGATTCTTCACATACCCTTTATGAATTTTCATGTACCGCTCAAATGGATACATCCAACGCAGATAAACAGGGCCACATAGCTTTATCTCTCTCACCAAATGTACAATTAAGTGTACCATAATGTCAAAAAATGAGGGAACAAAATACATTTCAAGTTGACATAAGGTAATGACAACTTCATTTTGCAATTCGTCTAATTTGCCAGGATCAATGGCTTTACCACAAATTGCATTGGAGAAGACACATAATCTGATAATTGACTTTCTCACCTTTTTGTCCAATATGTCTCTAATTGCTACTGGTAACAATTGTTGCATTAGTACATGGCAATCATGAGGCTTCAAACTAACTAATTTTAAATCTTTTATTGATACAAGGTTCTTGATATTTGAAGAATATCCTTGTGGAACCTTAATACCATGTAAACACTCACAAAAACTTTTTTTCTCTCTCTTAGACAAAGTATGAGGGGCAAGGCTCATGTAAGTCCTCTTTCCTTCTACTTTGGACCCAAGTTTGTTTGTATTCCCATGTCGAGTAAGTCTAACCTTGCTTTAAGTACATCCTTAGTCTTTCCCTTTGTGTCTAACAGTGTTCCAATTAGACTGTCACTCACATTTTTTCCACATACATCACATCAAGATTATGTCTCACCTTAAGGGTGCTCCAATATAGAAGATTGAAAAAGATAGACCTCTTCTTCCACTGATTCTTTTGAGCTTCTTTTTTTAACTCTTACCAAATACCACATTGATGTCTCTCACCTGCTCATATACCAAGTTTGCAGTTAATGGCTCTGGAGCTTCATCATACTCTTGATAACCATTGAATCTTTTTTTCTGCTTGTGATAAGGGTGGTCTCATCTCAAAAATCTTCGATGACCAAGATAGACTGTCTTTTTCCCGTGTTTCAATTGTTGATGGGATGTATTCTCTTCACAAATAGGACATGCTTTATGCCCTTTCACACTATATCCAAATAGGTTTCCATTTGCAGGAAAATCATTTATCATGCAAAAAATCATAGCTTGCAACTTAAAACACTCATTTTGATATGAATCAAACACTTCAACACCTATCTCCCACATCATCTTCAAATCTTCAATCAATGGTGCCAAGTAAATATCTATATCATTTCCTGGTTGTTTAGGGCCTGAAATCATCAAAGATAGCATGATATATTTGCGTTTCATACATAACCATGGAGGAAGATTGTAAATCACTAACAGAACAGGCCATGAACTATGTTGACTACTAAGACTACTATAAGGATTCATTCCATCTGTACACAGTCCAAGCCTAAGATTTCTAGGCTCATTGCTATATTCAGGAAATAATTTATCAATTCCCTTCCATTGTGGAGAATCAGCTAGATGCTGAAGCATGCCATCTATTTTTCTCTCATCAGCATGCCATCTCAAGTTCTTTGCCTCACTTGAATTAGCAAACAAATGTTTAAACCTTGGTATTATAGGAAGATACCACAACACCTTCGCTAGAGGCCTGTTAGTAATGGAATCATCACTACTATCCATTTCTTTTACTTTGTAGCGTAATGCCTTACAGACCGGACATACATCCAATTCTTCAAAATCATTTCTGTATAATATACAATCATTGGGGCAAGCATGTATCTTTTGGTACCCTAAATCTATTGGACACAATATTTTTTTCGCCTCATAATAACTACTGAAAAGTGTATTACCCTTTGGAAGCATCTCTTTCAACAATTTGAGCAACTCTCTGAAACTCTTATTACTCTACCCATATCTTGCTTTCAAGTTAAACAACTTTAACACTACTGTTAGTCATGTATATTTTGTGTACCCTGAATACAAAGGAGTTTCTGAATCATTGCACAAGCTATCATAATTGTGCACCTTCTCAACAGCTTCAACGCCAATATCACATAACATATCCTCTATTTGATTACCAAAATAATCCATATCATCATCCACCTCTTGTGGCACACTATGTTTTCTAGATTCACCATGCAACACCCACTGTGTGTATGCTTTATAGAACCGAAAACAAATTAGGTGATCTTTAATCTCAACAGGACTTCGTCGCAACCCATTTAAACATTTAACATAAGGACAATAGAACAGTCCTTTATCATTTAGAGCATTATTCTTTGCAAATTCTAAAAATTGATCTACCCCTCTCTTATATTTGTCACATGTCTGCAAAGAATCTATTCAACTACGGTTCATCATTACCTAATTAAAATATCAACAAATAATTTATGATTTGAAATTTTAAAAAATTTGACAGCATAACGACTTATAAATTAAGATTTCTCGGGCACTGAACCCTCCAATTAAGTCTATTAATTTCCAATATATCACCAATTTCAACTAATTAAATGCAATGCATGATATTATCTACTAATCAAGTATCCACACAATTAAAAAAAAAATAATGTATCACCCAAATAATTTGCATTTTGTAATTTAAAAAAAAATTGCTTGCACAACAACTCAATAAATAGAGATTCTCCAAGATTTAAAACAAAATTTAAACTAATTAAACTCAAGGCATGATGGATTATAATTAAATTTAAAAAAATTAAAATTAAAAAATATGCATAATTATAATTAGAAAAATAAAAATCAAGTTTCAAAATCAAAAATGAAAAATTCTAGGCAAAAGGATGAAAATTAAGCTAAAAAAATGACATAAATTGACAAAAAATAATAAATTGCAAAAAATAAAAATAAACTGCAAAAAAGGACGAAAATTAAGCTAAAAATGACATAAATTACAAAAAAAAATTAATAATAAATTGCAAAAAAAATAAACTAAAAAAAGGATGAAAATTAAGTTAAAAAATCAACATAAATTGAAAAAAAAAACTGCAAAATAAGAGAGGAAAACGTTCAGCTGGCACCGGAGGAGACAACAGGTGGAAGAGACAGCTGGGCGGTGGAGCTTTGGGTGCCGACAGACGAGTTGGAGCTAGAGTTGTGGGCGGACGAGCTGTGGGCGGACGAGGGAGCTGGGGAAAAAGGGGGTGAGCTGCGACAGAGAAGGGAGCTGGGGGAATGGGGGCTGGAGTTGCAGCAGCTGAGGGAGCTATAGGAATAGAGGCTACGGCGGACGTTTTCGGAGCTGAGGGCGAGTGAGATAGCTGAGGGTGAATGAGAACGAATTTATTGAAAACATACGGCGATAGGCGTCATTAACGCCTATCGTCGTAAGTAATAATGACTTATGGCGATAGGCATTTATCACGCCTGTCGCCGTAAGTTTGCCTGATTTCAGGCATATTAAATATACCTGAAATCAGACATATTTAATTTTATATATATATATTTAATGAATTAATATTTATAAAAGTTAAAATAATTCTAATTTTATTAACAGTTCAAATTTAATATGTCTGAATTCAGACACATTTAATATGTCTGGATTCAGGCATATTAATAATTTAAATAATTAAAAAATTTATGTAAAATTTTTCATTATTGATTAATTATTATTTTTATGAAATTGAGGCATATTAAATGCCTGAATCAGACATACGGTGACAGGCATTTATCACGCCTGTCACCGTAGGTTTTCCTGATTTCAGGCATAATTAATATGCTTGAAATCAGACATACTTACGACGACGGGTGTTCTTAATGCCTGTTGCCATAGGTTTCTGATTTCAGGCATATTAATTATGCCTGAAATCAAAAAAATTAAATTTATTTATATATTTATGATAAAATATTTATAAAAATGAAAATAATCTTTTTTTTTTTGAAAATAACTAAAAGTTATATGTCTGAATTCTAAACTGAGACACGTTAAATATATATATATATATATATATTTCTTAATAATTTAAATTTAAATATATATATTTCTTAATAATGTAAATTTAAAATTTGAATTAATGATTTATTTTAATTACGTTATTTGTTTAAAGGCTTGTCAAATTATTTACGACAACAGGTGGATTGTATGTCTGTGGCCATAAATCTTACATTTTTTTCCTTATTTACATTTTTACCACTTTACCTTTTTTTTACCACAGTTTTCCTATAAACTGTGGCGAAAAATATATAGTTAAAATTATATTTTGTACTAGTAAAAGACTGGCAGGAATATTACAACCATTGGATATTCCTAAGTGGAAATAGGAAAGCATTTCTATGGATTTTATAATTGGGTTACCAAGAACTCAATTTATACATGATGCCATTTGGGTTATAGTCGATAGACTTACTAAATCGGCTCATTTCTTAGCTATTCAGATTAGTGATTCTCTAGAAAAGCTGATAGAGATTTATATTCGAGAAGTAGTAAGGTTGCATGGTGTGTCGAAGAGTATAATTTCTAATAGAGATCCAAGATTTACTTCTAAATTTTGGAGAGCTTTACAGCATGCCATGGGTATAGAGTTGAGATTAAGTACAGCATATCATCCACAAATAGATAGGCAGACAGAACGAACCATACAAACTCTAGAGGATATGTTGAGAGCTTATGTATTGGATTTGAAAGGTAGTTAGGATAGCCATCTTCCTTTGGCAGAATTTACTTACAATAACAGTTACCACTCTAGTATACAAATGGCACCGTATAAGGCATTATATTAGAGAAAATGTAGGTTGCCTCTTTGCTGGATAGAGTTGAGTGAAAGGAGTATGTTAGGTCTAAATATTGTGGATTAGACAACTCAAAAGATTGAGTTGGTTAGGCAAAAGCTATTGATGGCACAAAGTAGGCAAAAGAGTTACGCAAATAGGCGTAGAAGGCTATTAGAGTTCTTGGTGGGAGAGTATGTATTTCTAAGGGTTACACCAATGATTGGAATCGGGAGATCAATAAGAGCCAAGAAATTGACTCCTAGATTCATTAGTCCTTTTGAGATTCTGGAGAGAATTAGACCAGTTTCTTACAGGATTTCTTTGCCACCACAGTTATCGGGTGTGCATGAGGTGTTTCATGTATCACAGCTCAAGAAATATCAACCTGATCCTTCACACGTGATAAAACTAAAGGAGATTGAACTCTAAAAGAATTTAACCTATAAGACTGAGTCAGAGCGACTCATAGATGTGAAAGAGAAGCAGTTAAGGAATGTTATGTTATGCTAAGAAATGGCATAGTTTGTGAAATTAGTAAATTATGAAAATTAGTCGTAAAAGGGTTAAATTTTGATATATGAGTGTGATTGTGATTGATTGAGGTCAATCAGGTGTATTACATCCTTTTGGACTTGATTCAAGGGCTAGTATGGTCTAATGAGAGAAAGGGATTGAATTGAGAGCTTGGGTGCGCAAAATTTTTAGAGAAAGTAACTTTTTGCACCCAGTGTTCAAATTTTGATTGGACAATTAAATTGTGTCCAAACCTATCTCATTAGTTAGTATACGAGCTAAGCTTCGTGTGAATGCTTGAATCACTCTAATCGGATGTCGCATGCGAAAATGGTGCACGTCGGAAGTTCATCATTTTATTATCAAAATGACAGCATAAAAATGGATAGGCACATCACGGCACATGGATGCACATGCCGTGGCGTATGACACAGACAGGGCAAGCGTGTGACTCTGTGCCACATGCCGTGGCGCACTGACTATCCACCGCGTCGCACGAACTAAGACTTTAGTTTTATTTTGTGTGCTGAAATGCATGCATTTAAGTTAGGAATGCTGGTGGGTTATGTTCACTATGTATTTGGAAAGTGTATGATTTATTTTTGATGTGTTTTCTCTGATTGAATCGAGATTTAATTGACTTTATAAAGTAAGTCTTTGGCCGAAGCTTTTAAAATGGAATTTGATTATTGTGATATGAGTTGAGGTAGTGGTAACACCGTAATCTTCTCTTATATTAAGTAGATATATGAGAGGAGGTTACACCTTTATGACACAATTTTGGTCTTTGGTAGCATCAAATTGAGGTTCAAGCTGGTTAGTACCCATAATGTCTCTCCCTATAATGACGTTGCTACAAAAGCCCTTGAAGATCAAGTAAGAAAGCTTTCGGATGAATTCAATGACAAGGCAACAAAAAAGTATATTTTATTCTTAGCTCTTTAGTACTAAGGGCATTGATTGTTTGTTATGGTTAATCCTTTAGCTCTAAAAATATGGTATCTAGATCCTTTTAATGGGGAACCGATATAACATCTTAGATTTTGCAGCTAAATGCTTAGTGATAATAGAGGCTTTTAAGAGAGGTTTTAAGATATATAAGATCCTTGGTATAAGACATAAAAGCAATCTTAGTAAATGAAAAGGAAAGAAGGTAGGAAAATAATATTAGAAATGAAGGGATCAGAATGAAAAGAAAACTATGGGAACTACAAAGCAAATTATATTCTAGAAAATTTACTTTTTATCATTATGTTAATTACTAAGTAATTTGACTAGAGATAATAATGATTCAAAATTCCTTACATAAATGACTATAAGAACTATTGGAATATATTTTTAGACTGTAACTTTCAGGAAAAATGGATGAAATTTATAAAAAAGAATTTAGGAGTTTGTTGGTATTAAAATTTACCACCTAAGCTACCAACATTCTAAATTTACTATTAGCGTTAAACTATATTAGTTCCAAATTTTCTCTTAATGCAATCGGTTAACTGTGATACCTCATTTAGCAAGGATTTATTAATCTGCTTATCTATTCATACCTAATTGTTTAACCAACATTTTATCTTAAAGCTATTATAAATCACCTTTACATTTGATTTATCTTTTACTTTCTTTCTTAGGAATTCATTGTATTTGATTAGATCAGTTAGGAACAAACTCCCTCCATTTTCTCCATTTTGATTCTAAAGTATAATGTAATTTATTTGGCCAATTTCATACCTTCAGACCAAATCATAGGTAATGGCATTGCTATAATTTAAATAATACATTTTCTAGCAAGGAAGTTTAACTAGTGTCATGCTAGCAATTTAAGGTGGAAAAGATTGATTTACGGCCCACAATTAGAATAAGTGATGGCAAATAGGGCTCTATCTCACCCAAGTGCTCATCAATCCTGGAACATATGGCCATCCAAAATTTAATCTACATTATCAAAAAAATTTATTTTTATTGAAATAAAAATTAATAATTTTTTTGATAAATATATTTATCATCAATTTGGACAGTAGTGATCTAATTTGGTTGCCTAATTTAATATTATAATTTTTTAAAATTAATTATTTACATGTACTCTGGTCAATCTATATTCAATATTAAATTTTTATCCACAAGTTCTAGATTTAAAGTTTTTATTTTTCATTTTAATAATATAAAACATAAAATATTTTAACTAGAAATTTTTAAAAAAGTTTCTGAAAAAAGTTAAAAGTTAAAAATTTTAAATCTAGATTGTATATGATATATCTGGATAGTCAATATATAAAAAATATAAAAAATTTACACCAGATTAAATATAGATCTAATTAGTCATGAAAAGATTTATTTAAACTCTTTATAATTTTTTTTTTAAAAATATTAAATAAAAATATTAAATTAATTCTTTAAAAATAGATCATTCAGATTTTTAATTTAAAGGGCTTAGATTATATCACCCTGATGAGCCTCATGATCCTAGCAAATGGAATGCTATTTTCTCAAGAAAACAAAAGTTGATTCTTTTGCTTATGTTGCCGTCACCTCACTACTCTAATTCCAATAGAATTCCATGTGTCTTAATATCATCACCTCATCACCCCACTTTTTCCACCACCATTTATTCCCCCATTTTGATTAATTAAATAATCAATTATCAAATAGAGAACATTAAGGGTCATGCTACTATTAACCTGAGGTTGGCAATTTAATGAGAGTGAGTGGCAAATTTTCGTAACTCCCATGGGTGACTCGTCTTATTTCTCCCTTATTCTAATAATGTTCATTTTCCTACCATGTGTCCTCTAATTTGGCTTTTGGTCAAACAAAATCCCACCTCTTCTAAGTTCCATCCCTTAATAAATATGGATATTCTCTTCTCTTTTATTTTCAAACTCTTGTGGCTACTTACACACACCAAAAAGGCAAGCTCCTCTACCTCTCACCACAAGAATTCTCTTTAAGCTCATCTGCTTTAGGTTTCATAATGGGACATGGGAGAAAATTTCACTAACTGCATCAATTAAAATTCAGTTGGTACAAGAGCTAGCTTTTATTTTTGGTTTATTTATTTATTTAGGATTGTAAGGGATTTACGTTAAAATCATTTATGTTCCTTCTGTCAAAGATGAATTTTGAAGGGAAAGGATTAGTTTTGTATAACTAAATATAAGAACATGACTTATTACTTTTAATAAATGAGGGTAGAAGTTAAGATCTAGAATATGAATTTATTCATGAAATTTCATACCCCAAAAAAGTCTCAGCCATATATGATTGGGGTAAGAAATGGATAGTCTTGATGATGTGGATTTTAAAATTATAATTTCAATATAGTAGGAATATGTACATACAAGCAATTGGTTCCGATAAATTTTAGAAGTTGAGGTTAAATTTCTGAATGTTCTTCTCAGCCAAGAGGAAAGAAATAACTATTTGGAACTTGATTATAAAATAATACTATATGCAAGTAATACAAAAGAACAAATGACTTTTGGCAACTCCAAAAGTCACCAATAGTCACCACTAAAGGTTTTTCACGATGTGTCATTTCATCGTCAAAAGGTTGCCACCAAAATTCTCATTACTAATAGTTTTTTGTGGTTACAAACATAATGGCTACCAAAAGTATCCCTTTAGTGGACCAAAAGTTCTTTGCCGCTAAAAGTTTATCTTTAGTAGTGACATTTTGGTAACAACTATGTTTGTTGCTGCTAAAAACTATTAGTGACAAGATTTTTGATAACAATATTTTGGTAGAGGTAGACTTTTAGAGGTGACTTTTGTTTCCTCCAAAGTCATTTTTTTAAAAAAAGAGCCATCTCATACCACATATATGCCTCTTTTGACACCTTGTGCTACATGATCACGCCATGTGTATGCCTCTTCATGCCATGTCACCTTGCCAAGTGTGCGCCTCTTCATACCATGTCACTATGCCATGTGTGCACTACCTTATGCCATATAACCTATCATCTCACTCCATGTCACCATACCTGTAAAGTCCTTCATATAATCTAGGCTTTACAAATCCAAACACACATTAACATATAATATTAGAGTAATAGCCCTCAATTTATTTTTAAAATGCGAGATCCTGACTTCGTAGAAAGTATATTCAAATAAGAAGGCTCACAGAAGCATAAACATAATTCAATGACGCAATGAAACACACTTACTTTTCCAAGAAATGTGCACGGCATTTGGTACATAGCAATGTTCTTTGCTTTTCTCTGTGCCATGTGCCACGGCGTGACACACAATCGCCATGGTGTATATGACAACAATTTTGCTGTCAAATTAATAGTTCACATGGCAAACTTTTATTGTGTGCCAATTTCACATCCAATGTTTGATTGGAGTGATTCAAATGCTCACATGAAGCTTTCAATATATTCTATCTAATGGGACAAGTTTGGACACAATCCAACGATCCGTTTTAAATTAGACACTCGGGTGAAAAAAGTTACTTTTCCTTTCAAAACTCACATCGCAAGTGAACAATTCTCATTCCTTGTCTCATTAGACCACTTTGGGCCTTGAATCGAGTCCAAAAGGATTGCATACACCTGATTAACACAATATATCAAATATATTACATCAAATATCCAATTTGACCTCTTAATGCCACATTTCACACTTGTGGGCTTATATGAGGCATAATACATACAATCACACATACTTGTAGACTTATTCCACTATCAATCATCTGATTTCTTCATATGGGACTGAGCCTTATCATATGATCGGGAACTACAAATATACTTGACTCCTGTAAATGGGGCCAAGCCTTATCATTTGGTCAAATTCATACATATGCATATAACTTCCGTAAAAAAATCACATTCAATAGAAGTGAAACAAGTTATACAACAAAATATAAACTTGCTTGAATAGCATCTAGGCCTACCCACGTATTCACCACTATGATACACTCGGTGAGATGCTTACAAAATATACAAGCAAGTTCTCAACAACATAATCACATATTCATATTCATATATAGTTATGCATATAAGTTGATAACTCAAATACGTGACAACACATTTATACATTCATTATACACCATTGTAGTCATACCACTATCAAGTGAGGCTATTTTTTCCTTGCTTCCTTTCCCAGCCTTCTCACGTTCTCTTCACCTATATACAAAGGTAAAAGAGTGAGACATACGTCCCAATTACTTGGATAAACCCTAGATACCGGTTAGTAAGTAAAATCATAAATAAGAGATAAAATGGCCTTATATCAGTAAAATATTAAAAATATACATGTACACAATACCATTCACATTCATGGTTACACTACTATAAAAAAAAGGAATATTGGACGGTTAAAAATTGTCTAATACGATACTTGGACAGTTCAAAGACCAATCCAATATAATGTCAAAATGAATGGTATAGGTAAAGTATATATTGAACAATTATTTACCAAAATCATCCAATATAAGAAACATATTGGATGGTTATTGTGATAACCGTCCAATATTGGACAGTTGTGGTCACAACCATATAATATGTTCGTTATATTAGACAATCCTCTTTAAAAAACCATATAATATATTGAAATTTTTTTACCACATTGGCTACATTTCTTATAGCCCCCTGCAATAGTATAATGCAAATACAAACTAGTCCAATCCAATATAGTCCAATGCATAATTATGCTAAACTAATTTCAATTATAGTAAACTAGCAATTGTATTAAAATAAAAAAAATTATTTCCTATATAATTGCTCAACATAATATTAAGTAAAACAAAGTTGTTTGCTATACTAAATCAAAATTATTCTAAATTATAAAATCTAAATGAGAAAAACTAGAATAAAAATGTATATTTCACATATTTTTGGCCCATAGCTAGAAAATATGCTCTCATCATTCCTCAATAACTTTGTTGATGTGATGATCCTTGAATTCTTCATAGTATGAATCGGGATAATACTGCAATAATGTAACATGATGACAAAGTTAATTACTTCAGCAAATTAAAGTTCATAATCATATGTAATTGAATCTAAATAGCATACATACTATAGCAGGGATTAGAGTCATCCCATGAGTGATGATGTCTTTAAGAGATCTCGTCACGCAATATCCATAATCTTCACTATATGCTATTTGTCGTAGGCAATGCATAGAAAGACTAATAAACATGTTATTGAATTATTAGAAAATTAAAATTGATTGTTAAAATTAGTAGTGATAAGTACCTTTATTATCTTCTAATTAGGGTAGGTTAGATCATATGACTTGTACCTTAATGGTACAAGCAAGTTCTTTTCTTTTTAGTGTGAAAGAAAATAAGTTGAAATTAGAAATTCAAATTGAAAAATGTAGAAATATTAATCAAAATATAAACTTACAAATTAAATAATTCCTTCATGTCTAATCTATTCTTAGGCTGCCTACTAGCAAAAGCTAGGTAGTAAAACTTTATAGTTTTAATAACAGCCGGCATAATGTTGATCAGCATCTAGTAGCTTGCAAACTTAAAATGACAAGATAAATTAAATTAATTAGGATACCACTAAAGTCACCCATGTAAATAAGGTACTAGAAATAACGTCCTTGCAGCAGGGTTCTTTGCCTCAAAGAACTTTATTAATGTTTAAGCTTGGCTATGCTGTACTCAATAGTGATGTTGCAACAAGCAGAGACATCATAAGGATAGAGAAAGACAAACTTTGATGTAGGATCACTAAGGATAATAAAGTTTTCATATAGGTACCTAAATGAAAAAAATCAAATTATGTTATATTAATTTTAAAATATAGTAAATAATCATATAAACAATATGTACCTCATATAAAAATGAACCATATTTCAGCTAAGAAAAATGCACTTGAGGACTTCATTGACCATTTCAACTCTAATCATATCGTGTTATTCTTTGCCATACATGCTTTGGTCAAAGCTGATAAGCACTATAGAATCAACAAACAATTTTGCATACACCTCAAGTGTGCTCTAGTAAAGTTTTGGTAGTTAGTTAGGCACAACTATTTCAACCTTAGATAATTGGCCTGATTGTCTAGTGATGCCCTTCCTCTTAGATTGCACACCAATTATATAGTTAGAGACCAATATATGTAACATATACATAAATATGTGACTAATATACTTGTTATCAATTTTATGCTTCATCTTCTACATAAAAGTAAACCCTGGGCTATGTAATAAAGTGCTACTTACTTCTCCAATAGTGAACACTTTTAAGGTGGGAATAATCAACTGGTAGTTGGCATTAATAGGTTCAAGAATCAACCCTTACAAATAGTCTGCAAGCATCAGCATATTGTGTATGGTATTTTCCCTAGGGATATTAAACAAGCGACCTGTTGCAACTTTATGTCTAGTAAGGCTATTTGCCATGAAAAAAACAATCATGCTCGCCCTAAATAAAAATAAGTACAAGTTAATAAAATAACGGTGAACTAAAAATGAGGAATAAAAATAATATATACCTCAAGAATTTGACCAAATAGCTGGGCCATGTAACCTCCTCCATGTTTGTTTGATATAGGAGAAGGTTAACTAAATCACCACACTAATCACACCAAATAGTAATCGAATACTTTTTTTGAAAAGCTTGGGCCCAAGACTTATTTTACAAAATTATTGAAATCACAACACATTTAAGCAATATGCAGCAGAAACATATACACATTCATATAAATTATTGCATGCTCTAAAAATTTCAAAATTAGGTTGGTTAATGAGCAATGCACCGTGGTATGCAATACATGCGCTACGACATATGGCACAAAGCCACACACCTAACCTTATCTGTGTCATGTACCGCGGCATTTACACCATGTGCCGTAGCACACAAGTTTGAATTTGTTGCTATCATTTGACAGCAAAATGACAAACTTTTAACGTGTACTGTTTTCACATATGATGTCCGATCGAAGTGATTTAAGCACCCACACAAAACTTAATTCATAAGCTAACTAATAAGATAGGTTTAGACATGATCTAATAGTCTAATCAAAATTTTGACACCCAGGTGTAAAAAGTCACATTTTTTAAAAATTTCACATACCAAAGCGCTCAAATCGATCTTATTGTCTCATTAGACCTTGCAAGGCCTTGAACTAAGACCAAAAGGACCTAACGTACCTGATTAACCATATATCATCACATATATACACATATACCAAAATTTGGCTATTCAACAGCTCAATTTCACATTTTCTAAACTTATACCAAGCACACTAGTTTGGTCATTTTCATTATAATTTTGCTCCAAATTCACTTTATTTACTACTATCACATTTACAACATAATCACAACTCAATCTTAGCCTATACCATTCATTTTACCACATATTTTTACATATGGGCTAAGATTTATTAAAATTCACCACATTCATCCCAATCTCTATACTCAACAATGTATAACCATTCAAATCATTCATGCAACCCTATGGCAACTTATACACTCAGAATTCACACTAAAATAGTTCATTACACAAACTCAGAGCTTCCCATACAAGCATAGCACCACTATATCGGTCCATACTTTTTTCACTTACCCTAATTACTGCTTTATCTTGAGAAAATGTAACCACGGGGGTGAGATAAAAATCTTAGTAACAAAATAACTCTCTATTATTGACTATCACATGCAACTATGTGAAAGTATAGCATAGTATATAAGTAAACATAGCACAAACACATGTTTCATTTCAAATCACAACAATAGATGCCAATTCACTTTTTTCTACTTATTTTTCACTTTTCACCACTTTTCCACATATACAGTATATAGCATGATCACTACTGACTAAACCTCTAAATTACCCTAACTTGAAACCATAGGATCGCCATACACCAATATACAATATCATTGGCCCTAAGCTCCCTTTCAGTGGTAGAATCACCTGGCCAAAGGTATTCTATCTCACTTTCAAACTGTAGTTTCCCTCAATACACACAATAGGGTGTCGTTGACTCTAATACCATATTATACAAACACTAAGGAGTCTAAATCTCCAACATTGCACCCCGTCGAGTACTAAGGAGATAATCTCCAATATCGCACCTTAAAAGGCACTAAGGAGATATAATTCTCTAATACTGCACCTCGTCAAGCACTAAGAAGAATAGGACATATGGTCTTATTACTACACTCCACATGGGTGAACTCCTACCCCTATGATTATGCTATTCCAACCATTCATAGGATCTCAATCACCATTTTACTTATATACATACATACATACATATACACATTTCCATATGAAATTACATAATTTCATTACTTGTTTAACCAAAATTCCTTTTCATGTAATAAACATTCAATGCTATAAAACATGCTCAATTCAAAATAGTTTCATGCACTACATAGCATACTCACACACGATTACAATAAACAGTCAAATGGAGAAAGTTATTCAGTTATCTCAACCCTGCTGTCACATGAAAGGTTACTCATGTATCTTAATTACCACAATAGCTTTCTATAAGCTTCCTTTCTCAACATACTCAAGAAATATGTCAATCTATACATAGTTGGTACAATCAGTCAATTGATCTAAATTGACCAAAATTACTTAATCATCGACTGTGACTATAACTAGCCATTCTTTTCTTTCCACTTATCCATTTTAGGCTAGTTACTACTTGATTACAACTTTATATTACTTTGATTTATTTCATTTCATTCAAACATGATTGTCACCTTGAATTTTCTCTTAGTTTAGGGCAAATAGAGCCTACGAGTTCAAAGCTCTATCATTCAGCTCTAAACTAGTCACAAAGCTCTAATTTAACTCTCAAGAACCTTTTTATTACTATTAGGAAAGAATTAAATCTCTTAAATTTGGATAGAATGGAAGGTAATGGTTATACAAAGCTTACTCGATAAGTTACTAATTAAAAGTTCCTTTTAACACTTTAGAAATTCTTGCCCTATCAGCCAAGGCCTTTTCCTCTTCTCCCTTTCATGTTTTTTGATTTTCCCCCTTATGCAAATCATGATATTTCATGACTTAAGAAGTCACTTTCTAGTTCATATGTCATGGTGCATGTAGCTTGGGCTATAGCACATGGCATTGTGAAAACAATTCTCACCACACACACATGCTTCAACCTGAAACACAACCCTTCCACTTGTATCTATCCACACAACATCCCAATGAGTCAAATTATTAAGTAATCATCTAAAGCTCTAATCCTTTGCTAATTACCACTTTACCCCTTATTAACAACTAATCACAGGATTCAAAAATTCAAGATGTTACATACTAATTATTGCTCTATCCTTGAATACCCAAAACGCCCTTTTAGGAAGGGGAAAATATTTTTTTCCCTCAACTCTTTATTCCTTAAGCTCAGTTCCTATAAAAAATTAAAAAGTACCATGAGCCTAGTGATCAATTCATATAAAATTATTATATAAAATATCATGATCCTTACCAAGAATGATTTGTCAAGCCGCTTGGCAACAAAAGCATCCGAATGCTCTTGTTTGACAATAGGTCTTATCAACTTAGGGACTATAAGACTAATATGGCCACTAGCATGAGTTATATATTTTGATCCAACAAAATACTAGAAGGCTTAATGTGCCTTACATGCTAGTTTTATGAGAAAATGCCTTCGACAGGCATCAACCTCAAACTTTAACTATAAGAGTTACACTACTATTTTACATTATACTCTGATCATCCAGCTCTTTAATGTAGAATGTGGATCCATTGATTACATAGCTATTATAATAGATAACTTGTATATTTAGACCTCTAGCCAACCATTTTACTCTGTCAGAAATAAGATTATGATTAGAATTATACTTGTTAGAAACATGCTTTTTTAACCAACCTATGAAATGCTTATTATGTTATTTCTCACACTAAGTTTCAGTTCTTCCAAGATTATCCTTCATAACATTGGACTTGTGCTTGTCTGCATACTTGTCAACCTCTTTAGAGTCGTGCAACATATAAAGGTGTGCTTGCTCCCAATGTTTCTTGAGATAGTGACTAATTTGACCACACCTTCATTCCTTCCTTATTTTTTCTTCCCATATTCCTATCTACTAGAATCCTAACATATTTGCCATTTCTCAAGTACTCTAGATAGAATTTAACGGCCTCTTTACCTAATATACCTTTCAACAATACAACCTTTAGGTCTACTTTGGTTTTTCACATACCCTTTTAGTACCTTCATTTTACGCTCAATTGGATATATCCATCTTAAATATGCCATGCCATACATTTTTACCTCCTTAACTAAGTGAATAGTAAGGTAAACCATTATGTCAAAAAATGTAGGCAAGAAATACATATCAAGTTCACATAATGTCCTTATAATTCAACCTTGAAACCTTAGCAATTCAGAAGGCTTGGTCACTTTGCTACAAATAGACTTGAAGAACAAACACAGTTTAGTTACCACATTATGCACCCTATTGGGTAAAATAAAACGTATGGCTATTGGAGGAAAATTTTTCATCAAGACATAACAATCATGAGATTTTAAACCTTTCAACTTCAAGTCTTTCATTGACATAAGATTTTTGATATTAGAAAAGTAACCCTTTAGAACTTTAATTGCACTAAGAAACTCAGATAATGACCTTTTTTCTTTTTTAGATGATGTGTGAGTTGTTAGACAAAGAAACATATGATTTCCATTCTCCTTTAGAGCCAGGTCTTCCCTTATGCCCATAAAAATCATGTCTAGCCTCATTTTTATGCTATCTTTGCTCTTTCTTAGAATTTATAGTAACATACTAATAATACTTTCACATACATTTTTTTCAATATGCATTATATCAAGAAAATGCCTCACATCTAAGGTCATCCAATATGGTAAATCAAAGAAAATAGATATTTTCTTTTACTCACTTGTACTAATATGCCTCGCAAAAGGTTTTCCAAATTCAATATCCAAATTCTTAACCTTTTCAAATAGCTGATCACCAGATAACAAATGGAGGTGGCTTACCTTCTTCCATATAACCATCAAAAGATTTTCTTAATCTTTGATAATAATGTTATTGAGGCAACCATCTATAATGTCCCATATAGACATTCTTCATACCATGTTATAGTCTCACTACGTGCTATCTTCACAAATAAGGCATCCAAGTTTCCTTTTGATACTATACCTAAACAAATTACCATATGTGAGAAGGTCATTATTTGTGTCAAACAATATAGCTTTCAAATTAAATGTTTCCTTTCTATATGCATCATACACTTCAACACCTATCTCCCATAATAGCTTTAAATTTTCAATTAGAGGAGCCAAGTATATGTCTATATCATTTCTTGGTTGTTTTGGCCTAAAAATTAACATAGACATCATCAAATACTTGTGCTTCATGCATATCCATAGAGGTAGATTATAAACTATTAACATCACAAGCCATGTACTATAGGTACTACCTTGCATGCCATGTGGATTCATTTCGTCGATAACTAGTGCAAGGCATAGGTTTCTAGAATCTTTTACAAAGTCTAGGTACTCTTGATCAACCTTTTCCCATTGCATAGGGTCAGCAGGAGGCTTTAGCATACCATCTCTAATCCTCTCATTTGCATGCCATGTCAAATTTTTTGAATTTACTACATTGCTATACAAGCATTTAAACCTAGGCATAATGGGAAAGTACTATACCACCTTCTCTGGACTCCTTCTATTATCCTTATAATGTGATGCATTATATTTAAGACACTCAATTAATAATGCATATTTATTCCTAAACAAAGCACAATCATTGGAACAAGCATGTACCTTCTCATAACTTATGCTCACAGATCATAACACTTGTTTTACATCATACACTCAGGTTAGAAGCTTATTACCCTTCAGTAGCATTTGATGAATAAGTGAAAGAAATTATGTGAAGATTGTATTAGTCAACTAGCCTCTTGCTTTCAAGTTGAACAATCTTAGCACAGTGGCCAATTTTGAGAATTTTGTGCAATTGGTGTATAAAGGTGTCCCTGTATCATTTTTGAACCTCTTAAGTATTTCTAGACAATCCCAGAGTTCCTCTTCAACAACATTTGTCATCTCCTTAACATGATCATCCTCATCTATATTTGCATTAAAATCATGTCACACATATGTATTGCTATACCCACAGCTTCTATCGGCTGTATCCCTTAACTCACCATGCTTATGCCAACATGTATAAGTATGATCAATTCCAAAGCATACTAAATGATTTTCCAACTCTCTTATACTAACCCAAATCAGGAGGTTGCATTTTACACAAGCATAAAATGCTATTATGATCTACCTCATGCTCTAATGCAAATCTAATGAATTCCTTCACCCCATCTACACATTCTTTTGTGACTCTATTCACAGACATCCATTTCTTGTTTCGTGATCTCTCTCAATCTAACAAGAATAGTTGAGGGAAATGATATTAGTGACTTAATCATATTGGAAGAGTTAGTTTAATAAATATATTAATTACTAAATCAATCATGAGCCACATGCTTGCATACATATATATCATCCCTCTCTAAGCTAATTAAATTTAAGATAATACTTACAATTATATTAAACTAATTGTATGTATTTTATCTTATGCGAAAACTTACCAACAAGTGAATTCTTTTATTTCTAAATTATAAATAATTTACAATATTTATTTTCATGATTTCTTTAGGTATTGTATTTGAATATATATATATATATATATAATCCAAACAACATTAAGGCCCATGTGTTTAAGATTAATAAAATAATTTTGAAGAAGTTTAAAGATTTTATAAAATGTGATTTATTTTGTAGAGATTTTTAAAAACTAATAAATTATTTTATGTTGGTTACAATCATAAAAAAATTCATTTTTACATATAATAATAAGAAATATATATTATATATATATATTTCAATATTAACATTAATATATAAGCCCAACTGTTATAAAAATTATAAAGTCCTAACTCATTCTTAGGTTTACCATTCCCATCACATAATTAACCAACACAAAACACAATAATATTAGAGTAATCGTCCTTTATTTATTTTAAATTATGGGATCTCGACTTCTTAAAACATATATTCAAATAAGAGGGCTAGCAAAAGTGTAAACACATTTAAAAGACTCAAAATATCATAAATTTTAAACCCTGAAAAAGGGCCATGTGTCGTGGCGTGCAATATAACATCCTAAAACTTCAAACCTGGAAAAGTTGATTAATTAAGGGATAAATTAGTTAAAAATATGATTAATTTATTTAATTATGTTTTTAGGTTGCTAATTGGATTTTTGGGTCATATTTGGCTCTAAATTAAGATAGGATGAAAGTCAGATCAAGTCGGGTGGCATTGGGGGTAGCAAAATCAGCATTTTACTCACTGCATCATGAGCTGCAGCTTACGTGGCATGTGCTGTGGCGCACGGCACAACAAACAACTTTAAATTTCATAAATCATCAAAAATTGATAGATTTTAGGGTGGGAAACCTAGAGCACGAAGGGAGCAACTTTGGGCACTGCTAGGGCATCAATTTGGAAGAATTTTAAAGATAAATTGAGCCCTTAAACTCTTAAGTAAGTTTCCTGTCCTTCTCGTCTACCTTTTCATCTCATTTTCCATAGAGTTTGGAAGAGTGAGAATTTGGTCTAATTGGATTAAGCCATGAGTCAATGTTTTGAAGGTTTCTATTGACTTTAAAGGTTTAATTGAGGTTTATTAATCATGGATATGTGGTAATATGAAGCTACTTTGTTGTTTAGTGAAAGTTGGATCAAGCTCTAACTTGATCATAGGATTTTGAAGTGTGATAAGTTGAGATATTAAGTTTTATGTTATCATAGAGTTAGAAGGAGACTTAAAGGGATTGTATGAACAAATTGTAATCTTAACAAGCCTATTTGTTGAGAATTTGTGTGAGAAGTGGGAGAATTGGGAGGTTATTGGTAGTTAATAGTGCTTGTGTTAAATGAAAATTAACATATCGTACTTGTTGATGTAGATTATGGTATGGGAAGACTTACCTTGACACAAGAAGAGAATTTAGTACCACGGGTAACCCTTTTAGTAACAAAAGGGTTGAGATAACTAGATAATTTGCATTGTTTATTACATTGTATAAATTATTTTCAAGTTGCTTTTCTATGATTTGTTGAGTATATATGTATAAATTCTTTAAGGGTTAACTATTATAGAAAATGAGTGGAGTATTAGTTTGTGAAATTCTATATTTTTGAAGTAAATGGTAAAATTTGTTATATTTGTTTGAAAAATTGTTTGTACATGGTCAAGTGGAGATATGTAGTGAAATGTGGCATATTAGAGGGTAGGAGGTCACCCTCGTGGAGATAGTGAAGATTAAGTCCACATGGCATTGCTGGCACCTTGGGATGCTAGGTGTAGCACTTACTCTCCTTAGTACCCAAAAATGGGTATGATGTTGGAGACCTACTCTCCTTAGTACCTAAAAGGGTGCAGAGTTGGAGATTATGCTCCTTAGCATCTATGGGATGCGGTGTTGGAGTAACGACACCCCAATTACTTGTAATGGGGGAAACAGTAGTCCAGAAGTAGTTTAGGACACCTTGGCCGGATAGTCCTACCATGGATAGTGAGCTTGGGGACCATACATATGGTTTGGTTCTGTAAAATAGCCTACCGGTTCAGTCAGGAGTATTGGAAGACCGAATGGTTAGGGATCATGCATGTATCTATGTGGTGAATTTATATGTGCTGCTTATTTTAATTAATTTAAGGCTTGTCTATGACTTGGTATGTTAATCAATAATGTAGATTATTTTAGTTACTGAGATTTTTATCTCACCCCATGGTTATCATTTTATAGGTTCGACCAGTAAGATTGAGCCAGGGAGGAATCGGGTAAGGGCTAGTATAATTGTTACATTCTCATTGTAAAGCTCGATTTCATTTTGAGTCGTGTACATAAACTTATATGAATGATATTATATGTTGCCAACTAGGAATGCATATAATTTTGATTGGTTGCACTTGTTTCATACTATGTTGTTGTGTATTTTAGCCTAATATTGTATATGATGTGAATATGTAGGAATTTTTATGGTGATGGGCTAAAATACTAATACAAGTGCAAGGAATGTTTTATCTATGTGGTGACAAGGTATATGTAATGTATTATGTGACAATAGAGGCCAAATAGCATATATGATGTTGATTTGATATTTTGGCCATATTGGGTAAAAAGGCCATTAAGTGGCCAAATTTTATGTTTAGTATGTTTTTGTGTGTTTTAATGTTCACTCAAGTGTATTTTGGTCCATTGGACTTGGTTCAAGCCCTACAATGGGTTAATGGTATAAGTTATGAGTTTTGGGTACTTGGATGGTTGAAAATTTCTTTGAAAAATTGACTTTTGCATCTGAGTGTCTAAAATTCTCATATAGTATCAGATCATAATGAAACTTTAGTTGGCTTATTGAATAAGCTTCGTATGGGCACTTGGATCACTCTAATCGGACATTGGATGTGAAAATGGTGTGTGTTTGAAGTTTGTCCAGAAAAGCTATCATGACAGCATTTCTGTCATGGACACGTATGCCGTAGTGCATTTCACGCAAGCCGTGGTGCATGGTACAGTGAGAAAACTTGGCTTTCTATGTCACATGCTACGGTGTATGGACCATGAGCCATGGTGCATGAACCAAAACACTCAAAAATGACATTTTTGGCCCTGTTTTGAAGTGTTTTGCTTCCCAAAACTTTTCCATGATTCCAATACTTTTATAAATCATTAAGTTTGAGCTCAAACTATCAATTTGAAGGGTTTTTATGGGATCCCAAATATTCCTCAATTATTTTTAAAAGATTATTAGTTTTAATCCTTATATATATAATATGAGATTAGGAGTAAATCCTTGCTCCTAATTATGATTGTTTGTTGCAATTGTGTCGTGATTTTTGGTAATGTCAAGGTGGACATTACATGCAATACATGCACCATGGCATATGGCATAAAGCCACATAAATGACTTCTCTATGTCATGGGTTGTGGCGTGAGACACCATATGCTGCGGCATACCAGTCTAAAATTTCTACTATCATTTATCTAAAAAAAATGATGAACTTTCGATGTGCGCCATTGTCACATCCGACGTCCGATTGGAGTGATTCAAGCACCCACACAAAGCTTATAAAGTATACTAGCTAATGGAATAAGTTTAGACTCAATCTAATGATCTGATCTAAAATTAGACACCCTGATGTGATAAGTTATTTTTTTTTCAAAAACTTACACCCTAAGTGCTCAATTCTCATTCCTTATCTCATTATACCACTTCAGGCCTTGAACCATGTCTAAAAGGACCACATACACTTGATTAGCATCATATATCACATATATAACATTAATAGCCTATTTTAGCCTCTCAAAGCCACATTACACAATTGTGGTCTTATATGAGGGAAACATATATGCAACACATATTCACATATAAGCTAGACTGTTCTACTTTCAACCATCCAACTCTTACATATAGGGCTGCACCTCACCATATGGTCGAGAATCACAAATGTACTCAACTCTTTCAAATGGGACTCCACCTCACCATTTGTGTCAAGTTCTCACATAATAACACAATTCACAATCAATACTTAATCAACACATATATACATAGGTGGAACAAGCTACAACACAACATGTACTTGCTGGATTCACATTTAAGCCTACCCACGTACCTTCCACTAAGGCACCCTAATATAATACAACACTATATATATATATAAACAAGTAAGATTCACAAAACAATCCACTTTCTCATATTCACATACATGTATATATCTTAGTTGGCAACTTAACTCTACAACAAATTTATACATTCATTTCATTAAAATGGTAGTCATACCACCACCAAGTGAGGTTACTCTTTTCTTGCTTCCTTTCCTGACCTTCTCACACTCTCTTTACCTGCGTTAAAAAGTAATGAAGTGAGATATCCATCCCAGTAACTCAAAGATAACCCTAATTATCGATTAGTAAGAAAAATCATAAACAAGAGATAAAGTAGCATGTGTATCAATAAAAACAATACCATATATATATATAGGAATTAATTCTCATCAATCTCGTTATGCTCATGCAATGCATTCTTGGTTCCTACTGGCAGAGTAATCTCTATGCTAGGACCAGGACTTCTAGTCATAAGGAACAGGGTCTACCATACCACTACTCAGACTGAGTAGTCTTCTTTGCATATGGGTGGTCTCTTAGATCCATCATAAAAGAGTTAAACTCTACGATTTGGGTCATTAAGACTTCCTAGCCTTATATAGAGTAGGACCACAACCCCTTACCCTATTCTAGGGTAACCTCATGGATCATTCAATATCCTAGGTCCTCATGGCAGAGTCAAGCTCTATGCTCTGGATCATCAAGATTCTTCTCCTAGGTCTGTCTTGGAGGAGTCAAGCTCTATGCTTTAGATCACCAGGACTTCTTGGACCTTTTTACAGTAGAACTGTGTCCCTTTACCATAATCAAGGGTATATCTAGTGGATGTGATGTATGTCAATACACGTGCCATCTCAAATTCATTTCAATCACCACTCACACACCTGCATGCATATACTTCACAATAATTCTACTCTCTCAATTCACAACATAATACACGTAGTTATATCAAAATACTTTCAAACAATTTTATAAAAAACAAGTAAAAGGATTACTCTAGTTACTTTTAACCCTTGCTACTAAGAGTTACCAATCACACTACGCTCCCAGGAGCATAAATTCTTATGAGCAACTTCATAGCTGCTCAATCTATATAATACAATGCCCCTTAATCAATTCTCAAACACTAAAACATAGGTATTGATTCGGTTAAATTGAATCCCTTAACACATATAATAGTTCAATTGAACCCTTTTGAATTCACTTATCCACTATTTATAGCTATTAGCCCTATAGACTACTCAAACAACCATAATATCCTCTTAACACATTCACTTACTCAATTTCTTAATTTCAACCTAAACTTTTAGGCCATTGTGAGCTTAAACTCTTAAAGCTCAACCATTCAACTCCATACTAGTCACAAAACCTTATTTTGTATTTGATAGCCCATTTTAACTCTTTCTTTAAGATTATAACACCTTAGAATCTTAAAATTCAATTTCTCAACTAATGAAATTTAGTGAAATAGGGGTAGAATTGAAGCTTAGGACTACAAGTTACTTACCTGGCAAGTTATTAATTAAAGCAGACTCCCGAGCTCTAGTTATTGCAAGCCCTAATAGATGAAAGCTTCACCTCCTCTCTCATACACGTTGCCACCTCCTTCTCTTTATGATTTCACAATCTGACTTAGCCTTTAAGTAAAAAATTTTAACCATGCGCCATAGCACGCATAGCTTTCGTCGCAACACATGGTATAGTGAAAAACTCTCACTTGTGCTCGCACGTTATGCCTTGGATCATCATTGTAAGCTTCAATCCTATCGTTACAACATCCAATCAACACAAATTATCAATTCAACGTCTAAACCACAATCAATCCCCTAATTACTAATTTACCCCTTATTAGTAACTAGTTCCTGGGACTGAAATTTAGGATATTACAAAAATTATATATGATTAATTTATAAAAGATGATTTCATTTAAATTTTCCATCCCTATTCAAAACAAATAAAAAATTTCTTGTATGAAAAGAATTACCTTTCAATTAAAAAAAGCTTAAATAAAATGGGACTTAAAATACCAAACTATTATTTCAAATGAAAATTTGGCAGCATAACGACATAAAAAAGAAATTTCCTTAGGTATTTTTTGCTCTCATTTCAATCACATTATCATCATCATCAAAAACAACAATATCATGTGCTATTTAAAGCTAAAAATAACATAAGTAACAATTTCAAGTAAGCTAAAAGTACTCATACATAATTCCAATCATCATGAAACTTCATATACTACTCAATCATCAATCAAAGAATCAAACGATGAAATTTTTTCACTCAAACTAGTAAAATGTTGTTCAAACAAAAAATACATAAAAATAGATAATAAATTTGGACAAAAATAAAAATAAATATAACTCTCATCTAATCATATATTATTGGTGTAACATGAATTTTCAAGTTATCCATAACTTAAACTTCATGTGAGTTCTTGCCAAAGGTTTATTTTTTTCTATAAATCATTTCATCGAACATTTTATGTGTGATAACAATAACACAAAATCAATATAATCTAATCTAACAAATCAAAGTCTAATCAAGAATCAAACATGCCTAATGTAATCCATACAACAATCAAATACAAAAACTAAGTTAAATCATTTTAGAGAGCAAGAGATTCAAAAGAAATGAGAAGAGAAAATGGAAACACTTACGAAATGTAGGGCGTGAGGAGAGACAAGAGTGTAGGAGAGAAAGAGCATGTCGTTGATGGCAGAGCAACAAAAGGAGGTGTGGGAGAGGAAGAGAACACAAGCATTGTTGTTAGTGGTAGATCTAAAGTTGGGAGGCACCGCGTGAAAACTAATGATTTGTTTTAGGGACGTGTTTAAAACTAATTAAATTTTTAAGGATAGGGAAAAAGACATAAAGAGTATATTGGATGGTTATATTTTTTAAATTGTCCAATATATTTGAACATTATTAGATCATTATTATTAACGATCGTCTAATAGTATTAAAAATTAAAAAACAAACCATATTGGACAGTTTCTTAAAGAACATCCAATATTGGATGGTTACTTATTGAACCGTCTAATATTGTGAATTATTGGACGGTTATAATTATAATCGTCCAATAAGACTCATCATTTATACCTACTTTTTTAGTAGTGTTATGCTCATGCACTGCCGATTCTCCTTAACGGAGTATTCTTAACGTTTGGACTGTTAGGACTTTCTAGCCTTACATAAAGTAGGACCATAACTTCCTACCCTAGTCTAGAGTATACTCGTGGATCATCCTCATAGGTCCTTCCTAGCAGAGCAAGCTCTACGCTCAAAACCTTTAGGATCTCCTAAGTCCTTCTTGGCAGAGTAAGCTTTGTGCTTAAGACCTTCAGGACTTCCTAGCCTCATAGTAGGGCTGTCAACCCCTACCCTAAGCTAGGGTATACTCGTGGATGTAAATGCACATGTCTCTTCTCATACATTTCAAGCATCACTCACACACTTGCATGCATATTCCTTTCACAATATTGCTACTCTATCTGTTTATAAATCATAATGCATACAATTATACAAGGTGCTTGTAAATAATTTTATAAATGAACAAGTAAAAAGGTTACTCCAGTTATCTTTTTACCCTTACTACTAAGGTTTATCATTCACAAGTTAACCCTCAAAGGTGTAGATTCCCATGAGTAGCTTCTTAATACTCAATCTACATAAGGAACATTCCTTAATCAATTTTTCACATTTAGCATACACACTAATTTGAAAAACCAAATTCCTTAATGCATAAAACAACTCAATTAACCCCTTTTTGAATTCACATAATCTATTCTCTATAGTCATTGGCCCTACAGGCTATTCAAATGACCAAAACATCCTTTTAACTCATTATTTACTAATTTTATTTTATTTTAATTTTTAAAATTTTTTTAACATCGGGTTAAATTAGACCCGATGTTAAAAGTTTTTTCTATATTGGTTAAATTTTTAATCGATGTTAAAAGTCTTACATTGGTAACAAATATTACAAAAATTCCACTACCTCTACTTTCAACAGTGTGGTGCATTTTAATTGATGTTAAAAGTCTCATGCAAAAGACAAATCATATAGTAGTGTAACTTCAATAGCATTAGTACTAAGTTGAAGATTCATTTCTATTTTATGTTCACAATATTGAACTCTTTAAAAACATATTCCTTTGTTATTCTTTTGATCTACAATCAATTGTTTCACTCTAAAACCTTCCTAAAATTATTGTAAATATAATTATTTCTTAGATCAAACACTTTAAAATTTATTCTTGATTTATAACACTTGTGATAAAATGCTACACTGGTATAAACATTCACCTACGTCTGTCAGAGAGTTTAATGTTATAGCCCTTACTTTACATAAAAAGAAACTTTTGCCATAAAGTATTATTTCATTGCTTCTTCACTGAATAATTTATGAGTCTAACGGATTATTTATGATCCTTAATTGTAAATAGGCTCATTTATGAAGAACAAATAGAACATACAAAAGAGCTAACAAGAACAAAGTTAGTGTATCATTTATTATTTGTGAGCTTTACATATTTCATATCCATTCTTAAGAGAGTTTGTAATAGTAGTAGTTCATTCTTGAACTTACTCTGTTTATCTCTATTTTTCATAATTCGAACAGAGTAACTTAAGCTTAAGGAGCTTAAGTGGATTTATTATTACCTTTGTAAGGGAGAGTTTCAAACTTAGTGAGAAGTCTATATATGTACTGAGGCAATAAAGAGCCCGTTTCAATCTTGTTGATTTAGTAGAAAATCTCAAGAGGTTCTTGGGGACTGAGTGTAACATACAAATTTTTTAATTTTTGTATTAACACTGATTAGGGATTGAATTAATGATTTAATTTAAGATTAAGATTATAGATCGTGAAGTGTTATTTTGACTCTTTAGGATATTATATGAATCGATATGAGTGTAAGAATGAAGTCACAATGTATAGCGTGTGAGTATAGTGAGGTTTTCCCTCATTGTGCCATGCATCGCGGCACATAGTGCATAAACTTAATTAATTCAGATGTATCCTACTCATAAAATAGAAGAGAAAAACAAGAAAAAGGGGATCAGACATGGAGAAGAGAAGGAGATCTGTTAGGGCATTGAGTTTTGAGAGTAAGAACAACGTTTCCGACCTATTACTTATTAGGTAAGTTGGTACTACCTTAACCTCCAATTCTGCCCTATTTCTCTTAGTTCTAACTAGTGAGAAATTAAATTTGAAAGTTTTAAGGAGATGATTTCTTATTTTATAGTAATATGAAGGTTCTCTAAAACTAAACTAGTACTTTGTGACTGGTTTAAGTTAGAAAGAGAAAGCTTTGAAACTGTAAGCACAGTTTTCCCTAATATGGAGAAAGAGTAGTAAGAGAAAATTTAATTGTAAGGAAGTTAATGCATGTTGTTAGTGGAGATTGGCTATAGTACGCGTGTGTGAATCTAAATAAAAGGAATAGTAATGATCAGATGTTTAATTGGGATAATTGGCACTTTTTGTTAATGGTAAAATTGACTTTGGTTGCTAATTTTGGTGTAGATTCTAGCTGTGATATGCTAAGAAGAGATTTAAGCAAAGAAACTACATGAGTAACCCTTTCATGCAAATAGAAGGGTTGAGGTAACCATATAGTTTTATGATGTTTATTAACTCTTATAATTGTGTAGAAGTAAATATGAAATGGTAAATTTATTGTTTATGAGTTTTATGCATGATTTGACATTGTCAATGATTTTAGCATAAAAATTGATTCATGAAATGAAATTTACAAATTTATTGGTCGAGTGATATATATGTGTGTGTGTGTGTTATATAAGGAAGTGTATGAATATGGAAATGTGAATAAATAATAAAACTTATGTGAAAAGCATGATCATAAGGAGTGAGAGTTCACCCAAGGTATATAGAGTTTTTGTGTGTGTGTGTGTGTGTAGAGATGTGAGTGAACAAATCTATATGGTCGAGCTGGCACTATGAGACATATAGTATAGCATATTATAGGCTGGTACCATAGGTAATCTGGTACAGCATATAATGGGACTATTACCATGTGATATCCAGGCAGTTTGGCAACTCCTTAGTGCCTGTTAAGGTATGTTTAGGAGTCAATGATACCTCTATCATAAGTGTGTGTGAAATGAGGAAAACTATAGTCCATAGGTGGGATAAATTACCTTTAACTAGGTATTTCTACTACCAAAAGTGTGCTTGGGTTAATGAGTAATTGATCCAGCAGAGCTTATAGTTTCATGTCGAAGAGCATTGGAGGTTTAGTGCCTAGATGATCTTGCTAGTGTATATTTATGTGGAAATATTTTGACAAGAGGATATTCCTACATAATTGGATATATAATTGCTAATACTTTAGTTTTTGTTACTTTGACATGGTTATCTGTGGTAAAAAATGTTTAATGAACTATATTAGTTACTGAGATTTTTATCTCACAATGTGGTTATTATATTTTTTAGGTTCTGGTAGTGGTTCAAAAGGAAAAGACATTGGCTGAATTAATATCTCTCATTAACGCCTTTGTAAGAATTTGGTGTAATGAATTTGTATATTATTAGTTATGAACTTGTACATAAGTTGCCATAGGAATTGAGTATATGTGCATAAGATTATGAGTATTGTGTGTGTGATTTTAAAATCCTAGCCCCTTTGTGTGTATATGCATATAAGTGGTGAGAAATCATGCAAGCTAGTGATTGAGTATATGTGGTTATGGCATGGTGGCATATGAGATGTATATATGAAATATGACCTTGTATGAGATTGAAAATGAAAATGGAATTTTTGCCAAAAAGCATGATATAGGCAGTTTACAAGGTAGTTGTGTATATATGATTATATTGTCTAAATGATTAGTCAATCAGGTGTGTATTGTCTACTTGGACGTAGTCAAGGCCCTAGAAGTGGCCAATGACTTTTGTTTTCAATGGAAATGCTCAAGTGGAAAATTTTAACCTAAAATGGTTAAAATGCACTTGGGTGTTCAATTTTTAAATAGAATATTAAATTTAAACAAAACTAATTTCATTGGTTAGATTTTAAAATAAGCTTTGTGTGGGCACTTGAAGCACCCTAATCAGACATGGGATGTGAAAATGGCATACCTTTGAAGTTCACACTAGAAACTGTAATATAACAGTAGATTCAAGTGTCAGCACTGCGGTGCATGTATCCACATATTGTGGCACATGGCATAGAGTGAGCATCTGTGGTCTCTGTGCCACATGCCATGGCACACGGCCCTAGTTATTGACTTGATTTGGTTAAATTGCACATGTTCTCTTGTGAATCTGGAGATGCTTCTTGTGTATTATTTTACAACTCGAATATATTATCAAATGAATTTGCAAATGTTTATATGGGATCCCAAACTTTCAAAACAAATGATTTTGACATGATTAGTAGGTTGAGAGGAGGATTGAGTGAGGGCATTACACTGTATATAGACTCAAGTGGTAAGAGTCAAACCAGCATAAATAATCTATGCAAGCTCTACTCTTTCATCTCTTATGTTTGATAATATTATTTCTGTACTTCTCCTATTATTTTTGCAAATTTTATTCAAATTTCAAGTAGCCTAATTCACCCCTTCTTAGAGTCATTTACAATTGGCATCAAAGCCAAGTTGATCAACTTTGACTTAATCATCTAATTTAAAGATCTCACTAATGGCTAATTTTATAGATGATAACCTTGGAGAGGGTCTATTAATAACAAGACCACTAGCATTCAAGGGAGAAAATTACCCCTTCTAGAAGAGTAGAATTCTTATGTATGTTAAAGCACAAGATATAGAGATGTTGGACATTATTACTAAAGGTCTACACATCCTATGATCCTTAAAGCATATAGTATAATATGAGAAAATAAAAAGGAAGAATGGAATGATGATGACAAAAGAAGATTGAATCTCAACCAAGGCAAAGCTCATTATTGCATGTGCTTTGAACAGAACATAATATTACCATGTGACTTACTACACTACTACTAAGGAATTGTGGAATACCTTGAGGCAAGCCCATAAAGGTACTGATGGTGTCAAGGAGAATAGAAAGAGTAGTCTCATGCATGAATATGAGAATTTAAGATGAAGGATGGTGAAGCAATTAAGGATATACTGGTTTGATTTACCCATATCATTAATAATCTAATTAACTTAGGAAAGACTTATACTTAAGCTAAACAAGTCAGGAAAATATTCAAGAGTCTTCTTATAGAATGGTAGCCCAAGATTACTTCCATTAATGAGGCATAAGGGTCTCTATGAGCTCAATAGCTATCCTCTTTGGGAATCTTGAAGATCATGAATTAACCCTTCAGCAATACAAGGAAGATATGAGCAAGAAAAAGAAAGGGACTGCTCTGAAAGCTGAAGAAGAAGAATTAGAAGAAGAGTCTACAAGGATAAGGAGTTCAGGATGATGGTCAGACAATTCAAGAAGTTCTACTGAGGAAAGACGAACCTTAAAAGAGGATCCTTAAGTAATAAGAAGGATCAAAAGAGCCTCTCATATGCTATGAATGTAAGAAGATAGAACATATCAAGTAAGATTGTCCACAATAGAAAAAGAAATAAGACAAGAAGAATAAAAAGGAGAAGCCCCAAAAGAAAAAGAAAAGCATTTTTTGTTTGGAGTAATAGCTTTTTAAAGGATGAAGAAGAGAAAGAGCTAACAGATCTATGTTTGGTATCACAAAATGAAGATTTGATTAAACCACAATCAGATAACGTATCCCTCATTATCTCTAAGAAAAAGAAATGGTGCATAGACAGTGGGTGCTCTAAGCATATGACTAGAGATCTAAACTAGTTCATTGAGCTACATGAGAAAGAAGATGGTCATGTTACTTTTGGAGATGATAAAAAAGGTCACATTGCTGGCATTGGAAAAGTTGAAAGAGGAAAATAAATAAGCATTGAAAATGTGTTTGTATGTCAAAGGGCTCTTCCACAATCTAATCATTGTAAGCCAAAGGTGTGTTAAAGGAAACAAAGTCATTTTTTACTTAAAAGAATTCATTGTTCAACAAAAGGCTAATGGAAAATCCTTCTACATGTTGATAGGGATAGTAATTGTTATGCTATTAATTTAGACACTAGAATTTTTTTCTCAAAGATGTTTTCTGAGTAAATGTAAAGAAAGTTACTTGTAGCATAGACACTTGGCTCATGTTAATAAAAGATAGATTGTAAAACTTTTACAAAATGATTTGGTCATTGGCCTTCCACCCTTAAGTTTTGATCAAGAAAAAGTATGCTAAGCCTGTCAATTTAGAAAACAAACTAAATCATCTTTCAAATCTAAGGATTTTATCTCCTCTAAAAAAACCACTTCAACTCTTGCATATGGACTTGGTAGGTCTTTCAACATAAAAAGTTTTGGCAGAAATTTATATACTTTAGTTATTATAATGATTACTCTATATTTACTTAGGCTTTCTTTCTCAGTTCTAAGGATGAAACCTTTTATGCTTTTAGTACTTTTGCCAAAAAGTTCCAAAACAAGAATGTGTTTCTATTATGTCCATCAAGACTAATGATGGAGGAAAATTTGAAAATAGTGACTTCATGAAATTCTATGATGAAAATGGAACCAGCCACAACTTTTTTATGCCAATAACACCTCAAGAAAAATAGAATAATACTAAGGAATAATAGAGTGCTCACTGAAATGGCAAAAGCAAGCGATAGATTATATTTGTTATATACTTTTCTTAGGCATTTAGGACCAGATTTCATATTAAGAAAACCTGGAATGTGCATTTTTTGTGTTAAGTTAGGGTTTTGAATCCCTAAAAAAGTTATGCATATTAAGGATATTTTAGTCATTTTTCACTTTGTTGGGAATTTAACAGTAAATCTAGAATTTTATTTGTGTATTGCTACTAGGCTCATTTGGATCAATAGATTTGGTCTTGAAACTTGCATTTAGACCTAGGGTTAAAAAGTCAACATTTTGAGTTGACTTGTCAATGTAACAAGTTTGACCTAATATGTATGCATACATGGCCACCTTATATATTTCATGTGTATTTATGAAGTTTTAAAATGTATTTTGAAACCATATGCAAAAAGTTATTAAGGTTTGAATATTTTCATATTTTAGCACATGTATAAATACCTTAATCAAATTTCATATTGTTGTCTTAAGTAGCACTTTGCATGAAAGAAACTTTTAGTTTAAGACTTGCATTTACACATGAGGAGGGTTGGAGTGATGAGATTTAGAATTGAATTAGGACCTTTGGACATGAATTCCTAGGCTAAAAGAGAAGCACATAATGTTTACCATACACTTGCACACAAGAGGTCAAAGTTGACATCAACTTGGCTTGCCTTGTATAACATGGTTGCAAATTTGGTTAAAAAGGATGGAGGGGTCTGGATTCCTATGCTTGCGAGGGAACAAAAGAGTTTATAATGTTCATGCACACATGAGATTAGAAGAATTAGCAAGAGCAATATTAGAATTATCTCCCTAATCATAACTAATTAACTTACAACTTATTCTACCCTTTAACTTATTTTCCTAATCACTTTTAATTAGTTTTGCGGCAACTTGTTAACCAAGTCACCCTTGATATTTTTAGCTAGCCACTTATTTAGGAAGATCTTTGTTCATTTTTGGATTGGACATTGCATTTTCTTAGTTTCACCTTTTGCAAGTTTATCCAAATTCTCTCATCTCTCTCTCTCTACACATTTTCACTCTCTCTCTCCTCACATCTCTCATTTTACCCAACCAAATCGTACCAAAATTACATCAATCTCTTTATCTCATCTTCCTATCTAAAACTTAAAGTTCTTACAAGAATCAAGTAAGGCTAACTTATGTGATTTCCATGGGAGATTCTATAACATCTTGAATTTCTTAATCTTGAGTTTAGCTGTTAATCAAGGGAGGATGGTAATCAGTGTACGATTAGAGATTTGGATGATTCCTTGATGATTTGACTTATTGTGTATTGTATGAGCAAATACGGGTGAGAGGAGTACATTTTGAGTCAAAGCAAGTGCGCGTGGTGAGAATAAATCTCACTGTGTCATACACCATAGCTTGTGCTGCATGGACCAGAAAATCACTTTCAGAAGGGTGTATTGTATGAGAAACATAAGAGAGGAGAGATAAAGGGCTTAGAAGCTAAATCAAGCCATTTTAGGTCATTAGAAGGTGATTTGAATCGATAACTTGTCAGGTAAGCTACGTATAACTCTTACCTACCATTCTACACCAATTTCTCTAAAAATCAATTATAGGGAAATTGAATTGGTGGAATTTGAGGGGTTTAATTCTTACTCAATAGTAATAAAAATGTTCTCGGGAGTTAAAATTAGAGCTTTGCAACTGGTTTAAAGTTGAACAGTAGAGCTTTGAACCTGTAGGCTTAATTTTAGCACTTATAAAGAAAAAGTTAAGGCAAAAATCTAATTTGAGTAAAATAAGACCAATTGAGGTGATGTAAAGTAGAAATTGGGTAGTCATGGATCTAGAATGGATAAATGAAAAAGAGTTTATGGATGAATATAGCCCCAAGTAGTAAAAAATGAGTTTTTGGTCAAAATAGACTAAATGACTAAAATGTACCAAATGTGTTTAAATTGATGTATTGGATGTGTGAGTAGAGGAAGGAAGCTTGAGATAAGCTTGTGTGATAGTTGAAATCCATAAATAACCTTTATAGTGATAAAAGGGTTGAGGTAACTGAATAACTTCCTTTGTTTGACTATTTATTATAACTATATATTAGTATGCTATGTAGTGCATGAAATGATTTTAAACTGAGCATGTTTTATAGCATTGACTGATTATTGTGAGAAATGGCTTTTGATTGAAATAAAGCATTAAAATATGTGTTTTGTAATGTAAAGTATTATTTGTATATGTTATGTGTAAGAAAGTATGAAATGGTAAATGGGAACCTTAAATGGTTCAAAAAAGCATGATCATAAGGGTGGGAGTTCACTTAAGTGTAGGAGATGATAAAGACCATATAGCAATGTTTTCTTAATATCCGATAGGGTGCGGTGTTGGAAACAATTCTTCTTAGTGCCTTAAAAGGTGCGGTATTGGAGAAGATCTTCTTAGTACTTATTGAGGTGCGATGTTAGAGATGAGAGACTCCTTAGTATCTTTATGATATGGTGTTGAGTCAACAACGCCCCATTATGTATATTAGGGGGGAAACTATAGTCCATATTGTACGTTAGAACATCTTTGGTCAGGTGATTCTACCATTGTAGGTGAGTTCAAGGCTAATGAGAGTGCACGTTAGTCTAAGATGAGCCTATAGTTTCGTGTCGGGGTGATTTGGAGGTTCGGTTGGTAGTAATCATGCTAGCATACTATGTGATATGATGAGATATGCTTTGAGATAACATGAAATCCTATGTGATTGATTAAAAGTTGAGAATGAAATGAGATACGTGATATAAATGCTATATTATGAGATTTTAATGATATATTATGTTCACTTCCATATTGTTACATAAGATAGTCAATAGGAGTGAGTTATTCTATTACTGAGATTTTTGTCTCACCCCCATGGTTATATGTTTATAGGACCGAACAGTGATTAAGGCAAGGAAAGAGGGTTTAGACTGGCTTGAGTTGTAAAGCCATGTACTCTGAGTTTGTGTAATAAACTAAACTGAGATTTAATATATTAGTGTAAATGAGTTGCCATAAGGTTGCATACATGATTTGAATAAGGATTTTATAAAATCTAGCTCGATTATATGTTTATGTATTGATTGAAACAAGGGGCTATGATTTGAGAATATTGTGTCAAAATGAATGTGTGTTAGTGAATCTTAAGCCAAGGGACAAAGTATAAAGAAATGAGTAATTTAGGGGCTAAATTATTTTGTGAACATGAATATGTATGAATGTATTGAGAAATAGTCAAGTGGGCTAAGTTACGCCAAGAAATAGCAAAGTATGTAAAGTTAATGAATTGTGGAAATTGGCCGTAGAAGGGTCAAATTTTGATATATGAGTATGATTGAGATATTTTATTGTCAATCAGGTATATTGGATCCTTTTGGACTTAGTTCAAGGCCTAGTAAGGTCTAAGGAGTGAAAAGGATCGATTTGAGTACTTGGGTGCGCAAATTTGTTAGAAAAAGTAACTTTTTGCACCCAATTATCCAAATTTTGATCGGATCATTAGATTGTGTCCAAACCTATCTCATTAGTTAGCATATGAGGTAAGTTTTGTGTGGGCGCTTAAATTACTCCAATCGGATGTGATATGCAAAAATGGTGCATGTTGGAAATTTGTTATTTATGCTGTCAAAATGATAGCAAAAAATCAGACAGGCACGTTGCAGTGTATGGTGTCACATGTTGTGGTGCACGACATAGAAAAAAATTGAGTGTTTGGCTCTGTGCCATATATCGTGGTGCACGTACTGCACATCGCGGTGCACGAACCAAATCTCGGCTTAATTTTGTGATGGAAATGCATGCATTGGGATGGGCTTATGTCCACTACTTGTTAGACTAATATGCATATTACTTCCACTATGTTTTTTCTTTGATTGTATTGTGATTTTGGATAGATTTATAAAATAAGTCTTAGGCCCAAGCTTTTCAAACAACATTTATTTATTGATTGTTGTGAGTTTTGTGGTAACACCGTAATCTTCCCCTATATTGAGTGGATATATAGGGAAGGTTACAGATTCGGCCATGATCATGAAGCTTCACTTTGTTATTCACTTGGAGATGTTGAGGAGGAAGTTGCATTTGACATTGCTTTCTAGCTAGTTTTAAGTTTCTCTTTCTACCTTTATCTCTTTAAAATTACAAATTTGTATGAGACTTTGATCTTGAGATTTTAAGTGATGATATATGTGATTGAGTAATACTTGTTGCAACTTGATGATGTTTTGTTGAGCATATTCATCTCAGCCTTATCTTGCTTTTCCATGATCTAGGTTTAGCTTGATGAGAATAACATGTCTTCTAGCTTGTCATAATCTTGCTAACTTGAATGCATGTGAATATCTCTTGTTTCATAATTTTGAGCATATGGATTCCATTAGAATTTACTTGACTAAATTGACCTTTGCTTGCAACACTTTGGTTTATACTTATTGCTAGCTTGGCCGTGGCTCATTCTAATTCATGATTTTGAATTACAGTTAGTTAAGGTGTTAGCTAAGTTTTAGTTGATATAACTAAGTGACTAAAACCAAAGTAATAGATAGGAAACTAAATTAGCTAAGTTGTAATCTTACAAGGATAGGTGACTTAATCCATATAGGGGTTCTTACTTTTTAATAGGTTTACACTCACCAACTTCACTCTTTCTAGTAATTAGGTTTGTTTGCTTACTTAGTTTTAAGTTCAAATATGTCCTAAACACTCCCTAATTTGTAGCACATCTCAATTAAATTTTTCCAACTAAGCCTACTCATAAAGATCAATTTAGGTTCACACTATTACTATATTAGTGTAGTTTACTACTATTTTCCTAGGGTAGTAACAATCCTATTGCAAAATTGGCATCATTGCCGGGGAGGCAAGGCAAGGACTAGTTTAGGGTTGATTTGTGTCAAATTTTCCATTTTGTGATTTTTTTATTTGCTGTGATTTTTGTATGACTTTTGGTGTCTTAGTGAAGTCTAAGTTACAAAGGTTGCAAATCTACTTTCCTAGCTTTCTGGGTGAATTTCAAAAATTCACTGGGAACTGGTTTGTTAGATAAAAATTCTGAAACTTTTTCAATGAAAAAATATATATCTTAGATTTCTAACAAAGTTTTTTTTTTGGTAGCATTTGGATTTGTATACTGTTTTGTGTGATTTTCTTAAGCATGTAAGGTGAAATACTTTGTTTTGGATAAATCCAGGACTCTATATCAAATTTTTTTGTGTATAACTTTTTGTATACTTGTCTAAATTTAACTATCCAAAGCTAAAATTTCTCCCCAATATCTTATCTTCTTTTATGGTGTTTTAATGTTTTTGTGATTCAGCCACTAACTTGCATAAAACAAGTGAAAAAGCTTGTAGAGTCAGTTTGGAAGAAATTCTATTTCTAGACTGTTGTAACCCAAATTTCAACACAAAATGGGAAGTATTGGCTTGTTAAAAAATTCTGAAATTTTGATATATTAGTTTCCGATATTTTCCCTGATTACCTTCCAATTTTTAGGTCATTTAGATGTGGGAATTGCTTTGGAGAAGGTTCACAAGGGGACTAGTAGAAAGCAAAATTTCAAAACATCTAGTTTTGGAAGAAGCCGCTGCTTGAGCATTTCTAAACCATTTACTTGCTAGTTTTTGTGCTGAATTCATTTTCTTCATTTTAGTTCATTTTGTGTTTATGTGATTTTTTTGTTTTTCATTAAATTTAGTAAACAAAATATTACTTGTCACTTTTGCTTTGCTTGTGAGTCATTTGCTTGCTTGCATTATAAGTCATTGTGTGTCTACTAGTACAAAAAATGTAGAACTATACCCCTATATCTACATCGGTTATTATGCATATAGTGTAGAAAAAAGAGGCAGTGGCATTTTTATAAAAAAAATTGAAGTAACATTAATATCTACACCAGTTATTAGAGCAACCGATGTAGATATATTTTTAATTTAAAAAATTATATACTTTAACATATCTACACTGATTATAAATAATAACTGGTGTAGATATGTTTTTATAATTTTTATAATTTTTTATTTTAGCATATCTACACCAATTATCCATTCCAATTAATGTAGATATGTATTATAATGTTTTTTTCTATTTTTTTAATATTTAGACATCTACACTGAGTGTTCCTAGTAACCAGTGTAGATATATTTTATAATTTTATAATTTTTTATTTTAGAAAATCTACACTAGGTATACATTATAATCAGTGTAGATATGAATTATTATATTTTTTATTTTTAAGTTCAGATATCTACATTAGGTATTCCTGATAACCGGTGTAGATATTTCATTTAGAATTGGCGCCCCCAATCAATCTTTCCCTATTCTTCATCTTCTCCAATTGTCCTCGTCTCCTCTCACTCTTGTACTAGTCTCTCTTGTCCCTTGATTTCAAACTCATCTCTCGCTCTCACACTCTTATCCTTGCAATGCTTTATATAGTCTGTGACTTGTGGCTTCTTCTCGCACTCATCTTCTTCACTCAATTTCTCCCCTGTTCGCCTAAATCATGGGTCGTATTTTTGCCTCTATTGCCATTGCCTCCCTACTCATTTTTCTCCCTCAGATCTTCTTCCTTCAGCTTATTTGAAGCTCTCCTCCAGATCGCTTAAAGGTAATTTTCATTTTATTTTGTTAATTCATATTAAATTTTTTTTTGTTCTTTATGTTTTCTCTAAGGGTTTTGTCGCATTCCCTGTAGTTATTTTTCAATTTAAGTAAATTCCTACTTGTGTGTGGATTGACTTTGGATGTTCATGTAAAGAAATCCATGAAAATAATAATGTAATACCTGATCATATACTGTTTAGTTTACAATTAAATTGAAGAGACACAAATCTCAAAATGAAATTGAAAGCTTAAGCAGATAAAAGTAAAAATACTTCAACCTATCCAGCATTGTCCTAATCCCTTAAAAAAATGCCTCTCTATTTTGAAAACCTATACAAACTTCTTTCAAAAACCTACATAAACCTCCTTTACTTTCCATATTTTTTCACAATTTCCTAGTTAAAGAAATCTTTGTGTAGGTTTATAAAATAAAAAGGAGATTAAAAAAAATTCAAGCATGCTTGAAGTATTTTAATTTATAAACAAGTTGATATCTAACCTCTAACTATTGGTTTCTATAACAAGGTTTCCAAATAACTCAAAATACATATTACATATAATCTAAGCTCACATCACATGCCTAAACATTTAGCTTTTCATTTGGTATAAATGAAGCACTACAAATTGTATTAGCTTTTCATTTTCCTACTTATAATAACTGTTGTGATTGCATTACTAATTTATTTTTTATACACTGGTGGAGTGTTGGTAGAGGTTTAAGGCCATTAAGCATTGCATATGATTTTGTTTTGTTTTGAAAAATATTATTTTCTTCTTTGTATTTTCAATTGTAAATTTATTGGAAAGTCTAACTTTTAGGGGAGACTGCTAATTTTTTTTTAAACTTATTGTTTTTCCTTTTCCTCTGTATGGAAAGGGCCCAAAAAATATAGAGTTATCTTCCCTCTTACTTATTAGATAGGAGGGAAGCCAACTCTAACAAATATTCTCAAAAAAAAAAAAAAGAAATTATTGTGTTAGCATGCTTATTCTTACTTTTTAATATGCAACTCATTGTTTGGCCCTATCTTAATGGATTTAGTAATAATCCATGAACTTTGTCATGTTTTAGGAAAACAAATTAAACGTGGATTATAGTTAGATAGATGCCAAACAAATGAGCCTATAGTATGCTAATGGGGTTAAGGGGTTTCTAAAATTTGCTCAAAACAATGTTGAAGATGATAGCAAGAAGTTTTATTATCCTTGTAAGGATTGTTTGAATGAGAGGTGACTAAGTATAGATAAGATATATGAACACTTAATTTGTGAAGTGTTTCTCAAAAGCTACAGAGTATAGATATAGCATGGTAAAAGACTGAACATGCCAATGCCAAGTACATCAATTGGCTCTGAGTGAAAGTAGAGGCAAAAGGATTCTGATCCAGTTTGATAGCAATTAGAAACCAATCGGGCCTAACGTAGCCAAGTTTACTAGTTTTACAAGCCTCCAAGCTCGCAACAAGCCAAGTATATTGGCACCCATGTGGGCTGATGTCCCCAAACATGTTAAGGAATAGATTTGGATGCCAACAATGTGAGCACTTTTATCACTTTTTTGTCAGTAATTATTAATATCACTATGTTACTAACTATTTAATGGCATATATTACAAGTCATCTATGATGTCCCTAATGATATAAACTTTAAGCATCGGTTGATGACCTAGGCTTGTGACCATTGGAGGGGTTTCAAGACATCATTGGCTAAAAGATTTGTGCATGTCAAGGTGCTGAAAGACAACCCTAGCCTGATCCTTGTGTCAAGTATACATTTTTAAAACTAACTACTTTTGATGAATTCTTTAGGCTTAAGACTATGCTAGATGCTATGGTGAGTTAGTTTGTTTTAATTTAATTATTTTTTATTAGTTTATTTAAGTTATATATCATTGTTTTTCTTAAATTATGAATATTTTGGTAATTCAAATTTTATAGGAAAAAAGGAGAAAGGCTCAAGAAATGGAAGGATGAATAATTGTCTTCAAATGAAATCTTATGATGGTTATGCTTAGTGGAGGATAAGGGAAGAATAAGCTCAATCTGATCCTTCTATTTGCTATTTCTAACCATCTCCAACACGTTGCGATGAGCGATAGATCCATGCTCACCAAAAAAAGGGACAGGTCCTTTTCAAGCAAGCATGCTCTTGATGTTGCTTAGAAAATTATAAGTATAGCAATTTTCCTCTTTATATTTATTTTAAATATAAAATATTACTAATTATTTGTTATTTGTATGTTAAAGGATGAGCTTAAGTAGAAACAATCCAATTGATTATTCATTCCAAATGGGAAGGAATGACATCTTAATCGTTGCTATGGGAAAACCAGATCATCTTAGACATGTTAAGGGATTTGTATCAGGGGTGAGTATAAGAGATGTATTTAGACCACCTCGTCAATCCCATTCTTTAGGACTCGTGATAAGAGAAGAGATGAATGCACTATTAGCTCAATTAAGGGAAGAGGTAAGGGCAAAGGCAGAGGCTACCCTTGAAGTTAGGTGGCAAAAGATGAAGGAGAAAATGGTAATGATGATTAGATCAAGCAAGGACCCAAGTATCTCGATGTCCCACTCTCTAGCTTGTCATTCGAGTAGTAAAAGGAGTAACATTGTTCCAATTCCTTTAGAGGATGACCCAGCCCCTAAGCTTGATGAGCTATGCTTCTTGTATGTAAGGGATCTAGAGAAATGCTTGTAGTATAAGGTTGGACCCATGAGGGGTCAAAATGCCACTTCTAAGAAGTCCAAGAAGATGTTGTCAAGGCTACTATTAAAGAGGTGAAAATTGATGATGCTCCTATTCTGTTGCCCATTGATGAGATCAGGATGGTGAAAAATGCAAGGGTACTTTTACCTTATGGCAAAAAAGAGAGAGAGAGACTTGTTAAGAACCCTCAAGATTTGGTAACAAAATTAATTAATCATAATGCATTATTTATATTTAAGCATATTTCACCAACTTTTTTAATTTAACAAGAGACGCCATCGACCGACAAAGTGGGTGGAAAGATCAAGTTTGTTTGAGCTAAGCCTGTGGGACTATTTTGTCTTGTTGGCATATAGTGAATCATTTCCAGTAGATGTTTTGAAGTGGTTCCTGATCTTACTAGAGTAAAGAACTACCAAGGATTTATGTCGAATTCTCATTAATACTAACTTGGGTGGAAAATATTCAAATTAGGATGATGTAAGTGTTTTCTTGTAAATTTAAATGAAATTAAAAAATCAGCTATTAAAACTAACTTGTTTGTATTTTCATAGGTTTTTGCATCAATTGTTGATTTTTTCAAGCAAAGATAAACAATACGGATTTCCTTGCCCGCATTTCACTAATGATAAGGAGACCACCAAAGAAGCAAAGGAGGAATATATGAATGGAGACTCAATGAAGGCGGCAAGGAGGTTACTTTGCCATGTTTCTTAATTTGTAAGTAAACATGTTTGAATTTAAATTTATTTGTAATGGTATTAAATATTTGCTTATGTGACTTTATTCTTTTGTAGTAAACATTGGCAATTGATATTCTTTTTGATAAAGAGCAATTCTATCCTATTTTTATGCTTTTTGCATCGTAAACTCAATTTGATAATGAAGAAGTCTTGTGAGTAGTAAGTGTGTTTAAGTGTATTAATTTGATAAGTCTTGTATTACATTATTCTCTGTAACTAAGTTACTAGCTATATGATATTGCTAGTAGGGCTATGAGGATTGGCCAGTAAATATAGTTGGGAAAGGCCCCACTTGATGTCAAGAATCCTACATGGATAACACTGAAGGTAATTAGTATGTGCATGCTTTTATTCTATGTAAGTTTGATGATAGAGCTTTTTTAATATAATTTTGACACTGTTGTGCTATTCTATAGAACCGTCATTAAGCCCCTACTAGCTTTTATGTGTTGAGACACACATATAATATCATCACGGTGCTTGATTGAGTTCACTGAATAGGTAAATCTAATTTTAGATGTTGTTATTTTTTGTTTACTTGGAAATTGCTAAGTTAATTTTGTTTATTTTTTAGATGTTCAATGATCCATCTCTATTTCCTGAATTAGAAATCCAAGAAATTAGAAGATATTAGAGACTATTCCTATTAGACCATCATAACAATCATCTCTTGGAAGAGTGAGTTATGTAGTTGTAGAAAAAATTAGTGTAGTTGTGTAGTGTTGTGTGGTTTATGTTTGACAAATCATTTGATGTTTGTGTAATTGTATATTTTTATGTGAAAGGACAATGTAAATGTTTAACAATTCATTTCACTTGATCAATATTTGATTGTATTGGATCTGTTTGGTTATCCAACTATGTTAAATTTGACTGGATTACAGGTTTTAATTAAATTGCAGCCTAACATTACTAGGGGTAAATGAAAAGAAACAACATGATATTTTTTAAAACATATATATACGGTTTTATGTCCATAACCGGTGTAGATAATAATTTTTTAACTAAAAATTTTTTAAATTTTTTCTACACTAGGTGCCAAACTCGTGTAGATATTTATGTAGATATATAAATATCTATACCAGTTAAAATAACTAGTATAGATAATAACAGGTTATCTACACTAGTCTTAACTAGTGCAGATATCACTTTCTGCAATAGTAGTCTTTACATTTTTGAATCTTTTCCTTTATAGAACCAGTTTTAAGTGCTTTTATGTTTTTGTCTTGTGTATTTTTTTCTTGTTGAATTTGGTTTTGGGTTTTCATCAATTGTTGCATTCATGCATGACCTGAGGAAAACCTAATGAGCAAGTATCATTTGATCAAGAGATAAAGAAACCTTGACAAGAATAAGAAGAGAGAAGAATCTCATAGGTAACTGTCTTGTCTTAGAATCCTCCATGGTTGCACCTAATCACAATTATGGTATGGTTTATCTAGGGTTGCCTAAGGACTACAATAATGACACTAATCTTAACCTTAAAGTCAATCTTAATAGTCAAAATGTTTAGAACTAAAATTTCAGGGTTGTCAACCAAGGAAATGGAATGAACTGTGAAGGTACATATGCAATTCCAATTTTTAATAATGCATATGTCCAGCCATAAAACCTAGGAAACAATGGCAATTTCATGCATAATAATAATCATACATTTAGGAAAGAAGTTAGCTTGCATCATCCTCAAAATGATGAGATTTCTATTAAGCATCTTACTTCTCCTAATTAGAATGAAAATCCCTATGGTTTGTACATCCCTCATCATGATACTATGTTTAAGCTTAAGCATTCTCTCATTAGAACATCACCTAAGTTTCATAGTTTGCTTGGGGGAGATTTCCACTATAGATTCTTGCATTCATTATATCTTGTTTACAATACCATGAAACTGATTAGTGTTCACATAAATGATGTTCAAGCTAGAGCATTTGTTTGTCTCGAGTCTCATATTAAGGAGTGGTACATGAACTTTCCAACATATGTCAAGGTTCACACTTAGGAGGAGTTGAGGAACATGTTTTTGAATACATTTTTCCCATCATCTAAGCTAGCAAGTTTGAGGAAAAAATCATTAACATGGTTCAAAACTTTGATAAGAGTCCTTTTGAGTTTTGGAATAAATTTCAATCTATGTTAGCTAGATGTCCACATCACCAAATTCCAAGTGAGTACCTTGTTCAATACTTGTATAATGGTCTTTTGCTTAAAGATAAGGTGAGCACTGATGCTGCCTCTAATGGCTCCCTTAATGATTTGTCTCCTTATAAGGTTTAGGAGTTGATTGATCAAATAGCAAAGTACAGTACAGTATGGGGTGAGAGAGCCAAAGTAGCCTTGTAACATCCTCAATTTTAAACTAGATTATTTAATCCCAATTAGATTAATTAGATTAATTAAGTGTATTAGCTTGGTGTAAGGCTAGAGAGGCCTAACGAGCATGTTTGAATGTTACTTCTAGCCCTAAATATGAGTCTGAAATAGAATCAAGTTACCCAAGAATAAAAAGAGGAAGAAACCTGAAGGGCAAGGTTCTGTGCCATGTACCACGGCTCATGGATTAGGCTGCCACAATGCAAGCATGTTGACACACCTAGGGACCTCTCTATGCCATACGCCGCAGCTAATTATACATCTGCCATAGTATATGGTCACTTCTACTGTACTAAGATCATAAAAATGATGTAATAGAGGAGAGAAAAACAAAAAATATGAAGGAGAGATGAAAATGCAATGCTAGGGCTTGAAGAGTTCGACTATTAGGAGTGTTTTAGAGCTCATCAACATTAAAGGTAAGCTTCCTACACCTAAATCATCCTTCCTTCTTCCATGTTCTTAGTGGTAAAAGTTAGGGTTTGGTTGATAATAATGATTTTCAGTTCATATAGGCTATGGGTCTAAACCTATTGACTTAAATATCGTTAATGGGAGTAGATTAAGCTAATAAAACTTGGTATTTATGAATTTATGATGATTGGTGGTTGGAGAGAATTTAATATGCGAATTTCACTATAGATGTATCGGTTAGGATGATGTGGTTCTATTAATGGCCATTTAAGAGATCAATGATGTTAACGAGGGTTAAAGGAAGCTAAGAAAACTTATGGGTATTTTTATATGAGTATAGAATGAATCTTGAGTATGAAGAAGTGTTAAGCTAATAGTGAAAATTAGCTCAAATACGGATTGATGAATTATATTATAAATGCTTGTAGAGAAACCTTCTTGGCACCATTCAAGCTTCTTGAAAGCTTTAGGAGTAAGTAATTGAAAGGGTGAAACTTTTGATCTCTCAAAGTTTTGAGGTAACTAGGGAAATTCTATCTTATTCTCTTGTGCTAATTAATCTATTGATTGATATTTGACAAGTTAAATATATGGAAACACAATAATTGCAAGTGTGGCATGAATCTTGTAAGAATCTACTATTGTGATTTTTTGCAAAGTTCAATGATATGTACGCAAAAATTTATGAAAAATAATGCTAGTGGAGTCCTACGATGTGTTTTCCTTGGAGTTCAATAATTTAAGTTAATAGGATTTCAAAGATTTTGAATATGTAAGGTACAATGATTTTGTAAAATATGGAGTTTTATGACTTGTTTATTTAGAGTCAATGAGGATATATGTATAAAGTTCAATGAAATGAATTTTGATAAGAAGTTCAATGATTAGATGATAAGTAGAGTATAATGACTATGTATGAATGGAGTTCGATGATAGTGTGTTTGAAAAGTTTAATGATTGTGCTTGAGGTGGAGTTTTATGCATGACTGTGAATACGTAACATGAGAGTACAATGAAATTATTGGGCACGTCGAGTAGTGAAAACTTGTATGCCTTGAGTTATGCACATTTATGCATTGTATGATCCTGAGAGGCAAGAGTTCACTTAGGAAGAGGAGTAGAGAATTAAATTCACATGGTAAGGCTCCCATCTAAATTGATGGCTTGCTCGTATTGTTTATATGCACATTGTCCCACTTGTTCAACAAAGGACTGTCCTACTAGTTCAATAAAGGACTTGAACCTAACTAGCTATCTACTAGTTCAATAATGAAGCTAGTTTAAGGAAGATAACACCCCATAGTGTGAGAAATAGGGGAAAATTGTATTTCACAAGTGAGTTGGGTAAACCTTAGTTAGCTATTCCCTTCACAAGTGTCTAGGCTAGGAAATCCTAGATTATAGACTATCCCAATGTACTATAGCCCATAGTTTCATATCAGAGGAATAAGGAGGATATAAGAGAGGTGTGATCATGCATATAGTGAAAAAGGGCACATGGTTGTCTATATTGTGACTTTAATGATGGAAATCATAAATTGAGTTATAATTCTTTATGAACTGATTATGTGACAAACTCTCTCTCATAGAAAGTTGTTAAAAAGCATTATTTCACGAGTATGTGCTATTATGCCTGAAAATGTGAATTTATGCTCTTGAACGCTTTACATGGTTTGGAAAATTGATTGTACTTTCTACTTGCACTTAAATTAATTGACATGCACTAATATAAGCTAGTTAGACTTAGGTTACTGAGTGGTTGTACTAATCCTACTATCTCCAATATTACAGAAAATAGCTTAAGAGGACTATACAGAGGAAAGCAACCCAAGGCATAGGACTGCGATCCTATTTAGTAGGCCTCTTTATTTTTGAATCTTTATATGTATGTGATAATTAAAATTGCCAACGAGGAATAGTTCATTTTTTATTCTTACTTGCATTATGTGTTTTGTGAGTTGTAAGTGTATTTTAGGCCCTGGGGAGTGAGTTTTTGAATTATGATATTTGTGATAAAGCCAAAATACTAATGCAAGCAAGAGTTGGGCATATTGTGTAATGATTGTGAAATATTTGATAAAAAAGATGCTTGAACTCCCCCTTTTATATTTTTAAATCAAGGGGTCGAGTATTGAAATTGTGAATTATAAGTGTTTGATATGATATGGTGTATTGTACAAGTTAGTTTTGGTACATTGTATGTGGTTTAAGAGGTGTCAGTGGCTATTGGCTTTTGATGAATGAGTTGGACACATAGTTTTGCAAAAAAGGTTGAAAAAGTGCAAAATTGAAAAGAGTGTTCAAATTTTGATTATGTAATAATTTGATTATGAGACCAAAGAAATTAGTTAGAACTTAGAAATAGCTTTTCATAAATACCTAGTTTGCATCAGACGAATGTCAGATGGAGAATTAGACGTGTTAGAAGTTGCTTCAAAAGCTATCAAAATTGACAACAAAGTTTACTGTCATGGAACGTGTAATATGCTACGGCACATGGTGCCATAAGCTGGGGTAGATGGCATAGAGGCGAACAAGCATGTTCAACGAGTTATGGCACAAGTCCCAATTTCTATAGAATCACTTTGTTTTTCTAATTCTTTAGTAAATGCACTAATATTTGAAATGATCCCATGCTTTCACATAATTCTGAACTTTGATTTGTCTATTTTAAAGTCTTTAAAAAGGATTTTTTATTTTGAAAACTTGGGATCCCAACTTTACTATATATTTATAAACTTGGTAAACTTGTTTTTAACTTAATATAATCTCTTAATTAATTAAGATTTGGAGTTAACTAGGGTTAGAGAAAGATGTTGCAAGCCTTAGTTGCAAGTGGATTAAGTAGTTCACAATAAGATGACCTTGATTGGAAAGATTATTTCACCACAAGCTAATGCTAATTCTAACTTGAAGAATGTTTCTAATGTTGGTATTCCCTTTAATGCATTAGTTCTTCTACCATATTGTTTTTACAATTCATCCATGCATAGTGATGCTAATTGTCCCTTACAATATGAATATACTCGTGAATTAAATGCTATGTATAGGACAAGAAATCAAGGAGGAGGATAACAAGGCTTGTGTGGGAACATGTACAATCCTACATAGAGGAATTATTCAAATTTGTCATATGCCAATCATAATGGAGCTATAAATCATGAACACCAAGGAGGAGGATACCAAAGGTACTAAGGCAAGACAATTCCATGCTATATTGACAAAGTAATACTTTAAATTTTTACCAAGGAAAATGTAATTGTTCCTACACCCAACTTCCTAGTTCCTCAAGGTAAATTGTACCTATTGGGAGACCATCTTCTTCATCATCTAATGCCTCTTCAATGCTGTGCAATAATTTTGAGTTATTACTTAATGAGGTCAAGAATGATAGGGAAGCTCAAGAAGCTCAAAACAAAGCCACAAATGAGGATATGGCCACTATGAAGAATGCTATTAATGTTTTGAGCAAATAAATGAGTGTTTTGACTAACCATATTTCTTCTTCTAATTCTCAATAACATATTTTTCCTAACAACATGGTTGTTAATCTAAAAGCTCCTATCAATGCTATTGAGCTTAAAAGTGGTAGAATAGTTGGCCAAAATTATAAAATGAGCTTGTGAATGGAAATTTCAATTCTGAAATTTCTCTTCCAGCACTTATTCTTGTGATTGTAAAGCTAATTCATACTCTAATGGTGTTATTTATTACATTGATGAAGATAAGGCAGGAGTAGAACAAGTTTATGTTGATCCCCAACTTTAAAAAGAGCCCAATGAGTAAGAAAAGCAAGGAGAACAAACTTTAAATCACACTGTCCAGCAAGAGGCCATAACTATTCAAGATTTAAGTGAGGAAAAGAAGACTAAAGGAGCTTTCAAAGTCAAAAAATTATGAAGAAGTTGCCCTTCCCTTAAGTGCAAGCATCTTGGTTACTAGTTAATGCACTATATGATCAAGAGGTAATGAATTTCTTTTCCAAGATTCAAGTTAACATATCTCTTCTTGATTTGATTAACAACATTGCCAATTATGCTAAATTTCTCAAGGAGTGTTGCACTAATAAGAGAAAATTCAAACCAAATGCTAGTGTCTGATTGCTATCCTCTATTAGAGCTCTAATGAAGCCTCAACTCCCCCATTAAGTGTAAGGATCCTAGATCCTTCACAATTCCATGCCAAAATGGTCTTTTAAAGTTTTCACATGTTTTAATTAATTTAGGTCCAATAATAAATGTGATGTCTTCTTCCATTTATACTTCATTAAACATTGATTATTTGTATGCTACTAACATGATTTGTCAACTGGCCAATAGAAGTGCTAGGAAACCTCAAGAAATTGGTTGAGGATTTGATTGTTAGTGTTAAAAACCTTCTATTTCTAGTTGACTTCTATGTTGTAGATATGGGGAGGATATACTCATTTTGGGAATGTTGTTCATGAAGAATGTAAGGACCCTTATTGATATGGATAAGGGGAACTTTGGTGCTTAAGTATGGTGATGAGAATGTTTTTCTTTAACATCTATAAAGCAATGAAACATCCTTATGAAGACTATTCTTTATTAGGTATAAATGTCATTGAAAGTATTGTTGATGACTTTATAGATGAGCATGCTTTATCTTTTCCTCTTTCATATAATACTTTATCATCCAATTTTATGTGTAGTATTGTTTGTATTGATGGAGTTTCTTGTGAGAATTGTAAGGAACTTGCTTCTAAATTGCTTGATGAGGATTCTCCTTTAGACTTTTCTCTTGCGGATGATTTTGATTTATCTTCTTTGATTTCTGTAAAATCTGGAAAATTTAATCCTGGTTTACTAATCTAATGAGGGTAATTAGTGAGTTAATGAGGCATTTGGCTAGAGGGGCCTAACTTGGAGTATTTGTGGTGATTTCAACCTTAAAAGTGGTTCTAGATTGATGGTGGGCCACCCAGGCAAGGAAAGAGGAAGAAAAAGTAAAGAATTGTCCTTTGTGCCACATGCCGTGGCACGTGGTCAGTCCGCCGCAGTGCACAGAGATGAATTTGAATGCAATGGGCTCCTCTGTGCCACGGCACACAAGCAAAAATTTATAAATCAGATACGTTCTGCATGTAAAAACAGAAAAGGAGGAGAGGAAAATGAAGAGCTCGACTTATGCTCTACTAGGGCACCGGCATTTGGCTTCCATTGTTAACGTCTTAAAGCTCATAAATAACGAAGGTAAGTCTATGGTGCCTTATTCTTCCTTTCTCTCCCTCATTTATGATGATTTATGATAGGTTTGAGTTAAAAGATGGATTTTGGGTCTATAGGATTATGGGTTTGATTCCATTGGTTAAAATGAGTACGATGAGTTGTTTAAGGTATTGGAACACCACATTGATGATTTTGGAAGTGGTTGTCCATGGGAGCATTTAATATCCAAAAATTAATATAATATGGTAGTTGGGAGAGGTCTATGTACATTAATGATGATTTTAGGTGTTATGTGTGATAATGTGCATTAATGGAACCTAATAAGCCTTGGGGTATGAATAGGTAGTGACTATGATTGATAAAATAGAGTATGTGAGTTATGTATTGATAAATTTTCAAATTTAAATAATGATGATATTCTCATGGTATGGATGTAGTGAAGATCATTTTGGCACCATTCAATTTGGGAAAAGCTTGGGAATTAGTATAGTGAGGGGTAAACTATTAACCTTCAAAGGTTTGAGGTAACTAAGGGAACTTAACCTTTATAGTTGAATGTTAATTGTGTTGTGAAATGTGCTTTATGATTTAACTCAATGATGCATATTGGCAATGTGTTTTATAACCTTCTCCTAAACCTCAATATAGAAGAAGATTATGGTTACCATTATCTCATATCATTTCACAATATCAAATGTCATTTCAAAAGCTTTGGCCGAAGACTTATTTTATAAAATTGATCAGTTCAGCGCACAATCAGAGAAAAACATAGCGAAAGTAAATCATACACACCGTCAATTATCTAGTGGACATACCCCATCAGCATTCGTATCTCAAATTGTATACAATTTAGCACATAAATAAACTAAAATTTAGTCTTTTGCCATGACAGATGATCAATGCACTACAGCAGCATATGACATAGAGCCACATACTCACCCTATTTGTGTCTTGCACCATGGCATGTGTCACTATACGCCATGGCATGCCTATCTAAATTTCTACTGTCATTTTGACAACAAAAGTGAGGAACTTCTAGCGTGTGCTAATTTCTCATACGAAATCCGATCGGAGTGATTTCAAGCGCCCACATGAAGCTTAGCTCGTATACTAACTAATGAGATAAGTTTGGACATGATCTAACAGTCTAATCTAGCTAATGAAAATTTTGAGCATTCAAGTACTCAACTCGATCCCTCACTCTCATTAGACCACACTACGACTTGAACCAAGTCCAAAAGGATCTAATACACCTGATTGGCCGCAATTTATCACATCTATTCATATATCAAAATTTAACCTTCTACAGCCAATTTCCACAATTTACTAATTTGACATACTATGCCATTTATCGGGCATAACTTAGCTCACTTGGTTATTTCTCAATCATACATATGCAATCATATTCATAATACAATCTTATCCCCCCAAATTATTCATTTCATTATAATTTGTCCTTTGGGTTAAGATTCACCACACATACAACCATTTCACACATATACTCCAAGTTATAGCCTAGCCCCTTTTTATTTCATTTCAGCACACATACAATCAATCCGCTAGACTTCATAAAATCTCAATTCAATACATGCATGCAACTTATGGCAACTCATGTACACTTATATATATACAATCTTTCAGTTCAGTTCATTCACAACCTTAGAGTACACAGCTTCACCACTCAAGCCAGTCCAGACTCTCTTCCCTTAGCCTGATCACTTCCCGGTCATGTAAAAGGGAACCACCACGGGGGTGAGATAAAAATTTCAGTAACAAAATAACTTACTCCTATTGACTATCACATGAAACAATATGAAAGTAAACATAATGTATCATTAAAACCTCATAAGTAGACTTACATCACATATCACATTTCATTTTTAACTATTCATCATATCGCATAAAATACTAGCATGATCTCTACCAACCAACCTTCAAATCACCCCGACATGAAATTATAGGCTCATCTTGACCAATGTACACTTTCATTAGTCTTGAACTCACTTACAGTGGTAGAATCACCCAGCCAAAGATGTTCTACACATAATATGGACTATAATTTTTCCCCCCAATATACACAATAGGCGTTGTTGACTCCAACCTGTATCATGAGGATACTAAGGAGTCTCTCATCTCTATATAGTACCTTAATAGGCACTAAGGAGATCTTCTCCAATACCGCACCTTTCAAGGCACTAAGGAGAATTGTTTCGAACACTGCACCCTAACAGGGTACTAAGAATATTGTCATATGGTCTTTATCATCTCCTATACTCTCAGGTGAACTCCCACCTCTTAGATCATGCTTTCTCGAACCATTTAAGGTTCCCTTTTCACCATTTAAACACTTTCTTATACATAACATATATACTTTTCATTACAAAACACATTTCCATGCTTATTTCTATCAAAAGCCACTTCACACACAATATCAGTCAATGCTATAAACATGCTCAATTCAAAACAATTCATGCATTAAATAGATACTTAGATATAGTTACAATAAACAGTCAAATAAAGGAAGTTAAAACTAGTTACCTCAACCCTTTTATCACTTAAAAGGTTACCCGTGGATTTTCACTATCACACAAGCTTTTTCTCAAGCTTCCTTTCTCTACTACACACATCCATGTGCCAATCTAAACACATTTAGCACATTTTAGTCATTGGTCCATTTTGACTAAACCTCATTTTTACAACTTAGTGCTATATTCATCTGTAAACTTTTTTCCATTTATCCATTCTAAGTTCATAACTATCCAATTACTACTTTACATTACCCCTCAACTGGTCTTATTTCACTCAAGATAGATTTTTGTTTGCCCTAACTTTCTCTCTCTAGAGGCTAAAATTGAGCCTCTGGGTTCAAAGCTCTACCGTTCAGCTCTAAACTAGTCACAAAGTTCTATTTAACTTTTGAAAACCTTTTTATTACTATTGGGCAAGATTCAAACCCCTCAAATTCTATCAATTCAATCTCCCTATAACTCATTTTTAGAGAAATTTATGTAGAATGGAAGGTAAGAGTATACATAGCCTACCTGCTAAGTTACCAATCCGAATCACAACCTTCTACCCAAACACCGCTCCAAATTACTTAACATAGCTCCTAAGCCCTTCTCCTCTCTCTATCTCGTGCGTTTCTCAATTCTCTCCTCTGAAATTTCTTAAAATTTCATGATTTATGAAGTGCATTCTGGTCTATATGCCACGGTGCATGTAGCACAAGCCGCAACGTGTGGCACAGTGGGATTTATTCTCCCACATATACTTGTCTCGACTAAAAATGCACTCCTATCACCCATATCTGTTCATACAACACACAAACAAGTCAAAATACCAATTAATCATCCAAATCTCTAATCTCTCTTTATTTTCCACTTCACCCTTGATTAACCTCTAAACTTAGGATAAAGAAATTTAGGATGTTACAGTTCTTCCCTCCTTTTAAGAATTTTTCCCTCAAATTCATAAAAAGCATAAATATATGCCTATAGAAGTACGTAAGGGTATTGTTGCTTCATTCTATCCTTTGTCTCCTAGGTAGCATCACCAGGAGCCATACCTCGCTAAAAAACTTTAACTAATTGTACAGTCTTGTGCCTTTTCCACATCTATGATTCACTCTGGCTCAACCTTATAGGTTAAATTCTCCTAGAGTTCAATCTCCTTTGGTTCTATCATGTGTGAAGGATCAAGTTAATATTTCTTAAGTTGCGACACATGAAACACCTCATGCAGACCCAATAAGTGTAGTGGCAAAGCAATCCTATAAGCAATTGGTCCAAATTTTCTAAAATCTCAAAAGGACTAATGAATCTAGGAGTTAATTTCTTGGCTCTTATCGATCTCTCGATTCCCATTACTGGTGTAACCCTCAGAAATATATGGTCCCCCCACCAAGAACTCTACGCGACCTCTATGCTTATTTGCATAACTCTCTTGCCTACTTTATAACCGTTAACAGCTTTTGCCTAACTAACTCAATCTTTTGAGTTGTCTGATTCATAATATCCGATCCTAATATACTCCTTTTACTTAACTCCATCCAGCAAAGAGGCGACTTGCATTTTCTCCATACAATGCCTTATATAGTGCCATTTGTATACTGGAGTAGTAACTGTTGTTTGTAAGCAAATTCAGCTAAAGGGAGATGACTATCCCAGCTACCTTTCAACTCCAATACATAGGCTCTCAACATATCTCTAAAGTTTATATGGTCTGTTCTATCTACCCATCTATTTGGGGATGATAAGCTGTATTGAATCTCAACTCAGTACCCATAGCACGCTATAAAAGCTCCCCAAAACTTAAAGGTAAATCTTGAATCTCTATCAAAAATTAACTTTTTGGCACCACCGTGTAACTTTACTACTTCTCAAATATAGATCCTGCCAGCTTTCTAGATAATCACTAATCCAAATAGCTAAAAATGAGCCAATTTAATAATTCTATTGACTATAACCCAAATAGCATGATGTTCAGATTGAGTTTTTGGTAACCCAGTCATAAAATCCATAGAAATGGTCCCCATTTCCACATAGGAATTACCAATAGTTGTAACATTCTTGCTGGTCTTTGGTGCTCTATCTTAATCTTTTAACAAATTAAATACTAAATCACAACTCTGTTATGTCTTTCTTCATACCAAGCCACCACCAATACTACTTCAACATCCTGGTACATCTTTGTAGTCTCCCTGATGGATCATGTACTTTGCTATAGTAAGCCTCATTCAGGAAAACCTTTCTCAGATCTACATTGTCAGGCACACAATCCTATCCCAATAAACCATAAAAACCATCATTATTGAATCCAAACTCAATAGCTTGATCTGCTTTAATCTCTTCTCTAATCTTTAAAAGAATTTTCATCTTTTAGTTGTGTGCCATTCTCAATTCCTTCCAGAAATCATTGCTAATCTTAATAGAATAGGCACACATTAATGCTTCAATGGCGTATCCTGCTATGACTCAATGAATGACTCCATCAATCTATATTCCTTAACCATGAGACTTGCCACATGCAAATCTTTCGGCTCAAAGCATCAACAACCACATTAACTTGACCCAGATGGTATTTCAATTCAAAGTTATAATCTTTAAGAAGCTCCATCCACCTTCTTTGCCTCATATTAGTTCCTTTTAATCACCATAAGTATTTCAAACTCCTATGGTCGCTAAACACAGTGAACACTGCACCATATAGGTAATGACGCCAAATCTTTAGAGCAAACACCACTACTGTAAGTTCTAAATCATGTGTAGGATAATTCTCCTCATATGGTCTCAATTGTCGCAAAACATAGGCTACTACTTGATTGTGTTGCATCAGGACACAACTAAGACCATTTAATGACGCATTAGTGAATACTTGTCAGATAACCTTGGATCATAGATAAATCAACACTGGTGTTATGGTTAATTTCTCTTTCAGCATTCGAAATGCTACTTCACATTAGTCATTCCCATACATAAGTTGATCTTTTAAGTTAGTTTAGTCAAAGAAGAAGCTATCTAGGAAATCCTTGGATAAATCGTCGATAATACCCAGCTAATCCTAAAAAACTATGTACCTCTGTGACTAAACTAAGATGTTCCCATTTCAACACTGCATCAACCTTATGTGGATCCATTAAAATTTCCATTCGCAGACACCACGTGTAACACTTGCCCTAAGTGTTATCCAAAAATTACACAATTCAAGTAAACTAAGTGTGGTTAAGGATTTGATCCTAAAACTAATTTAGGAAACAACCATTTAAATCACTAACCAAATACACAATTACAAATAATAGTATTTAAAACCTTTTAAAAAAATTTATAGATTTTACCTATAGCGCACAGAAGCAAGCTAGGCGAAAGCGGGGCAAAAAGATGTTATCATGACAACCCTCCCGGGCCAACTTCCGGGAGGCACCATTCTGTCATCCGAATGCCAATTAAAGTAAGTGTTAAAGCTCACACTCACATTCAAAGGGTACTATAAGTGTACCAAATTTCAAAAAGATCCAACAGTTGGATTAAAAATTTGACATGTTACGAGTTTGGTCATTTTTGCTATCATGACACTTTTCCAGACTAAATTTTAGAGTGCACCATTTCATCATCTGACCACCGATCAGAGCAATTTAAATCCCACATATCACTTTTAAAGAGTACTAGTAGCATACCAAATTGTTGAAAAGATATATGGACGGATTGAATTTTTGCATGTTGCAATACCATTACTGTTGCTGTCATGATAGCACTTTTTGCTATCATGACAGCTCCTTTGGACCAAATTTTGGAGTACGCCGTTTTCCCCGTCCGATATCCAATCGACGTGATTCTAAAGCCCACACAAAGCTTATAAAAGGTTTTACATGTGACCTAAATTTTAGAGAAATCCTACGATCGGATTAAGATTTGAACACCTAGATGCAAAAGTAAAGTTTTTTAGTAAAAACCATTTTCAAAATTGTCCAATCTCATCCCTAATGGTCCACAAACCTGTGGGACACTTGGACATATCATAGGACTAAAAAACCTGATAGAACATTTAAATGATAGAAAAACCTTTATTCCAAAATTTGACCCACTCGGGTGCCATTTTCACAAATGGACCCTTAACCCCTAAATGCACAAATAACACAAGAGTGGCCAAAACTATTCCAAATATCGTATACACATATGAATGCACAAGCTAAACATTTTCACTTAGCTTAAGATCTCTGTGGGGCCCACATACCCACTGTCTCTATCTAAGGTGTATGTTTGCCTATAGCACACCATTTGCAATGCAAACCATTTGTATTTTCTTGTGGAATCAAATATATACCAAAATAAATATTTGCTTGTAGTAAAAACTTGGTCTACTAAATAAATTCATTAAAAACCACACACCATAGCCAAGTTTCCTAGCGCATAAGTCAACGAGCAAACAAAAATTCATACACAAGCCATACAATCCACATATACTCACACACATATACATAATCACATTCTACTGGCACCCTAATCCTAATACATTACAATAGATTTGCTCAAAAGAAAGGGGTTGTAGTTCTTTACATTCATAAACAACCTCTAGCTCCTGCTCCTTTCCCCCCGTCCTCCACTCGGTCCTTTGCTTGGACCTGAAAATATTGAAAAGAAAGGGGTAAGACAACCACAGTCTCAGTAACAGAGAAATCTACATTGATGATTACAAAGTAGGCCATAATTGAATAAATGAATAATTATTCAATATAGTATATAATTTAGCCATTTAAAATACATGAATGCATGACATAGGCCAGTGTGGCCTTTCATGACCAACAGAATACCCCTTAGTACTCTTTAACTCATAGATAAACCTTATATCCACTTATACCTCCATAAGTACAAAACATAATCTAAGGCATGATCTAATCCACTGAATCGCCTATTTGATATGAATCCTGAGTAGTCCAAAGCTAACTCCCTCCCAAAGCTAGCCTAACTTACTTTCCATGTGAGGGCTACATGGCCTAGGCACTCAACCTCACACTTCATATGTTGGATTCCCTCTCCCTCTCCCACTGAAGTGGTGTCGAACACTCAATACACTAAACCACTCTAGTGTACTGAGCCCACAATACGTAAGGCAACAACACGAGTACTAGTAGTGTGTCATAGAATATCAAAAGTCCACACCTTCTCTTGGTGAACTCCCACCGAGATCATACCTTTTATTCGTGTTTACGTTTCCCGAGTATTGACTACTTTGACACTCTAAGGTAGGAAAAAAATAACATTTATAAATCTCCCTTAAATAATTCCTTAGCCTATCTAAGGTACCTTACTTAGTTACACTTCTTTAATGCAACTTCTATTCTTTATGATTACAATACAGAAATCAAATCTTGTTTTTCATAAAAAACATTGTTGTTAAACAATTAGAAAACATATTTTCACTATAATCAAAGTAGTACCCCATAACCCTTATAAAGCACATTTAATCTGTTAAAACATGTAATGCATGATAGCTAATAATATTTATTCAAAAATAGCAAAATAAAATAATAAGAAATATAAATTTCCCTATTACCTTAACCCTTTGGTACCAAAGGGTTCCTTTTATACAAAATAGGACTTGGCTTGTTCCTTAACTTCTCAATAAGTTCCACCAATAATTCCCTACAACATAGAAGTGATCCACATCACTTATCATGACAAATAGCACTAGGAAGACTATAACTCATACGCACATAACTTGAGTCAATGAGTCATAATCCATCCGAATGGTCATATATTAAACCAAACATTCACATAATACTAATTAACCACCAAAACCATTTATTAGCCATCACTAGGCCAATTTTCAATTTATATAATTTTTAATCAATTAAAACCTCACTTAGTATCACCAACTTTCACCATTAGCTCTTATAATGAAAACCAAACCTTAATT